>NC_088691.1:34620563-35245563 GCF_028017835.1 Emys orbicularis | reverse complement strand
CGAATTCCGTCCACACTACCCTAATTCCGACCCGCTAAGGCCGATTTTATCGCTAATCCCCTCGTTGGAGGTGGAGTAAAGAAACCGGTTTAAAGGGCCCTTTAAGTCGAAAGAAAGGGCTTCGTCATGTGAACATGTCCAGGCTTAATTCGATTTAACGCTGCTAAAGTCGACCTAAATTCGTAGTGTAGACCAGGCCTAAGTACAGACACCAGGAAGGGGAAGGGATGTCACAAAAGCAGGTGACTGAATGCTGAAGTTTGAATTGCCTCTTAGAAATTTTGTGGTTTTGGGTGGGGATAGGGTGTAAAGATTATGTCCAGAATTTTTAGGAGTTTGTGCAAGAAAAATTGGCAATTTAGATATCTAAAAATGGAGTTTGAGGCTCCTCTGGGCATGTATAGCCTTTTCAAAGGAGACACAATAGACTCTGTGCACTATTTGAAGGAGGGAATGGGGTGGGACGGGGCACACTTATGGGCATGGCCATTTCCCTCATGTTTTAAAGAGTCTTAACAGGGGTCCTACACACTCAAATAGGTGTCTTGTCTAGTTATAATTCAAGCATGACTGATTCACCAGGCATAAATTAACACATTCAGCTCAGCTGGCCACTCATTGGGTCACAGAGATGCACCTACAGACCTTATTACATGGTGACTAAGCGGTCACCTAATACAACTGCCTGAGACATCAGTGTAATAACTATTTGCAGCACTAAACCTATTATCATATCACACATCTTTATAGAACATTTGGCATCATAAGCTGATAGAACTTCCCACCTTCATCTTCTGTTTTGCTAGAGTCCTGCTGTTACCTGTCTCTCCACTATTATTAGGTCTGCTGGGTCAGTAGGTACCTCAAAGGAAGAGGGAAATTGCCAGTAATTTCTCTTGGTGAACCCTGCTTCCCCTTTTAAAAGAGAGGCAATTTCAATGCCTCTTTCATCATCTAATGAGAAAAGTTCTGAAGTAGTTTAATGAATAATGGATTTTGCAACAATCATTCTATTTGGCGTTTTTTCAGAGGATTCTCTATAGAGCAAAAACACATGTTTCAGCTCGTCTTCCCTCCTTTGTGGTAAGAAAAGTTTAATAAATTATCAAAATTAAGAAGAGGAAAGGACCATCTCTGTGTGCGCCCAGCAAACAGGCAGAAAAGGAAGATTAGAGTGAAGAAAAAAACCCGTTAGCTCTATTAAAGTACTCTAAAGTTCCTATAGACTCTCAATACAATAGACTACCTGCATAATAGACAGGCACTGAAAAGGTTACAATTACCATTGAATTCACCCTGGCTCAAAACATTTGTCTTAGGTATCTCTGAATGCTCGGATTCTGTATGTTGCATGGAAATGGAAAAACAGCAACAATGATCTGGAAATCTTTGGATGGAGGAACAAAGAAAATAGGGCCAGGTTGGGGCATTGAAGCCTTGGTTTGTGCTGGAGGGTATGCAGGGGAGATTCCTCCAGTGGAGCGGGACATGCTCCACCATCCTTAAAACGGGTTCCAATATTTGAACATGGCCTAGTGCCATGAGGATAGATAAATGACTTCTCAGTGCCAGCCAGTCAGTATTTTTCATGTTGAAATGTTCACTATGGAATTAGTGTTGGATCAGGAAGACTTTGGAGCCTGACTCTACTGAAAAAGGGAAAAGATACGCAGAATATCAGAAATATTTTCCTAAGAAAGATATCTATTAACGTGGAGAATAACCCCCAGGAAAGTGGTGGAAGCTACCTCACTCCTGGAGACTAGATAAATACTAAAGACTATCCTGCAATGGCACCGAGATGAACTGCGCTTTTTCATCTTTAACTTCTCTGATACTCTGGAAATAGTGACTCATGCATATCTGAATATGGTGATAATTCTGCATGCACTAAGAAGCAGTGACGGGAGATGATAAAGTTTGAAGATTAAGTTCCAAAAGTACTGAAAATTTCCGGGGGCTGTCCAAATCATATTAAAACTTATCCAAACCTCTTTGGTCTGGAAATTCCACAAGGATAGTTTTTCTCCTGGTATATTTGGTATCTCTGCTTTCTTTCCTGGACAGAATCTTACATCATAGAGGTGGCAAAAGATAGTGGTAATGGAAAAGTTTACTGTGCTTTTTAGAACATTAAATTTAAAAATGAAATACTCAGATACTAGATGAAGGTTTAGGCAGGTTCTTTATTTTATCTGAACCATTCATCCATCCTATTAAGGAGAGGCAATGTTGGCAAATTGCCTTACCTGCAGGTTCCGTAGCATGCTCATCAATATCTCTACAAGGAATGTTACATAAAGGTAATTCATTTATTGGCACATTTAACCCTCCCTATTTTATGCATAGCTTTGTCAAGGCTGATTGGAATCAAATCAGTCAAATGGTCAAATTTACTAATTCTAACAAGCAGCAGCCTCTGGTTATGCAGTTATCAGAACGCTGCCCTTTCCTAGCCCTCTGCAAGGTGGATCAATGCAATTATCATCCACTGACATATGGCAAGGAGCTATGAGTATTTTCACATGAACTAAATTGAATGGGACACAAATCATCGACTTATGTCAAGTAAACCAGAGTCAGCACCTGAAATATAGAAAATTTCAGTGGGAGTTGACAGGCAGTGAGGGAGGAAAATAGAACAGAATGCTGTTGATATTGCTGTGGACAAAAATCACTCAACCATGGTGCAGGTTAATATTTGCCCTGTCACCCAGAGCAAGTAAAGAAGTGCAGTGTGATCTGCACTCTGCATGTCTGTTTTACTTATAGAAATGTTTGCTTGTTCATTTTCATATTCTTTCCAGTGGGTAAGTGTCTCTCTTCACTTAACAAGTAAGTTTTGTTAAATATAATCAGGTACACTGCAAGTGCACCTGGCAATACTACTTCTCTTCTTCTTTAATGCCCATCTGTCAGCTCAGCAGTGACAATAGGGCCAAATAAAGTCTTTCCACTACTTTGTCTTGTATCAGTTTCACTGTTTCATTCATCTTTAAAACTTTTTATTCTATGTCATGCTTCACCGTGTCTATACAATGGTTTTCCTTTATTTCTAGTTCCTTGCACTCTGATATGTATTACCATGTATGATCCCATTTCTGGGTCCATTTTTGACATGTTTCCAGGCCATCCAGTCTTTCTTGAGTCCTCTGTGACAGCCATTTTCTTATCACTTCATTTTTGAAACTCTCAGTATGCCCTCTCAGCCAGTTCATTTCTGCAGACAATAACTTCCATTCATTGGCTTTCTTCATACTCCAACATTCCGACCCATACAGTTTTCTTGTAAGGTGCTGATTTTTTGGTTTTATCTAAATGT
Organism: Emys orbicularis; assembly: GCF_028017835.1. Classification (NCBI taxonomy): domain Eukaryota; kingdom Metazoa; phylum Chordata; order Testudines; family Emydidae; genus Emys; species Emys orbicularis. Next base: position 35,242,241 of record NC_088691.1, on the reverse strand, counting down.
GTATAGCCTTCCGGATCTTGCAGAGCTTTTTCTCCAAATGCAGTAGTGGCTAGTCTGATTCTTCTTTTGTATGTCATTTTCACAATTCCCATTCTTCAATACTAGTCCTCATAGGTGTGCAAATTTTTCCACTTGTTCTAATTTTTCATCTCTGACATTGAGCTTTACCTCTTCCTCTTGTCTTCCAATTGCCATCATTTTTTGTCTTATCTGTGCTGATCTTCAATCAATTTTTTTCTGCTTGCTAGTCTACCTTGTCATTTATATTCTGTAAATCCTCCTTGGTCAATACTGTGAGGTCAGCAAATCTAAGGTTATTCGCTTTCTTCCCATACAGTGACTCCAGCTGTTTCATCCGTCAGTGATACAGCCTTTACTGTCCTGCTCCTGGCAATATATGTGGGAAATAGCAAGTGTTCCAGTGGTACTTTTCTCATTCACCCACTCTAGCACGCATTCTGTTACCAGCCTTAGAGATGTAGATTGCGTTTAATGGTAACTGGAAAGACCTCTTGTCATAGGGTCTATATACCCCATGTTGGTCTGGTATCCAAGGGGTTAATGCAGGAACTGCTGGCCAAAGCTGATTGTCAGCATCACAGCACCTGGGGGAATAAAGGAGCTGAGAAACATAAGGGTAGGGTGGGTGCCAGAGGAGCAAGCAGGTTGGAGAAGGAAACTCCTGCCAGGAAGCTGCGGAGAAGCCGCCCAGAGACAACACCCCAGAGAAGGGACAACCAGATCGACAGGCTGCAGAAGCCTACTGACCCATAGGAGGTACGAAGGAGCTCATGACACAGCAGATGCTGTTGAGGCCTGATTACACCTGCCTGGGTTAAGGGCCCTGAGCTGGACCTAGTGGAGTGGGTGGGCCTGGGTTCCCACCCCAGACCTGCCCCCGGCTGCAGCCCCAGCCTCGGCCCCCCTTCCTTAACCCTGCCCATGCCCTCCCCCTCCCGGGAACCGTGCCCCTGTTCCTGGCTCTGGTGGGGAGGATACAGACCAGGGTAAGGGGAGGACGTGACCCTGAAAAGTTTGGTGACCAATAACGTGTGGACTGAAGGGGTTTCTAGACCGCCTGAATACCAGGACCAACTGCCACACCAAGTATAAGGGGAAAAAATGCACACCCCAGTGGGACTGAAACTGGCACTCTTCATAGCCCAGAATGGGACTACCATATTGACTTGGGCAAAAGGAGCTGACTGACCTTGACAGGGGACTGAGTGAACTCTGTAGCGCTCCATCTGACCAAAAGGGATGTGATAGCATTAACACTGCAATTCACACCTCTTTTGCCTGTGGGCAGAACTGTGTTGTATGACACAAAATATAACAATGACATAATTAGACATAAATTTTCCTACCAATATGACTTCAGATTTTTAGTCCCACAAGTTGCTGGAGGAGTGGGCAGTGGTTCAAGACCAGCTTTTTTTTGTTCAGACTGTTTGAGACATGGTTCTATAATGACAAAAGAGTGTTAGCTGCAAGATTGGGCTCTGCGGGTATTTCGAACATGAACCCAAAGTTCCTGGCTGTTAGGATCTGGGGTTCTGGTTGGATCCCATCATCCCATATATTTATGCAAAAATTACATCTAGAAAAGTTATGCTGTATTTCCTCTCCAAGTCATTTATTTTTCCTTCTTTAAACTGCCAACAGTGAGAAATGTGGCAATGCCTTAGCCACATATTCTCACCTACTATGTTGCATTATTCTCTCCCCTTTTTTCTAGTTATTGCACTTTACCAGAAACAAATGTTGGAAATGTAATGAATGTTATACATCTGCATGGCTGCTGAATTTCATTTGATTTTTTCTCCTTTAATTTTTAAAGTCTTTTCTCTTAATAGTTCAAAGGTAAGTTAGCCCTGTAAAGTATTCAGATTTGATACGTGCAATTTTGATTGCCAAGTGTCAACCGCTCTGATGCAGAAGCAGCAATGGTAAATTAGAAAGACAGCAAGCATTGCCTGTACACATAACATATTCAGAGTATACAATGTGAGACTTTTGTTTGACAGTGCTCAGAAAGATGTAATTAAGTACTATTAAATCTTCAGTCTGGATATCAGGCATTCTAATACAAAATTATTAGTGCATAGTGAGGGGTATAGAGAAATAAACCATGCAAATAAATCAGTGATTTTTTAAATAATTTTCACCCTTAACCTTCAGGCTACCATGGACTCTTGTCTGCTTCCTCCTTACCCCATCCTTTGGAAAGTGGTATGAAAAAATAGCAGCTGCCTAAGGATTAACTTCAGAGCTTTTCAGTTTTTCTCTTTTCTGATTCCCTTGAAAATGATGAAAGCTTCTCACTCTTTCTCAATTACTCCAGGTCCACCTTTCTCCAGGTAACTTCATTCCATTGACCATTTTTACAGACCCTTCTAATATCTTTGGCTTCTACCCAAGGACTGTATCCACCCAGGCCTTAAAGAGAACAGCTCTGCTTTCAGACCTTTCATATGCTGAAAAAGCTAAGAATTGAGAAATGGATGTTTAAGGGTTTTTCACAAGAAAACTGTGACACTGGCAGGCTAGATGTCAGCTCTTGCCAAGACTGCAGGCATTAGGTAAGAACTAAAAAACTCATGGCTGGACACCAGACCAGCCCACCTTTATGTTAGTTTTGCTCAAAATATGTATTAGTTCTATAAGAATGTTTTTAGTGTTGTTTAGACTCCACAAAAGGCTTGTAAATTGCAGCATGTGTTAATCTCACTTGTAATGTCTGTATTCCATGCTATAAGAAAATATGTACATTTTGCTTTATAACTTAGGCCTGGTCTACACTAGGAGTTTATGTCGAATTTAGCACCGTTACATCGAATTAACTCTGCACCCGTCCACACCACGAAGCTATTTAGTTCGACATAGAGGTCTCTTAAATTCGACTTCTGTACTCTTCCCCAACAAGGGGAGTAGCGCTAAATTCGACATGGCCATGTCGAATTAGGCTAGGTGTGGATGGAAGTCGACGGTAATAGCTCCGGGAGCTATCCCACAGTGCACCACTCTGTTGACGCTCTGGACAGCAGTCCGAGCTCGGATGCTCTGACCAGCCACACAGGAAATGCCCCAGGAAAATTTGAATTCCTTTTCCTGTCTGGGCAGTTTGAATCTCATTTCCTGTTTGGACATCGGGCGAGCTCAGCAGCACTGGCAACGATGCAGAGCTCTCCAGCAGAGATGGCCATGCAATCTCAGAATAGAAAGAGGGCCCCAGCATGGACTGATCGGGAAGTCTTGGATCTGATCACTGTGTGGGGCAATGAGTCCGTGCTTTCCGAGCTGCGATCGAAAAGACGGAATGCAAAGATCTACGAGAAGATCTCTAAAGCCATGGCAGAGAGAGGATACAGCCGGGATGCAACGCAGTGCCGCGTGAAAATCAAGGAGCTGAGACAAGGCTACCAGAAGACCAAAGAGGCAAACGGACGCTCCGGATCCCAGCCCCAGACATACCGTTTCTACGAGGCACTGCATTCCATCCTAGGTGCGGCCGCCACCACTACTCCACCACTGACCGTGGACTCTGAGGATGGGATATTGTCGACGGCCGGTTCCTCGGACATGTTAGCGGATGAGGAAGGAGATGAGGAGGACGAGGCAGTCGACAGCGCTTACAACGCTGATTTCCCCGACAGCCAGGATCTCTTCATCACCCTTACAGAGATCCCCTACCAACCGTCCCCAGGCGTTAACCCGGACACAGAATCAGGGGAAGGATCAGTCAGTAAGTGTTTTAAACATGTAAACATTTATTTTTAACAGAACAGGAATATTAGCAATATTAACAATGGGTTTTTCATGATTACTTTGCCCTATACGCTTAACGTTTCAGTCCTTGGCAGTGGAACTACTGAAAAAAAATCTAACAATGTCCGGTTTAGCATGATTGTTTTGCCCTAGGCGCTCTACTGTTTAGTCCCTGCCAGTGCAGCTACAGTAAAATCCGGTCTATATGTCCGGGGATAGAGCAGAAATCCTCCTGGGACATCTCCACGAAGCTCTCCTGGAGGTAATTGGAAAGCCTTTGCATCAGGTTCCTGGGGAGAGCGGCCTTATTGGGTCCTCCGTGGTAGGAAACGTTTCCGCGCCAGGAGACAAGCAAGTACTCGGGGATCATTGCCTTGCAGAGCATGGCGGCATACGGCCCTGGTTTTTGCAGGCTTTCCCGAAGCATCCGTTCTTTCTCCGTCTCTGAAATCCTCATCAGAGTGATGTCGCTCATGGTGACCTGCTTTGAATTAGGTAGGGGAATGTTAGTATTGGGACTGCTTGCCTGTTCCTTTACAGAACTGTAACCGGCGGTTTAGAGCCACGCGGTGGAGGCGGGAGAGGAGCAGCATACAGGGATCTTTCCCTGGGACAGCCGCGAGGGGGTGGGACAGGGGCAGAGTTCATGCTTGCCGGATTGCTGGCAGCAGGGACTGGCATTGCTTTGAACGTGAAAGGAGGCCAGTGCTATTATTAAAGTTTTAAGCAGCCACAAGTCTACTGCTTACCATGTCAGCCTGTTACCAAAATTCCGCTGTCCTGTCCCGCTTGTCTGATCTGCACTGCAAGACCCCAGGCACTGAATGCGAAGGCGGAAAATTCGACCTTGTCCTGAGTGCGCATGTGATAGGTGCTGTGCATGGTCTTGTTCACAGAGAAAGACTATGTTCTTTGTTCACCCAAAAATTTATCTTTCTGAGGAATTCATTCCCTTTTTCCCATCCCACAGCTGCGACTGTCTCCCGAACTACCCTGGCATCACACTCCCAGAGGCTAGCGCAGATTAGGCGTAGGAAGAAGAGGACACGGGAGGACATGTTCTCGGAACTTATGGGCTGCTCCCGATCCCAGGCAGCCCAGCAGACCCAGTGGAGGGAGAACATGTCCCAAATGCACCGATCACACATGGAACGGGAGGAGAGGTGGCGGCAGGAAGACCAGCAGGCGACTCAAACGCTGCTTGGACTAATGAGGGAGCAAACGGACACGCTCCGGCGCCTTGTGGATGTTCTGCACGACCGGAGGCAGGAGGACAGAGCCCCGCTGCAGTCTATCTCTAACCGCCCTCCCCCGCCACAAAGTCCCATACCCCCCTCACCCAAAGTCCCAAGAAGGAGGGGCGGCAGAGTCCGTGAAAACTCTCACTCCACCCCTGCAGACTGCTCAAGTACCAGAAGGCTCTCATTCCCCAAAATTTGATAAGTCCTTTCCTTCCCGCCTCACCCAAGCCCCCGTCCCAGTTTCATCCCCCAGTTTCATGTGTAGTTGCTAATAAAAAATACGTTTCTGTTAATTACTGTTTCCATCATGTTCTTTTAGAGGAGAGTCTGTTTGAAGGGGGGGAAGGGGGTTGGTAATTGGACAGGACAGTCACCTTTACCAGGGTACAGACATGGGGGCAGGTTCAGCAGCAGGGCACACACACATTGCATTCACTAGTAACCCTGGTCAGTCTGGGAGGTGGTTTTCATGTTCTGTGTGTGTGGGGGGGGCTATGTGACTTTGTGGCGGGGGAGGGCGGTTAGAGATCTTATGCAGCGGTCCTTATCCTGGATCACAGAGCCACGCAGCAGGGGATCTGTAACCGTCCTCCCCCTGCCACAAAGTCACATAGCCCCCACACACAGAGTCCCGAACAGGAGGGGTGGCAGGCTCCATTGAAACAACCGGTCCACCAGTGCGGAGCCTGTCATTCCTGGAGTTTAGAAGCGTCCTTTGCATCACTACACTACACCCGCTCCCCACCACAGTCTGCGTCCCAGGTTCAACACTTTACCGCGAAAACAGTAATAAAGAAAATGGTGTTCATTAACAAATTTCAAGTGATTTTATTTTTAAACGTGTGTTGGAAGGGGGTGAACGGGATATGTAACTGGAGAGGATAGTGAACATTTTCTGGGTAAAGAAACGGGGGCAGGTTCAGCTTCTCTGTAAACAAACTTAATAGTCACAGGTTACCCTGCTCACTGTGGAACCTAGCTTTCAAAGCCTCCCGGATGCACAGCGCGTCCCGCTGGGCTCTTCTAATCGCCCGGCTGTCTGGCTGGGCGTAATCAGCAGCCAGGCTATTTGCCTCAACCTCCCACCCCGCCATAAAGGTCTCCCCCTTGCTCTCACACAGATTGTGGAGCACACAGCAAGCTGCAATAACAATGGGGATATTGGTTTCGCTGAGATCTGAGCGAGTCAGTAAGGTTCTCCATCTCCCCTTGAGACGTCCAAAAGCAGACTCCACCACCATTCTGCACTTGCTCAGACGGTAGTTGAAGAGTTCTTTTTCACTGTCCAGGGCACCTGTATAGGGCTTCATGAGCCAGGGCATTAGTGGGTAGGCTGGGTCCCCGAGGATGACTATAGGCATCTCCACATCCCCAAGAGTTATTTTGTGGTCCGGGAAGTAAATACCTTCCTGCAGCCATCTAAACAGACCAGAGTTCCTGAAAACACGAGCGTCATGAACCTTGCCCGGCCATCCGACGTTGATGTTTGTAAAACGTCCCCTATGGTCCACCAGTGCTTGCAGCACCATTGAAAAGTAGCCCTTTCGGTTAATGTACTGGCTGGCCTGGTGGTCCGGTCCCAGGATAGGGATGTGAGTTCCATCTATAGCCACACCGCAGTTTGGGAATCCCATCGCGGCAAAGCCATCTATGATGACCTCCACGTTTCCAAGGGTCACTACCTTTGAGAGCAGTAGCTCAACGATTGCGTTGGCTACTTGCATCACAACAACCCCCACGGTAGATTTGCCCACGCCAAAGTGGTTCGCGACTGACCGGTAGCTGTCCGGCGTTGCAAGCTTCCAGAGGGCTATGGCCACTCGCTTCTGGACAGTCAGGGCTGCTCGCATCCGGGTGTCCTTGTGCTTCAGGGCAGGGGACAGCAACTCACAAAGTTCAAGGAAAGTTCCCTTACGCATGCGAAAGTTTCGCAGCCACTGTGATTCATCCCAGACCTGCAGCACTATGCGGTCCCACCAGTCCGTGCTTGTTTCCCGGGCCCAGAATCGCAGTTCCACAACATCAACGTGACCCATTGCCACCATGATGACCACGGCGCGGGGTCCCGTGCTTTGTGACAGGTCTGTGCCACTCTCAGACTTCAGGTCCTCACCGCGCTGCCGTAGCCTCCTCGCCCAATTTCTCAGCATCTGCCTCTGGGAAAGGTGGATGATAAGCTGCGAGGTGTTGACAATGGCCATAACTGCAGCGATGGTCGCAGCGGGATCCATGCTCGCAGTGCTGTGGCGTCCGCGCTGTCACTGACCAGAAAAGTGCGCGAACTGATTTCCCGCCGGCGCTTTCAGGAAGGGAGGGCGGGAGTGACGGTTGTATGACGACAGTTACCCAAAACCACCCTCGACACATTTTTTTCCCCAGAAGGCATTGGGGGCTCGACCCAGAATTCCAATGGGCAGCGGGGACTGCGGGAACTGTGGGATAGCTGCCCACAGTGCACCGCTTCCAATGTCGACGCTTGCCCCGTTAGTGTGGACTCACAAAGTCGAATTACTGTCCTTAGAGTGGACACACACGTTCGACTTTGTAATATCGATTCCACATATTCGATTTAAGTAAAATCGAACTACTCTCGAAGTGTAGACATACCCTTAGAAAGTATTTGCTGTGAACTTAAGATTCCAGGCATGTAATCATCCCTCCCCATCCCCTCTCGCCCTCCAATCATGAAGGACTATCAAAATCAGATGGGCCATCAAGGAACATCGCAATTGGTCATTGGGTCTATTGCACCTGAGAAATGCTAAGTACAAGGAAGCTCATCCCATGGACTTGGAGCTGAATGAAGGCAATAAAACAAAGTCACAGGAAAAATTTCCCTCTTCTTTGTTTTAACTCTGACAGGACTAGAGATACCTAGCTGAAGACAGAGATCCCCAGGGGCTGCCCCAAAAGACACTTTGAATTGACAGATCACTATAGCTCTGTCACTCCTAGGATTTTGATAACTCATGTGTGTTTGCTTACTTTAACCTGTAAATAACTCTATTTCTTTTTCCTAGTTAATAAACTTTTGGATAATTTATTACAGGATTGGCTACAGGCATAGTCTTTGGTTGAAGATCTAGGGTACCAATTGATTTGGGGTAAGTGATTGAGCTCTTGGGACTAGAAGCAACCTGAATGTGGTGTGATTTTTGGTATAAGTGGGCATTTATTACTAATTTTGGTTTGTCTGGATGGCAAGATAGACTGGAGAGTCTAAGCGGACTGTCTGTGACTCCATGGTAAGACTGTTACAGTGATCCAAGAGTTTACATGTGTTGTTGGCTTGGTGAAATCTAATTCTAGAACACACCACCAGTTTGGGATGTCTGCTCTGTTTCCGACAATCTGCCCTGAGGTGAGCACTCAGGATAGTGAGGTACTTCAGACCGTATGATAAAAGCCACCACAAGTATACAATGGCCCTGATTGTCAGTCAGTTTTTCCCTGCACTGAGTGAAGGAAGGGTATGGGGAAGGTAGCTTTAAACCACTTATTTGCTCCCTTAATCTGGCACTGCACAGGGGCCAGCAATGCCTCTGGTGTCGGACCATCCTTGGGATGCTCGTATGTACACTCTGATTAGTCAAAGAGCAGTGCACTCCTACCACAAGCCTGCCTTTGAGTGCTGGGAACAGGCCAAGCGGAGTTCTGCTTTGAGAGCTTTATGCCCACACAGGCGCCCCCTTCATGAAGAGGCTATTTCTCAAGGACCATTTTTGCACCCTTCAGGAGTCATGTCAAGCAGCCCTAGTTGAATGGAGAATAGGCCCCTACGAATTTTTAAAGCGGCAAATCTCTTCAAGATTTATAAAGAATTATATGAAATGCCACTGTGCCCTCCTCCATGTTCTGTCTCTAGTGCCACTGCTGGTGCTTCTCCTCACTGCTTACATATTTGGTAGTTTGTGAGTTTGTTTTATTTGCTTGTTCTAGTAGTATTTATTTCTTTAAAATGTTTTATAGGATTTGAATCACAGCAGGAAAAGTGACTTTTGGCCTCATCCCTTATGCAACAATTTTTGCCCTGTGTACAGCATGATTTCTTAATTATAAATAAGGGTGCAGCTGTGTTACTATAAACTCTCAGAAGTGGAGAAAAAAATAAGGCTCTTTGCCAGTATGTCATAGTTTCTTTCTACTATGAACTATCATTTCCTCATATCCCATCCTATCCTCTACAGAACAGAGATAAAATGGACTTCTTAGATCCTATACTTGAGCACCCTGCAATAGTGCAGAATCCAAAATCTCTAAGGGACAAAATTTTGAACTTCAGAATCTTATCCATTCAACCTTTTGTGCTTAGTGTCCTTAGCAAAATTGCATACACACATGCTAAAAGATCATTGTGCATGCAGTACTGGGAATTGTGTGTTCAAATTGGTACTTTTAAGAAAAGTAAAATAACTAAGGAAATGGGTGAATTTTGGATTGTTACTTTTCAAATCGAACTTTAACCCATGAAAGATGTATACACAAGATGTAGACACTTTTTTTTTGTCAATAGGTTTTATTTTTACTTTCTATCCGTTCAAATTTCAGTGAGACTCCCTGGGTAACGTTTAAATTATTTTGTCAGCCTATTCAGCCACTGCTTTCCCTACTTTTAACTCACTATAAAAATAAGTTTGGGGAGACATTGTGTTGGAAAGGTTCCACAAACTGTTTTCAATTCTAGGTTACAACTTTTTGCTACATAGATTCAGATAACACCATCTAGTTGTTTAGAGGTAAAGAAAATTGCTTCTAATTATACCATATGAGCATGGGATTCCACCAACTCTTACCAGCTAAGAAAGTAATTCAAATCCACATGTATAATCTCTGTTTATGCACATGTGACGATTATCTGAAGTGAAGCCCTCTGATGTACACCAGGCTTCAATAAGCAGAACAATACTATCCGTTGAAAATAAATGATTCCAATAGGAGTCTAAATTGTAAGTGTTGTCAATAGCTACATTTCCACTCTTAACTGATACTGTCTATTGTGCCGACTTGGTTATACAGGTTTTATATTACATTTGCATTGTCTGTTTTATAATTAATAGTGCAATAATAACTTAGCCATTTAATTGTTATAATATATATATGCCTCTCAATTATGTGAGCTTGAGTATCCAGCATGAACTCTCATTTAAATGACTTGCAGTGTTGTATAGTATTTCAAAGGCACACTCTTTGAACCTTCTGTTCTCACTGATACAGTATTGTTCTTATCTGCCTTTGGGAAAGACATCATTGATAGAGAAGGTAAAATAAATAATATATATTTAAAACACCAGCTGTTTTACTTTGCAGGGAAGTAAAGTACTGAAGGGAATCACAGAATCTGATCATACAACCAGCCTTCAGGGTCTCCTATGGCTGTATTGATTTCTTAAGGGTTGTGATATACTAGTTTGAATAGTAAGCACATTACTCTGAAACCATTCAGATGGTTAGAATGGAAACCATTATACAAGCATAGCCATAGCAAGTGCCAATCTAACTATGGAGATGAACCTCTCATCTGTTTCTAACTCAGTCATAACAGTGGCATATTCCTTTGTGTCCCTATGTATGCATTCAACTACAAATGTCCCTTCCCAAGTCCTTCCCTTATTAGCAACAGCTAGCACCAATAGTGAACAAGGAATTTGTGTGTTTTACCCTTTACCCAAGTAGCCAAGAATTTCCTTTCCAGTGGATGGTGACGTCTTCCCTAGTTCTCTGCATCTTCATGTTCAGGTGAATTTATAATCTCTTAACTATGGGGAAAGCTTAGCATGCCACAATATGCTAGTCATACTTTTTATTGCTTTTTCTCTCCTACGTCGATAAAATTATGTCCCTGTACCACTTTTCCTGACTCCCTCCCAGCCTCCAATATAAACATAGAATCATAGAATCATAGAATATCAGGGTTGGAAGGGACCTCAGGAGGTCATCTAGTCCAACCCCCTGCTCAAAGCAGGACCAATTCCCAACTAAATCATCCCAGCCAGGGCTTTGTCAAGCCGGGCCTTAAAAACCTCCAAGGAAGGAGATTCCACCACCTCCCTAGGTAAAGCATTCCAGTGCTTCACCACCCTCCTAGTGAAATAGTGTTTCCTAATATCCAACCTAGACCTCCACCACTGCAACTTGAGACCATTGCTCCTTGTTCTGTCATCTGCCACCATTGAGAACAGCCGAGTTCCATCCTCTTTGGAACCCCCCTTCAGGTCATTGTAGGCTGCTATCAAATCCCCCCTCATTCTTCTCTTCTGGAGACTAAACAATCCCAGTTCCCTCAGCCTCTCCTCATAAGTCATGCACTCCAGACCCCTAATCATTTTTGTTGCCCTCCGCTGGACTCTTTCCAATTTTTCCACATCCTTCTTGTAGTGTGGGGCCCAAAACTGGACACAGTACTCCAAATGAGGCCTCACCAATGTCGAATAAAGGGGAACGATCACGTCCCTCGATCTGCTGGCAATGCCCCTACTTATACAGCCCAAAATGCCGTTAGCCTTCTTGGCAACAAGAGCACACTGTTGACTCATATCCAGCTTCTCGTCCATTGTGACCCCTAGGTCCTTTTCTGCAGAACTGCTACCTAGCCATTCGGTCCCTAGTCTGTAGCTGTGCATGGGATTCTTCCGTCCTAAGTGCAGGACTCTGCACTTGTCCTTGTTGAACCTCATCAGGTTTCTTTTGGCCCAATCCTCTAATTTGTCTAGGTCCCTCTGTATCCAATCCCTACCCTCTAGTGTATCTACCACACCTCCTAGTTTAGTGTCATCGGCAAACTTGCTGAGAGTGCAGTCCACTCCATCCTCCAGATCATTAATAAAGATATTAAACAAAACCGGCCCCAGGACCAACCCTTGGGGCACTCCGCTTGAAACTGGCTGCCAACTAGATATGGAGCCATTGATCACTACCCGTTGAGCCCGACGATCTAGCCAGCTTTCTATCCACCTTACAGTCCATTCATCCAGCCCATACTTCTTTAACTTGCTGGCAAGAATACTGTGGGAGACCGTATCAAAAGCTTTGCTAAAGTCAAGGAATAATACATCCACTGCTTTCCCCTCATCCACAGAGCCAGTTATCTCATCATAGAATAGTATATCTGAGAAAAAAATATTTAAAATATGTTGTGCTTTCTGGAATCTGCGAAATTATTGAATTTGTCTGAATACAACCTTTCACATTAAGAACCCATCCACAAGTGGTATGTCTGGAAAGAATGAAAAATAAAACAGAACCAAATCAACAATGGTTACTTCAGGTGTAGTCTTTTCTATATGACTTTCTGAGATCCACCTATGAGAGTGGATCTACTCTGCTGGGGATAAGTTAAGACCAAAGTATATTACTGCCAAAGTCAACAGCGAGTTCTGTCTCTGTATAATATAGATCGTTAAAACAGTTTGTAGATGGACAAAGCAATTTTGTTTAAGGGTTGGTGAATTCTGTTTGGTCTATCCTGAATCACCTAAACAATTTATAAATGGGCAAAGATAAATGATCTTAACTAAGTCCCATGAAACTAAAGAAAGTATCATCTGAATTGCTTCAAGAAACAGTCTTGATTCAAGCAAATTAATGAATATCAAATTCAAAGCAAATCCCACTGTTTCTTGCTGGTTATGAAGATTAGCTTAGTCTCCTTTCCAGGTATACATCATCTAAACAATCTATGTTTAGCAAGATAAACTGTTAGTACTTTAAATTATAATAGCATTTCAATTGCTAATTAAAATTATTACAAGAAACATCTACGGTAATCTCTGGCAGTGAACCGCTTGGTAATAGTGACCATAATGTAATTAAATTTAACATCCCTGTGGGAGGGGAAAACACCAAAGAAGTCCCCAACAGTAATATTTAATTTCAGAAAGGGGAACTACACAAAAATGAGGAAGCTAATTAAACAGAAACTAAAAGGTACTGTCCCCAAAGTGAAATGCCTGCAATCTGCATGAAAACTTTATAAAATCATCATATTAGAGGCTCAAATTATATGTATAGCTCAAATTTAAAAACATAGTAATAGGACACAAAAAAGTGTCACCAGCTAAACAACAAAGTAGAAGAAGCTGTTAGTGGCAAACAGACATCCTTTAAAAATTGGAAGTTAAATCCTATTGAGGAAAATAAGAAAGAGCATTACGTTTCGCAAGTCAAGTGTAAAAGTATAATTAGATAGGCCAAAAAGAATTTGAAGAGCAACTAGCCAAAGACTCAAAAAGTAACAGCAAAAAAAAAATAAGTTTATCAGGAGCAGGAAGCCTGCTAAACAATCAGTGAGGACACTGGACAATTGAGGTGCTAAAGGAGCAGTCAAGGAAGGTAAGGCCATTACAGAGAAACTAAACAAATTATTTGCATCCGTCTTCACACCAGAAGATGTGAGGAATATTCCCACACCTGAGCCATTCTTTTTAAGGTGACAAATCTGGGGAATTTGAGAAGATTATGGAACAAATTGATGAATTAAACAGTAATAAGTCACCAGAACCAGAGGGACCCAAGAGATCTGAAGGAACTCAAATATGAAATTGCAGAACTACTAACTGTGGTATGTAACCTTTCATTTAAATCAACTTCTGTACCAGATGACTAGAAGATAGCTAATGCGACATCAATTTTTTAAAAAGGCTCCAGAGGTAATCCTGGCCATTACAGGCAGATAAGCCTAACATCAGTACCAGGCAAATTGGTTGAAACAATTGTAAAGAACAGAATGATCAGACACATAGATGAACCTGATTTGTTGTGGAAGAGTCGACACGGTTTTTGTAAAGGGAAATCATGCCTTACCAATCTGTTAGAATTCTTCGAGGGAGTCAACAAACATGTGGACAAGAGTGATCCAGTAGATATATCGTAATTAGACTCTCTGTAAGCCTTTGACAAGGTTCCTCACCAAGGGCTCCTCAGCAAAATAAGCAGTCATGGGATAAGAGAGAAGGTCTTCTCATGGACCAGTAACTGGTTAAAAGATAGGAAACAAAGGGTAGGAATAAATGGTCTGTTTTCAGAATGGAAAGAGGTAAATAGTGGTGGTCCCCCAGGTGTCTGCACTTGGAGTAGTGCTTTTCAACATATTCATAAATGATCTGGAAAAAAGAAGCGAACAGTAACATGGCAAAATTTGCAGTTGATACAAAATTACTCAAGATAGTTAAGGCCAAAGTAGACTGCGAAGAGTTAAAAAGGAATCTCACAAAACTGGGTGACTGGGCAACCAAATGGCAGATGAAATTCAATGTTGATAGATGCAAAGTAATGCACATTGGAAAACATAATCCAAATTATACATACTAAATGATGGGCTCTAAATTAGTTGTTACAACTCAAGAAAGATCTTGGAGTCATTGTGAATAGTTCTCTGAAAACATTAGCTCAATGTGCAGTGGCAGTCAAAGTGAACAATGTTAGGAATCATTAGGAAAGAGATAGATAATAAGACAGAAAATATCATAATGCCTCATAAAAATCCAGGTACACCCCTGGTGCAGATCTGGTCACCCCATCTCAAAAAAAGATATATTGGAATTGGAAAAGTTACAGAGAAGAGCAACAAAAATGATTAGGGATATGGAACAGCTTCTGTACCAGGAGAGATTAAAAAGACTGGGACTCTTCAGTTTGGAAAAGAGACAACTAAGGGGAGATATGATACAGGTCTATAAAATATTGACTGGTGTGGAGAAAGTTACTAAGGAAATTTTATTTATTCCTTCTCATAACACAAGAACTAGGGGTCACACAATGAAATTAATAAGCATCAGGTTTAAAACGAACAGAAGGAAGTATTTCTGCACACAACCCACAGTCATCCTGTGGTGCCCATTGCCAGGAGATGTTGTGAAGGCCAAAACTATAACAGGGTTCAAAAAAGAACTCAATAAGTTCATGGAGGATAGATCAATCAGTGGCTATTAGCCAGGATGTGCATGGATGCTCTGAATGTCCCTACCCTCCATTTGCCAGAAGCTGGGAATGGACCACAGGGAATGGACCGCTTGATTGCCTGTGCTGTTCATTCCCTATGAAGCATTGACCACTGTTGGATACTGTGGCTAGATGGACCATTGGTCTGAGTCAGTATGGCCGATCTTACATTCTTAAGTGTTTGCAAACTCCATCTCTCCAACAAGTTTTGTCTTCACTTTGCAGAAGCAGTACTGGTCTGGAAGGCTGCATCTTCTTGAAACTGAAAGTGACTTCTTTTTTCTTCTTAGCTGTCTTGATGCTGCTGTTTACTTGCTTAGAAAGATGAGATGAACAAGATAAGCTGAGTATTGAGAGTGTAAGAGTACATAAAAGAGTAACATGTATAAAGAATGCACAAGGCTAAGAGAATAAGGAAAAGAACATGCACACACGAGTTCATGTCTTGTTCAAAGGAATTTATACTAATTTTTTGGGCATAGTCCCATTGAAGGTAGAAGGCTGTTCCTGGATTCAAGTATCTGCCACTGTCACCTTTTATTGGCGTAGCTCCTTCCTTGGATGGCCTTGTAGCATCTTCAGAGTCTATTCAGTTACAGAAAACCCAATTTCTTCCAGTTTCATTCAACAGTTTGTTGGTCCAGAAGAAATTCACATGAAATTTGGCTAATGTTGTTCCTGGTTTCAAACTGGACAGTAACTGAATCTTGTGTGGTTTCGTTTGAAAGGTGAACACTTCATTACTTTGAAGCACTGCGATAAAGCATACTATATCAACAACTTGAGGTAGTAATGCTCAAATTCTGCTCTTGAATATAGTCTTGTAGTTCCTGTGGCACCAGGGGGAGCCACATTTATGCCTACAAGGGCAGAATTTTGTATAAAACCTTTTAAATGACACAATTCATGACCATATACAGGTATTTTAAGGACAATGGGAAAAAAACAGTTGGTCTAAAGTGGTCAGGGAAAACCAAATCTCTTAAATTTTACAGAGCAAAACAGTTTTAACAATTTGGAAGTTCACTCCACTCAAGAATCTGGCAGCCTGCTCACTCAAATCCTGCCTCAGATATTGTACTCTTACCCATTTCCTTTATTTTCTCGAGTACCACTTAAAAGCAGGAGAACATGGATTAGAGTGGAACAAGCAGCTCAAGTTGAGAATGCTAACCTTCGCTAGAAATTGCTGCTGAAAAAGAAGGGAAGAGACGGCGCTTGGGATCTCAGAGTGCATGGCAATGTTCAAATGTTTTTACAGTTAAGGCTTGAAGACTTTCGTTTTACTCCTACATAGTTTTATAACCTGGACATATAGGAACAAAAAGCAGAATAGTAGACCGATCCTAAATTAACACTGTTCCCTTTTTAAGAGCTCAATTCACCACTGGCAAAAATAAATCTGCTCCTTCCTGTATATTTTTGCTGGGCTTGATTTTATTTTTGAAATAGGCTTTTTTTAATTTAATATTTTTACACAAGTGGCACATCTTTTCAACCTCCTTAATCCCTTTTACATTATTCTGTAAATTGTCCCTGAAGGTTCACATTTACAAATAAACCTACACATTATTCGAAGTTTGAGATCTGTACTGCAGTAAGTAGCTATAGCAAGACAAAGTGATTGCATGGAATCAGCCCTGTAACTATGCAGCCGCATGGAGTACAGGAACACTCAGCCCATAATGAGGATCTTTAATCTGCCCAGAAGCTTATTTGAGTCTGCCAAAAATGTAATCCAACAAGTTTTACTGCCTTTCAGTTAGTCATCCTATCTACTAAGAGCTGCCACATACTGGTCTGGGAAACAATGCATCAGAAAAATTCCCAGGAGCAACGGGGAAGTTGATTCAAATAGCTATAAAGACATGAGTGGTATTAACTACATTGTAGTCAGTATGGAATACAAATGAGTGAGGGCTTAACTGGTACAGACTTAGTCCCCCACCCTGGGCCCAATATGCCATAAGGGTCTGGGAGAGGATTTCTTGGTGGAGGCATAGTGTCAGGTCAACATAATCTGCCCTAGGATACCCCTCCTCAGAAGCCTTGGTGTATAGGTGAGGGCAGGGACATGTCAGGGATGGGATGTTAGAGTAGTCTCAGTAATGCAATGCAGTTCCCTAGGAAAATTCTGGGCTGCTATGGAATGTGGAGAATTCTCTCTTACTATAAGTTATGGGGAAGGAAGGGAGCAAAAAGTCGAATTATGTATTTGTGGCATAATGCACCTTTTCCAAGACCCCATAAAAAGCCCTCATTAAGGATTTCAACTTCTGAGAGTTGGAGTGTGTGGAGAGGTGAGGATGGAGGTGGTAGAGGGTGGAGTAGGGGTATTAGCTAGGTTCCTCCCGGTTCTTCTAACCAAAACCACAGTAGGAGTTGATAAAATACAGTATTAAGATGCATCAGCTTCCGTTAGTTTTCTCTTCTGTGCCGTGGAACCCTCTCCTTGGGGAAAATGGAAAGGAAGCTGTGCAAGAAAAGCTATTGCCAATGAGGCTGTGACAGCATTGCTCTAGTTTCCTCCTCATTACAGGAAAACACAGGACTTTTGTCTTTAATTTTTTGCTATTTTTAAAAGGTACAGAAATTACCTTATGGAGTAAATAGTAACTGGAAATCAAAGCTTTTGATTCAGAGTTATACTTCACAAACTGGTTAGAAATATGTCAAATTACAATTAATATTTCCAACTAAAACATTATTTACTTAAAATGGGGGGGGGGTGTTTGTTTTCCTTGCTAATTTATTTCTGAGAACCATTTAGATTATGAAACCAGTTTTACAAGAACTGCAGTTACCATAGCAAATGTCACTACAATCACAATTACCATATCATGTTGGAACATATATTCCACATGATGATACAATTGCTATAGTAACTATGTAGTTATTAAACAGAAATACAGCAGCAAATTTGAAAATCTTTTCAATAAATTGTCATCTTGTCCTGTAAATGTGCCATTTGTTATAACTTTTTTCCTTTACTGAAAATTTTTCATTAGTACCAACACAATATAATTACACAGCAATTACAAGGGTAGAACAATAGATGTACAGTATCTATATTTAGAAAATGAATTTATGATTGATAAGAAAATCTTTAAATAATAATTACAGAATGCAGTATGTTTTGGTAAGCCTCCCTTTTCATTATGCATTGTAGTTGTAGCTGTGTCAGTCCCAGGATATTAGAGAGACGAAGTGGGTGAGGTAATATCTTTTATTGGACCAACATCTGCTCATGAGAGAGACAAGCTTTCAAGCCACACAGAACTCTTCTTGATGTCTAGGAAACTAGTTGGTCCAATAAAAGATATTACCTCACCCACCTTTTCTCTCTGTGCATTTGTGCATTAGAAAGATCCTGTAACTCAAGACTTCTCTATCTTCTAATTTTCATTGCCATAGGAAACAGCTAAATCATTGTATACTTATGGAAATTTAACCTTCTATTCAGAGGTTAAGTGTCCTCTTCTAACAGCTGAGCTACAGAGTTTTGAGTCTGCTACTGCTTCCTGCTAGCGGACTTAGGATCCGGGAGAGGATTCCTTGGTGCAGGCACAGTGTAAAGTCAACATAATATCAAGTAGTGGAGGGTCATACTTTTATTATTCTTATCTGTTGTTGGGTTTTTTATTATTTATTATTATTATTATTTTATTTATTTGTTATTAATTATATATTTATATTATGATAGTAGCTAAAGGCCCCAAGGAGGATTATGGCCCCATGGTGTTGTGTCTTGAGCAAACACAGAAAATACACAATCCTTGCCCCGAAGTGTGTATAGTTTAAAGAGCTTTTAGGATTAGGTTCAAACTCTACTTGTAGCCTTACTGGGATTGGCTGTATATATGGCACCCAAGTGGGCTTGAACTCTGGAAGACGTCAGACACTTGAGATGAAGTTCCTCAAGTGAGAGAAGTAAGTTCTGTGTGTTTCATGTCCCCCTATAGTGGCTATTCCATGGAGGTTGGTTTGCTGTAATCCTTTTTCAAAGATTTTCAAAAGGTTATTTTGAAAATCCCAGCCCCAATCCTATACCTTTCAAGGTCAAGAATTCAAAATCCATGATCTAGACATTCAGCTACAGAAAATGTCCTAAGTAGGGCTACCTCAAGAAGGTTAAGCAGCAAGCTGCCAGCTATCCAAGAGAGTATTTTTTTCCTTTTGCTGTACAAAGGGACAATCATAGGGCCATGGTGGGAAACATCTTATCTAGATTTAAACATTAGCTAATACAACCCAATTCTTAATTATTCAATCTGAGGTCTGATCTACACTACAGCTGTAAATCGACCTAAGTTATGCTACTTCGGTTACATAAGTTATGTAACTGAAATCGACATAGCTTAGGTTGACTTACAGCGGTGTCTACACCATGCTGTGTAATGGGAGACCCTCTCCTGCCAACTCACCTTACACTTCTTGGGGAGCTGGAGTACTGGAGTCAATGGGAGAGCACTCTGCCATCAACTTAGCGGGTCTTCACCAGACCTGCTTAAACGACACTGCTGCATCGATCACAGCAGTGCTGATCTAGCTGTAAGTATAGTCATGCCCTTAGTTGCTTAAACATCCATTTACTTCAGTGGAAGTGAATTCTGTATTACAGAATGGGATAATGTGGCCATTAGCATGAATGCTTCTACTTCCTATCAGTGGCAAGGTTGTAATTGCAATGAGCTGCCAGGACATGGCCTGAAAGGAGACTCATGCCTGAGAAGTGGATAATCATGTCACCACAGCTGCTGTGTTTGGTGGGTTTTCCACATAGTATGGGGTTTCAATTGGCACTGTATCATCTTTATATATATATGGAATATTCATAGTTCAATTGCCACAGGTGAAAATGCATCACAGAGAAGCACCAAGGCTGAGTCATGTAATTCCATCAAATCCATCACTTCCTTGTAGGCATAGGTAAGGAACAACTTCAGCTTTGAGTTAAATGTTTATGTTTTTTTGGATGAACTTTTTTTGTCACTTCTTTGGTATCAGAGAGTTAAAATACTTGTACTCCAGCTTTAAGTTTGCGCTTCCTGTTACAAAGTAAAATAACTGCTGGGAAAGAATAACTAACTCAATATATGTTAGAGGTCTCTTTATGGTGATAAACTTTAATGGAGGATGAGCAGCCCATATTTTCCTGTGCTGAGATGGGAACTCATTTTGTCTGCTCAGACTGACAGGTCTGAAAATTAATGATTTTTTTCCTCACTCATGATGGATACCTTTTCTAGACATATTGCTGCATAACAGACAAATATCCTCTCTTAAAGACTTGCTATATAATTTGAAAAAAAAATGTGTACCCCTGAGACAGACATTTCTATCAATATCCTTTGGGAATAATGAGGCCTGAGAGCAGAGTTTAAGTCTAGGAGATGGTTCAAAATACTGTTCTGTGTCCTTATCTCCTTTTCACAGATAAGACGGGAGAAGGCTGTTTCTTACTTAGAGAATGAGAAGAACAGGCTACAAAATAGTAGCAAAGAAAAATCCACAACTTAAAATTCCTCTCTATCCTTTGAAGAATATTTTTTTTCTAGAATTTGCCTCCCTTCTTACTTTACTGTAGGGGAACAGTATTTAATGAAACCATATTTACTGTAAAATGAATCACATCTGATTTATTTTAAATACATGAAGTTGAACCGCATGTTTGGTTTTTAATCATAGATTTTGTTTTTAGTATTCCAATGTGGAAATCTAAAGGTTTGTCTGCTGATTGGGAATAGTCCTCATATAATTTGTGCTTAGGTTCCAAATGGTTTCAAAGGGCTCTGCAAGTCCCAGATGATGATCTTAGTGGTATTAGTTGATATGCCTGTCAACCATTTTGATTTCTCAATAAACATTTCCATTATTTGTGTTATGCTTTTGAACTGAATGTCCACTTTGAGGCCCCAATTCAGCCAAGTACTTACGCACATGCCTGTCTTGCAGCAGGTGAGCAGTTGTATTTAAGTCAATGAGATGACAGATGAGCTGGAGTATAAGTGCATGCATGAGTGTCTACAAGATCAGGGTTCTACTTTTAATGGCAGATCTTGCCTCCAGTCCACAGCAACAGCTAACTGGGCTGTGCACTGAGGATCTCCATCTTGGACATGGAGTGACAGAATCGTCACCTCCAGCGCACTCAGTTGTCCACGCTGGGCTACTTATATGTTGCTGACAATGAGTGACAGCAGCTGGCACAGCTCTGTAGAGGCTGAATCTGGTTTTAATTGAAAGGGTAGCCAAGGACAAATCCTGTTTGGCACAATTTCAGAAAACATTGTTAAAACCTGGAGTAATATGCTCGCTTCAGATAGAGACAAATGAGAATGTATTTTAACCAAATCAATCACAATTTAATAAGATAATTTAGGGTGGGGATATGGGAACATTAATTTTTGGACTGGTTTAGAATCTTTCAAGACCAGTTCACCCATCCCAGTAGAGGGTAGAAATAACGTCATCATCATCTTGTATATAAAGTTCCTGGGATAACCTATCACCACTACTGTGCCAGAATTCTTACATTCTTGCTTTGGTATAGTGAAGAAGAAGGTTAATACTTAGGACTTGTCTACAAGTGAAAGTTGTTTTGGGTTATGCTTATCCACGGTAAGTGATCCAGAACAACTGGTGCAAGAGCAGTACATCCTTACTGCTTTCTTATCCCATGTTAAGATACTTCCCTTTGGGATAATCGCAACCACACAGCACTGTGTTGTTCCAAAATAAGAGACAAGGTGGGTGAGGTAATATCTTTTACTGGACCAACTTCTATTGGTGCAAGAGACAAGCTTTAGAGCTTCACAGAGTTCTTCTTCAGATCTGGAAAAGGCAGCCAAATACAAGATAGAACAGATTGTTAAGCATAAGGAGTTAACATAAGTTGCAAGAAACCACATGAAATGAAGTGGGCAATTAGCACCTCAGCAATCATAGGACAAAGGAAGTTAGTAGGTTACAAATTGTTGTAATGAGCTATAAAACTAGTGTCTTTAAGATCATGGTTTTTAGTGTCTAGTAGTCTAGCAGAGTTATGAATTTAAGTTCCTAGGCTTGTCTTTTGAAAGCATTGTACAAGTTTTCCTTGAGGAATAGTACTGGTAAACCAGATGTGCAGTGATCTCTTTGTGAAAAGTGTTTGCACATAAGTGATAGGGTGATCTTGCTTTTTATTATTTTTCTGTGTGAGTTCTTTTGACAGTGTAGTGATTGTCTGGTTTCACCCATATAGTTGCTGTTGGGACATTTGATGCACTGAATGAGCTACACCACATGTTGTGATAGGCATGTGTAGGACCCATATATCCTGAAACGTGTTGTGTGGGGAGGTATTGGTTATCACTGCAGTGGAGATATGTCTGCAGCTTTTGTATCTGTTGTTCTGGTGCCACTTTGAGTTGATGTGTCCTGGTCTGAGGGGCACTTACTTCTGATGATGAGCTTAGTAAGGGTGGGGAGTTTGAAGGCCAGCAGAGGTGTCAGAAAAGAGTTATTTCAGGATGTGATCCTGAAGTATGGGTTGCAGTTGTTTGAGACCCCCCTATGGGTTTTTTTGGGGTGGTAGGTGACAACTTGGGGTGTGCAGTTGGTGGGGTTTTCTTTCCTATATTGAAACAGGTTCTTCCAGGTTATTTCGCTGGCCCATTCCATGATGTGCTTTACTTCTCTGGTGGAATGTCCTGATTTGGTGAAGGCAGTTTTAAGTTTTACATTTCTTCTCAGAGCCTATTCTACGGTATCTGAGTACCTGTTGTAGATACCAGCTTTCTTGATGTTCCTGGGTTGATTACTGGGTCTGTGGAAGTAAGTGTTTCTTGTATGTAGTTGTCTGTAGAGTTCCATTGTTGAAGCTGATAATGGTGTCCAGGAAATTGATACTGTTGCAGGAATGTTCTAGAGAGAGTTGAATGGATGAGTGATAGTTTTGACATTGAAATCTATGAGGGAGTTTAGGTCTGTCCAGAGGATGAAAATATCATTGATGTATCTCAGGTATATAATTGGTTTTGTGGTACATTTTTTCCAGAAATTCTTCCTCTAGTTGGCCCATGGAGAGGTTGGTATATTGAGGAGCCATTCTAGTACCTGTGACTGTTCTCATAGTTTGGACAAAGTGTTTGTTGTTAAATGTATAGTTGTTATGGATGAGGATGAAATGCATGACTTTGGTGATGTGTTTAGGATGGATATGCATCGGAGAGTTATCCATTGTCAGTAGATATTTGAGGCAGGTAGTGATGCCATCATAGTGAAGGATGTTGTTGTATCAGCAGGTGGCCTGGATGGTTTTCTGAGGGAGGTTTTCAATGTTGCAGAGTTTCTGGAGGAAACTGGCCCTTTGTGTGGTAAGTGGTTTGAGGATTATCTGTGTGAGTCCTGATATTCCTTCTGTAACAGTGCCGTGGCTAGATATGATGAATCTGCCTGGATTCCCTTGTTTGTGTATCTTGGGAAGCATATAGAAGGCCCCTGAGGTGGGTTCCTAGGGAATGAGGTTTTTATTTTGGAGTTGTTTGGAGAAGGATTATGTGATATTCTTAAATTCCTGTGTGAATTGTGGTGTGGCATCATCTTTTAGTTCTTTATAGTAGGTGGTGTCAGAGAGTTGTCATTTGGCCTCGTTAATGCAGTCATCATGGTTGAGGACTAATGTGGCACCCACTTTGTCTGCTGGTTTTATCACTATCTGGTGGTTGGATTTCAGGGACTTTCTTTATAGCTATCCTCTCAATGGTGGTGAGATTGTGGCAGATGTGATGTTTATTAAGGATTTGTGTAGGTATATTAAAGAAGGTACTAACAGTGATTCCCCCAAGTGACAGTGACCCCCCCATAATTTGTCCCCCACACTTTAAAATCCAACAGTTTCACCAAGTACAAAAATCTCTTGGGTCTTCTGTTAAAACTTGTAAGCTACTGTCTGTACAAATCATTGATTGTATCTGTCCTGTAAAAGATACTTTATTACTATGTAAAACTTACAAACAAGTTAATTGACTTTGTTCTTGAAGTAATTGATACAATGTAAACAAACGCTATAAGTCGTTAAGTGACTTTCACTTCATTGTAACAGCAACAGCTCCTAGGAACAGACCCCTACCCTCTGTGATTAAAGGGCCGGGAGTCTCAAATGAATTAGCACACACCCTGAAAGTGGTGGAGACAGTAAATTAAAATATGGTTAAGATATGGAATGTATGTTGATGAATGCTTGATATACATGAATGGTTAGGGAGGTGCCAGCCTAGAAAGGGAGTATCCATCGGCCGAAGAATGTGTCAAGTGGACCACCAGACAATCCCCAGAGGGTAAACTGGGATCCACCTCATCACCTGGAAGGATGAGAAACACAAACTTTGGACAGTGTGGAGCCACCAGGAATGTGCCACTTTGGACAGTGTGGCGCCACCAGGAATGTGCCATCTGCTGATTGAGTCAGCAACAGCAGGATGAAACAGCTCCCATAGACTAACATAGGAATTAATTCCTATAAGAATGGACTCTAAAGACTGAGGACTTTGAGTCTCTGGTTCTGCTGCCAGCCTCCAGGAGCATCTGGTGCACCTGACACGGACTCGGCTCCATCCTCATGACCAAGATACCTGGCCAGTAACTTGGCATGAGCAACTTCTAGGCTGGTAACTATAACACCTATACAGAACTTGAATGAATGATTGTGTGAATGAATCTATCTATCTATCTATCTATCTATCTATCTATCTATCTATCTATCTATCTATCTATCTATCTATCTATCTATATGTGTGTGTGTGTGTATAAGGAATAAGTAGTCAAACAACGTTGTTTACTTTTATCTTTTGCTTTATCATTATATTTACAATAAATGTGGCATCTTTGCCTTATCCCTCTTAATAAGATCCTGCTGGTTTTTATTCTATTGGTATAACATTTGTCTATTTATTTCCTGAAGCAATCAATGTCATAATGAAGTATGGGGTGTGTTCAGAAATAAGTGCACAGCATTCTGGGCAGACATGTCATGGTTCAATGTTCTGCTGCTAGCATCTGTGCACTCGTGAATTTTTTTTTCTACTGTGCATTGTGAGACACCTATAGGAAGTCCCTGGAATGCTTAAAAAAACCCCACAATTCCTCTCTTTCATCACATCATTCATCTGGCTTTTTCAAGCCCAGTGCCATTTTCCAAGTACTGTCAGGTAGCATGGCAGAAACTCTGCTGAGCACTGTGATTCTGATGGACATTAATATGAACAAGCTGATGCACATGTATCAACTTGTGCAATAACTTGAGAGGCAGGGCAATATTGTCATCTGAAGAGGATGAGAAAGATGAAATTGAGCAGTCATTTTTGCATGAGCAGGAGCAGCTTCAGGTGAGCTGACACTTCTGGGCTGAGCTGGTGGGACAGGATAGCGCTGACTGGTGGGACAGGATAGTGCTGTAGACCTGGGATGAACAGCAGTGGCAGCAGAACTCCAGGATGTCAAATGCCATTTTTCTAGAAACCTGTATGCTGCAGCATGATATCACCCTATGTGAGAGCTCTGCTCAGTGTGAAGAAGCATGTGGCAATTTGTAATTTGGAAGCTTGCCTCCACTGATTGCTACCCGTCAGTAGCTAACCAGTTTGGTGTTAGTAGATCAATTGTCAGGGCTGTTGTCATGGAGGTGTGCACTGCTATCTAGAAGTTGCTGTCTTCTGGTCCTAAGGCTTGGCAATGCACAGGAAGTTATTGATGAATTTGCAGGTTTGGCGTTCCCAGTTTGTATTGGAGTCATTGATGGTACCCATATGCCTATTCTTTGCCCCCAACACCAGACCTCGGAGTTCATCAGCAGAAAGGAATATTTCTCCATGGTGCTTCAAGGTCTGGTGGATCACCAAGGAGGGTTCTCCAGTATTAATGTGGGGTCATCTGGAAAGGCCCATGATGACAGAATCTAACTGTGCACTGTTTTCTGCAGTGAGAACTGGAACTTATGCTCCCAGAATCACTATGTATCCGGGCTGGGAGGAAGATAAGGTCAAACGTAGACATAGGGAGTCGGTGATGCAGGAGAAATGACTGGCATCTGTCAAATGTCATTAAAGATTAATCATAACAATGGATGCAAATTACTTAAAATATGCATAATAATTAATATGTAAAACATAATACTATAAAGCAGGTAATAAATGTTTGGGTACACAGTGATTGTATGTGACAAGGCATCACTATAACTACTTTCCTTCCAAATTGCCACTTGTAATTGATCAATCGTTTTTCATTTTTTAAATAGCAGACCCTCCTATTTCTAAGGTGTCTCCAGTTTTAAAATAGCCTCTAGCTGCAAATCTCTCTTTTCTCCATTATGAAAAGATTGTATGCAGTGTCATTGTAGCTGTGTCAGTCCCAGGATTTTAGAGAGACAAGATGGGTGAGATAATATCTTTTATTTGATCTTTCTGTGGGTGAGAGAGCTAGACTTCAAGTTTACACAGCTCTTCTTCAGCTTTGGCAAATTACACAGAGTTTCACAGCTAAATACAAGGTGGAACAGATTGTTTAGCAAAAGTAGTAAATATGTTTTTCAAGGGACCATTCAAGGTGAAGTGGCAACTGGGGGCATGGGTTTTTAGTGGCTTAAAGATGGTTGTAATAAGCCATAAATCCAGCGTGTCTATTCACTCCATGATTTTTAGATTCTAGCAAAGTTATGAATTTGAGCTCACAAGTTCATCTTTTGAACATGTTGTGCAGGTTTTCTTTGAGAATGAGGTCAGATATAGTGATCGTTTTAGGAAAAGTGTTCACCCAATATTCAGTTTCTATGGACAATGAGGTAACGCCTTTCCTAACAGTATACTTTGCTACATTTGATTACATACCTGCAACTACAATGCAAAGATCTTATTGTCAACAATGGAAGTGATAGGTTCTCACCATGAGTATGATACTGAAAACTATACTGCATTTCACTAGAACAAATGTGATTTGATTCTACTTGATTTGATTTCTGGCATATTACCAAACACAAGTCTTCAATAAAGAGATTGCAATTAATAAAATATTATCATCACTTCTGACTGGTCAAAAATAGTTTGGATTACTGGAGTGGGCTGTTTCATCACTGGGAGAGCTAAGTGGCCACTGACACAGAATACTGTACAGACGCTCCCTGACTTACGCAAGCGTTCTGTTCCGGAATGCCTTGCGTAACTCGAATTTTGCGTAAGTCGGAAACGTATACCCGACATGCAAAAAACCAAAAAAACTCCTATTTCTAGCTTACGGAACTTTTTTCGTCAGTGTGGATTTGCGTAAGTCAGGTTTGCATAACCCGGGGGGCGTCTGTATTCGTATTCTATTTTAGTCACAGGTAATCACTCTTCAACAGCAATTATTATGGTAAAAGCTGCCGCAAAGTTTTAACAAGGTGTTGCTTCGGTGTGAGAATCCCAAGCCCTTTACTCAGGCAAAATTGCCATTAATTTCAATGGGAGTTGTGCTTGAATAATGGATGCAAGATTCAGCCCTGTAATACACAGTTACATAGAATCTTCCATTCCTGGGTCTCAAAATGCCTAACAAATATTAAGTCATTAAGCTTCAAACTCTTTTGTCAGGATTTCAGGTATTTGAGCATATCCATTTCCCTAATTAGTTAATGGAGATGCACAAAAGTTAATGATAAAATGTTTATATATGGGTTTCGGCAATTCAGGGACTTAAATCCACATTGATTTCCAAAGCTATTGGGTAGCTACAGAGGCTTTGAAAAGGGTCAAGTGCCCATGAAAGCTGAGAGTGCTCAACACTTTTGGAAATCAGGTCTTTTATTTAGATAGCTAAAGATGGATTTAGCTGCTTATCTTAAGGCATCCAAGTCTGAAAAATTTGGCTTAAGTGACTTGACCAAGTTTGCACAGTAAGAAAGTCGTGAAGCCTGCAATAGAATCTCCCTCCCAGGCAGCAGCTTTAATTGCTAGAAGATACTGCCTCTCAAACCTAATAGGACCACAGTCTGCAAATTAAGTCAACTACAGTGGTCCTTGTGAAAAAGTGAATATTTACCGAAAGTTACTACTACACCATGGTATGTTGTAGTAATGTTGTAACCATGTTGTCCCAGGGTATTAGAGAGATGAGGTGGTTGAGGTGGTATCTTTTATAAGATCAACTTCTGCTGGTCAGAGGGACAAACTATGGAGCTTACGCACAACCCTTCTTCAGGTCTTCAGAGCTCTTCCTCAGGACTTGAAGAAGAGCTTCATGTAAGATTGAAAGCTTGTCTCTCTCACCAGCAGAAGTTGGTCTAATAAAAAATATTACCTCACCCACTTTGTTTCCCTACACCATTGAAATATTTCTCTATGCCTATTATCTATAGGATAGGCAATAACTACTAAATCTCAAAATCTGTGCTATACCTGTTGAAATTTTAATAGCACTCCCTTTTTTGAGGATTGGCTGAGTAATAGTACCTCTGTCACAATTTGAGCTTCCAACAATGAGCTGTTTGTCTTAAAATCAAACAAAATCTCTGAAAAACAGCTTTTAAAAAGTTTTCTTCTATTTTTTCATAGTTTTAAAAACAGATTCTTACAAATATAAGCACAAAGAATATAATGTGATTTCAAGATGTTTTTATGCTAAACTCTTCTTATTCCTTAGTATGTACAACAAAACCTAGTGTTTAAAAACAAAACCAACCAACCAAACAAACAAAAACAGGAACAAGGTCTGATTTGTAATGGAAGACATAAATCACCTGACCATGGCTGCTCTGCTTGTCATGATGTCCTTACCTTTTCTGGATATTTGTGTGTAAGTCTGTACATGTATAAACGGACATGTGTGTAAAAATCATAATTACCTGTATAATTGTATGTGTGGAGGGGGTGTTGGTGTGTATGCATGCACACACGCACACTCGCACTCTATATAACCTGTAGATCTACATCCGTTTTTTCCCTTTAAACTTCATTAATCATCCTTGCAAATGGAATGCTTCCCTTGAGTGACATTTTTATGTTAAAATTATATTATATTTGATTTGAAAGCAACCTAATTAAGGTATGCTTCCTGTAAGCTATTTAAGTCTCACCTCCCGATGGAATCATGGAACATTTAGAAAAATAATGAATTACATCTTATATAATCTTTATTACTACTTTTTAAATGAGTAATATATTCAGTTTTGGTTGAAATAACATAACCCTGAGGAGCAATTTGTTTCCACAAATTAGATTGGCTCCTCACATATGAGATTGTTAAGCATGAAGAAGAAAGTTATTTGGCTCTGTGTGCCCCCTAGGAATAGCTTTTTGTAGAACTGAACTATAAAATGTAGTCTGATTCAAGGTAAAACTGGTTAATAATAAAAAAGATGCAGCAACAGCTTGCTCTAAAATATTAGCCTCTTTTTTTATTTTTTCTCTTCCCACTTCTTTGGTCTTAGATCAGGTGAAGCATATGTATGTAATTGATCTGTAGGGCTCAAAAGTGAAACACAAAAAGATGGAGAGGCCGGTGTGCATCTCTGACTTTGTAGCTTCTGTGTGGCATTTTCCCCCCCAGCTTTCTCTTCTAGTTTTACACATCTGTTAACTATTAATAAAGCCAAGGGGATTCTGTCACTTTGTAAAAGAGAGTTGAGTTACTTAGTATTTCTGGAGAAAAGTATGATTATTTCTGTGGGGTAAAGTGATGTGTAGCATGTTCAACATATAGTACCAATTAAATATTTTATGATGTGATAGTTCCCCCTCAACAGACTTGAATATTATGCACAGTATGGTGGAAGAGGGTTTTGAAACGATAATGCTAAAAGATTTTTAAAAATCATTGTGATAATCATATGGTTCTCAGTTTATCCTCTTTATATAGTTACTGTAAATAAATAATTATCTTTGTTTTTTGCATGTAGATAGATGTATAGACTTAATTCATGGAGCACTAATAGGTTCAGGAAAGCAAAGGGTACTGCTAACAGCTAATGGTTCTAGTGAAAGTTACATCCTAAAACACACCAAGATTTATAATAAATTCAGAACTAGGCCATGCAACATCTGCCATCTGCTCTTTCTTGGTTAAATAGTGTATATTTATATCTTATGTAGTATAAGGCCCTGATCCAGCAAAGCATGTGCTTAGCTTTAAATGCAACTGGTACCATTCAAATGAATAGGATTACTTGTGTGTCTAGATAATTTGCTGGATTGGGGCCTTAATGAGGAAGCTTATTGTAAAAGGTTTTTTTAAAAATATGTAAATAATGGCACTTCAATCTCCCTTTTTGAGAATTTTAGCTCCATCAGACTAGTTTTTTAAAGTTAATTTTCTACTTTGCCCATAGATTATTCATATGTCATCTAGTTCACGGCCATACATTTGGGAGACATTATTTATATTAGAATTTTATTGTAGTGGAATGTATTATTTTGTGATATAAATAACAGTGGTTTAGACCTGGTGTCACTAAATACAGTATACACTTTTATGTAGATTTTCATCTTTCCTTATTAAACAACTCTGCAGCTTCCTATGAAATGTTTTTGTTACTCTGCTCTAAAATCTCTTGATTTTGACAAAAGAAAATTGGTAAAAAGATGGCCAAAAATAAGTGTAGTGTTCCAGGTTTGGTACTGCCACAGCTGTATAGAGAGATACCATTACCTCTGTGTTCTGGATATGATGTCACTGTATGTATATTGAAAAACTGCATTGGCGATTTTTGTTGATGTAGCACATTAAAAAAATCTCATCTAATTTGTTGTCCACAATTACCTCTAAGCCCCTTCTAGGATCTCTACTTTCCTGGATCCCCACTCCTATTAAATATATGTGCTTGGGATGATTTCTCCAAGTTACATTAGGTTTTATATTGTGTTCATATTGTAATCAATCTAAGACATTCTTTATCGTTTCTCTATATTCAGTGTTTTTTGCAATTTGTTTCAATGTTTTCCTCTTGATATATCCTCAATGCACATGTTTAGTCCTTCAATAGCTGCCTTACTTTTTATGGCCAAGATTGTCCAAAATGTGTGCTTAAAGTTAGGTTCCAAATACAATATGTAGACCTAAGTAAGTGGCCTGACATTCAAAAGTGTTGAGCACCCAGCAGCTTTAATTTTTTCCCCACCATGTAGCACTAGTGCAGGCAGACCTCTAACTGGCTGCTAGGGTTTTAGCCACCAGGTCATCTAAACCTGCTCAGAACCCATCTAAATGATGCAGTGTTAAAATGTTAGCAATTGTGAGGGCTTTGTCTACATTAGAGCTGCTACCACCGGTGGAGCTGAACTAGTGGTAGCAAGGGTGGGAAATTTTAGGGACGAAATGTAGTATAGATAAAGTCTCAAGCTGTCTCAGATTTTAATAGGAAGGGCTCTCAGATCAGAGGCTAGCACAGTAAGCTGAGAATTGGAAGACCAAGATTCAATTCCCTGCTCCACCACAGACTCCATAAGATCACTTAGGGCTTGTATATGCAGTAAGCTGGGGTGTGAATCTACCCTGCACTAGCCTGCTGCAGACTATCCATGTGGACCCTGCTGTTGCACATTAACAGTTCATTAGTGCACTTTTATCTAGTCCTATTTCAAAGAGGACTAGATCAGAGTCCATTACTGTATGATTAATGAACGTCAGCAGGGTCCACATGGACAGTTAATTTGCAGCAGGCTAGTGCAGGGTAAATTCACACCCTAGCTTGCTGCAAACTAAACCTTCATGTAAATGAGCCCTTAGTATCTGTGTCTCAATTCCTCATCTGTGAAGGGATATAGCATTTCCCCCCTACCTCAGAGGGGTGTTGCGAGAAAAAATATATCAAAGATGTTGATGTGAGCAAAAAAACTACAGTAACAGGGGACCATATAAGTATCTAGATAGAACTTTCTATTCACCAAACCCTTGAGCTGTGCCCATTTAATACAATGCACTAATAACCTCTCTCTGGTATGTGGGTATGTGATATAAGAGGAGTATGAACTATGCTTTTCTTCCTTCTCTACTTTACTGCTGCATTCTGTCCTCCTAACTTTTCCCTAAAGCTGAGAAGCTGGTCTTTGGTTTCGATCCCTTTGCCTTAATAAAGAGCACTTTTACCTGACGATGGTAGGCATTTCTTCTCCCCAGTTTGATTTAGGAACCACCTGATCTGTGAAACAGTCTGTCCTTGCAATTGCTGCCTGTGACATTCCCCTCTGGTGTTATCTGAACCGGTGTCTGCTAGGTCACTCCAATACTTGGCTCTGGGAGCCAGCCTTACCCTGCTCTGCTGTGAGAACCCCCACTGCTGGGCTGTTCATGCAGTGTCTGGCATGTGAGATGCTCCCAGCTACCACTGCTTGGATTGTGCAACCAAATGACACTAGCTAATCTCTCCAGTCTCAGACACAACCCTAGGAACCTCTGTCTTGCAGTGTCCACTTATGCACGCTGGATGCTGCAAGCTTATGAATTTGTCAATTTAACAAAGAAATTGATGTGCACCAGGCTTGTTATCCCAAGAGGAGTCTCTGACACGCTTCAAACCAAATGCACTGCTTCAGGTAGAATAAACAAATTTATTAACTACAAAGATAGATTTTCAGTGATTATAAGTCAAAGCACAACAAGTCAGATTTTGTCAAATGAAATAAAAGCAAAACGCATTCTAAGCTGATCTTAACACTTTCAATGCCCTTACAAACTTAGATGCTTCTCACCACAGGCCGGCTGGTTGCTGATCAGCACTTCAGTCACTTGGTGTGGTGTCTGTAGATATAGGTGGAAGAGAGAGGAAGAGCATGGAAAACATCTCTCCCTTTTATCATGTTTTTTTTCCCTCTTGTCTTTGCCCCCCCCCCCCCGAGTCAGGTGAGCATTACCTCATTGCAGTCCCAAACTGACCAAAGGAAGGGGGGTGACTCACTCAAAAGTCTAACAGATCCTTTGTTGCTGCCTAGGCCAGTGTCCTTTGTTCCTGTGAGGCTGGGCTGGGTTTGTCCCATACATGCCCTGATGAGGTGTGAATTGCCCCTATGCTCTTAGAGAGCTTTGCCTAGGCCTGTTTTAAGCCATGAGGACACATTTTCAGCCTCATAACTATATACATGAAATTACAACCTATAACATTACTATAACATCACTATAACAACAATGCTCAGTGCATCATGAGCCTTCCGAAGACACCCGGCATGACAAACTTTGCATTGGATACCACAAAATCATATTATAAGGATGAACATGGGGGTGCTGGGTGTTCCTCCGAGGTACAGAGCGTCACACTGCCATTAAGCATAGACTACAACTGGGGCTAATTTAAAGCATTTCAGGTGTGGCAATCAGCTGCTAATAGGTGGGGAGGGATAGCTCAGTGGTTTGAGCATTGGCCTGCTAAACCCAGGGTTGTGAGTTCAATCCTTGAGGGGGCCACTTAGGCATCTGGGGCAAAATCAGTATTTGGTCCTGCTAGTGAAGGCAGGGGGCTGGACTTGATGACCTTTCAAGGTCCCTTCCAGTTCTAGGAGATAGGATATCTCCATTAATAAAAAAATAAGGTGCAGGTGCAATAAGGGTACTGCTGATGCACCAAAGATGAGAAGCGGTGACCTTCAGTGTACATCAGGATTCACTTCTGCTCAGAACTCTGGGGAAACAGGTTAGAATGTAGAAGAAAAGCTGAAGGAATAAAAAATTCTGTGTAGTACTGCACTTCCATATTCTGACTGGTACTGAAATGATGGAAGGGAAGTTGTGGTGAATTGTGCATTGAACCCAGAAGCAGGAAGTACCTTGCTGAATTCTTTTCTTGCAAGATTTCCATCCACATTTGTTTCCTATGCTGTGCACTGGATAATATCATGAGAGGTTCCCTATTTCTAAAAACTAAACTGGCTCTTTATTAAGAGGACTATTTACAGAGGGGCTGCAACTGCAGCTAGCATTCTAGCCATGTACCTACTGACTGACTTCCTGACTGCATCTCCAACTTTTCTCTTCTGCAGCCTGAGATCTTCCCTCCAAATTCCATGCAGCTAGCTACAAAATTGTGAAAACCCAATACGCTTTAATAAGGTCCTGCTAAAAGCAGATATGGGCAGAGGAGTCAGCATTCAAATATGGGTCAGCTTTAGAATAGGGCCAAAATTTTCAAACTCGGGAGTTAAAAGTTGGTTTCATGTACAATTGACTTGGGCCCAATTTATATACAGGTGTCTAAAGTCATCTGTTATTCCTGGTTTATTAGATTTTAGCTATCCTCTTTGATCTCCTGTAATATCATTTTTTCTGGTATAAAAATACTGGTATGGTTGATTGAGGATTTGGATCCATACGGATTATTTTGTTTTCCTCACTCAGACTTTTTACTGGTTAGATTCTGGGCCAT
The DNA here is from genome assembly GCF_028017835.1 of Emys orbicularis. NCBI lineage: Eukaryota > Metazoa > Chordata > Testudines > Emydidae > Emys > Emys orbicularis. The sequence goes on along the minus strand of NC_088691.1, from coordinate 35,207,939 downwards.
ACTTTAGAGAAAGAACCTTGTTTTTAAGCTTCTCACATTGGTATAAAGTCACTTTGAGTTCTTAGTTGTGTCTGTTATTTAATTCCTCAGTCTGCCACCTTGTTACTTGTCCAGAATGAGTATTCTATTAAAGCTGGCTATTTTTGTTTAACAACAGTGGATTCACACTGAATAGCATTGTATCATGCCTCTTTGTTCACTGGAGTTATCAGTGGTGTCAGCATAGTTCTGGGAATAGTAATAGTAATTAACTGCCACACTCTAAGGAAGACATACCTTTCAGGCTGGTGGGATATGCCAAGTCAGCACCTCTGGGTGCTGTGCAGGAAACAACATTGCAGATTGAACTTAAGGCTAAGAATGTATATCAAAAAAGAAAGAGGAGAGAAAGGAGGCCTCTGAGAAAAAAATAGATCTTGTGAGTTTTTTGATTCCTGCAAACAGAAGTCTTAATTCTGGGAATAAATAAATTACAGAATGGGGTTCAGTAAGAGCTTCCCCATGTCAGCCTGCTATTGCTCCCCAAATTCAAAATAAAAATATGGTGGGGGCTTTAAGTCTTTTTGTCTTTAATGAAGACAAAAGTCAGTGACTATTTTATCCAAACTTGCTTGCCAGATGGGAAATACCATTTAATTCTACTGACACTATAATGGCATACATTTCTTGAGGTCACATGACATTTATGAAAATAAGTGAGCAAGGGAATTGCCTGGAATCAAAGGTACTTAGGGCTGGTCCACACTAACCCCCCAGTTCGAACTAAGATACGCAACTTCAGCTAGTCGAAGTACCTTAGTTTGAACTACAAAGTACTTACCGCGGGTCCACACGCGGCAGGCAGGCTCCCCCGTCGACTCCGCGTACTCCTCTCACGGAGCAGGAGTACCGGCGTCGACGACGAGCACTTCCGGGATCGATTTATCGCGTCTAGACAAGACGCGATAAATCGATCCCAGAAGATTGATTGCTTACCGCCGAACCTGAAGGTAAGTATAGACGTACCCTTAGAGAGGTGCCATAAATGTTCCGGATTTATTTATTTGGACAGAAGCCAATTAAATCTCCAGTGAGATTCTCTGAATTTCCTTTTGTGTCCTAAGTTGTGTATGAACTTTTAAGGTAAAATCCTGGCTCCACTGAAGTCAGTTGGAGTATTGCCATTGATTTCAATGGAACCAGGATTTCGCCCTTAGGCTTCACAGTTGATAAGCTAGTGCATTAGCTTACTACATCATATGGCCCCATCCATCTTGTTTGAAAACATGAAGGCAAAACATAAATTTAAGATTCTAGCATCCTCAAAATCTTTCCCTGCATTTCTAGAGGCATCATCTTTTTCTGCCTTGCAAGTCACTGTCCAAGATTTCCCCTATGTTTGTCCAACTGATATCACAGTAAGTGAGTCACTGGGATGAATTTGAATCATACTAGCCAACATTTTCTACTCCCTCATATCTTGGCCTTTTAAGAACTTTAATATTCACCAAGTCTCAGCAGTAAATCAAATAGCAGCTGTAATGAATATTGTTAACTATCTGACTGCATTTCTGCATAAAAAAATGTTAACTATCTGACTGCATTTCATAAAACTTTCAATGTCCTATCCTACGTCTTGTGAAAAACCTGAAACAGGTTTCTTCTGAGAATGTTTTTCTTTTCTTTTTCCGAAGTCTGGGTCTAAAAGTCAGATGGGATTCTTTCTAGGTTATGACTAGAGCTGGTCAAAACTTTTCATTTAAAACTTGTTTTTAATTAAAAGTGGACTTTTCTGAAACAGAAAACGGTCACAAAAAAGCTTTTTGGTTTTAGATTTTTTCTGTGTTTCATTAAAAACAACATTTTCAAAACATGACTTTTTAGATTTTGGGGTGCCCTTCTTTTCCCTTTTTGCCACTGAATGCAATAGAATGCATGTCTTGGCTTGGGGTTTCCTCTGCCATACACAGGCACTCAAGCTTTCCCAAAGCCTCTACTTTGAACAGAGTGGCAAAATGAAAAAAACAAACAAATTCTGTAATTTTGCCACTTTTCAAGAGGTTTTATAAAGTTAGAGTAGTAAAAGGAAAACTAAACACATTTTAGGGGTCAGGAGGGAAGGACGGAAACCCTGGATCTCATTCATTTTATTGCACTGTAGCAAAGAGAAGGCAAAAAGGAGGCAAAGGAGGAAAATGAAAAATTTCAAACCCACCAGATGTTGTTGCATTTGGAACTCTGAACGTTGTTTTTGTTTTTTCAATTTTTTGAACTTTTAGGTGATTTCCCCCCCATTTTATGACCAACTCTAGTTATTACACCAGTCTGATTCTGCAAGACGTACTCAACAGAGGTGTTTCCCATTATCTTTCTGTGCATTTGTAGTATCCATGGACTTATTAGACAGGATGTTGTGTCCAGTTTGTTTTTCATCAACATTCTAGTGCTTTGGATTTGCCACTAAAAGGTCCAACTCTGCTGCCCTTGTTCGTGTTGAGTAGTATTCACAAGCATACACCCATTGAGTTCCCAAATACTACTGAAGGTGATGGAAAAGACTCTTCAATAGAACATTCATAGCACTATAAAGTTTATTAAAAATAGACTGGGTATCCTGCATAAGACTGATCCAGAGACTTGGTGTGTGTCAGACCATCCAGCCACTGTTAAGAAATTTTTAGGGTAACCACTTGTATTTGATTATGTGAATTCATTTTTAGGAATCTACTATAGCTTCAGGGTATGAGTCAATTCCCGATGCAAGTTTTTTTATATAACTTGTATTGCTTTCCTGGAAAAATGAGTTTTTGATGATACTTGGTAACGAGACACTACAAGATGCATTAGCTGTTTAAAACCAAATGACCCAGAGGCAGAGAGAGGATAAAGGTTGAATGCTATTACTGCAGTTATTTTTAAAATTACATTAAGTACCATGCCTTTTGCATAGTCAACCATCTTGAAGGGACAGATGTAACAGAAAGCTGGGTTGGGCCTTATTTTATTCCAGAGGAGAGGTAGCAGCACAAGCAGCAGAATCTAAATACTTAGACAAAGAAATACAGGAGCTGGAATTCTAAATAAACCTTTCTTTTCCTTTAATATAGGTTGACTAGAGAAACATGGTCCTACAGAAAAAAACAACCCCCTGCCACCTGTGCGCATGCATACACACACACACACACACTAGGAAAAAATAAAATAATAATTTTAGCCTCTGGACTGCCCTGCGCAATGTGTGAGCCAGACTTGGCTATTAAAATGGATCTTCTATATAGGTGCCATATTAATTAAAGTGCAAGTGCCAGTGCTTTCTGTCTGTACCTCAGTTCACCAACCTCTTAAAAGGTGTGTTCCTGGTGGAACAAATAGAATTTGACTCAGAGTGAAAAAGATCATGCTGCATAGACAGTCTTCTTAGGGATTTGTTCCTCATACATTGTACGTGCTCTTGTTCTGATATTTGTACATCACTTTTAACTTCAGATTTCTGTGGAAACTGTAACACATGACACAGATGTATTTGTGATTTCTTTCTAACCTGACTTCTCATGCTCTCTGCTCAGATGCTGATGTCTTAACCCTAAGGTTTCCTGCTGCAATTTCTTCATCTTTATCCCTATTTCTTTCCTTGTATGAGCTTTTAATCTTTATAATCAGAGTTCAAAGATCCCTGAACTTCTGCTGCTTCAGAGGTTCATTCAGATTGCTCATGGTCCTGAGTAATGTAGAACACTCAAAGAATGCTCATAGTGTAGTAGTTTAATTCCTAGCCGTTATTTAACCAAAAGCTGACTAAAAGTGAGACACAGCAGCTTTATGCAGATCCCAATATCAAATGGAGATTTCTTTTCTTTATCACCTGATATAGAATTCATGATTCAACCAACCCAGAGGTTCTCTCTGCAGGCTGTATTTTATATGAAATGTGGAGTGTTAATCTAGTCTGTCAATAATGTCTCACAAAGATGAATGAGTAGCTGAAGCAGCTAGGATGCGATATGCATTGCATTCTGTCTGGTGATGGTGGTCACGGGTTTTTTCTCTGTTCCACTTTGGGCTGTGCTTCCAAAGGCTGTTTTTGTTTTTTGTTTTGTTTCTTTGTTTTTGTTTAATGATAGATCCTGGAGCACTAACACTTCTATGCAGTAGATAAACTGCGTAGGGCAGCAAAGAACATATTGATAAAAATGTGGAATCATCTCTGAAAATGAGCCAGTGAAAAGACAAAATACTTGTACTCTATTTAAAACCCTAGCAAACAATTAATCTGTGACTCGATTTCTGTGCAAAAAGAGGCACATGCGATGGAATTACATGCTTTTACAAGTCATTTTAATCACTTTTACAAGGCAAAAGTGTTCAGACCTGTTTGTTAAGCAAAGACATTCAGTTTGGAAGTGGGAGGGAAAATCTGAATTTGCCAACCAGTTTATATTTTCTTTGATATCAAGCCCCAGGCATATTGCAGAGCTAATACAAACAGAGTTAGTACTACTAAGCTATAAAGAATTTCCTTTGTTATAATAAGGATACTAATTTGACCAAAGGTTTTACCATCATCTTTTCATGTAGCAGCAAACAGCCTCATTTATCATTAACTGAACAGTTTAAAAAATATGCTGACTGCTTGGAAACATGTAAATTTATGTTACGGCAACATCAGAAAAGTTTTTGGTAAAAATCTGTTGGCTCTAAATGTTCATGTGACTTCTAAAATTGTCAAATGAATAATCACCCAGTTATGCAATAATATAACCATTTAAATGAGTGCACAGAGATTTATAGCAAACCTAATCGGTGTTCTGCTTCTAATTCATCAAGAGAAATGATCACATTTGCTCTGAGTGAGAAGGAAAATCTGCATCTGCAAATTTCCAGTGACTCGGTCTTTGTAAGTATATTACTCCCTTTTGTGTGCTCATTGTGCCCATAATATTAATTTGTAGGAAGCTTTAACTTAGCAGAGAAGAATATTTTAATAGGCTTGTTGTCTATTTTCTTTTTGGTGTGTGCTTGAGCGAGAGAGAGAAACATAGCTCAGAGAAGATGATGGGGGAATGTATAGGCTGGTAATTTCCAATATAGCAAGCATCTCTTTTAAGTCACTCCAGAATCCAGACTAAGGTCTATGCAATGCCCTAAATCTACACACATCACTCTTGTACATGTGCATAAAGGGCAGTCTATATTTACTCGTACAGAGAACCATTTCACCTGAAGATGTCAAAACATTTTACATGAGATAAGTTAGCTTCCCAAGATTCCTGTGGAGGTAGATGAGTACTGTTATGTCAGTTATCACTGTGTGTGTAATAGTACTACCTGATATGTCTATGCTGTAATTGGAAGTGTGACTGCAACATGTGTAGACATACCCTACCTAGCTGGAATAACAATAGCAGTGAAGCCACAGCATCACAGGTAACCTGTTCCAATACATATCCAAGGTCCTGGGTGAACTTATATAGCCGTTGCTGCCACTTGTGCTGCTGCAGATTCACTGCTAAAATTATTTGAGCTAGCTAGATCAAAGTCAGGTTGTGTAGCTCTACATCTCTGATTGCACTGTAGACATTCCTATAGTCTTCCAAGCTCTCTCTTAGCATGCAAGAAATTTTTTTGTCTTGGGAAGACATGCCCTGTGCTGATGTTTAGTTTTGTTATGCAAGGTTCCGAGTAGAGGGAACTGTGCAAGCAGCAGGCAAATTTGCTCTCTGCCTTGCACTCTGTTTAGAGTATGTTCTTGAGGCAGAATTGCTCCCTGGGTATTTGGCATTGGTATTGGGCTGAGATTCCTGGAGAAAAGAATTGATGTGCATGCTGTTTGACCATTGCCATTCTAGGACTGGTGTGCGACTCTGAATAAAGCACATTACTTTTAGAGTATACCCAGACTCCACATCACCAATTTCTCCTCCACTGGCAAGCTATCCTGCAAGCAAGGCTCTGGACATTTGCTAACACATGGGGTATTTCCATTTTAAAGACCAAATGATGCACAGAGGCATTCAGTAACTCCCCGGAAGTCCAACAGCAAGTACATAGCAGGGTCTAGCTACAAAAATCTCTGCTCTTTCATCCCTTATTCCTTCCATTTGAAACCAATAAACTCTTTAAATGTATGGAGTGTTACTCTTGCATGAGCACTTTGCTATTCAAAACTTGCATCATTATTGTTCTAATAAGAATTGTACTAATCTTTCATTGTGATTTGCTAGCATGGACCCATGTGCCATATGGATGCTCCACGATGGAGTGCAGGAGTCTATGCTGGAGGGGCCTGAGGTATATTATGGGCAAGACAAGCATTTATTTTTAATATATGAAATAGGTGAGATGCAGAGTTTTTCTTTGTGGGGAAGGGTCAAGTAGGTGGAAGGAATATTATAATGATGTAAACTTTGGATATAAAGTTCACACACATTTTTGTAGAGCTTGCATATGTTGTCAGTGTTGTATTTCCCAGGCCAGACCCTCCAGAATTCTGGAATCAGATTTCACCAACTGTTCAGTTGGCTGGCACGTGAAGCAGAACAGAACCACATGGAGTAGCCCAAGCCCATAGGCTGTATAGAAGTAGGATAGGGCCTCATTTCTACTATGGGCTGAACTGAAACACCATGTCTAAACACCCCTGAAGGTTGGGAGTGTTTAAATATAGATCTGAACTCTGTGGCTCATGACCATCTCTGCTTGCACTTAGGTAACTATATTGGCTATGAAGTGTGGTCTGGAAGAAAAATATATAGTTTTGTCAGTAAATTCAGTACATGTGACTCAGAAGTGTCGTACCATGGGGCACAGATATTTACGATGCCATTTTCACAGTCACTCTTCTGATTACAGCCCCACTTTAAGCAACGAAATTGTGTGAAGTGGTCACAATTTTTGTTTTGTGAGCAACTTTCACTTACTTTAGAAAGAAAAATATAAATGCAGCAGACAAAGCAAAACCTCTGGATTTAGAAGTGGGAAAATCCGGGTCCCACAAATATAAGTATAATCACTTCAGCACCATCCCTCTAGCTATAGGATATTGTCTCTCTTCAGTGAGCAGATGTAACTCATTAACACTAATAGGAGTTACATTGGCAATATTCACTATGTGTGCAAGGTCCATAGGGCAAACTGGCAGACCAAGGTTTCTTGTTAGTGCCTGTGTTTGTCTAATTCACTGTATGACAACGTGCTGAACAAATGACAAAGTATGAAGAAGAGAGGCAGTGGTTCAAAAAAAATTAAGCTGAAAGCGGGCAGCCTGGTGTGTGTGCATTGTCTGAGGCTCAGGAACAGAGGAGCAACTAAAATAAACCTGAAAAGTGGGTAGTGACAATAAGCTATTGCTATTTGATGGTGTGTTGGTGGCCTGGGTGAAATTATTTAGCTGTGGTGTCTCCATCCCGTTTCTAGCAAGCAGGTGTTGATCTTCCAAAGCCACCATTGCAACTGGGACCCTTTCTCAGGGGTCTCTTCAGAGAAGTCAAGTTTTGTATGGACACACAGGCTGGACTAACCTTTCCCATCTAGATGTGGTCCCTCCAGGACTGGATTAAGGCAGATTGTGGAAAACAATGTTGGGGAAACTTGGACTGTCTGTGTCTCTGCTGCACCTGCTCTGGCTCCATATATCAGTTTGGTGCCTTTTGTGAACACAGAATTTAATTTTAAAATAATCAGATGTGTGTGCCAGCTATGTACAGAGCGGTGTGTTATTGCTGTGCTGATCCATTGCCACAGCTGGTGGGTTGGGTGACTCATTACAGGAAAGTACACAAGGCCATTAAGAAAAACCTAATTTTTCTTCTCCCTGTTCTTTTATGTCCTGTCTTTTTTTCTCTCTCTCTCATTTTCATTTGTTAATTTTTTTCATTGACTTTAATTAGGCTCTCGCTAGACTTCTGATCTTGCCTGCTACAGTACATGAATTTCCAAATCCCTTGCAGCTTTAATCTGTAGCCTTTAGAAGACAAGTTTGCTTTCCAACTGGGACTCAAAATGACTAGAGGTACAGGTATGATTAGGTATAATGTCCGAAATGTTTTATATTACTTGTTTCTAAGTTCCAAGGTCAATTTTCTTTGTATCTAGGGGCCTATTAAACACTCTTTGTATGTTCAGTGTTTCCTGTCCGGGATAAAAGAATATTGTTTAAATCAAAAGGATAGAACTCTGTTTTGGTAGCCACACACTGAATTTAGGGGTGGTGCGGCAGTACACCGTGCCGGTGGCCGAGGCCAGAGAGGCAGAATGCTCCTGTGGCACTGGGGGAGCAGCACTCTCAGGACTGACTTGTGTACCTTTTGTCAGGTGCAGTGCATGCTCCCCAACAGATCTAGTTTAGGGCTGGCAGCTGGTGTGAATATCCCTTAGAATGCCTTAGTAAGCTGGCCTGCTTACTTTCTATTCAGAGACTAATAACAGAGTACTCACCCACAGGCATAAAGTTCCTATGCAAATCTATTTTATTTTTAAGGTAAAAGTACTACAGAGAAAACATAAAAACCTACATGCTGCTAATAAGATTACTAGACCCTAATATGGGCTCTGGCAGGAGCATTCTTTCAAAACCCCACCCAAGATGTTTCCTTGTGGTTTCAAATTCATCACAGCTTCAGCTCAGAATAAGCATACAGTCTTATAGGGTCTCAGTAGACCCAGTCCTTCCTTCTAAACATAGGGGCCTCCATGGACCAGTAGGATCAGGTTTAAAACCAGACTGTTTATCCAAAAATCCTTTCTTTGCCTGCTAGTCCCCGAGAATCCACTGGTATATGCACACCTCTCCAGGAGGTGGCTTCAAACTGGAGGAATTATATTAGTAACCCCCTCCTCCTAAAAGAGTAACATACAAATCTAAAAGAACATGTACACAATTTCATTTCTAGTACAATGGACCCTAAAGGTATTATACTTAATTCAATGAAGTTTATCTTAATTCCCTAAGGTTTGTCCAGGATGTTGTCCATCTGTAACAGCAGAGAGGACAAAGGAAGGAAAAGGGATAAAGTGATAGGGTAGGTTGAAAGAAGGATGGGGGATGGACGTGGGTATGTGGAGTGAGGCTTAGGTGAAGACTGTGAGGAGGTTGGAGCAAAGAGCCAATCAGTACAGGACAGTCAAAAAGTGCATTAAAAAAAAAGGTCAAAACTGCAAAATCATCTCATCATCAGCTCATTAACTCCACCCTGAATATAAAGAAGGTAGGAGGTGCTTCTTGGATAGAGGGAAGTAGGGTCAAAGACAGAAAAGAAAACATTAAGGACTGCCATGCTTAGGGAGGCACTTATGTGTTGGTGGTTGTTAGAGCAATTATTAAAGCAAAACCCCAGGAAGGGGGTAAGGTTAGATTCTGTTCAGACACCAGTGTGGGAATTCCATCTGCTCTTAGGTGCTAGTTGGTTAGGACATATCTTACTGGCTGCTGAGACTGTGGGGTTGTTAGATTACCCATTTCTAGTCAGCTATGTGATTCCCCCCCCCCCCCTTTTTTTTGGAGTTGTACCTTTGTACCAGAACAACCACTTTCTTTTGTTTTTAAATCTTTTCCACTGGCCAGTACAAATGTGTGTCTAATAAGTGTCAACACTTTATTTCTTCAGTTCAACTCTTGTCTTGTATGTTCATTCATATTGTATGGTGGCATTCACAAGTACCATGGCATTTACACTTATGATGAATGAACCAATATTAACGCTCAGCTACATACCAACAAAACAATAGAGTAACAAAATTACAACCATTGGCTTCAAATGAAAAGGATGGAGCCCCAATATGATAAAATTTGAGACGTTGTAATCAAACCAAATGTGTTTGTTTTTTAAGCGCAGCTATTCAGCATTCTGATTACATGTTTATTACATCTTATTGTTGATATATAAGCAAAATAAAGGGAGATCATTTGTTTAAGGGACAACAATTATCATTCCCTTGTTTTCACCCTCGAGCATATGAAAAAATCTTAACTGTGTTAATAAAACAGAGAAGTACATCCATTTAAATCAGTAAAATAGTTTACAGATTAGTGATTGCCACAGTTATAGATTTATATTAGCAGTGGTTACAAACCTTTTTCAAGAGTTTTATAAGTTTCCCATAAATGTTCACTTCAGGCTAAATTCTTGGTACATAAAATCTCAGCTCAGGATTTTTTTTATATATATACATCTCTTTGAAAAAAACTCTGTTTGGGATCATATAATATCATTAAAGGAATGAATAATTTTTATTCAGGTCAGGTTATTGCTCCTTTTTATAAATATTGCTTACTTCGTTATCTTTCAGTGGTTGAATTGTGGTCTTTCTGCTTTTTGAATGAATTTTTTGTGGTGGCAGATTCTAAGCAAAGTAGCATGTCTCTAGCTGCTTGGGAGAACTGCATCCTCCCAGTTCCATGGGTGCAGGTTCCTATAAACCATGAGGAAACTGGTGTTCAATGCAAGCGATTGCCCAGCTGCCTATCGAAACCTGCACAAGATTCAGGATCTGTGTGAGTACGTCAACTTTACCTGCCTTACTCTTCCAATTGTGGAACCTCTGTGAAGGGCAGTGGATGGCATCACTTCCATAGGAATCAGGTTATCAGGGAGCCAATTCAGGTGGCCCGGGTGTCCAGGGTTCTTGCATGTTCATTTGATTTTTAGGAGACTGTGATGGGATATACCTGGTCCTTTGTGGCCCTCTGCTGGAGGACCTGTGGTCCTGCTACACTCCACCCCAGGAAAGAGCCGCAGAGGTGGGTCCTCTAGGCCCGCCTAAAAAGGCTGCATGGAAGCAACCAGTCAGTGCCCAGCAGGCTCAGATAAAAGGATCTGCAAGGGCTTGAGGTCAGTTCCCAGCTGGGGCCAGAGAGGTGTGGGGGGTACTCCTCTCTGGCCAAAGAAGCTCAGCAGGCTGCATTTACTGGCCCAGTGGGAGGAGAGGACCTGAGAACTTTAACCCTAAAGTAATGGGTAAAGGTAAAGGGAACAGGTGGGAAGAGGCCCGGGAATGGAACAGTAACTAATTAAAGAAAGCAATGCTGAGACTGGGCCCCAGAGTAGTGGGCAGACCCTGGTTCCCCCACTGGTGAAGTGGCCTAAGCCTTGAAAAGGGGACTGTGACATTGCACTCCATATGTTTTATGGAAATATTCTAATGAGTGTGAATATGATGTAACTGGCATATGCTTCATGCAAAAGGACTCTTGTAAGGTATCATTACAAAGCTTATGATCTACTGAGTGTGATCATCCTATTTGTTTGCATGTATTATTGCTATGTCTGGAGTTGGGAGAATAAGATATAAACTTGTATTATTGATGTAAACATGTTAAGTGGAAGCCATTAAGGGTGCTTCAGAATCAATGAACTGTGAATGAGTTTGTTTACCTGCAAGCCTTCCTATGTACCTGTCTTCCAGCTAGTAGGTAATGAAGAAGGAGGTCTTGTCACCTGAACTGGAATCCTTCTTAAACCTGGTGCTTTTCTATTTAGAAGGAGGAGTGGGGACCCAGATAGACAAAAGATTCCCACCTTTTGTTAAAGCTATAAAAGGGGGTGGAACAGAACAAAGGGGGCTGCCAGTCATGAGAAAACCCCTAGTTACCACCCGAGCTGGAACTAACAAGGGCTGTACCAGGGAAAGGACTGAGCCCAGACTAAGAAGGAGTCTAGTGAAAGAATCTTATTGGAACATCTCTAAGGGTGAGATTTACCTCTATTCAATTTCTTAAATGTATTAGGCTTAGACTTGCGTGTTCTGTTTTATTTTGCTTAGTAACTTACTTTGTTCTGTCTGTTACTACTTGAAACCACTTAAATCCTACTTTTTACACTTAATAAAATCACTTTTGTTTATTATTGAACCCAGAGTAAGTGATTAATACCTGGGGGAGCAAACAGCTGTGCACATTTCTCTATCAGTGTTATAGAGGGTGGACAATTTATGAGTTTACCCTATATAAGCTTTATACAGAGTAAACCGGATTTATTTGGGGTTTGGATCCCATTGGGAGCTGGGTGTCTGGATGCTGGAGACAGGAGTACTTGCTGAGCTGTTTTCAGTTAAGTCTGCAGTTTTGGCGACGTGGTTCAGACCCAGAGTCTGTGTTGCACCAGGCTAGCATGTCTGTCTCAACAAGACAGGGTTCTGGAGTCCCAAGACATCAGAGAAAACGGGCTCAGAGGTAGTTTCAGCACATCAAGTGACAGTCCCAAGGTGGTCTCTGTGACCGAACCTGTCAGAGGGACAAGGGTCCTTTAGAAGCCCAAGTGAAGGGCTGGATTTAAAAGAGCCTAGAGACATGGTTGAAGACCCTGTTGAGAGAAAGACAGTTTGGTGAACTCTTTGCTGGCCCTGAAGGGGATCATTTTTGACTGTGACTTGGTCGGAGGGCTGAGCTGCTTAAGACATGCCTTGCAAGGTTAGCAAACTGCCAGGAGCTGGGAAAATATTACAGTACCACACTCAACCCCTAGGAGGCACTTAACAGGTGAGTGCCCCATCACAAAGGCAAATCTACCTTTTCTGCATGAGGGTGGGTGTTGCATTCCATCCCAGCCCCTGCTTCCAATGGAAGACTCAGAGGGAAAACTCCACTAGCAAACCTTGTGGATTTTCTTATCTCTTACACTAACAGCTTGCAACCACCACTTCCACTGTTGTTAACACTGGTTCAACTCCACCAGTGTTAACATGGACGGTACCCCTAGTTTAGATGGGCTGCTGGCTGGCACCTGCATCTGAGGTTCTGTGTTGATTAGTCCTGTTCTGGGCAGGGTTAGATGACGATGTGCTTTGTATGCTGAGGGAGGTGGTACTCTCTCTTCTCTCCACCTCTCGTCCCTCTTCCAAGCCAGCCCTACATGGATCAATGATAGATAGAAATTATACTATCTTCTTGTTGTATTCTTTGAATGCTGAATAATTTGGTGTAATCAAAGACAACAGAGAAGAAAAAGGTACACTTTTAAAAAACAGTGCTAAGAATTAAGAGCTAGATATGCTGCTAGTTTAAAATGGCATGTCTTTATTGAACTTGAGGCATCTAACAACTCCCTGTGCACTATGTGAAAATGCTCCCATTACACTGGTCTACAATTTTTGAGAAGTCGTCTGCTTCAGAGATAAAATGTGCTATTTATTATGTATTTTGATGTGCTGAATTCAAATATGACAATTAAAACAACTGATTGGCTACTGTTTCTAAGATATTTAAGTTTTTACATTTTATGTCTATGTATATTGTGTAGATAGTAGAGTTTTAATCATAAATTGTAAACCTAGGTCTTTTCATGTGTTTATGGTTGCTTTACAGGATAATATTTCACCTGTCCTGTTTATGTAACACTTTAAAAATCAGCAAAAGGGTTATATAAATAAAATTTATTATGAAACAAAAGGCAAAAAACTATTCTGTACATAGTTTAGTCCTATTCAGTGTCTACTCGGCGCTTCTTGGCTTGTCTCTTGTATTCATTAAATGGAGCATCTCTTGTCACTGTCCAGCAATAGTCTGCAAGCATTGATGGGCTCCATTTGCCCTGATAGCGTTTCTCCATTGTTGCAATGTCCTGGTGAAATCGCTCGCCGTGCTCGTCGCTCACTGCTCCGCAGTTCGGTGGAAAAAAATCTAGATGAGAGTGCAAAAAATGTATCTTTAGTGACATGTTGCAACCAAGGCTTTTGTATGCCTTGAGGAGGTTTTCCACCAACAACCTGTAGTTGTCTGCCTTGTTGTTTCCGAGAAAATTTATTGCCACTAACTGGAAGGCTTTCCATGCCGTCTTTTCCTTGCCACGCAGTGCATGGTCAAATGCATCATCTCGAAGAAGTTCACGAATCTGAGGACCAACAAAGACACCTTCCTTTATCTTAGCTTCACTTAACCTTGGAAATTTTCCACGGAGGTACTTGAAAGCTGCTTGTGTTTTGTCAATGGCCTTGACAAAGTTCTTCATCAGACCCAGCTTGATGTGTAAGGGTAGTAACAAAATCTTCCTTGATTCAACAAGTGGTGGATGCTGAACACTTTTCCTCCCAGGCTCCAATGACTGTCGGAGTGGCCAATCTTTCTTGATGTAGTGGGAATCTCTTGCACAACTATCCCATTCGCAGAGAAAACAGCAGTACTTTGTGTATCCAGTCTGCAGATCAAGCAAGAGAGCAACAACCTTCAAATCGCCACAAAGCTGCCACTGATGTTGGTCATAGTTTATGCACCTCAAAAGTTGTTTCATGTTGTCATAGGTTTCCTTCATATGGACTGCATGACCAACTGGAATTGATGGCAAAACATTGCCATTATGCAGTAAAATAGCTTTAAGACTCGTCTTCGATGAATCAATGAACAGTCTCCACTCATCTGGATCGTGAACGATGTTGAAGACTGCCATCACACCATCGATGTTGTTGCAGGCTACAAGATCACCTTCCATGAAGAAGAATGGGACAAGATCCTTTTGACGGTCACGGAACATGGAAACACTAACATCACCTGCCAGGAGATTCCACTGCTGTAGTCTGGAGCCCAACAGCTCTGCCTTACTCTTGGGTAGTTCCAAATCCCTGACAAGGTCATTCAGTTCACCTTGTGTTATGAGGTGTGGTTCAGAGGAGGAGGATGGGAGAAAATGTGGGTCCTGTGACATTGATGGTTCAGGACCAGAAGTTTCATCCTCTTCCTCTTCCTCGTCTGACTCAAGTGAGAATGATTCTGGTGCATCAGGAACCGGAAGTCCTTCTCCGTGGGGTACTGGGCGTATAGCTGATGGAATGTTTGGATAATGCACAGTCCACTTTTTCTTCTTTGACACACCTTTCCCAACTGGAGGCACCATGCAGAAGTAACAATTGCTGGTATGATCTGTTGGCTCTCTCCAAATCATTGGCACTGCAAAAGGCATAGATTTCCTTTTCCTGTTCAACCACTGGCAAAGATTTGTTGCACAAGTGTTGCAGCATATGTGTGGAGCCCACCTCTTGTCCTGATCTCCAATTTTGCAGCCAAAATAAAGGTGATAGGCTTTCTTAACCATAGTGCTTATACTGCGCTTTTGTGATGCAAAAGTCACTTCACCACAAACATAGCAGAAGTTATCTGCACTGTTCACACAAGTACGAAGCATCTCTGCTCACTTTGGCTAAACAGAAATGTGTCCCTTTGCAAAATCAAACACTGACAAATAAGAGAGCATGACACTGTATGATTTCTAGAGCTGATATAGGGCAATTTGTTCAGCAGAGTGATGTAAGCTTCGTTATGATTGCATCATCCATGACTTCTAGGAATAACATGATGCAATTCATATCATGTATGACGCAATACCAGCTTCAGATTGCATCATTCATTGTTTTGCCTAAAAAGCAAGTACTGTCCAAACCCAGTCATAGATTTATTCATAGATCCAGTCAAAGATGTATTTTAGTCATTTCTGGTTTAAACTGAGATCCCTTCCCTTTATAACTCACTTATCCTCCGCCATTCCCAAGTCAAGGGTCGTATATACTGACCCAATAGCATATCTTGGAAACTAGAGCCAATCAACAATTTTAAGCATCATTTTCGTTCTCAGTGACCCAGAATTAGTAAAGTTTGACTACATTTATTTCAGAAGCATTTTGGCTGTAGAGCAGTGTTATACAGTGTGTCAAATGCGAACAGCACCAATATGTGACGTATAACTAACACTATGGCATTTGTATAACATTCACAGGAAACCATTTCTTCATATATGGGGAAAATAACTCTTCCTCCTGCAGACCTTGCTGGACCAAGCAGTTGGAGGATAAGCTGCCATCTAATGCCTCCTAAAGATTCTTCAAGAGGATCAGAGAGGAGCACTCTACTCTTGGAAGAAGTAGGAAGGGAAAAGCCATCTGTCCCATAAGCTCATCTATTGTAAGGTAGATTTCCTTCCCTATAGGAATCCCCGTGTAATGGTGCCTCGGTCTCCTGGTCAGAGGGAGGCCACTCAGGCCCGTCCTGTCGGGTCAGGGTCGGAGTCTGTCCAACCGGCAAGAGCCTCCCAATAGGGCTGCGCAATTAACAGTCCCTACCAGGCTTTAGCTTAAGGGGGTCAGCCACCCAGGGTGGGGTGTCAGGGGGACGCGGGCCCACCCTACTCCACCGTGTCCCAGCCCAGGGCCTTGGCAGGAGCAGGATTGGCTGCCCCTGTGTCGGCAGGGATTCAGCCACAACACGCCGACTGAGCCACGCCGGGCTCTGCAGCCGGCTGCTCCATGGCTGCCCCTGGGCTACTTCCTGCCTCCCCGGGGTTTGGTACCTGCAGCCTCCAGGCCTCTTCCATCTCTTCAGGGTAAACCGCAGCAGGTACTCTGGGCCAGTCGTCTTCCATGTCTGAGGATCGGGGACAGCCAGGTTCAGGTTCCTTTCGGGGCCTCTGGAGAACCGGCCGAGCGTCCTTCTCCGGAGCAGGCTGTCCCCCAACTGAACTGCAGGGTCGGCCTTTTATACTTCCAACCCCGCCCCGGTCCTTCTGGTGAGGGGGATGGGGCGATCTAGGCCCCGCCCTCCAAGGGGCGTGTAATAGTGCCTTTGTCTCCTGCTCAGAGGGAGGCCACTCAGCCTCACTACGCCCACTATGTGAAAACATCAGCCCAAGTCCAAAAAAATTGTTGTAGATTTAGGCTGATAGATGCAGGCTGCAAAACACAAATGTGTGTATACTGTAGGGGTGGATTCTGGCTCTTTGCAAAATCCTCTGCCCCCTATTCACTTCTGTGATGAGTTAAACCAGTGGCAAACATCAATTATACCTCTCTGGCAGACTGGCAACCAAAGCACAGATATAGCTCCTTGGATTTTAAGGCCAGAAAGGATCACTGTGATCGTATAGTCTGTCCTCTTGCATAATACAGGACATAGAATTTCACTCAGTAAATCTTCAATCAAACACAATAATGTGAGAGAAGTGTACATGCAACCCTGATTTAAAGATTTCACATGATAGAGAATTCATCAAATCTCTTGGTAAAGTTGTTCCAATGATTGATTACTAGGACTACTTGAAAATTGTGTTGACTCTGTGTGTGTGTGTGTGTGTGTGTGTGTGTGTGTGTGTGTGTGTGTGTGTGTGTGTGTGTGTGTGTGTGTGTGTGTGTAAAAATTGGGACTTTGATTAAACATTTTTTTTTTCAGAAAGTATCTGCTTTCTTAAAAAATGTTCAGTTTGTCATCACAAAAACAAAACTTTTCAGTTTGGGGACAAAATTTTCACTTTTCAGGTTTTTTGACGAAAAGTCACAATTTTCCATGGGGGGGAAATAAAAAATTTCTGATCAGTTCTATTAATTAACTTCACTATTAAAGCGGTGCACCTTCTTTCCATTTTTGATTTGTTTAGCTTTAGCTTCCAACCTGTAGAACTCTTTATGGTCTTCTCTAATATCTCTCTAATTTTTCAACATCCTTGCTGAAGCACTGGAGTACTGGATACTGGAAGGTAGTGGTCTCACCCATGCCATATATAATAGTGATATAATCTCACTTCTCTTACTCAGTATGCTCCTTGAGATTTTCTCAGAGTCACACAGGGCTCAGCTGTGAATCAGCCTATGCATCTGCCCAGTGGAGTGAGAGGCACAAGGACCGCATTACATTCTGCAAGGATCGCATACACTGCAAGTCACAATGTGTGTGTGTGTGGGAGGGGGAGGTTAAGAGGGGAAAGAATAGTAACTGTTGGTTGTTACTGCTCCTCCCATGTAGATGGAACTTTGGCTCTGCCCCCTCTAATGAACCAGCCAACTCACTGAGAGAAGTGAGCTGTGCCAGGAAAAAGCTGGCACAGCTTCCTTCCCCCATTTTAAAAAAGGGTGGGGTGTCATAATTTGGTCCTTGTCTGTTCATGGGCAGTGAAACTTGCTGTAGGTTGATTGCAAGGTGCCAATGGAGCCAAAGTGTGTTAGTGGCAATGCTCCTGACTCTCTCTTCCCTGCTCTAACTGTCCAGTCCCTCACAGGCCACTGGTTGGCTGATACCAGTATATAAACCAGGAAGCCATGATGGGGAACTGTCTGAGCAACACAGGCAGTCTGCCTGCTTCTGTTCCAGACCCTGATAGACTCCAGCTTCCGACCCTGGTTCATACTCAGCCTTGCTCTCTGATTGCTGTCTGTAACCTGCCACCCAACCCCACTCTCTCCGTAACGTGACCCTGTCTGCCTCCTGGCATCTGACTCTTGGTATGGCCTGTCTTGGACTCTGACTTCCTGGCATCCCCTGCCTGACTCCCAACTCCTGCTCTGACCACTAAGTCAGATAGCCCACATCCTGATTGTGACAACAATAGCTCATCCTGTAGCCCAATACACACTGAGAGGGCTGTAACCTAAATTTTCAAACAGAATGTAAGGGGACTGTGAAAAAACATGGGAGAGCAAAAGGACAATTAAAACTTATTCTAACACACCTAAAACCTTGGTGATTTTTTTTAGTTAAAAATCACAATATTAGTGTGATGCTCAGCTATTAAAATTAATTCATTACCATTATTCATTACATTTCATAAAGACAGTAGCTGAACCAGGAGAAATCAAAACAATTTACACTGAAAATCAAAACATTATTGCAAATCATGAGACTGTGAAGGAAAAAAATTACCATAGAGACAATAAACAAGATTGCATTATATTGTTTACGCCATATGAGTTCTCTCTAATTTCTTGGGCTAACGAACAGTCCCATCTAATTACAGAACAATTTTTCTTGATAAGGATGGGCTAGTCCCTACTCACTTTTTGCTACACTTTGTGAGCTGATGAACCAAGAATTAAATCTCAGGAAAAACTTCCTAGCTGTAAGAACAGTAGGACAATGATCAGTGCACCTCTGTAGCCATGACGTCTACTGCACAGAACTGTTCATTTACATCATACATCATACACCCTATGCAGCTGGTAGTTAATGCAGAGTCTCATTTACCTCAGGGGGAAAAAAGAGGCCTGTGCTTTTAAAGCAAGTATATTTTAGTTCCAGACGTGCTTTCACCATCAAGTGCTAAGTGGCCATGGTGTGCAAACAGCAATTAATGCAACCTCCTCAATGGATATTTCCCCCCTGCCCCACCAATTGTCCAGAAACCAAAGAACAGGAGACAAGAGGAATGAAGGGAGGGCCCTGACCTATGGATGGATACAAGTACCAGCCATTTACTTCTAACTAGGTTAAAATTAAATGGCTGGCAACAGTGTCTTATTTTGGCTGACCTCAGGAATGCACTTGTTCAACAAGGGAAAGCCTATCCCCATGCTTTAGGCTATTATCTCTATACAGGCTTTGCTGACTCTCCTACTGAGACAGTGAGCAAGATGGGGTGAAATAGTCCCATGGTGCCATTCAAGGATTTGAAACAGGTCTTTCTCCAAAACAGAATCCCAGCTTACAGCTGCGGAGTCCCTAACTGTATCATGTTCAGTCTCCTTGCCTCAAATATTATTTTCCTACTCTGTGACAGGTAACTTGAACTGGCTGGGTAAAAAAAAATTAAGGCTTTTTTTTTTAATAATCTACTTTAAGTAGATACCTTTAGCTGAATTTTGCCATTAATTGCACCCTATAGTCTAATGATTCAATTATAGTGAAAATGTAAATGGAAAAATCCCTATTGTACTCCAATAAGGCTTTTTCTTTCCAAGCTCCCTTTGCTTGGAATTGCAAGCCTGCTTTATGTCTGCCTGTTTATAGAGTCATAATTACTTAATTGTTCAGTGGCTCTGGGTAATGTAAAATGAAAATAGGTTTTGATCTTCTTTCTACCATCATTTATGCTTAAAACCAATTTGATGGAACTAAACAAACCAACAATACGCTGAGTCTCACCTTGCATATGTATAGTCTCACTTTGTCTATGAACACGATATGGCACTCAAGGATATTGGTCAAATGTGCACGCACCCAGAAATTACCTGTGTTTATAGTGCATTTATTAACAGTACTATGAGTTGAAAGTATGTCTTTCATTATGATTTTTTTGTATCATATTAGCATCAAAAGGCCCCAACTAGCACCAGTGTCCCACCACCGTGGTGTAGGCACTGTACAAACACAATAAGACAGCTCCTGCTCAATTAACTTCCATGTTCGATAGACAAGAGATATGATGTACAAGCAGAAGACAAGGAACTGAGTAACGGAGAGATTAAGTGACTTGCCCAAATTCGTAGAGGAAGCCTGTGGCAGAGCCAGGAACTGAATGGAGGTCTCTGACTGATCCTGTTCCAGTGCCTTAACAACTTCCTTGGTGTGCAAACATGTATAAACATGCTTAAAAAATCCTGGCATATACACTATTCATGGTAAAATTAGTACCACCAGCTCTACCAACAACACTCCCTTATCACACGGGAGAAGTGCATACAAAAAAGACCCCCATAAAGATGGACATGGCAGCAATGGCACAAACTCTCAAACCTAAATGGTCATGAATGTGACAGCTCCAAAATCCTAACTAATTCTGAATATTGGTATAAAGACATATCACAAATATATTTCATAATCCTGTATGAATACAAATGGGAGCTTTTGAATAGAGGGCATTAAATTAATTAAATCTGCAAAACTTCAATATAATTTAATTACTGTGGGTGGTATATACCTTCATATAAAGTGTTCCTGAAATAATTTCCTCCATTTAGAAGCTCAGATTAGGTATCAGAAGATCATTTTCTTCTTTCATAGCAGTTGTTCTTCTCTTTTAGAAAGGAAGCAAGCATGCTGAAGGAAGCATAAAGAGTGGATGAACAATTCATCTAAAAATCCCAATTGCAGTGACTCCAATGAGATATGATCACAGGCAGAGGAGGGCAGGAGAGGAGCCACTTAATGCTATTTCAGTTTCCTAGCTCCCCATATCAGAATTATCTTGGATTAAATTGATCCATCATTTATTAATACCACTTTCACAATCCTTTGGCTTTTTGTTAATATAAATTAAATTTAAATTATATGCAAATATTAGGATTATGGTGAAATATCCAGGCTGTATGTATTACCACAGTGACACCTGAAAACACTTCTGTACAAAGATTCTATCAGTGTTTTTCATTATAAATTCCATTTTTAAGTCAAAGTGATTCATTTCTTTTTCCTTTTCTTTCAGTTTCCATCCTGAGCCGAGACTTTGTGTGCCAAGCTTCTGCCCAGTGTGAATTTTAACAACAGAGATACTGGTGAGCCTGAAATTAAAGAGAAGCATTTTTATGCCAAGCTTCTAAATAGCTTCCCAAGTATAAGGATAACATAGACATCAGCCTTGTATAGCACACAAAAAATATCTTGTTCATGCCGTGCATTCCTAACACCCACAGCTAGTGCTAGGAAGAATGGTCTGATACTTGGGTTTAATTCTTGGCTCAACCACAAACTTTTTATGTATCCTTGGGGAAGTTGCTTAATATATTCTGGGCCTCAGTTCCCCATCTGCAAAATGGGAATAATACCTCCCTACTTTATGAATGTTGTGAGGGTGAGGGACATAAGTCCTTCCACAGATAATTTCCCATGAAAAACAGCATCCAATTACATGAATAATAATATTTTCCACTCCTACAGTGTCTTTGAGCTTGTAGGCTCATCAAATGTTACATAAGCTATTTCCAGCACATCACCCTTCTCCTAACGTAGAAAATCACATATACCCAATGGTGATTTTAAAAAAAATATATAAACACATATTTATCGGATTGAAATTGACAATGGAAAATAGCGCAGGATACAACGGATGAGACCTATTTTCAAACATAACTTCAAGACAATTTCTGATATCAAAACTAATGCTACAGAAAAGGCATATTCAATCTATCTAATGCATCCTCCATTGTGGTATCTAAGTAATCAGAAATTTATGTGAAGGAACCATGATTCCAAAAGAAGAAGAATGGTGTTGTGTTGAAGGCACTAAGCTGAGACCAGATGATGTGGGGTCAGTTGTTGACTCTGCAGCAAACTTCCTGTGTGATTTAGGGAAAGCCACTTAAACCCAGATCCACAAAGGTACATAGGCACCTAAGCCTCGGGTTTAGGCACCTAAGTCCCAGTGTTGACTCCACTGTGCTCCACAACACTTCTCATCTAAACTCACTGGGTGCCTATGTTTTCAGGGTAAAGGTTCATGAATGGGGGGGGGGGGGGGGAGGAAGGCATTCAGCCACCTAAGTCTTTCTACTGTGGACAAAGACTTAAATAGTCATTGGGCCAGAGAAAGTGAGAATGTGTCTTTAGTTCCAATGACTCATTATTTCTTCACAGAACAGTTTCAATGGGAGAGACTCAGGGAAACCCACACTGGAATCTCTCACTATTCACTATTCCTCATGTTAAAATATGTTAAGCTAGCCTCACTCCTTCTATGGGTCATCTCGATTATCACTTCAAAGGTTTTTCTCTCTCTCCTGCTGATGATAGCTCATCTCAATTGATTGGCCTCTTACAGTTGGTATGGCTACTTCCACCTTTTCATGTTCTCTGTATGTATAAATATCTTCTTTCTGTGTGTTCCATTCTATGCATCCGCTGAAGTAGGCTGTAGCCCACGAAAGCTTATGCTCAAATAAATTCGTTAGTCTCTAAGTACTCCTGTTCTTTTCACTATTCAGTGGTTAGCGCCCTCTCCTGAGAGGTAAAGATCCCTGTTCAAATTCTTTCTCCCCCTCTGGCAGAGAGGGGGGAATTGAATCTGGGTCTCCCATATGCCAGGTGAGTGCTGCAACTGCTGGGCTAAAAGTTATAAGGTGGTACTGGCACCACCACCTCCTCAGGCCATTTTTTGTGTGGTACAAGGCAGGTGTCTAACTCATTCTCACAAGAAACACTTTAGGAACCTCAGCCACCTGTTTCCAGGCTGCTGGTTCCTGTTCATGGATTGCTATGCAGAGGCAGTCGAGACTTAGGCAGCTATCTCAGAAAAGGGCATGCTTTAGTCCACTCCTCTGTTGTCAGCATCTCTGATTGGCTAGCTTATGCAGCCCTGTGCCTAGTGTATTGGTCTTTTACGGATCACATTCTTAGGCACGTCTCTCTCCCCATTCCTTGTACTGGAGCCTCACTAAGGCTTTTGTCAATTGCAGTGGTGTTCCTGTTATTTTCTAGGTGCCATGAGACTCAGCATTGCAACACCTAAGTCACATTCATAGATCCCATCCTTAGTATCTCCGGACATTATCCATAGCCCATTAAAGTCAATTGGAGTTTTTCCATGTACCTCAGTGTGTTTTTGGATCAGGCTCTCTGCCTCAGTTACCCATCTGTAAAATGGGGGTTAAGACTTCCCTACCTCACAACAGCATAATGAGGATAAATTAATTTATTTGTGAGGTGCTCAGATAACTATAGAGATGTGTAGAAAGAATAGTAAATATGGCAGGCGACCAGCTTGGCTTAACAGTGAAATCCTTGCTGATCTTAAACGCAAAAAAGAAGCTTATAAGAAGTGGAAGATTGGACAAATGACCAGGGAGGACTATAAAAATATTGCTCAGGCATGCAGGAGTGAAATCAGGAAGGCCAAATCACACTTGGAGTTGCAGCTAGCAAGAGATGTTAAGAGTAACAAGAAGGGTTTCTTCAGGTATGTTAGCAACAAGAAGAAAGTCAAGGAAAGTGTGGGCCCCTTACTGAATGAGGGAGGCAACCTAGTGACAGAGGATGTGGAAAAATCTAATGTACTCAATGCTTTTTTTGCCTCTGTCTTCACAAACAAGGTCAGCTCCCAGACTGCTGCACTGGGCAGCACAGTATGGGGAGGAGGTGACCAGTCCTCTATGGAGAAAGAAGTGGTTCGGGACTATTTAGAAAAACTGGACATGCACAAGTCCATGGGGCCGGATGCACTGCATCCGAGGGTGCTAAATGAGTTGGTGGATGTGATTGCAGAGCCATTGGCCATTATCTTTGAAAACTCATGGCGATCGGGGGAGGTCCCGGATGACTGGAAAAACGCTAATGTAGTGCCCATCTTTAAAAAAGGGAAGAAGGAGGATCCGGGGAACTACAGGCCAGTCAGCCTCACCTCAGTCCCTGGAAAAATCATGGAGCAGGTCCTCAAGGAATCAATTCTGAAGCACTTAGAGGAGAGGAAAGTGATCAGGAACAGTCAGCATGGATTCACCAAGGGCAAGTCATGCCTGACTAACCTAATTGCCTTCTATGAGGAGATAACTGGCTCTGTGGATGAGGGGAAAGCAGTGGATGTGTTATTCCTTGACTTTAGCAAAGCTTTTGATACGGTCTCCCACAGTATTCTTGCCAGCAAGTTAAAGAAGTATGGGCTGGATGAATGGACTATAAGGTGGATAGAAAGCTGGCTAGATCGTCGGGCTCAACGAGTAGTGATCAACAGCTCCATGTCTAGTTGGCAGCCGGTTTCAAGCGGAGTGCCCCAAGGGTCAGTCCTGGGGCCGGTTTTGTTCAATGTCTTCATTAATGATCTGGAGGATGGTGTGGACTGCACTCTCAGCAAGTTTGCAGATGACACTAAACTGGGAGGAGTGGTAGATATGCTGGAGGGTAGGGATAGGATACAGAGGGACCTAGACAAATTAGAGGATGGGGCCAAAAGAAACCTGATGAGGTTCAACAAGGACAAGTGCAGAGTCCTGCACTTAGGACGGAAGAATCCCATGCACTGTTACAGACTAGGGACCGAATGGCTAGGAAGCAGTTCTGCTGAAAAGAACCTAGGGGTTACAGTGGATGAGAAGCTAGATATGAGTCAACAGTGTGCCCTTGTTGCCAAGAAGTCTAACGGCATTTTTGGCTGTATAGGTAGGGGCATTGCCAGCAGATCAAGTGACATGACCATTCCCCTCTATTCGACATTGGTGAGGCCTCATCTGGAGTACTGTGTCCAGTTTTGGGCCCCACACTACAAGAAGGATGTGGAAAAATTGGAAAGAGTCCAGCAGAGGGCAACAAAAATGATTAGGGGGCTGGAGCAAATGACTTACGAGGAGAGGCTGAGGGAACTGGGATTGTTTAGTCTGCAGAAGAGAATAACGAGGGGGGATTTGATAGCTGCTTTCAACTACCTGAAAGGGGGTTCCAAAGAGGATGGATCTAGACTGTTCTCAGTGGTAGCTGATGACAGAACAAGGAGTAATGGTCTCAAGTTGCAGTGGGGGAGGTTTAGGTTGGATATTAGGAAAAACTTTTTCACTAGGAGTGTGGTGAAGCATTGGAAATGGTTGCCTAGGGAGGTGGTGGAATCTCCTTCCTTGGAGGTTTTTAAGGTCAGGCTTGACAAAGCCCTGGCTGGGATGATTTAGTTGGGAATTGGTCCTGCTTTGAGCAGGGGGTTGGACTAGATGACCTCCTGAGGTCCCTTCCAACCCTGATATTCTATGATTCTATATTCTATGAAGATGTGGCCAATTTAAATGTCCAAATAGAAAGATTCTATTTTCCATCATTTCCTCATATGACTATATGAGAATGTATGTGTAGTTTTTCTTATGCTTTTTGTTTCTTCCTTTAGCATCTTAAGGCCAAGCCCGTCTTTAAGGCTGTAATTTGAAAGCACAAGAGGTCTGAGGATGGTGGGAGTTTTTGCAAAGTGATGGGTCTTACATTTTACTTTGAAAGTGGGCAAAATCCAGTTGTGGTTTGAGTTATTGTGGTTCTCAGCTGTAAATGAGGAAGGAAACTAGTGTAAGTAGCAAAGTATCATCATTATTATTTATTTTATTATTAGTTTTCATTTGTATTAGCCTAATGCTGAGGTGTCCTAGTTGTGGATCAGGACTCCATTGAGCTAAGTGCTGTACACACACAGTATCAAAAAGACAATCCCTGACCCAAAGATCTTGCAATCTTCATATAAAACAAGAGAAAGTAGATGGCTACAAACAGACAGATGGGAGGGGTACAACGAGAGAGCATGATAGGCAATGGTCTCAGTACACCAGCACCCTAACCATAGTCAAGTTTGCTGTAGATGTCAGGGAAAAGGAGGGTTTTGAAGGAGGAGAATGAGGTAGCTTTGTGGATGCTTATGGGGAGCTCCTGCCAAACAGGAGGAGCAGTGTGGAGCCTGACCACCTTGGCAGATTCGAACTCAACATCTCAATAGTGAATGAGAAATGATAAGTAGATGAATAGGCCATGAAAGGGCCTGAAAGTGAAGACAAGCAGCTTATATTTGATGTGATCGAGAAGGGAGAGCCAGTGGAGGGATGCAAGAGAGGACCAAGATAGTCAAAGTAACAGGGTAGGAGCATGATCTTCGCTGCAGCATTCTGAATGGGTAGTACTGTGAGATTACCCAAAGATGGGAACTAAGGACAGAACCCTGTGGAACCCACACAGAAAATTGGAGGGGGGAAAGAAGAGGAGAATCCTCTGATGGACACTTTGAAGGTATGATTAAGGTAAAAGGCAAACCAGAAGAGAATCGAATCACAGACACCAAGGGAGAACAAGATTTCAGAAAAGAAGAACACGATCATAGTTGGCTGACAGATGAAGGAGGATGAGGATGGAGTACTGGTTCTGAGCTTTTTGCCATGAAGAAGTCATTAGAGACTTTGTTGAGAAGGGTTTTAGTGAAGTGGCAAGGAGCAGAAGCCATATTGGAGATGCTCTGAAATGAAGTTAGAGGAAAGAAACTCCAGACAGCAATTGTAGACAGCGATTAAATGAGCTGAAAGATGAAAGGGGGAAGGGAGATGGGAGAAGTAAGGGTGGGAGTGACAAAAACATACTTGTATTGTGAGGAGAAAAATTCAGATGAGACAGAGTTTGAGAAGGAGAGTAAGGGAAAATATGAGTGGCCACAAGGGAGATCAAAAGATAGTATTGGGTCACTGAGACAAGTGGAGGGGTTAGAGAAGGACAGCAGACAAGAAACCTCTGCATCTGTGATGGGGGAGAAAAAGGAGGGAGTTGTAAGAAGGGAAGAGGCTTACAAAGCTAGGGTAACATTGAGGCTGATGGGTTAGAAAGTAAGTTGCAGGAGGAAAAGCAGACTTGCCCAGGCAAAGGAAAGCCCTTTACAATTCTTTCTGTCCTGCAGAAGGAAAAGTTGGAGGGATTTATGTATGTTTGTGTTTTTTACAAGAGTTATGTTACCCAATGGAATTCTTCATTCAGGGATGTAATTAAACTTATTCCTTCCCTATGTCCATCTCTCCTGAGTTCAAGCAGAATGGGAGTGAGTGCAAGTCCCATGGAAGTCGATGGGAGTTATACCTACTTACTGTGGGGTTCAGTTTAGCTTCTAGTTTGGGGCTGCATGCACCAGCTCACAACTTGCCTCTTCAACACCTTCTATTCAGCCAACTATGCCCTCTGTTCCAGCTGCACCCTATTGTTGGCCCGGCTGTGTATGTCACTCTAATTTTGCACACCCATAGAATATGAGGCTGATGCATGCCCTTTGTTGTGCAGTAAAACTAAACAAAATTTAGCACCAAAATCCCCTAATGCCTCAAACTGACATCTTATCCCACAGTGCTAGATCTTCACGGGATATAGCAGGAACTATTATAATGGATTTTAACCAACATCATAGGTCAACACAAAACTACAAAACTACATTAACCAAAACTGACAAGCTTTCTGTTCAAAATAGAGAGTTACATTTCTGCCCTTTGGTGGAGTGTTGTGTGGAGGGGTGAGGAAACTAGAGGGAATACCTTCACATAATAGGAAACATTTAGTTTAATATGTGTTAGAATGATGACTTGAGAAGCATGCTGTATTCTTTCCTTTCAAAGGGAGGCAGGATGGATGGGGGGTGGGCCTTGACCTTAGAACATGTCACAAATCTTGGTCCCAACCATTTAGATGTCAGGATATTCAAACACAGTGCCCCCAGCATCTGTCTTGTGCATGGTCTTGCCCACCTTCTTCTCCTCTCAACCCATGCTTCCCTAGCAGAGCAGCTAGTGTTATTGTCCCTTTTGCCATTAACAAGTTGCCCTAAGCTGTGAACCAACCCCCTGTCCAAAGGGTGGGAGCTGTGTAGCAGGATTTGCTACTCCAAGGAGTATATTAAGTAATGCAGCCATTTACCAGTACGTTGTGGGTGTTTGCTGTGTAAACAAAAATGTGAGTGCTGCCAATCTCCATCCTTTCTGTGACAGGTGGCTAATTTTACTATGTCTAGTGGGCTACTTAGCTGCCATTCTTATTATTCCATCCAATCCCACTATTTACCCAGTATTTCTCAGACTTTGGTTCCCTCCATGTCATGGGCGTAACAGGGGTCAACTTGCCTTTTAACACACCAAAGAGTTGACAAACTGTGAGCCCCGATAACAAATGAGAGCGACAGAGTCAAATGCCCTTGACACACACTTAAAAAAATAAAAAAGCTTCATCAAGACAATCTTCTGACCATGGTGGATATTTGCCACCTCTCTAGTAGAATGCCTAAATAATATACACCTTGTTGCATTTAAAAGTCTAATGCAAATGCATAGCAATATACCAAATGCTATAACTTGAGGGGCTACGGGCTTCTACCCTTCTATGTTTACTGCAAGCAAACAAAAATAAATCAATCAATCACACTTAATTTTAAGCTTCGGCCAACATGTCAAAATACATCTTAAATCAATACAATTTTATCCCCTAATCATTCCAGATTCAATAAAAAGACCATCTATTACTTTTCTGGGGCTTCTGTGACTCAGATGATGATCAGACTTTACTGAATTTGGTTCTTAATATACAAAGACTTAAAATTTGAGTTTCCTGGCTGAACTTTACATAAAAGTTATCCTCAGAACTCCCCTGCGTATTGCATATTGCCTTTCCCAGGCAAACACATAGTCCTATTTAGAGAAGTAAAACAAGTCTCTCTCATTATCTAGGTGAAACAAACTCTTTTAGTTAGTTTGTCATATGACATGCCCCATGCTCCCATGAGAGTTCTGTAGTCATTCTAACAAAGAAGCTACAGATCACTTACTTCACCCTGTATAATTGAGTTTTGTATGAGATATATGCAAAAGGACCAGCAGACCTGATATCGCCTCCTCGACCAACTGCAGCACTTTATCACTACATTCTGTTAACTGAATAAAGGAATCAGGGTCCTAATTCATGCTGGTGTAAATTAATTGGCTTCTGTGAAATTTATACTTAACAATATGGATTTATTGAGCCTGATTCTCCTCTTACTGCACCTCTGTAAATCAGTACAGAACAACTGCAGTGAAGTCAGTGGTAGAAAACTGGTATCCGTGCAAGAAGAGTCAGGCCCTTGAATTAATAAAAAATATATCCTTTGTAGCCACTAGCGCTAGCTTGCCCTTATTATATTCACTGACTTGCCTTTATTATATTCAGCAGTAATGCAAGGAACCTACAAGCCTGTACCCTGTTAGACATTAGCTTCAGTAGTTAGCATAAGGCTTGAGGCCTCTGAACTTTGGCACAGATAAACAACCCAACAGTAACCCCCAAGTTTTGGGGAACTAAGAATAGAGTGTGTAAGGGGAACTTTTGCTGGAATATACTACACCGCCAGCAGCCAACTATAGGAACATTCGCTAACATTCGCAGATGTCTGACCACAAGAGTGCCATGGCAACAAGTTGAGGTCATTCATATACTAACCTAAAGGAGGAAGTCATACCAACATTAGAAGGATAAGGAAATGCAAATAAGGAAGAGGGGATAAACATCTACTGAATATGCATTGGATATAGTGGCATCAGCATAACAGATTATAAAAGTTGTATCCCAGCTTGTGGGCAGAAGGAGAGAGAGATGTAGCCAGAATGATGGCCACTAGTGATGAGGAGAAGGTGGTGGTGATGAGGAAGATAATGACTAACATTTTAGGTTGTTCTGCAAGGAATAACGTGAGTGTGGTTGTCCAGATATACATTCTATATTATCTGCCTTACTGAGTTAGTGTGTGACTTTGCTAAATGTATTAATAAATTACTGTAAATATAGAAGGGTTCCTATCAGGGGGTAGCCGTGTTAGCCTGTATCTACAAAAACAACAAGGAGTCTGGTGGCACCTTAAAGACTAACAGATTTATTTGGGCATAAGCTTTCGTGGGTAAAAATCTCAGTTCTTCAGATGCATAGAGTGAAAGTTACAGATGCAGGCATTATATACTGACACATGGAGAGCAGGGTATTACTTCGCAAGTGGAGAACCAGTGTTGACAGGGCCAATTCTATCAGGGTGGATGTAGTCCACTCCCAATAATAGATGAGGAGGTGCTAATTCCAGGAGAGGAAAAGCTGCTTCTATAATGAGCCAGCCACTCCCAGTCCTTATTCAAGCCCAGATTAATGGTGTTAAAGTTGCAAATGAATTTTAGTTCTGCTGTTTCTCTTTGAAGTCTGTTTCTGAAGTTTTTTTGTTCAATGATAGTGACTTTTAAATCTGTAATAGAATGATCAGGGAGATTGAAGTGTTCACTTACTGGCTTTTGTATGTTACCATTCCTGATGTCCGATTTGTGTCCATTTATTCTTTTGCGGAGGGACTGTCCGGTTTGGCCAATGTACATGGCAGAGGGGCATTGCTGGCACATGATGGCATATATAACATTAGTAGATGTGCAGGTGAATGAGCCCTTGATGGTGTGGCTGATGTGGTTGGGTCCTCTGATGGTGTCGCCAGAGTAGATATGGGGACAGAGTAGGCAATGAAGTTTGCTACAGGGATTGGTTCCTGGGTTGGTGTTTCTGTGGTGTGGTGTGTAGTTGCTGGTGAGTATTTGCTTCAGGTTGGGGGGTTGTCTGTAAGCGAGGACTGGCCTGCCTCCCAAGGTTTGTGAGAGTGAGGGATCATTTTCCAGGATAGGTTGTAGATCGTGGATAATGCGCTGGAGAGGTTTTAGCTGGGGGCTGTATGTGATGGCCAGTGGTGTTCTGTTATTGTCCTTGTTGGGCCTGTCCTGTAGTAGGTGATTTCTGGGTACCCGTCTTGCTCTGTCAATCTGTTTCCTCACTTCCCCAGGTGGGTATTGTAGTTTTACGAATGCTTGATAAAGATCTTGTAGGTGTTTGTCTCTGTCTGAGGGGTTGGAGCAAATTCGGTTGTATCTTAGGGCTTGGCTGTAGACAATGGATCATGTGATGTGTCTTGGATGGAAGCTGGAGGCATGTAGGTACGTATAGCGGTCAGTAGGTTTCCGGTATAGGGTGGTGTTTATGTGACCATCACTTATTTGCACTGTAGTGTCCAGGAAGTGGATCTCTTGTGTGGACTGGTCCAGGCTGAGGTTGATGGTGGGGTGGAAATTGTTGAAGTCCAGGTGGAATTCTTCAAGGGCCTCCTTTCCGTGGGTCCATATGATGAAGATGTCATCAATGTAGCGCAAGTAGAGGAGGGGCACTAGGGGACGAGAGCTGAGGAAGCGTTGTTCTAAGTCAGCCATAAAAATGTTGGCATACTGTGGGGCCATGCGGGTACCCATAGCAGTGCCACTGACTTGAAAGTATAAGTTGTCCCCAAATCTGAAGTGGTTGTGGGTGAGGACAAAGTCACAAAGCTCAGCCACCAGGCGTGCTGTGGCCTCATCAGGGATACTGTTCCTGACAGCTTGTAGTCCATCCTCATGTGGAATATTGGTGTAAAGTGCTTCTACATCCATGGTGGCTAGGATGGTGTTTTCAGGAAGAACACCAATGCATTGTAGTGTTACAATCAGGCACATCGGGCTACCAACTATATAGTAATTTTAATAATACTGGGCCTGATATTGGGACAAAATCTGTCAATCCTCAAAGTGATAACTGAGAATTCTTAAGTAATTAATATAATTAATACATAAACTATAGATCGGGCTACACCTTTACAAAAATGCATGTTTTTAAAAGATTCTGCAAGATGCTGAGTGCCCCCGTTTTCTATTGACTTTAGCACTCAGCAGGAGAAGTTCAACACCTCACTGGATCTGAGCCTTGATATTGTTTCTTTTTTTCCTGAAGCTTTGTTACAATTTTACATGCCTCTGAATCAGAAATGTCCTAAATTAGCTGCAGAGAAGCCAAATAATACAGGGAATAGAGCTGGGGTAATCTGTTCAGTGAACTTTGGATACATCTCAGCTCAAGATTGTTTGGAGGCCTGCAGGTATCACTATGAATAGTGTCTTTGCACTTTAACCTTATCAAATTAGTCTTTAGATTTTGAATAAGATCAGTGGGTGCTATTAGGACAATGATAGTTTACTCCCTTTAGCTGTCTGTTCAACTTTTATAAAGCTCTTCTTCAATCATAATGCACACTGAGAGGTGTATTATGACAAGAGTCTGAACAGACTGCTTATATTTTAACATATTCCTTTTATTTCTTTGAATCAAGCAGAAAGGAAAATGGTGTTTGAGGCCATAGGGATATGAGTCAGGTGGAACTTAAGTACTTACAGGAATGAAGAGAAAGAAAACTGTTTTGGTCCCTGAGCCATCTTAGGAAGTCTGAAGAAAGCTCCCAGGGGCTGAAACGTGATTTTCTTTTTCTGCTCAGTCTTGAAAGAAAAAGGGGAAAAAAGAACAAAATTAAACTATAAGTGGTCTATTTAAGCTATGTTATAATTAGGACTGGAAGTTCATCATGGTGAATCTAGTGAAAAGTAACAACAAAAAGAGAGGTATGGCAATAATAATACAAGTTATATAAAATAATGGTCAGCGATATGTTTTGAAATTATTAGTGAGATAAGTAGGTCATAAAAGATCTAGTTCACCTAAGCAATTAATAGTATGGATATTTCTGAATATTTTTCCAAAATTTTCAACCTTTTTTTCCTCCCTCTCCTCATCCTCCAAAAGATTTTGTATCCTTCTGTATGTACACCTCCCCTACTTTTAACAAATGGCCATTATTAGTGATTTTGTAGGTAAAAAAACAGAGGAAGAAAGAGATAGAAGGACAGATCATCAGCTAGTGTAAATTGTCATAGCTCAGTGTTGAGGATCTGTCCTTAAGTGACTTTCCAAGGTAACAAAGCAAGTTAGTTCCAGAAAGGAATAAACACACAGACTCCTAGTCCTTTTCTCTAGCAATTAAATAATGCTCCCTTTCTCTCATTACTCCCTGTGAACCTCATAAAGTTCAGCGATTCAGTTCAAATAAGCTCTCCAAAGTTTGGCAGCTTATCCCCACCTGTGAGGTCTGCAGAATTGAGCTACAAATCTACCTCTCCGTATTTTGCCTCTTCCACTCTTCACTGTCATGTGAAAATGAAAAGAAGGAAGTTAATCAAGTGGAAAATGTAAAGTAAGAAAGTTAGACAAGAGCAAGAATCGTCACACAAGACAAAATTAAATCCAGAAATGGAAGTCGGGTACTGCCACCTGCGTAAACTAGAATTTGAACAAAAATAAAAAAATAAAAACGCAAAAATCCTAGCATTGAGCCACTTCTCTACTTTTGGGAAAGCTAAAGTACCACATTACTAGCACCAGATGGCACTGTGTGAAGGTATAAATAACATCACTCAGACGTTACCTGAGAATACCTAAAATGGAGTCGATAAGTACTACTGACTTCTGGTTCCAGAGAAAATGCTGACTAGGCAAAAAGATTATCTCCCTAAGCTAAGAATGCTCAATTTTCTACCTCTTGTAATAATGGAAGAAATAAATCCAACTTTGCAGTGTGCACCTTGCAGCTGGGGTGTCCTGTCTTTCTCTTCAGGAGTTTTATATGCAACCAAGATGCCTTTTCATGTGTTAATCTGTTAACGGTTCTATCACTTGTGTTTCTTATTCTCAACAGCTGCTAGAGCCATAACATTGTGGAAGCACCAAAAGGCCCAAACAGGATTGGGGTCCTGTTGGGCTAGCAGCTGTACCCTACAATTGTAAAAAGAAGGGG
Source organism: Emys orbicularis (assembly GCF_028017835.1). Classification (NCBI taxonomy): domain Eukaryota; kingdom Metazoa; phylum Chordata; order Testudines; family Emydidae; genus Emys; species Emys orbicularis. The sequence goes on along the minus strand of NC_088691.1, from coordinate 35,174,169 downwards.
AAAAAAGCACCACAGGGACTTAGCTGATCTGGCAGCTAAAGAGCAGGTCGAAGATGGAGATTAGGCAAATTTGAAAAGACTTTGTCTAACTCTTTTAGAAATCTTTGATTAATTCCTAGCAAATGGAAACCAAAATGTTGCTCTTATTTTCCCCTCCCTGTCCCCCTTCCTTCCTATTCCTTTAATTATTTTTGTTCTTTTTGTCTCTTTCTTTAATCTCCCCTTATTTTTTGGAAAACAAATTCAATAAATAATTTTTGGGTGGGGAGGTATCCATTTTTGTGTTATTAATAAAGTCAGGGGACATCTCAGCAACTGTGGAGGACACACTCCAAAATCAGTCTGATGATAGGTAGGAATGACCCTATCAAACACTTCAGTTACATGTGTAATTGCACCAGAAATAAACAGCATGTAAAATAAATAGTTAAGTAACATAGCAGAATAATAAACATAGAAATCAAAATCCTTTGATTGTCTTGGGTAAGTGAACACAGGATACTTTTTTTCTTCTCCTTATGTCTAGGCCTGAGCTACTGAATTTAGTTCCACGTGCAAATAATCCCAGAGTTCCAGTGTTTACAAATAGAAGGGTCTGGTTCAGACTTGTAGAATTATATAGAAATAGGAGCCAGCAGTGGATTTTGAATCTGAGTCTGGACATTTTTTCTGCTTGGGATGAGTCTGGGGCTCTGGTTCAGGGCCCTCTACAGTTCTTATGATTAGGGTCTTTGAAAAAATGCAATAATGAAAATATTCCCACCCCAAAACACAATCCTTTAATTTTTGTTTGCAACACACTTCATGTCACAGCTGGGATGTTCTCAAGGACTGTTTCTTGTACAAATGGAAAAGTGCTATTTACATTCCCCAAAATTCCAGTTTAAAAAGCAGTAGACCATATCCTATCATCAGTTCTTAAGCAGAACTCCCCATTGACATCAGTAAGGAGTTCTGCTTAAAAATCAACAGGGCAGTATGGCCCCCATGACATTACGCTAGTACAGTAATAAAACCACTGTCTTAGTCAGACAGTCCATTTCTGGATTTAATTTTGTCCTACATGACGAATCTTACTCCCATATCATTTTCTTACCTTTTTTCCCTTCTGAGCTGGCACTTCATTTGTGGTTCTGTGTGCCCACTAAATCTTGCTATTGAGAATTTTTATTTCTATATGTTTTAGAAGTAAATCTGTCTCAGTCAAGCTCTTGAAATGAAAATAAAAAGTTCATTTTTATCCTAGGGTAGAAATTTCTCTCAGCTGGATACTCTCATTTGACTTACTGCCCCCTGAAGTTGTAACACATTTTGAGAATTGTTCTAGCTCCAATCTGTTGAAAAGAAACATTATTTTCACCATGATTGACAGCAGAAAAATTCACAACTCTTTGCAGACCTGCAAGTAATTAGTCGATCATTACAATGTGTTTCACTTAAACAGCAGATTTTACAGGGACATTTTCCCAGCTACTTAGGCATAAGTTCATGATAAAGAATAAGGATGTGTCTTGCCAGGGGCTCCAAAATGGAAGCTTATAGTTACCTTGCTACAAATAAATAACTAAACTTGGGTTTTTTTAGGCCAGATCACCTCTTAAGCTATTATCAAACTTCTTTGACCACAGCAGGAGGGTGTTTGATTAACTACCAAAAAGAAAGAATGCAGCAAATAATGAGACATCAAAGACAACAACTTTCTGACAGCACTTACTGAGCTGTGATTAATGAATGACATAAATAGAGACAGCATAACCTCCAGTATATTTAAGAGCGCTAATCAAGTATCATGCATGATATGAAGTTCAAACAAGTCGTTAATTGGTAAAAAAAATAAAAGGCACTGGCTTAAAAACTAATACAATCAAAATTTCATATTTGGGCTGGTGTAACAATTAATTATATAGGATAACCTGACTGATGTGGAAATTGAAACTTTAATTTCCAAAGAAAGGAAGATACCCTTCACTGAACTGGTTATGTTGTTCAGGAAGACAGATATGACACTGGTGGTAACCCTTACAGTAACACCTTTATTTCATAACCTGTGATGTACAATTTTAAATACTTGTATTTGTTGACTTCATGCTGCATTAGTGGCTGTCACCAATTCTGCCCATATCAATGAAATAGCTCTTTATCAATGCACTGTACTTCCAGTGGGGAAAGTGGAAAGGGACTACAAAAAGGAAAAAAAAGGAAGAAATTGAGAAGCCTTAGTTTCTGGAGTTTCTGGCTTTGGCAGAAATGTTGCCTTTTACTGGAATTAGCGAACAAAGTCCCAGTGTGCACACTATTTTTGAAACATTTTATAACTTTTCAGTTATGAATCTCTTCCGCCCCTTTCCCCCCAAAATATTCACTATTCTTAAACTGTAACTATCTGAGAAGTGACTCTAAAATATCACCTTCTTAATCAACAGACTAGATGTATGGATGTTCAGAGTAATATCTGATTGTTTTATTGACAAGGTTTTTTTTTCCCTATTAACCCTTCCTAGCGCTGCACATACAGGAGAGTAAACTGGAGTCTACTGTGGCTCAAGTAACCACAGACAGCAATAACAAAATTCCAGTTAGTTCTAAACTGGGTTGCACAGATGTAAAGGGAATATAGAATTTGTCCAAGTCCTTATTACTGATGAAGATGCATAAACCAGAAATGACAAAGATTGTCTTTCACCCCATGGAAGGTTGCATGGCTGGTTCTTGATAACTATATTTGTATGTGTAAACTAAGCAATTATGATATGAGAAGCAATAAATATGGTTTCATTTTGCCACTTTTCAGGGGAGCACTAATCTCTGATCTTTTGCCTTTTAAAATGTATTTGTCATTGTCTTTATGCTTTGTAGCTCATATTCTGGATGAGCAGTTGGACTATCCAGGGGAAAATGTTATGTATATGGCAAAATGAATATTCTATTCCATGCAGTTGAGTTAGTGCTATAATGTTTTATTAAACAGGCTACTGAGCATAGAGTTGGGTTAATCATATGCCTTGTACCTAACTCATACATCTTAATTCCATAAATTGAACCAGGTGTACATTATCAACCTCATCTTGAAATACTGTAATAGTTGTGTGTCTTGATTAATAAAACTTTTTAGAAACCAGTTCCACAGAAGAAGATTGTACCTACATAAAAGGGAAACTAACAACACAAAAGAGTTTGGGAGACAAAATAATAAACAAAGAAAATTACTTATTCATTTGTTTTGCGGTTTTTTTGTTATAAAATCTTACAGAACACAGCTAAATATTTTTAAGTCGGAAAGCACAGAAATAAAATTAGGCTAAATTTCAGGTCCCACAAACTGGTGAAATGAGGCAACGTTTAACTGCAATATCAGAGGGTCAATGAGCAAAGAGAGATAAGATAAACGTGTGTGTTACACTGCTGCTCTTGCAATTTCTTCAGTCACTTTAAATGTCCTTCTCTTTCTTTCAGTGGGAAGGACAAGGATGTGGAAGGTGGGTCCTAGGTTTCTAAAAGATAAAAACAAAGTCACTGTGGTGTATTGATCAATCCCTGCATCCTGCCTCTAAATTCCTTGACTGAATAATAGAACTTGCAACTGTCTGTTTGGAAAAAATAAACCAAGTCACCAATTTGATAAACAGTAGCCAGGCAATCCAGCGTGCCCAGCTGGCTTTCATGGTCTCAATGACTGTGTAAGCATCAGTTTGTCAGTCTGATTATATCTTCCCAATAAAACTGTGAGCCACATTGTGCCATTGTTCTGCTTTAAAACACAAAAGAACTCCCTGCTGATTTCAAAGGGTGAGTTCTACTTAACAATCTATGGTACAATGCAGCCCTGTGACATGTAGTACAAGCCAAAGTTAATAAAGAAATAACTAAGTACCCAGTGCCAATGTAAAATCCCTATCCTCTCTGTAGTGTTGGTTAACAGAGAATGTAAATCACTTTTGTTCTTGACCTTCAAATGCAGGATGATCCTTTTCCCCAATCGGTTTCACATATATTGTTTTGATAAAAGCCCAAAGAAATGTTTCCCTATCAATTTTAGTGCCATACTGGGATAGATATAAATAGTAATCATTTATAATTACCCATCTCCCTTACTGTTTTATGAATGCCATCTAGGAAGAGTGCTGCTCTGGGAGCTTGAAAATCTACCAGATAAACTATCAGCACAAATAGAGTGCAATACAACAGAAGCCACTCAAAAGGCTGCATAATAAAAGATGACGCCTGCTAAAATAACGGATTTACTGTGCAGTGATTTAACACACAACCCTACATGTACCATGACATCCCTCTAAACAGATTTCTGATGAAGTATGGGGAGATATAACAAGCTGTCCAACAAAACGGAGTTGTCATGTAGTATAAATCTACTATACTTTGCTCTGTATCAGTCAGAGGTTTTCCATGGTCACAGCAGCCTTTGGTAAGTCCTGCTGTGCTCTCTCTCTCCTTGTCAATATATGACAAATGAGGTCTGAACAGTTTACATGGCATTCAGAAAAGCAATGGTTTTTCATGGTTTGCATCCAATAGATCATTAGTCTCCATTTGGGATCCATCAATCTAATGGTAGGTGAGGACTCAGGCCAAAGTCTCTTCCCTTTCCTCCTGAACGTCACTGATACTCGGAACTCCTTCTAGTGGCTGTTTTCCTTTTCTCCTCTCAGCTGTGGTCTTCAGTGGTGCTGGTGAGACTAAGCTGCCAGATGGAAGAGATGGAACTGGTGCCAGGCCAGGATGGTTGCTTCTCCTTTAGGAGTGTTGAGAAGCACTGACTACCTCTTGATGACATCTTAGGCTTCCTATTGTGGCCCAGTGACAAAATGAGTGTCTCAGAGAGAGGTCAGTCAAACTGAGATAGGGGTAGATGGTACTGAATTTCAGCAACTTTCTAGAGTGCTTTTGCTTTTCCCAGAGTGACTTCTTCACAGGGTATTAGGGCCACTTCTTTGCAAAGACTCTTCTGGTTCAGTAATTTAAGTAGGTTATCTTGTCCTTTTCCATCAACTCCAAAGCCAGCAAACCCAAGGTCATCTTGCTATCAGAATCCCCTGGATCCTTCACTACAGCACCTATACTGCAGCTTGGAATGGGTAATTTTAGAGAGAGAGAGAGTCAGGTCCTCAGCTGCATACCTGAGGTGCAGCCACGCTCACCTAGGGTTTTCAGGAGCAAATGCCAAGGCCACTTCAGCAACATTGGCTGCTTTGTGCCCACAGAAGCTGGGGGACAGCAGCCCCCTCAGCAACATGGTAGACCTCATGGTGTCTCCATGCAGGCAAGACAAGGATGGGTTTTGAGAGGCAGAGACTCATCCCTGGGCCTGATCCAGCTCCTGTCACTTTCCAGGTCTAGATCAGGCGCAGTCAGTGCTTGCCCCCTTTTATGCAGAGTCCAAGCCTGAATGGGGCTGGGCCTGGTCATTGTCCATCTACCATAGGTTGGGGCCTACTCAAATTTCCATTCCTAGCTTTGCCCTGGTATGCTCCCCTGCAGATCCCATGAATATCCAACAAAGAGTTCATGCTGCTCCCATCTGTATTAACTTCTTCTTGGTCCTCTCTATAGTAGCTACTATATGGGGGGAAAGAATAAATAACATTAGAGCTCTTCCGGGAACCATGGGGCCAAGGTAGAAGGGTTGGTTGTGTGGAAGCACTAGGTTACCTTAGCTGTAGGATTCATCCAATAGTTTAAAGCCCAAACTGCCACCCCATTCACTGGAAGATGTTAAGCCCACTCCAATGATGGAATAATTAGCAGAACGCTAAGTGAGTTGAAATTTACGAATTTCCTGATTATTTTTTTTCCTGCTTTTTTTTAGTATGGGAGAACATTGCCTCCAAACTAATGAAGATGTCAAAGAAATATCTTTTAGCTCACTAGAACTCGGCATTGAATACACCTTAGGATTGTTTAACATGTTTGTTTCCATTTTTTTTTAATGAAAGAAATGTCTCCATACTGTCTCTGCCAACAGCTTATTAAACTGATTGTAAGGACACTTAAGCACTGAGTTACCAGTACAAGTTGAGTTGTATTAAAAAGTTAGCATTTCCAAAATTTACCTAATGGCACCATCAGAGATGCCAGCATCTTCTGTTTGTTCCCTGCCTGTAGAACAGTAACTAATGTATGGGAGCTGTGCGATAACTAGGCACAGCTAGGTAACTTGGCATGTAAATGGTGATCACTGTACCTCCTACTGTGCCTTGCTTTCCTCAGCTTCTCTTCCAGTTGCCTCTTATTTCCTTTAAGTATTAAGATCCCAGCCACACTGTCTATTAGGCTCTGTCACAATTGTGCAGTAAATTGCAACAATCTGCTTTGGATAACACTCTAAAGACAGATGACTAATCAGCTCAGCAGTAAAATGTGATGCATACGAATGAAGCATATCCAAAGGGACGCATACCTCTGCATTACTACTTCATTTACCTGTGACATTCTTCATTTTGCTTCAGTAGCATTAAGGAAGAGATAATAAGATAATTTAGTTGCAAAGTCGATGCTAAACTAATTCATAAGATGTAGATACTTTGCACTGGTAGCTTCCTTCCAGGAACCTGAATTCTCAAGTTAATTTGACTTTCCTAATGTTGCTTGGAGGGCAATAATCTGATTTTTTTTTGTCTGGGATTGTAAGTAGCAGAACAGGAGAAATGACAAGCTACTGTACAGGAGCAAAGAATCATTTCAATACAGTGGTGTGCAATTCACAGAATATATTAAGAAGAATGTTTGCTGGGTTTGGGATTTTTTTTTATTTTTCAACAAGTATAATGTATAAAAAGAGGCAGAGGGTACCTTTAAATGTTTTCTGTTCCAAGAAACTAGTGTTCGATGCAATACTGCAGTAGCAAATACCATTCTAGAATTTGGTCCTATAGATAATTAGCATGTAAGATTTCATCGGGGGGCGGGGGGTTCAATGGTACCCAAGTGAGTAAGGTGCCCAGATCCCACTGACTTTCAGTGGAAGAGAAATTCCAACTTCTTAAATACTTCTGAACATATCACCCTTGAATGGCAACTGCTGTCAAATTTAAACTTCAAGAATAGGTCTACACTGCACCATAAGCCCAGGCTCAAGCCTATCTTCTACTTGAACTACACTGCAGTTTCACTAACCCAGGGCTCGGACCTGGAGTCCCAGGATCCTGCAGAGATGGAGGGTCCAAACTCGAGTTAAGCCAGGACCCAGGGTCCAAGCTCTGTTTTGCAGTGTAGGTGCAGCCCCTCTTGACTCAGATCCCAGGAGTGAGCCGGAAATATCCCACAAGTCAATGAGACAACTTCCCTAGTCCTCTCTCTCCCAACAATCTGCAATCTACTCTAGTGAATGCAGAAACCATCACCACCCTTTGTGAATTGCAGCAGCTCAGGTCAGTGTTAACCCCTTCTCTTCTGACCACTCATCTGCAAGCACACTATTAGAGGGATTCCTGGGTTTGCAGTGGAGAGTGAACTGATCAAGTCTTTTGCAAAGTGAGCGGCTTCAAATTTCCTGTAATGTGCAGGGCGAGCAGTAAAGCACCATGGCTGTAGGGCCAGAAAGCAGCCGCATTGCGGGGGGATTATGCTCATCATGTTGGGGGAAACCAGGTGCCTGACTGCTTCAGAAACTTCTGCCACCACTTTACCACTGTCAACTTTCCAACACCAAACTGGTTGACAATGGGCCTGTAGCAGACTGTGGTAGCCAGCTTCCAGGCAGCTATGGCAACCCTCTTCTGGACAGGCAAGGTTGCCCTCATGCGTGTGTCTTTATACTGGAGGGGCGGGACAGCAACTCACAAAGCTCCAGAAATGTAGCTTTCTTAATGAAAAAGTTCTGGACCCACTACTAGTTATCCCAGATGTGCATGATGCTGTGATCCTACCAGTCTGTATTTGTGGCCCTGCTCCAGAAGCACCGGTCTATGTAAGGAGCATCAGTTGCTATACTGATTGTACTGAGAAGTATCAGCCAGTTTGAGTATGCCTTGCATCAGTACTCCTGCTCCATCATAAACCTTGTCAGGTGCCTTTGTTGGGTCAGGAAACATCACCCAAGTGTCCTCAAGCATCTCCTGGAAGCTCTGCCTGCACTCCTGACACAGGAGTGAAAGTCCAAGCAAAAGAAGATTGGCAAAAGGTGCCGCATCCATGGTGCTGACTCTGGTAGCTGAGAGCACACAGACCAAAATGACTGCTCAGCAGGATGTATTGATAGGCTGTTCAAATTTCCTGTAACAAGCAGACTGGATAGTCAGGTTTCCCATGTACTATGGTTAAATGGCTAGAGCAGCCACATTTCAAGAGGGCACTAGGGAGTGTAGGATATGGTTCGTTTGACTTGGATCTGCATGCTGCAGTGTGAATGCCAGAACCCCAGGTCAGAAAATTCTTGATATAGGATTAACAATCAGTGTAGACGTTCAAGTAGACGTTCGCTAATCCAGGGTCAGCTGATTTGAGTCCCCCACCCCTGAGTTTATGTTGCACTGTAGACATACCCTAAGCTGCATGGGACAGACTGCTTCTTCCTCTAGTACTTTCACTGTGCTCGGTGCTATGTAACATGAACAGATATTGTTTCTTCAGGTAAACAGTAGGAGAATGGCAACCATCAAAGTAGTTCTGACCTCTGATTTTTAACAGGCAATGGAGTGAAACAATTCCATGGAAATTGTTGTAGGGAGAGAGACTTCCTCTTCTGGAAGTTTTATCTGGTTATAATTAGGGATGGGTGAAACTGCCTGCAAAAATAAGAAACAGTTTACCAGTTCCCCTGCTAATGAGTCATAGAATTGAACGCACCCCCCCCCCCAATCCAAACTCTTGAAAAATCAGGACAATTGAGTTGCTTTTTTTTTTCCTTATGGCTGTGAACCTCTGTCCTAGATAAACTGCCATCATAATGCCATACAGTGAGAGAGAACATGTTCTTCCTGTATTTTCAAACTCACCAGGTACAATCTTTCAAGACACTTTAGTTATGTGAGCTCTTCATTTAAACATCTGCAGGCTCAAGTAATAAGTATTCAAGTTTCAGGGCAGTCGTCCTTGAATACTAATGATGCTTCTGCCTACTGTGTATACAGTAGCTCATTTGATTTGAGGCTCTTGGAGCCCTACAGAAAGGTGAGTATTAGCCCTCTTTGCAGCTGGAGGAACCTGCTCACAGCATGGTTGTGACTTGTGCGAGGTTACACAATGATTCAGTGCCACAGTCAGGAGAGGGCACACCAGCCATCTGATTTCCTGTCATGTGCAACATAGGCTTGGAAGGATTAGATTTTTATTGGTAAATTTCAGTAAACATTGACTTCCACCATACACACCAAAAGAGTTGAAAATGTCTTTGATAATTGAAATTTACAGATAGGCAAAGTAAGAAAATTGCTGCTTTAGAGCTTGTTAAAGTTTGATTTAAGGATATTTACTTTGTTCATTGTACATGTGATGGTGACCATTTGTGGGGTGTGGGGGTTTTTTAATGGTTATGAAGCTTGAACCTTTTTGAATTTGAACAACTACTATAATTAAATAATTGTCTGACCTCTGTAATTTCCTGTAGCTGTGAAAATTTAAATTGATAAGAGGAAAAATGCAAAAAATAAATGCATTAAAATTATTAAACAAAAAATCCAACTATGTCAAGCCTAAATGTAGGTTGAAAAACAAAAATAAAAAAAGGAACACAAAATTGCCTCAATGTGCCTTTTAAAAGGTATTTTTAAAATAAATATATTTATGGTCAATGAAGCTGAAGTTTTTTAAAGTTTTTGTGCTCATGAGTTACTGTGAAATACCAGAGTACAGATACTGAAGGTACATGCAGTACAAATTGTCCTTTGTGTATTTAGTGCCCATGTACCTTATTGATTATGTGCTACGGCAGCTCACATCATAAGTATGCAGCTATTCACCTGGGAACCTCGAGACAGTAGGTGGAATATTAGACTTATGAACTATTTAAGAGTTTCATTCTAAAAATACAGATGCAGCTGGGAGAGTTGGGGCTAGGGATAGCTGCTAACTGAATTTAGCAATAACGAATCCAAACATCACAGGGCTTTTAATCATAGAAAGCACCCAGGCAACTCTCTGTAGGCAAATACTGGCTTGCTGAGAGATTACCATGGTACACAGCCACTTGCAATTTTTTTTTATAATTTTGATAAGTATCTGTTTATTTTTAGGCATTTTTTTTCTATTTATAAATTTTTTAAAGGCAGTTAGAGCCAATGAATGTGTGCAGGGCCGGCTCCAGGCACCAGCTGAGCAAGCTGGTGCTTGGGGCAGCAGATTGTTCGAGGCGGCATTCTGCCCAATCCTAGGGCAGCACGGCCGCTTTTTTTTGTTGTTGTTCCGCTCCGGCCACCCTGTAGGGGGCGGCGGCGCGAAGAACCAGAGCGCCCTGCAGGGCAGTCCTCTTCCTTCCCTCCCCGCCGACCGGAGCAGAGCCCTGCTGTAGCCCTGGCCACCCCCTTCTCTCTCTCTCTCCCGCCCGCTCCCTCCCCCTCCTCCACCCCCTCCCCCAGCTGGTCCCCCTGCACCCGCGCTCCGGCCGCGCCGCAGGTTTTTTGTTTGTTTGTTTGTTTTTGCTTGGTGTGGCCAAAAAGCCAGAGCCGGCCCTGAATGTGTGTAAGCTCTTTTCCATTTTTATCAATTTAAATTTTCACAGCTGCAGGAAATTGGGGGGGGGGGGCGCAGGGTGTGTGTGTGGGTGGGGTAAAACAATAACTATTTAATGACAGGCATTGATATTCAAAAAATCCCAAGCTTTATAACCATTAAAAGACAAACTGTCAATATTACAAGTAAAACACACAAAGTAAATATCTGCAAATCACACTCTAACCATTTCTCATGCAACATTTTTCTTACTTTGCATATGTATACACTTCGATTATTAGCAATGAAAATATTTTTTCATGTGTGTGTGTGTGTGGTGAACTCAATAGTCATGTTTACCAACACCAACGTTAGTGCCATATTCGGCACTCATTCACTCTTTTCTCTCAGGCACAATCAACCATGAGGGTAGTTAACCATGGGAACAACATACTGAAGGACACGGTGGATTCTCCATCACTTGAAGTCTTTAAGTCAAGACTGGATGTCTTTCTAATAGATCTCAAACAGAAGTTATGAGTTTGATGTAGAAATTACTGGGTGGGGTTCTGGTAGTCTGTGCAAGCCAGGAGGTCAGACCAGTTGCTCATTATGGCCCCTTTGGCTTTGATATCTCTGAATATTTTCATTGACTTAAATGGGATTTTTGTTTGGAGGAGTACTGCTCAGGGCCCATGTGTGTGTGTATTATAAATTATAACATTCTATATCATTACTGCCCCCACTTCTCTGCTTGCTCCAAATAAAACATGAAGCCAGCCACACCACCCCCCTCACTTTGTTATAACTGGTAGTCCTCAAATTGCTATTGCTGTGTAATAAAACTGCATCCATTTTATAAAAATTCACCTCTCTTCTTTTGTGCACATATATTTTCTTCATCTTTATTAGGAAAATGTTTTTAAAAGTGGCTTTCTTACTATTATGGTTCTTTGGAGAATAGATGGTAGCCCTAGGGCAGCCACATTTCAGACTATCAGGACAAGTCTCATTTAGGCTTTGTCTATATGTGTAGATTGCCATTATCAGAGCAAACCCCATCCACCCCCTGGTGTAAATTCCTGAAGTAAGGGAAGTTGCTCATTGCACTACTGCAGATTGCTCTAGTTTCAAGCAGGGATAAACTGCATTAGTGCAACTAGTGGCTCAGAGCAGCTTTGCCTGTCTACACTATTAACTGCCACAAAACTTTGTTAAAAAAGGATTAAATTGTCCAGTGCTGACTCATACCCTTCAGAATGTAGAAAATGGATTAACTTCACCCTTTGAAAACCGAGAAAGTAAGTTATGTGCCACCCCAAGCAAAGGTGCAGCGCAGGCAAATGAGGGCTATAGTGGCTTCAAACCAAATTTGTCTAAATCAATACAACAGGAGGGTGCAGAATAAAGGGGCCAAAGAGTCAAAGGTGGTGTTGTGACCCTGAAACTATCCAATATTAAACAGTTTGAAGTAAGGATTTGTTCCCTTCCCTTTTAGCTGGAGGGAATTTTTAGAAGGAAAAAACCCTTGTTTAATAGTCTTGGGCTATGACTACGCTAGAGAGTTTACAGTGGCACAGCTGCAAGCTCTCTAATGTAGCCACTCTAAGCTGACAAGAGAGAGCTCTCCCATCAGCTTGATTACTCCAGTCCCCACCAGTGACAGTAGCTATGTTGGCAGGAGAAGGTCTCCCACCGACATAGCATTGTCCACACTGGTGCTTAGGTTGGTGTAACTTATGCTGCGCAGGGAGTGGCTTTTTCACACCCCTGAGTGACGTAAATGATAATGACATAAGTGGTAGTGTAGACATAGTCCAAGATGGTGGTAACTGTCTTTTTTGGGGAAAAGAGAAGTTGTTGGTCCAGGCCATCACAACTTATTGTTATTGCTACAGTTATTAATGTCCATCCCCATTTCCTGAGAAGACAAAACAAGACACACACACAGAAGGGGAGAGAAAAGAACAGCAAAGATAGAAAATGCAGCTTCTGTTGGTGGTGTTGACTTTCACTTGTAGTTTCACTGCTGGAAAAACACAGGCATAGCACCTCGGTCTTATCAGCCACTCTGAGACCTGGCAGATGTGTGCCAGCATTGGGCTGCTTAGGATATTTTTTTTTTTTAGCTACCACTTTCTAGTCACAGGCTTATGGCAGTTTTACAAAATATAGCACCTTGGCTGATTAAGCCAGACTCTTATTACACAGATGGTCAAAGGAGAGAGATTGGAAAGAGAGGAAATAAGGTAGGGATGGGAAAGGATACATAATTGAGGAGGGGCAAACAAAGTCTCCCATCCCATCTGGTGTTTGGGTTTTAGCCAGATCCAGTGGAGCCTCTGGTGGTGGTGCCATATGGCTCCCTTTCTCTGGCTCGGTCTGGTCAGGACATCTCTTGAGATTAGGATGAAGAAGGTCCAGGATTCCAGAAGATGGGTGGCAGCTGTGATGATAAAGCTTGCTGCAGCAGTTGTTGGCAGAGAACTGCTGCTTCTACAAACGTTTTTCCCAAATGTCTTTTATTTTGTAAGAAACCAAAAAAAGGAGGGTTGAATGGAATAGCCATCCTCGCATTATTTTGTCCACCAATAGGCCTAATTTCAGACACACCAATTTTGGTTCATTGACTTCCAGTCCTCGACTCTGCTTGTTTACCAGACATAATCATAACACAGTCCTTGAATGGTATCAGTAAAAGCTTTTCTGGTTAAATTAATTCAGTTTTTCTGTATCATCCGTACATCTTTTCTTAAACAATTTTATATTGCTGCTCATTGTGACCGTTTATGAACTTTACCTCACTTTTTACAGTTGTGCTTACAATTAGGGTACATTTGTTGGCCCAATTGTCACAACAGTCCAAATCCTTGGCTGCTCCATAGCCCCTTCATACAATATAAACATGTTATGGCCATGTTTTGAGGCCGGCCTGTGGGCCTCAACACTTCATGCTGTATTCTGCTCCTGTTCTGGCCTCTTTTAGTGTTTGCAAGAGGGTCTTTGAACATGAGCAAGTTTTCCATCTTCCTCAGTCCTGCGCTGGGGAATCCCTGATCAATAACAGCTGAAATTAGGGCTTTTTGGAAAATGGCAAGTGTTTTTCCTTTTTAAAAAAATCAGCAGAACCATTTTATTTGAAATTTCACTAACCTATTGTTTGTTAAACAAAGACATGAAACAGATTTGTTTCAGATTGAAACACCTTGCTTCATTTTGGCTTTTGGTTCTTATTTCCTTCCCCTCCCTTTCACCATCTCACTCTTTTGCTCCTTTTTCTTCCTTTGGAAAAGGGGGAGGGAGAAAGAGGCAACTCAGAACCTCTTGGTTTTCCAAACTCCCAAACAGTTTTATTGAAATTAAAATGTATTTTATTTTGTTGGTATAAAATCAATAGAAATGAACGTTTTCCGTGGATCTCTTCCAGCTCTGGCTGAAATTCCTCATGCCACTGTGTCTAAGAATAACATCCATACTCCTGGATCGAGGAAAGAGGTCACTTTGAATTTGCTCTTTTACTGATCACCATCTGTCTGAATGACAACCCCAGTGTCTTGTACCTTAACTCTGCAAGGTATAGGACCATTTTTCTTGTTATCCAGTTTAGACGATTTCCTTCTGTCTTCCACTGTTCTGTTAATTGATAGGAAGCTTATCACCATAGTAGGCAGCTGCACACCTGCTGATGCATTCAAATGTAGGATGAACATGCTGACCTTTAATAAGTATTGTCTGGCATACTGATTTACTTGGTTTCATGCAATTTAGCCTTATGCTAACATGCCAGTTCAGGCGTTGTCCAGTCATGCAATTATGAGAACAATAATGGAACGGAAGCAGAAGAACTTTTTATCCTTTTTAATACTTTAAAGCCACAGGAAACTCCATCACAGGAATCAAGAGCATAATGAAGTCTGAACATATACAGGTCTGAACATAATGGAGCTTCCTGCAGATTTGCCCCCAATAAACTTAAATTTTATCTGTAAGTACTGCCATACATACAACTTCAAAGATCGAGAGTGAATCTAAACTGGAGTTCCAAATATCATTGTTCTTCTGTGTTTGGTTCTGTTGGCCATCCTGCCCTTAACAAAAATCCATTGTCTTCTAGAAAAAAAATAGTGGGCCAAGAGCATAAGACCTTACCCTGTTAGCTGATCATCTATCAGAGTGTGGTGTACATACACAGGAAGGAATTGCCTAACACTGAAATCAGTAGGAGTTTTTGAATAAAAATAAATAAAACTGATTAAGAAGCTCAGGATTTCGCCCTACAAATAATAAAGATCTACTCCTTCCATCTGGATATTACTTTCCATCCAGAAACCTTGGTTCTTCAGAGATGTGAATGCATTAAACCTTACAAAATGCCTGAGAGGGAGGTATCATTACCTCTGTACGTGGCAGAGGAAGAATAGAGTCCAGAACTTTAGATTTGCAATCTTGTGTGTTTTTACCCACCACGCTAACCATAGACCTTGCCCATGCAAAGGCTCACTTGTGTAATACTGTGGTGTCTTGAATGGTTAAAGATTACTCCCGTGAGTTAGTGCTGGGAAAAATTGATTCTTTATGTTCCTCTGAGCAGATCCTGTCTCTCCCTTTCTGCCTTGTACAGGCTCATTGTCTGTACTTAAAAAACAATAATCAGCAATGCCCTTGTTCCTTATGCTTTACCAATACCAGAAAGTGGCCCACAAGGCCCCAGTGTTTGAGAAGATTTTCTCATTACATTTTTCAGAAATAATTGGGCCTACTGCCCTTGAATCTATCTCCATCTTTCTCTTAGGTAGTGTAAAAGGTACTATAAATGATAGTTGAGTCTGGTTATTAGACAAGGGAAACATTGTCTACTGTATCTTGCTTTCTGCTGCAATGCATTTTGTCTATTTACAGACTTGAGGTCCCTTCCTCCTGTGAGACTTATCTTTTTAATGGCAGTCATATTTAACATGCACAATTTTTTTTGCAAGCATGACATTCACTATCTCTGTAATAACAATCATTTGGCTTATGATTTAAACCATTACAACAGTATCCCATGCTGTGAGACGCACTGCTGGCTTCACTTTTACGTTGTTTACTGCCCCGTTGGTATGTTGACATTTTGTAACTGTTGGCTACTTCCCCAGCAGCTGTGATTTCATAAAGCCCTAGTAGAAATAAAGAACAGCTTCAGACAACAGTCACTGCTGAAATGCTTCACTAGACATGCCGCAGACTAATTGATCTTCCAAACTTCTTGCTTGGATATTGGATTAATTGGGTCAAACATGGTTTAAATTAAACAATAAATAGTGCAAATAGGTGATGTCTTCAAGGTGCAGAGTTTTTAACTGATCTTAAAAATACAATAGATGAAGATAAATTAAAGAACAAGTAATAGAGAAAATCTGTTGTGCTTCTATATATCCAATGCAATTTATATAATCATCATATACATACCTACTTTTGGTCTAAAAGATGACTTCTAAAAGAAATTAAATATAAGTATGGTCTCCTTTTAAGAATATGGTGCATCTCTCCTTTAACATACGGCATCATTTCTGCCCCACAAAATCCCATTGGCCTCAGCAGACTTCTAGAAATGTAAGTATCATGGAGGCAGTAAGAGACTCACTGTCTACTCACTAATCAGGGACAAGGATCCACACTATATTAGTGTGGATTATGACAGCATATAATTTAGTTTATTTTTTCTGAAAGGCAGCGTGGGAAAGTAGGAGAGATTTAGATCTGTTATATGTCATGGATTTAATTCCCAGCTCTGCCTTCAGTGACTCTGTCCAGCCTAGCCACTGAACCACATACAGAGATTTATGACTCTGCTACTGTTTCCATGCTGTGATCTGGTTCTTCAGCTCAAGCAGTACAGACTCATGCTTTATACGGAAGTTCTGTCTACACAGAGGAACCCAAATGAGGGATGGGGGTGCATTACACAGAGGAACCCAAATGGGGGATGGGGGTGCATTACACATGCTGTCTGTACTCACCAGGACACAATCTGCTCCCAAAACCAGGAATAGAAGCCAGGAATCCTTATGCTCAGCACTCCACTGCTGTCTCATATACGTGTAAACCTCTGACCAGGTGTAGTGTCTCTCTATGTGGGTGGTCCACAGAGGATAACAGTATGTTCTTTTGTACCTCCTTACTTGCCCCACCCCACAAAAAAATTACTGCTATAGCTGAAGTGGAAGAGGTCTGAGCTGTGTATCTAAAGGTTGTGAGTTCACACTCTGATGATCATTATGGCAGGGTTTGCATTGAAATGAATATGTAATAGTTTACGTGTGTATGTTAAAAGAACATTATTAAAGTTTAAAGCCTTTGGCCCCTATGCATGTGCATTATGTTACTGTCTTTAATTACATGAATGCATACTTTTGTTTTCCACAGGACCCCTCCCTCATTCAGTGCACAGAATGGATAGTGCTCACTCGATGTGCAGTCAGTATTTTGTTTTATCGCTGATCAGGGTGACACCCCATTTCTTATTTATTGCACACTATTCAAACCTTGCTCTGAAGAGAAATTATGAATTTCCTCATGGGCTTTTCCAAGTTGCTCATAATTATAAGCATGTGAGTGCTTCACAAACATGAATGCATTTATTTTCACAATAGCCCTATGATATTAGGAGTTTCGTCTCCTTTTTTTATAGATTGAAAACTGAGGCAGAGAAAGATTAAGGTAAAAAGTTTCTACTAATTTTGATGTGCATTTTGAGATGCCTAAGACCTGATTTTTTCAGAGTACTTAGCATTAAATAGCACTTCATATGTTCAAAGCATAGCTCCCATTGGCATTAGTTACAGTTGAGAGTGCACTTGCAAATTAGAGCCCAGCATGTTAAGTCAGGCGTCCAGTAATATGAGGGACACACAGTTAGTGACCATCTATGAAAAGTTTAATTTATGTGAATTCACCAGCATCACAAAGGAACTCTGTGGTCGAGACAAGGATAGCATCCAGTTTTCCACTGCAACATTTAACTGCCTTAGACACAAGACTCTTCTCTCTCTTCCTGCAATCCCCTGCCCCATTCATTACACGCCTTCCAGATTGCTCAACAAATGAGGAAGGGGGTCCTACACATAACAACCTCCCAGACTACAACACCCTTATTTATCCCCAGAACAGGCCACCCTGTGCACTGAACGAGGCAGGAATCCTGTGGGGAAAAATAGTATGTGATCCTGCAGTTATGGAAGCTTAATTCTGGAATTTCCTAATTTTTGAGTGTTTCATTTTGCAACTGTAATAATACTCTTTATAAGTAGTTTGTGTAATTTCCTAGTTTTTTAAACATGAAAAAAACAAAATGTGGCATCATTGACATCCACATGGGTCATCAGCAGGGTTGGAACCTTAAGATCCACTGTATAGACCTCTCCCAACACTTGAGCTAATAGAGTAACTGATAACTGTAGTAGGTTGTCATCCTCTATGTGGAGCAGTGGTAGAAGGGATGGGAGACTTTGCCAGCGGGTTTCACAAATATTTGCTTACAGCAGAGAAATCAGGAGACTCAGGAATCTTGGGGTCTCTTCCTATCTGTGGAGGGGAGTGTTCTCTACTGGGCACAGATTCGTCTGCCCGTTTCCCCCCATGTATGACCCTTTCTGCCTAATCCTCTCTCCCCCCTTCTTGATTTCTCATCCTAATCCCATTCCACTCACCTAGCCAATCCCAGTCTCTACTCCACAGGCTTCTCATCCCAATCCCAGTCTCCTTGTCCAGCAAGCCTCAGTTCTCCCCCAATCAGCAGTGCTGGAACAATTTTTATAGTGGGGTTGCTGACAGCCATTGAACCAAACTGTAAACCCTGTCTATAATGGAAACCACGTCAAGCCAGGGGATGCTGCAGCACTGCCCTCCTCCACCCCCACCCCCACCCCAACCCATACTCCTAGTTCCTGCACCTATGCCTCCAATCCCCGTCCCTGTCCCAGTATTACAAAATTTTTAGTTAAATGCAGAGGTGTATGTTGTGCTAATATTGTTTTACTGGTGCATTTTATTTTTTCTTTTGGTTAAAGGGACCTGTCCTTTTGAAGAGTATGGTATTGTGCTGTGTGTGTTTGAGAGGGAAAAAAGTGTGGATGAGATTTTGCCTGTGTAACTAGAGAATGGAACTTACCTGTCCAAAAGGGTTAGAAATTGAACTTAAGTATCAGAGGGGTAGCCATGTTAGTCTGAATCTGTAAAAAGCAACAGAGGGTCCTGTGGCACCTTTAAGACTAACAGAAGTATTGGGAGCATAAGCTTTCGTGGGTAAGAACCTCACTTCTTCAGATGCAAGAAGTGAGTCTTGCATCTGAAGAAGTGAGGTTCTTACCCATGAAAGCTTATGCTCCCAATACTTCTGTTAGTCTTAAAGGTGCCACAGGACAAATTGAACTTACTTTCTGGATAGATTATTTTATTTCATCAAGCCTCATTCTCAAATGTATAACACTAGTGCTGCTGTGGACTAGATACCTTGGAGCATTACTAATTTGCTGTAGAATCTTTCACCAATTCATTGTTACAATTTTCACAACATTAGCACAGCTCTTGTGCTGTTTGATTTTCTTAAAACCACAGGAATCTCATGATTACGTGAGAAGCCCTACATTTATATTTTTGTGGAGAAAAGTTTGAAAACATAGCCTGATACCCTTAAATGCTGAGAAACCAGAAGGCAAACAGAATAACCCAAAATGGCCTAATCAATATTAAAAAAAAAAAAAAAAATCCTCATTTTTTTTGGGAGCAGATTCACAAATATGTGAATGCTTGGGGTTGGCAATGCTGACCTTTTGAATCTCGCATGGGTCAGTAGGGCTTGTTTCCATCTAATGGATGTGTGGCAGATCCCTATAGGAGATAAGTTTGTTTCCCTCTCTCTAGCCTACTTCCTGTTATATACCTGCAAGGTCCACAAGATGGCACTATTCCACATGCTATCAATGCTTGTGTGGGTAAAAAGGAAGATGATCTTTCTAGCTTCTGAATTTCCGTATTAGTCATTCTGTACATTTGTGGCTTGTTAATCAGTGGGTTTTTTTTAAAAAAAAATATATATTATCATTTTGAATTTAAACAACCCCCTCCAAATTAGCTGGCATTAATAAAGCATCAAGCATTGTAAGATCCCAGCATTGCAAACCCCGAGTCTTGTAAAAGTGTGTGTGTGTGTGTGGGTGGGTGGGTGTTTTGGGGGAGGGGAAAGGAATCCTGAAACATTGATACAGTTTAGGGAATTTTGACTTTGTTTTTAATCTCGCTTGTGCTAATGCAACTTATTGTTCAGTTTGAAAGATGAAGAACAGGAAGATAACATTTATCTGGAGAAGAAATGGTGAAAAATGTCATTCTCCACATCAAGTTTTTCAGATGCTGCATCAAAGCAGACAGTGTACCACTTAAAAAAATATAAGCATTTGAACTGGTACAGTGTCAATATGGTAGAACAGTCCCCTAAACCTCTTGTCATCTATGATAAGGACATCAATAATAGTCATTGTCAACCTTCATTAAGTTCAGATCTTCCATTCTTCTGTCCCTCAGGGTGCCTTTCATTGATATTTTCCTTAGAAAGAGAAGCAGGCCCCCACATCAAGCTGTGTCTAAAGTTTGATTCCTTTCCTCAGGGCATTTTACTACAAAAGGAACAAATTATTTTTAACAAGTCTTTTTTTTATTGAGCTTCTCCTTGGTGTTTAACCTGCTTCCAGATGCAGAAGAACTCTCCTATTTAAAAGCTGTTTTTTAATTTTAAAATTCACAAAACATGACAGTGTCGAACTACTTGCAAATAAGTAAAAAGGAGAAAGATAGGAGCTTATTCTGAAACCTAGACCTGTTGGTTTTCTCTTCCCTGGAGTTCATGCAATGATCTTTGCTGGTTTCAGTCTTTCTTATTTCATGCATGACTATATTTTGGGTTATAACTAGCCCCAAACTCCAAGCTAACATTGAGCAATACCACTGAGTTTCACCTTGCTTTTCCTCAAAACCATGGGAAACTACTAACTACAACTCAGCCCAGGTTGAAGACTCTCATCAGACCCTTTGGCCACCCTTTGGCCACCCTGTGTTAAGAGTTTAATAAAGCCAAGTGCGTTTGTGGTTTCAGGTTTTATTGTAAACATTAGTCTGATTTTTGAGGGGAGGGGTAGACAAATATTTTCTAAGTTCATACAGCTTGTGCTCTTTTCCCCAGTTAAGACCAGAAACAAGAAGACACTTTTGAATTGTAGTGTTGCCACATTCACTTCACCTCTCTTGTGATTAACAAGTGTGGTGTTGTACCCACAAGTTATACGTTTCTATCAGTGAGATGCTGCAGCCCTGGAAATGGTTTAATATCCAGGAAATGTTTTCCCCTTAATTTTCATATTTCTCTTATTTCCTTATTTTGGCAATGACTAGAAGTAGAAAAAACATATGTCTGCTAGAAAAACACCTCACATGCTGCTGTTAACCACATGAAAGCATGTGTTCGCGAGATTTGCAACCTGATTTCCAGTCTAATGTCCAAAGACACTCTGGTAAAGCATGTTTATAGAAGATCTGGTTAGAAAATTGTTTCAGTGAAAATTTTCCATCTATCAATAGAAAAACTGGATTCTGTATGCAAAATCATATGGTTTTCAATTAAGTTTCATTCAGAAAAAAAATGTCACTATACTATTGCAACTATTTTGGAACAAATTTTGATTTTTCATTTCAAAATGACTTCATTAAAATATATTTGATATGAAAACAATTTTTAAAAACGGTCAAAATCAAAACAAAACATTTTAAATGTATTGATTGGAAACATTTTTATTAATCCAAAACCAACCTTTCTCTCAGAATTTAATTTTGTGGGGAAAAAATGGGGTTTTGACCCCTTTTGGAACCCCCCCCCCCCCATCAGATATTTGGTGGAATGGAAACTGGTTCTAGTTTATTCTCTTGTGTGCAGAACTCAATGTGCCATTGTGGGGTTTGTCAGTGTCTCAGTAAGCTCAAATCAGAGTGTTCAGTTTACAAGTAAAATATTTTCTTTTAACTGCCAAGCCTACAAACTCACCTTGGGATCAGAGTGCCAATCCAGGGTTTTTATTAGTCATTACTGTGAGTGAGCTAGAAAAATTCTGCAGTCCAATTCAGTTCCGTTGACTGGATGAGCTAGAATTAAGTCCAGTTTATTGTCGTTTCACTGTGTGGTTCTGCTTGACTAGGTTTTTGGTAAATAAATTTTCCTTAAAAAACCCACATAAAATTCAGCCCCCCCCCCCCCCAAAGGTAAATTTTGAACCCTGTGAAATGGAAACAACTTAGAAGTTGGTTGAGAACTTGTTTTACCTGCTTTCAACTACCTCTATCAAAAAGTCACCCATTTTCCAAGTGATGAGTGGAGAGACACGTTCTGGAACATGAAGCTTATTGTGAAAGTGGGATTAACGCAGAGTGAATAACTAATTTGGGGGAGGGGGGTTTCAGGAAGTTCTAAAAAAAAATCCAGGGAAAATCCTTTTGGATTGACCCAAATAAAACATTTCCAAAATTTTCATCTAATCAAAAAGTTAAAAAAAAAGTTTCAACCCAAAACTAAATGTTTAGATTTAAAGCTTCTAACACTTTTAAAAATGAAATTGAAGGAAATTTCTAAATGAAAAGTAGCTTTGAATCAAACCATTTCCTTTTGAAAATGTCAAAACATTTCAATTTCAGATTTTTATTTATTTTTTTACCAAAAAATTTGGCCACAATTGACAGAAATGCGCTAAATGTTTTGGTTGACCTGAATCTGCATTTTTGGGCTGAAAAAAGTTTAATGAAAAATTTTACCCAGCTCTAAATTGGATGTCTCCCAGTGTCCTCTGAAGGGGCACCACACTTTACAATTTATCCACATTTTTCTTAGAGTCCAGAGGAAAGCAACAAAAATAGGAAACTTGGAAAATATGATCTATGAGGAAAGGCTGAAAAAATTGGGCCGGTTTAGTCTAAAGAAGAGAAGGGTGAGGGAATGGACATAACTGCTTTCAAATACCTAAAATGTTATAAAGAGGATGGTGATCAATTGGTGTCCATGTCTACTAATGGGAGAACAGGAAGTAAGCATCTAGTTTGCATTAAAGATTTAGGGTGGATATTAGGAAAAAATTTCTAACTATAAAGATAGCTAAGCAATGGAACAAATTACCTAAAGAGGTTGTCCAGGGCTTGTCTACATGGAGACAGGAAAATTAATCTGAATTATTTTTTAAACTGGATTAGCTTAAACCACATTAATCTCCATGTGGATACACTTATTCAGTATTACAGTGACCTTAATTTGGTCTTAATTAGGTTTAGTTTAATTCACTTTGGAAGTGAATTAAGATAAACTAAATTAAAGCCACTTTAATTCTGAATTAGAGTGGCCACACTGAGGTTTAATGGGGTTTAGCTAATCCATTTTAAATTCACACCTTTTTGTCATTTGGATTAAGTTCCCTGGTGTCCCTGTGTAGACAAACCCAAGTCATTGGAGGTTTTAAAGAAATGGTTAGACAAACACCTGGCATGGATGGTCTAGGTGCATTTAATCCTCAGTGTGTGGGGATGGACTAGATGACCTCTTCAGGTTCTTCCCAGACCTATCTATCTCTTATTCTCTTATTAGAGGAGCTGTGCATTTATTGGCTGAAGTTTTTTTTATTTAATAAATTGTAACCAAGCAATCCCATCCCAAGATTTATTGTGTAGATAGAACGTTGATCTACACTTGGTCCTGCTAGTGAAGGCAGGGGGCTGGACTCGATGACCTTTTGGGGTCCCTTCCAGTTCTATGAGATAGGTATATCTCTATATATTATTACATTTTATTACATTATCTCTCTGGTCTGTTTTATGAGGTATTCTAGCAGGGCCGGCTCTAACTTTTTTGCCACCCCAGGCAAAAAAAAAGAGCGCCGCCCTGCTGTAACACCCCCCACCCCAGCGCTGCGCCACCGAAACCCCCGCTCCCCCCCCCAGCGCGGCACCAGGCCGCCCAAACCCCCGCCCCCCCCCGAGCACCGGGCCAGGCCGCGCCGCGCCACCCAAACCCCCGCTCCCCCCGAGCGCCGCGCCGTCCAAACCCCCGCCCCCCGCCGAGCGCCGCGCCGTGCCACGCCACCCAAACCCTGAGCGCCGCGCCAACCTCCACCCCCCCACGCTGCACCGCGCCGCCGAAGCCCCCGCTCCCTTGAGCGCCGTGCCAGCCCCCGCCCCCCCGTGTGACGCCGCTGAAACAAAAACAAACAAACAAAAAACCCCGAGGGCCCCCCGCCACCCCAAGATTGGCCGCCCCTTCCAAGGTGCCGCCCCAAGCACGTGCTTGGTCAGCTGGTGGCTGGAGCCAGCCCTGTATTCTAGATGAGGAGAATATACTCAGCTCTGACAAAGGCCTGGTCTACACTAGGCGTTTATGTCGAATTTAGCACCGTTAAATCGAATTAACCCTGCACCCGTCCACACCACGAGGCTATTTAGTTCGACATAGAGGGCTCTTAAATTCGACTTCTGTACTCCTCCCCAACGAGGGGAGTAGCGCTAAATTCGACATGGCCATATCAAATTAGGCTTGGTGTGGATGGAAATCGACGCTAATAGCTCCGGGAGCTATCCCACAGTGCACCACTCTGTTGACGCTCTGGACAGCAGTCCGAGCTCGGATGCTCTGACCAGCCACACAGGAAAAGCCCCGGGAAAATTTGAATTCCTTTTCCTGTCTGGGCAGTTTGAATCTCATTTCCTGTTTGGACAGCGTGGCGAGCTCAGCAGCACTGGCAACGATGCAGAGCTCTCCAGCCGAGATGGCCGTGCAATCCCAGAATAGAAAGAGGGCCCCAGCATGGACTGATCGGGAAGTCTTGGATCTGATCGCTGTGTGGGGCGATGAGTCCGTGCTTTCCGAGCTGCGCTCCAAAAGACGGAACGCAAAGATCTGTGAGAAGATCTCTAAAGCCATGGCAGAGAGAGGATACAGCCGGGATGCAACGCAGTGCCGCGTGAAAATCAAGGAGCTGAGACAAGGCTACCAGAAGACCAAAGAGGCAAACGGACGCTCCGAATCCGAGCCCCACAGATCCCGTTTCTACGAGGCACTGCATTCCATCCTTGGTGCGGCCGCCACCACTACCCCACCACTGACCGTGGACACTGAGGATGGGATATTGTCCACGGCCGGTTCCTCGGACATGTTAGCGGACGTGGAAGATGAGGAAGGAGATGAGGAGGACGAG
Organism: Emys orbicularis; assembly: GCF_028017835.1. NCBI lineage: Eukaryota > Metazoa > Chordata > Testudines > Emydidae > Emys > Emys orbicularis. The sequence goes on along the minus strand of NC_088691.1, from coordinate 35,149,315 downwards.
GCAGTCGACAGCGCTTACCAAGCTGATTTCCCCAACAGCCAGGAGCTCTTCATCACCCTTACAGAGATCCCCTACCAACCCTCCCCAGCATGTAACCCGGACAGATTCAGGGGAAGGATCAAGCGGTAAGTGCTTTAAACATATAAACCTTTATTTTTTACAAAACTTGAATATTAAGACTAATAACAATCTGTGATTCATGATTTCTTCCCCCTGGGCGCTTAAATAATCAGTAACAACTATTTATAAAAAAATCAAACAGTGTCCGGTTGTGCATGATTGTGCTGCCCAAGCTGCTCCACTCTTTAGTCCCTGCTACTGCAGCTAGATCAAAATCCGGTCTATATGTCCGGGAATAGAGCAGTAGTCCTCCACGGACATCTCCACAAAGCTCTCCTGCAAGTAATGGGATAGCCTGTTCATCAGGTTCCTGGGGAGAGCGGCTTTACTTGGTCCTCCGAAGTACGAGACGTTCCCGCGCCAGGAGACAAGCAGGTACTCTGGTATCAGTGCCTTGCATAGCATGGCGGCATAGGGCCCCGGTCTCTGCAGGCTTTCTCGAAGCATCCTTTGGATCTCGGTGTCCGGGATCCTCATGAGAGTAATGTTGCTCATGACAACCTGCTTTGAATTAGGTAGGGGACTGTTAGTATTGGGACTGCTTGCAACAAGTTCCTTTACAGAACTGTGACCGCTGGTTTACAGCCACGCGGTGGGGGCGGGAGAGGGCCAGCATCCAGGGATCTTTCCCTGGCACATCCGCGAGGGGGTGGGACAGGGCTAGAGTTGCTGCTTGGCCGATTGCTGGCAGCACAGACTGGCAGTGCTTTCAGTGTGAAAGGTGGCCAGTGGTACTCCTAACGTTTTAATCTGCCACAAGTCTACGGCTTACCATGTTTGCCTGCTACAGAGAGTACCGTGTCCTGCCCCGGTTCCCAGATCGGCAGTGCAAAAGCCCAGGCACTGAAAGCGAGGTTCGAAAATTCGACCTTGTCCTCAGTGCGCATGTGATAGGTGTGGTTCATGGTCTTGTTCACAAAGACTATGTTCTTGATTCACAACTACATTTATCTTTCGGAGGAATTCACTGCCTTTTCCTCATTCCCACAGCCACATCTGCAACTGTCTCCCAATCCAGCCTGGCATCACACTCCCAGAGGCTAGCGCACATTAGGCGGAGGAAGAAGAAGACGCGAGAGGACATATTCTCTGAACTTATGGGCTGCTCCCGAGCCCAGGCAGCACAGCATAACCAGTGGAGGGAGAATTTGTCCCAAATGCACCGGATACACATGGAACGTGAGGAGAGGTGGCGGCAGGAAGACCAGCAGGCGACTCAAACGCTGCTTGGACTTCTGAGGGAGCAAACGGAGACGCTCCGGCGCCTTGTTGATGTTCTGCAGGAACGGAGGCAGGAGGACAGAGCCCCGCTGCAGTCTATCAGTAACCGCACTCCCCCGCCACCAAGTCCCATACCCCCCTCGCCCAAAGTCCAAAGAAGGAGGGGCGGAAGAGTCCGTGAAAACTCTCACTCCACCCCTGCAGACTGCTCAAGCACCAGAAGGCTGTCATTCCCCAAAATTTGAAAAGTCCTTTCCTGGCCGCCTCAACCAAGCCCCCGTCCAAGTTTCACCCCCCAGTTTCATGTGTGGTTGTTAATAAAAAATACGTTTCTGTTCATTAATGTTTCAGTCATGCTGTTTTGAGGGAGAGTCTGTCTGCAGGGGGGGAAGGGGCTTGGTAATTGGACAGGACAGTCACCTTTAGCAGGCTACAGAGGCGGGGGCAGGTCCAGCAGCAGGGCACATACACAGTGCAGTGACTAGTTACCCTGGTCAGTCTGGGAGGTGGTTTTCATGTTCTGTGGGGGGCGGGGGGGGGGGTTAGTTGCTCTGTGACTTTGTGGCGGGGGAGGGCAGTTACAGATCGTATGCAGCATTCCTTGTCCTGGATCACAGAGCCAAGCAGCAGGGGATCTGTAACCCTCCTCCCCCTGCCATAAAGTCACATAGCCCCCACATACACGCAGTCCCACTCAGGAGGGCTGGCAGGCTCCGTTGAAACAACCAGTCCGCTACTGTGAATCCTGTCATTCCTGGAGTTTAGAAGGATCATTTGCATCAGTACACTACACCCGCTCCCCACCACAGTCTGCGTCCCCGGTTTCAAAGATTCCCGCGAAAACAGTACTAAAGACAACGGTGTTCAATAACAAAAGTAAAACTGATTTTATTATTTTGGAAGGGGGTGGAGGGGGTCTGTAACTGGAGAGGATAGTCATCCTTAACTGGGTAAAAAAACGGGGGCAGGTTCAGCTTCTCTGTACAGAAACTTAAAAGTTACTGGTTACCTTGCTCACTGTAGAACCTGGCTTTCAAAGCCTCCCGGATGCACAGCGCGTCCCGCTGTGCTCTTCTAATCGCCCGGCTGTCTGGCTGGGCGTAATCAGATGCCAGGCTATTTGCCTCAACCTCCCACCCCGCCATAAAGGTCTCCCCCTTGCTCTCACACAGATTGTGGAGCACACAGCAAGCAGCTATAACAATGGGGATATTGGTTTCGCTGAGATCACAGCGAGTGAGTAAGCTTCTCCATCTCCCCTTGAGACGTCCAAAAGCACACTCCACCACCATTCTGCACTTGCTCAGCCGGTAGTTGAAGAGTTCTTTTTCAGAGTCCAGGGCGCCAGTGTAGGGCTTCATGAGCCAGGGCATTAGCGGGTAGGCTGGGTCCCCAAGGATCACTGTAGGCATCTCCACATCCCCAAGAGTTATTTTGTGGTCCGGGAAGTAAATACCTTCCTGCAGCCGTCTAAACAGACCAGAGTTCCTGAAGACGCGAGCGTCATGAACCTTGCCCGGCCATCCAACGTTGATGTTGGTAAAACGTCCCCTGTGGTCCACCAGTGCTTGCAGCACCATTGAAAAGTAGCCCTTTTGGTTGATGTACTGGCTGGCCTGGTGCTCCGGTCCCAGGATAGGGATGTGAGTTCCATCTATAGCCCCACCGCAGTTTGGGAATCCCATCGCGGCGAAGCCATCTATGATGACCTCCACGTTTCCCAGGGTCACTACCTTTGAGAGCAGTACCTTGACGATTGCGTTGGCTACTTGCATCACAACAACCCCCACGGTAGATTTGCCCATGCCAAACTGGTTCGCGACAGACCGGTAGCTGTCCGGCGTTGCAAGCTTCCAGAGGGCTATGGCCACTCGCTTCTGGACAGTCAGGGCTGCTCGCATCCGGGTGTCATTGCGCTTCAGGGCAGGGGACAGCAACTCACAAAGTTCCATGAAAGTCCCCTTCCGCATGCGAAAGTTTTGCAGCCACTGGGATTCGTCCCAGACCTGCAGCACTATGCGGTCCCACCAGTCAGTGCTTGTTTCCCGTGCCCAGAATCGCTGTTCCACAACATCCAGATGACCCATTGTCACCGTGATGTCCTCGGAGCTGGGTCCCGTGCTTTGTGAGAGGTCTGTGCCCCTCTCAGAGTTCAGGCCCTCACCGCGGTGCCGTAGCCTCCTCGCCTGGTTCATCTGCATCTGCCTCTGGGAAAGGTGGATGATAACCTGCGAGGCGTTCACAAGTGCCACAACTGCAGCGATGGTCGCAGCGGGATCCATGCTCGCAGTGCTGTGGCGTCCGCGCTGTCACTGACCCGAAAAGTGTGCAAACTGATTTCCCGCCGGCGCTTTCAGGGAGGGAGGGAGGGAGGGAGGGAGGGCGGTAGTGACAGACGGATGACGACAATTACCCAAAAGCACCCTCGACCCTTTTTTTTTACCCAGAAGGCATTGGCGGCTCGACCCAGAATTCCAATGGGCAGCAGGGACTGCGGGAACTGCGGGAACTGTGGGATAGCTGCCCACAGTGCACCGCTTCCAATGTCAACGCTTTCCCCGTTAGTGTGGACTCACAAAGTCGAATTACTGTCCTTAGTGTGGACACACAAGTTCGACTTTGCAATATCGATTCCACATATTCGATTTAAGTGAAATCGAAATACCCTCGTAGTGTAGACATACCCAAAGAAAGGATGATAGGGGACTTTATTACAGCATGTAAGTGCTTGACAGGCTCATTCCCAAGGTGTGAAGAAGGAGTAAGGTAACCTACAGTGTCACTGAGTCTTTAGTTCATGAGCTCAGTTTCTTTCATTTATGATACTTCCATGATGGCCAGTATGTCCTGGTCTAAAGTACACACCATGCTTTAACAACGAAGAGCTAGAATGAACTTTTTTTTTTTTTTTTTTTTTTTTTTTTAGTGAGCCGTTCTTCTGCTCAGTTACACACTGACTGAAGTCCCTGTAGAAAATGCATTCTTCCAAAACAGCCCAAAATGTCTGTCCCAATGTTCTGCAACCAACTTTTGAAGGCACGTTTCATTTGTTCAATGTTTCATTGGCTAATGTGACGCCAATTTTTAGAAAGGGCTCCAGAGGTGACCCCAACAATTACAGCCTGACTTCAGTTGAAACTACAATAAAGAACAAAATTGTCAGACACATAGATGAACATAATTTGTTGGGGAAGAGTCAACATGCTTTTTGTAAAGGGAAATCATGCCGCACCAATTTACTAGAATTCTTTGAATATGTCCTATTCAACATATTCATAACTTATCTGAAAAAAGGATTAGACAGTGAGGTGCCAAAATTTGCAGATGATACAAAACTACTCAAGATAGTTAAGTCCCAGGCAGACTGCGAAGAACTACAAAAGGATCTCTCAAAACTGGGTAACTGGGCAACAAAATGGCAGATGAAATTCAATGTTGATAAATGCAAAGTAATGCACATTGGAAAACATAATCCCAACTATACATATAAAATGAGGAGGTGTAAATTAGCTGTTACCACTCAAGAAAGAGATCTTGGAGTCATTGTAGATAGTTCTCTGAAAACATCCACTCAATGGGCAGTAGCACTCAGAAAAGTGAACAGATTGTTGGGAATCATTAAGAAAGGGATAGATAATAAGACAGAAAATATCATATTCCCTCTATATAAATCCATGATACACCTACATCTTGAATACTGCGTGCAGATGTGGTCACCCCATCTCAAAAAAGATATATTGGAATAGGAAAAGGTTCAGAAAAGGGCAACAAAAATGATTAGGGGTATGGAACAGCTGCTGTATGAGGAGAGATTAATAAAACTGGGACTTTTCAGCTTGGAAGAGGGAGGACTAAGGGGGGATATTATAGAGGTCTATAAAATCATTACTGGTGTGGAGAAAGTAAATATGAGAAGGAGTAAACAACACTTCCTTAACACAAGAACTAGAGGTCACCAAATGAAGTGAATAGGCAGCAGGTTTAAAACAAACAAAAGGAAGTATTTTTTCACACAACACACAGTCAACCTGTGAAACTCTTTGCCAGAGGATGTTGTGAAGGCCAAGACTATAACAGGGTTCAAAAAAGAATTAGATAAATTCATGGAGGATAGGTCCATCAATGGCTATTAGCCAGAGTGGGCAGCAATGATGCCCCTAGCCCAGGGGTCGGCAACGTTTGGCACGCGGCTCGCCAGGGTAAGCACCCTAGCGGGCCGGGCCAGTTTATTTACCTGCTGACGCGGCAGGTTCGGCCGATCGCGGCCGCCACTCGCCGCGGTTCGCCGTCCCGGGCCAATGGGGGCGGCGGGAAGCGGCGCGGGCCGAGGGATGTGCTTACCCTGGCGAGCCGCATGCCGAACGTTGCTGACCCCTGCCCTTGCCTCTGTTTGCCAGAAGCTGGGAATAGGCGACAAGGATCACTTGATGATTACCTGTTCTTTTCATTCCCTCTGGGGCACCTGCCAGTGGCCATTGTCGGAAGACAGGATACTGGGTAGATGGCCCTTTGGTCTGACCTCATATCGCCATTCTTACGTTCTTATGTTCATTTTGATGCTAAAGAGGAGGCACATAGAAGGATGGGCTGCATTGTGCATTTATACTACAAACCCACATTGGGGTTGATGCAGAGCACCTCTTGAATAGCGCCAGGAGACATGCAGGGATGTGCACAATCTGTGCCATGTATCAGGAGGGAGCAGCAATCACCCCCGTCCACGGATGACCAGCCTTACATGCTGTTGCAGTGAGGGGATGTGTCATAAGACCCAAAGTTGGTGTTGGAAGATGGAGCTAGTAGAGCAAGGCAGCTAGCACAGAAAAATATCTGTGCTAGAGAGAGCACAGGATTATAATTATGCCTGGCTCCTGTGTATGGGGTTATAAATGGATGGGAAAAGGCATCTTGTGCCCTTTTCCACCTCCCTTATGCACTGGTATAAAGTCCAGGCAGGCCTTGATGTACTCCATAGTGCCTAGGTGTCAGGGATAAAGCACATGCCATATTCATTTTTGATTTTCCACTCTCAGGACCACAGGTATATGCATGTAGTTTCCTCTGGAGTTGGGTGAATGTTTATGATAGCAGAATGTTGTCCATGTCTTGTTTTTTGTGCAAACATAATATTTTGAGTGCTTTTGTTGTATAAATATGGAATTAATAATTGCTAATATTTCCAGTGATTTTCTGTTGAGCATCTTAACTTTTAAGCTTTGCTGTGGCTGACTCTTTTCCCCCATAGTATTAAGAACTAATTTGACAGTAGCTACAGGCAAAGCTGCAAAGATGACTCATATTGTCAAACATCCTTTGTCCTCACAAATGCAAAAATCCTCAAGCCAAGTTTCAAGCGCGTTTCCATTTTATTCTGATTTATTGTTCATTTCTCTCCTTGACACAGCAGTTTCCAAACACATCAGTACATCATTCCTTAAATGCCTGCTCACAGTGGACTGTTGTCAGTCACCAGCACAGAATATCAACCAGAGAGAATGTCTGATCAAACACCTTTTGAAATGTCTGCCACAACAATGAGGAAAAAGACAAATCAGGCTAGCAAAAAAAGACCCTAAAATCAAAAATACACGTCCTATTTGTATCCAGCAGATGCAATTATTTTAAATAGGCGTAAGACTGAAAATCATGTGCAATTCATTCATTCTCTGCATATTTGGTTGGTTGGTTGTCTTTTAACCATTGATAATGGCAGTGATGGATAAAATACTAATGCCAATGAAAATAGCAAAATGAAGCATCAAACCCTTCATGGAGCTTCAAAAAGTCCTTGGAATCATCCTGAGAATAGCTAAGAGGAGAATCAGAAATGATTGGCCTGAGGGATGAATCTCTTTTTGGATCAGATGTTTTTAAAAAAATATGATTACTTAAATAACTCTTACTGCAGTTAAAGTAAAATGCATCATCTTGAGCCATGGTCTCTACTGTTATTTTAAAACACCCACAATAAAAGAGCAATCAAAGCATTGGTGGCTCAGTTCTATTTATTTACAATATGTTTGTTTAGTTTATTCTATAACGTAATTGTTCTTTACATTATACATCAAAAACTGTAACCAGTTCAAAAGACTTGGACTGGATCCATTTTAAAATTAAATACTAGAACAGATTTGCTTTTTGTGTACCTCAATGGAAGTATAGTAATTAGGTTTTTTTTAATCTGAAAGGAATTTAACAACAACTTATAGCCTTGAACTCCTCCTGATCTCTGCACTGTAGCTGCATACAAATCAATAACATACTTTTACTATAAGAGTTTGTCCTTGTCAGCTAAAAATTCTGGTCACCTCTGGATTGTCTTTCTGAAGGTTAGCTTTGTTTAGAACCTCTATAGGACTTACCAAACCTAACACTTGGGAGGAGGAATAATACCAAGGGATGAATACAGATTCTTTGCCAGAAAAAAAAATCAGCTATATATTATAGCTTGTGCTGTTTTAATTCTGCTTTCCCTAAGTCCCAGGAACAATTTTTTCAGTACTTTGAAAACTTAGTGAGAATTTAGCCTGAGTAACAGCTGCAGGATTTAGCTCCGAGAACTTAACTAATAAAGGTGACGTTGGTTTGAAGTCCAATGAGCCCAGTGTAGCAATTCCTGTATTCCATTCTGTGCAGTGAATGAGGCAGTGGATGCATAGGAAAAAATAGTAAGTCATCATGTAATTAATGTATATCATAATACATAACAAAAGGGGCCATTTTGTGGCTGCATGGGAAGCCATGCATTATTATGTATTCCCTATTGAGTGCTTCACTTTATAATCTTAACTTATTAATGTAGTTTCATATAATTTTCTATATTTAAAAAAGCAAACAAAAACAAATCCCATGTAGAATCATAAAGACCTCCACATGGGTCATCAGTGGATTTACAGCCACAGCACAAACCTAACACTGGACCTAATGGAATAACTGGTTGCAATAGTGGGTTGTTATTCTGGGAACCAACTGCTAGAGTGATAAGAGACTCATTTTGCCAGTGGGATTCACAGCTATTTGCTAAACAGCACAGAAATGTTATCCTTGGTTCAGTTCTGGGTTCAGGAGGTGAGAAGTATACTTTAGTGGCTGTAGAACAATCTGCCCCTGCTTCTGTCTCCCTCTGTTCCTATTGCTCCCAGCCTACTTCTCTTGCTCCCAACCCCTGCTCCTCACTCCTTTGCTTTCAAGTCAGACAGTCTCCTCGTTCTCTGTGCTGCCTGGTATTGAGAACACAAGGATTGTCTCCCTGTTCTCAGTTCCGGTCTTTACTGCCCCAATAGTTGAGAGGAGTAATGCTGGAAAAGTCCTGCCCAGCCCTTGCAGGCTTGAGATGGAGCATGCTCAGTTGCACTGTGGAGATGGCATGTGCAAAGTCTGGTCAGTATATAGATGAAGCATGCTCAGTCCAGACAATCTTCAGATAGTAATGCTGCCAGCCCCTAACAAGCCTCTGAGAATGTGTGAGGTTTTCTCCCTGCCCCCTTGTGGCACCCGAGAGATATGTTCCTTGGCTATATTTGGGCAGATTTTCATGAAAATGGCAAAAAGTTCATCCCTGACAGCCTGGCAAGCCCCTGTCAAATTTTAAGTCCTTCCTCCAAAACATGGAGAGGGCTAGGGCTTGTCAATAAACAGTTGCAGGAGTTTTTTTAACTCTGTACTAGGAAATAGCTGAACTGTTTTTGCTAAAACTTTTCAAAAAAGATTTACTCTAGGGCAGACATCTGACATGGAAAAAGTTCAGCTAAAAGGTTAAGGCTTGTCAAAGTTATCAGCAATTGAAAAAACAAGGAGTCTGGTGGCACCTTAAAGACTAACAGATTTATTTGAGCATAAGCTTTCGTGGGTAAAAACCTCACTTCTTCGGATGCATAGAGTGAAAGTTACAGATGCAGGCATTATATACTGACAGTATATACTGTGTCAGTATATAATGCCTGCATCTGTAACTTTCACTCTATGCATCCGAAGAAGTGAGGTTTTTACCCACGAAAGCTTATGCCCAAATAAATCTGTTAGTCTTAAGGTGCCACCAGACTCCTTGTTGTTTTTGTAGATACAGACTAACACGGCTACCCCCTGATACTTGACAGCAATTGAAAGCCATCTTAAAATGGAAAGTGTTACAAAGCCTTAACTATACGTGGTGCTATCGGCACTGCCTATGTTAGCCTAACCCATAAAGGATCATCAAAAACATGGTGCTTCTTCTGTTGTTGCAGATCATAGAAATAAGTAAATTAATAAACACTAACATTTAGGATCCAGAATGGGCAAACTGGAACATCCCCAAAATGCAGTACAGAATTGGATTTTAAGAATAACTTCATAAGGCCAGTTTTTCCACCCTCGTCTCACCACTGGAAGAAATAAACTCTGAATGTTCTTCCTTGACTAGTTTTCCAATGGATGTGAAGTGTTTTCCTAAATTTTGTTTGTCTCCTTGGAGTTACTTAACATTGGAAGCTATGTTACCAGGTTCTATTACAAGTCCTGTTTATAGCTTTCCTACAACTTTGTTTAGGAGAAAAAGTGTAGGCTGAAATTTGCCAAATTTAATGTCAGAAACACTGGTCAAACTGCTTTAGAGTTACAGGTTGCTAAAAAATTAATGTGATGTGATGTTTGTATTAGTGTCTGAGATTTCTTTGTGTCTTTTAGTTCAAAAAATGCATTGTTTCTTTTGTTGTCCATATACTTAATTTATTTGAAAACCAATATGTAGGCTATATTTTAAGATCATAAGTAGTAATAGCAAAGTAATGCATCTAATTATAGTGGTTGGTGTGGGTGAGGGACATGTACATATGTGCTTCTTGTCTTCTACTTGCAGGTTCAACAGAACATAAGTTTCTTGAACTATTCCTAATTAATGAAGATTATATTTTCACTTAAGCGGAAGAATTAAGGTTATAATCTAGGCTATTGATTTAGTAATTGTCTAGTCACTCACAGTAATGGCTTCATTGCAAAATAGCACCCGAGTCTGGTATTTGAACACTTGCAACTGGGTAAAGTTCTAAGGAGAGCAATATATAATGTGTATGGCTCTGATTCTGTTGCCAATACATGGGGACATGCCTTATAGAATCTTTCCCTTCACTCAAACCAGAGGCCTGTGTTTTTTTGTAATTGAACAACCAGGTTTCCAAATGCAGTGGTAGTGGCTAGAATGCAATGAGTTTGGTAGTTGTTATTCCTTTTGTTGTGACCAATAGATTCATTACATAATGCTGATGTAATAGCACTGGAGTCAATAAACCCTAGATGGTGCTTTGGGAAGGGCGGGAGGCTTGAGTCAGAAGAAATAGAGAGAAGTGAACAAATTAGCTGTGGATGCTGGCATTTTGGTGAGTTGGCATGAAATACAGCATCCGGTTGACAGTTAAGCTGTTTTCATCAGTCAAAATATACCAATGATCTCCATCATTGCTGACTGCTGGGGAAAGTTTTCTACATGACAGAATGAATGATTGACTGTCCATGATAAATTGCAGCACTGAAAATTGTATGTGAGTCTGGCAGATAAAACAATCTCTCCTTTGACTTCTGTGGAAATTAGAAGGTCCACATGGACTCCTGAAAACGGTGGACTTTAGCAGATAAAACAGTTTACTTCAGCTTTTCACTATTGGTTGTCCAACTGGAAACCAAAAATATAACGTGACTCTCACTACAAACATTTCAAATGAAACACAATCAATAGTGAATAATGAATGTTCTTTTGTTCACACAAATCTTTTTCTCGAGCAAATGAGTATTAGTTCAAACATCCATTCCTCCAAATCTTAATAAGAACAAACCTGTTTCCACTAATGCACAAACTGTTCTTGTGTTCAGCTAGTGTAGGAATCTTTCTTTAAAAAAAAAAAAAAAAAGAACAAAGAAAGAAACAGTCCCAAATTATTTTTACTTAAATTTAGAAGGTTGCTAATTAACAGAGTAAAGGGAATAATTTGCAACAAATGCATATTCACTGATTCTTTGCCATCAGAAAAATGGGAACATAATGCAAACTGAATAGTATTCATGAGTTTGTTCAGCAATAGTTCTTCATGTATCCATTCTCCGTGCTAGATCATCACCTCCAAGTTTTTGCACAGAAGAATGGTTTTCTGGTCTTGGGGAGTTGATCCAATCAAGTGCTGAGTGTCTCGTGTAAGGTACAAAGCATCCCCAGCTTCCATTGACTTCATTGGAAGATTAGGATGTTCAGCACCATGCAGCCTTGGGGCCCTTCTGTGCACAATTGCACACATTAGACTCTGTTAAAAGAACATTGTTGACGTTACAAAAGTCAAGCAATTAAAATTAGGAAATGACAGTATGATGGGTGCATGTCCCATTATAAGATTCTATTTTCATCTGCTTATAACTTTGCCAGATCTTAACTTTTGGGGCTGCAGTTTTCTAGGTGGATTTCTACCAAAATGGTCCAGTCATTTCCAAGAATGAGACTGAAGAATATTGTTGGGTCCACATTTAACATATCTTGAGAACTTTTCTTTGAAATGCTCCAGGTCCCTGTGCTTTGGAGCATGGGCATGAAATTCGGCAGGGAGTGTGTGACTCTTTGCTATCAGCCCTGCCAACACGATCATTGTTGCCAATTCTGTGCGAAGTTTTGGTGGGGGGAGGGGACACTCTTGGGGCCACCTACTGCCCTTGACTTTTATGCACAACTCTCTAATGTCTATGAAATGCTCACATAGACTGAGGAGACTATACAGATCTCTGCCATGACTACTTAGTGACAATTTCAAATGTATCCATACTGCACTTTCTGAAAGAACACTAAATCCTTATTACAGGGTAAAACAAACACACATTGCATATAGGCTAACAAATTTGAGACTTCCATAGCCAGTGTAGAAAATGATCATTAGTGCTTTTTCAGCACTTACTCCTATTGATGTCAATGGGTGTTTTGATATTGACTTCAATAGGAACAAAATTAGATACTGAAACGGAGAATCCTAATTGTACTGCCAGCTTACCAGGAAACTGAGGCATCCAATTTACTGAAAAAAATACAACTATATGTATTAATTTGCTTGCACGTTCATGAAAACCAGCAATTGGTCTCTTGTCAGTGTGATGGGAAAGAAAAGGCTTCGTCTAAACTTCAGGCTTTCTGTAAGCCCCCCTATTCCCCCAACCCTCTGTGTTAGGTTGAATTGGCCTACACTTTACGTACACTACTGCAGGCTGGGAGCATGCTGTTTTGTTCATCTAAATACAAACAGACTGGAGAAAAACAGATACTAACTAAACAGGAAGTAATGGAAAGGTGGAGCATAGCTCCAACCAAAAATATCCCTACAGGTCTTTTAGTAGAATATCACTTAACTGCCAGGGTGAACTTAAGCACTTGGCAAGAGGATATTAACTTTATCTATCTGTTTATCCTTGTCTTAAGCTGCAATAAAAAAAAACACGCTAATCATATTAATAAAACTTTGCAAGCTAAACAAAAATATGCAACAGTGGTTGAAGCCAATAACATCTGCAGCTGGAGATAAATAACCTCAAAACATTCAGATTGTTTTAATAACTGCAGTTAAATGAATCCATGAAAGTGCAATTTTATTTCACATAATGCTCATAAAATAGGGGTGTTAGTGCTAATCATGAAATTGCAGAGATTAATATTTTAAATTAAAAAGGAAGATAATTAAAAATATAACCTCTGATTTAGGGTAACAAAGACAATTCAACACTGAAAGATCTAAACAGCTGAAAATTGTCTTGATGACACTTAAGATGACAATGCACAGATGAAATGAAAATGTAAAAGCATTGGATTTCAGTAAGCCTTTCATTAATACAGACTCCCATGAAACCTTAGGGACAGCACCGTCTAGAAAACCAATACCTTAACTAACAGCAAAGACATGAACCTTTATCAAGGAGAGAGATGTAAATGTCTTCATGATATCAGGATTAATCTATGTTAGAATCCAGAATTATGAGAGATAATATTTATTGGAGAAGATAATAATAAAGAGCCAAGCTACATGAGGCAAACCTGAGACGCTGGATCTGCTCTGCAGGAGATGAGGCTACAGTGGCTTTTCTCCTTTACATCTTTATCAAGAAGATTATGTCTAAGCTTTTCAGAGTACAAAAACAATAAAAGAATTATTCAAAGATATCCTCAAAGAAATGAATTATTTCCAGAATCAATAGCAGGGTTTTGATAAAACTGCAGCACAATCATATCCTAAAGCATCAATTAAATTTCTTGAACACCAGTCTAATCTGGCCATCTGTAGCTAGAACACATGTCCTATCCATTTGTCTGGTAAAGTGTTTGGGAGAAACTTTCAGGACTATGTCAATAAAAAAGATGTTGAAAAAACCCTTAATTCCTGAGTAACTTTAAATTGACCTTTTAGAAATCTTGTCAACTGTTTTTTTTCTTTCCCCTAACAATTTTTAAAAAAATGATATTCCTGACAGAAATCACCAGCTATTATTACAATATGTATGCCTTGAAGTTACCAGCAATATTGACTCAGTGAGAGCAGGGTAAGCTCCAAGAATTATATTTACATTCACTTACACGCAGCAAGCTGCATTTCTTTCAACAAGGTGTAATCATTAATTGGGGGAAAAGCCGATAATGTAATCATGCAAGAGCAAGGGGCAGGGGGCAGTTTGCTGATATAGATCCAGACTGTGCAACCCTTACTTCTGCTCATGTGTACAAGAGCTCGCTAACATGAGTAAGGGTTGTGCAATCTAGCATTAAGTCTTACAATACTTGTGAAAAATATGGTTGCAATCAGCACTTCAGTGTGAGCATTAATTTGGGATTGTTCTTGTATAGAAGATCTATAGGAAATTACATTTTATATTCATTTCTTTATAAAGTAGCTTCCACCATCACACTGCACACGAATCTCTGCATCAATGGCATACAATAAAAGCACCTTCTTAAAATTCTAACAGTGGGGGGATAAAATAGGAAATCAACAGCAGTCATTAGAAAAGCCTTGTGAGATTATTGTCATGTGGAGAGATGGATTTGGATGGATTCAACTCCAAACAGAAGTGATATAGTTGTGGTGTAATGAAAGTGTAGTGGTCCAGACACTCAACCTCAGCTTTGGGTTTAATGTGGATACCAAGGTAGGGTCTGATCCTGGCTCTGTAAGAGCCTCTAATTTTTCTAGGTAGATTGTGTTTCCTTTCAAGGCATGTGTTGGCCAATCCCAACTGCTAGCCACATGCACACTAAGATCTTTGAGGATAGACTCCGCTGGCAACACTGACAGCAGTTATAGTGTCACAATGAGTTACCTTGGTTGTTGGCAAGGATTAAACCCAGTTGAAATCATGAGTCTTTGCAGCTTGAGTTAAAGGACCAAGTCCCTCAGTTGGGAGCTGTAGTAGACTCATCCTCTGGATTGGGTAGAGAGGTGGACAAGTAATACACAACAACAGTGGGTTACACTTTCATCTATCTTTCTCATCAAATTCTGTGGAATAGCTCTAGGTTGGAGCAGCACCAGTTACAGCTACAGCAAGGGACAAAGACAGTTTTAAGTCATGTATTTCTTCAATATATATCAGATCAGAAAACATTCAGGTGCCAGTAATAAGCTGACTGTACCTGAACAAACGATTAACATTCACTTATCTACAGTTCTTCTAAAATAAAAATGTACAAATTATTTTTGAGTTAACCAACCATATAGCTGCTCAAAAACTAGTTCAGTCTTCAATATAGTGGTTATCCACTCTTTTGAGTCAGTGGAACATAAGGTATGATATTCACAGCTCTCTTGCACCGACTGCTTGCATCACCCGAATTAAGGTCTTGGAAAGCAACTACAATGAATAGACAGCAAAAGAGAAAATTAAAATATTTTGTCATATCATCTTAAATTATTTCCTCTTGCTGCTTGAAGATAAAGAGACTTTTGGTTTGTTTGTTTGTTTGTTTGTTTGTTTGTTTGTTTTTGTTTGTTTTTGCCCTAATCTGTTCCCAGTTGTGTTGACAGCTTTAACAATTAAGCCACTTTTCATACCAATAAAATAACTTGGTGGAAAAAAGACTATAGCTTTCTTTGCGTTAAGCCTCTGGATGCTATTCTCTGATAAGGGGTTGATTGAGAAAGCTAGCACACATGTTCCAGGTACAGGTATCATTTGCAAACATTTGTGATTCGCTCACAGTGCAGTGTCATCACTTGGAGAAGTACAATTAATTTCACAGAGTATCAGCAAGCAGGATATTTGTTACATATTTCAGGGGGAGATGGAAAGTCCTCATAACTTTTATAAATTCATTTTAAAGTAATTCCTATAGATTAGATTATGTGGAGTGTACATAAAATGTCCAGTCTTTTATAATCTCTGCCTCCAAATAGCAAATGTGAAAAGTTCTCCAGGTAAGTTATGCAATGGAATGGCAGAACTCGGAGCTATTGTCCAAAGCTGCAATTCCTTCCTTCTATTTTTCTGGCCCTGTATCATGGCATCCCTCCCATGTATGAAAGCTAAAAACCATTCCATCCAGCCACTGTTAGTATTGCTCTAGGTTGACCATAAAGAAAGGTGTATTCCTCCCACCCAGACCTGAGTCCCTCCCTATTGGTTTGGAAAGAAGAGGTTTGGCAAGAGACCCTAATTCTGTTGGGAAATGAGACATTCAGCAGCTGGTCAGGATAAACTTTGCACCTTCTAGGATTGGACATTGCTGTTTGCAGTGCAAAAAGGCTTGCTTAGCTGCTTAGTACATGCTAGGAAACTAATCTAGGGGAAAAAACAGCCAGTTTGTCAAATCCAACTCCCCGTGTTATACTGCTCAATACTTTAAAGGGTCCTTCTCTGAACTGAATGATTTTCATCAAATACACTTTTAGTGTCATAGAAGCCTTGACAGCCCCAGCTTGGTGCTAAGCTTGTATCAAAAGCATACCAAAAAGAGGAATAGTGCCAACCTGACCATAAAGATTTAAGGCTGCTGCAGCGAGTGTCTCTGTGGTGGATGCTATTCCTCCATTTTTGCATTCAGAGAAGATTGTGGAGCATCTCATTTAAGGTTCTTTGCCTATTGAAAGAAAATAGTGGAAGGAGTAAGAGAGAAATTGTCAGTTGTACTGTATTTAGGACATCATTCCTGTGATCTTGGAGCAGGGGACACATATTTCCAATGTATTGTTATGCAGAAAACATTTCACAGCTCTTAAAGCATGTCAGTAACTGAAATATGTGGCATGCCTGCAAAATCTAATCAAGTGGGCAAGATTTCTTTTTCTTCCCCTGCCAAGATTTTCCCGAGCGCAAAAACTTCTGTTGTCCTTACCATACATTTGAACTTGATCTGGCCTCCTATGATTCCATGAATGCTAGATCCTCCTTCTCCTAGATGGATCAATCTCCAGTAGATTTACCAGGGGCAAAGATGGGGCTTCCTCCAAAGTACTTGGGCTCCATGAATAATTTAAGTCAAAAGAAACAAATAAAACCAACATTGGGCACTCTGGAAGACAAGGTACTGTCTGGATGAGCCATTACTCTGTTCCAAGCTGGATGAGCCATTACTCTGTTCCAAGCCATTACTCTATTCCACCCTCTTTTACTTAAAACACCAAACAGTTTGGGGAAACTATTTTGCTCCTCCCCCTCTCTGTGTCTCTTTTTCTACTTTTAACACCTACCTGCAAAATTATGAAGTTTCCCTACCCTGATCAGCAGAAATCTGGGACGGGAATGTGGCCATAATATACCATGCTTGTGACTTGTTTCCCTCCTCATGGCTAGCCAGATATATTGAGCAGTGTGGAATGAGGGAAAGGACATGGCCTAATCTTGGGGCATCCTTCTGGTGCAGCATGTGGCTTGTCTTCTGAAGGCACTTGGATGGAACATTCCCTGTATATAGTTTAAGAAGGTCCAGTCCCTTCAGCTCCCTCCTTCCCTACCCTCCCAGTCTGGCCCATCGTGACTTCGCAGTCTATTCTCTCACAGTAAGGCACCCTCTCAATATCTTTGTATTTAAGTCCTTGCAGGGTGAACAGATTTTAATCCTACTTTGAATCAGCATGCAGGAAATCTTGATTTAAAATAATCTGTTTTGTTTGTTTGTTTGCACTTGTACTTTTTAATTCTTTCCTAGAGAAAGGTTGGTGTAATTCTGTAGTGCTTTTTGCTAACCAGGAAGATACACTATGTCTGTGTAAGTTTATTTAAAAAGTTATATAGCTCAGCATACATGTATTCCGATCCTTAATTTTTACATTAATTATGTTAGAAATAAGTCCTTATTTACTAGATGATTAATTTTTTTAGTCATTGCTTGTGTCAAGCTGCGTTGGGATAGAAATTGGCATTCAATTAAAAATACACAAAACCCACATTTTCTAATGGTGTTTATTAGTTAAATGAAACTCTTCAATCATGCTCAGTTCATTAGGATGAAAAGTAAATTTATCAAAACATGTTTTACATTCAAAACTGATTTATTAAACAAAGGAAATATCTGTAGTTAGTGAGTCAAACTGACTTTGTGTCACTGTGTGTGACACACTGTGTGTCACAGCTCTAGTCCCCTCTTGACCACTCACCAGACTGCTGTGGGGGGATCCAGATGCTGGATCCCATGTGTTTAAGCCTCCAGAGTCTGAACATGCCTAGGCATTGTGCCTTTCTTGGGACATATAGGCATGCTCTCGTGGTGCAGATACTCTAACTAGCACCCCCTGCTGAGAGCTGCAATCACACAGTCCACCGTCCAGCCCCTATAAGCCATGCGGAGCCCTCAGACTCTGCCTGTAGCTTTAAACACATCATTCTTCTAGAACTCCAGCTTTGTGAGTGTTCTGGGCCCGCAGGGTCATGTGGTAGGTGTAACAGATAAAATGCTCAGACACTTTCCACAGAATTCTAACACCATTTTTCTTTACTCATTCACATGAGAAATACACAAATCTACACAAAATGATAAGCTGTACATGCATTTCCCTGCCTCGTTTTTTTTCACCACTCCATAGTATACTTTGGGCTGGGGTCAGAGTAATCTTGGGGCATCCTTCTGGTGCAGCATGTGGCTTGTCTTCTGAATTTCAGAGCCTTCCCCCTTCATCTGGCCTTTTCTGACTTTGGCTGGTCCAACCCTTCCCCTCTCCTGGCCAAAGCTTCCTATGTGAGTCTGTGAATCTTCCATAAACCTGTGTGTTTTTAAAAGCTAGCATCAGCACCTTGGTGCATTTGTCCTGCTTTTGGGAATTTACAATTCTCCAAATGCCAGTCTGTTTTGAGAAGTTTGAGAGAACTGGTTTCCACTAGGCTGCAGTTACTACTTTGTTCTCACTCGGTAAGACCTATCTAGGTGCTGATAGTCCTTAATGATCAATTATTGTCCCTGGTCTGGAAGGGAAGTGCTTAAAGGCTTGTTGGCAGTGGTGGATTTTAGAACTAGTAAATAGCCTCTCACACTTTATTTGTATTCATAGTTTGGAAGAGGAAACTACCTTTCCTGCTTTTTCCACTCCTAATCAGGTTCTCAACTTTGAATGAACTAGTAATTGAACTGAACTAACTGAATAAGTTGTAGGAAGAAAATATTCTCTCTATACCTGCTGTCAAAACCTAGTTTAGCACTTGAACAAATTCTAGTTCCAGGTGCTCAGCCAGTGTCTTCCAGCAGTTCAGTGCCTGAAGTTGTTTAAAACTTTGGTAGCAAACATGTACTGCTTGAATATGTTGTCTTTGATTTAAATTATTTTAATAGATTCTCATAAGGTTGTCATAATTTCAAATTTAATTTTAAATAGGTTTATTTTTTTAAAGTATCTAATGTAATTTTTTTAATCTGATTTTAATGATTTTTGTAATCTGTTTACCCACCCTGAGCCCTTATCTGATCACCCTTTCTATTCCTTTATTGTCTTAACTGAGCTCACCCTGTAACTGCATGGCACCAGAAGGCTTACCCATTTTGAATGGAGGGCTCTCTGATTGCAACAACGGTCAAACAGGTTATAAGACACCTTGCATTGTCTCATTACAATAGAGGCTGGAGGTATTTTTCCACCGGAGTTGTATTCCTGGTGGAAGAACTTTGAGGCAGCGTTTTAAAAACATAACAACCAGACCTGTAGCAGTGGTGCCATCACAGCTTTTAATGTTTAATATTATTTCCAAGGAGATCAGAAGAACATAAATTACAGGTAGCAGCCCCAGGTTTAAACTTGCATCATTAGCACTGACTTTCCGAGAGATCATCTGAGTCAGGCGTAGAACTGGAGCTAAATTGACCATTATATGCCAATGGGTGAGGGAAAGATGTACATAACATCTGCTCCGTTCAATTAGTGTATGGATAGATATTGTTAATCTTTTTTAACAGCACTGTAACTGTTACATGTTACCCCTTAGATT
Source organism: Emys orbicularis (assembly GCF_028017835.1). Lineage (NCBI taxonomy): Eukaryota > Metazoa > Chordata > Testudines > Emydidae > Emys > Emys orbicularis. Next base: position 35,129,578 of record NC_088691.1, on the reverse strand, counting down.
ATCAAAAGTGAATTTATGTTAAAATTCTGTACTACTCTTTTCTTGCATCTGAAGAAGTGAGGTTCTTACCCACGAAAGCTTATGCTCCCAATACTTCTGTTAGTCTTAAAGGTGCCACAGGACCCTCTGTTGCTCTTTACAGATTCAGACTAACACGGCTACCCCTCTGATACTCTTTTCTTGTTGCAGTTTTCTCAGCTGGGAAAATGACTAGTCAGTTTTCCTATTTACAGAGTATTGAGTTTCTAATCAATGTAGTCTTTTAACTGCCTGTACACTAGCACCTTTTCCAGAATATTTGGGTTGCAGACTTTGCAGAGGAATATTTGTCCCAACATTTTTCCATCGGGATTTTTGAATGTCGTGGAAACGTTTCTTTGGGGCTTTGCAAAAGGTTTTTTAAAACATAAACTTCTGATCAAATTTGAATTGAGAATGTCTCTTTAATGGAGGAGTCATAAATCCATAATGCAGCTGAATCATTCTTTTATTTTATGAAAGTGCCTAATATCAAAACTAAAGTTTAAAATATAAACAGGTAATTCTAGTAAGTGTTGTGGTCTCTTGTACAAATTGGTATGCTTGCTCTTTTGAAGACAGCAAGTATGATTTAATTTTTCACAAGAGATTGCAAGTGAGAAGTCCTAGTCTTGGCTCTGCCACTACTTGTGTGAATCTTGGGCAAAACACTGGGCCAGGATCTTCTAAAGCGGTCATTAAATTCCTGATCTGTAATGAGAGTCAGGAGATTGAAGTCAAGGGGCCTCTACGTATGTCCATTCTCACCCACACGTTGCTCAGTGCAGAATCAAGACCTTACTTCAGACCTAGGTTCAGACTTTGAGAATTCCAAGCACTCACATTTCCCATTGACTTCAGTTATTTTGTGTTTCCTGAAGTCAGCAACAACTGCAGCTGCTCAGCACTTCTGGAGCTCAGTCCCTAGGTCTCTGTCAGACACCCCAACTTAGGAGAAGCTCTTAATTTTTGGCCTATGTCTCTCTGTCTCAGTTTCCTATCTGAAAAGTGAGGCTACTTGCTTCCTATATATGGGAAGATTAATTAATCCATGTACAAGCATTTGGAGAAAATCTGAAGAACACTACAGCAGAGCAAAATATTATAACCAATTTGTATTTACCTATTTCTACACCAAATAACCACATATTCCAGAACTAGTTTTATGAAAATGGAGCTTGTTTTATAACACACTTTTCATCTCAGTTATTGAGGGTTGAGAGAGTCCTTGTACTGCCATGTTATTTGTCAATCTCTTCCTTTTGCAGATTGTTATCTTGTCTTTTGCGCTTGCTTTTCTACATCAGGTTACTGAGTCCCAGCTCCTGCTATTAATGCTTTGAAAGTTTGCATCCTTTATATGGTATCTTTGCTTGGAGATGGGAACTATCCAGAATATTAACCTTTTTAATCCCCCCTACATCCCCCCCAACAGACAAAGATACACAAGCTGATATTGTACCTGTCATCCTAACTTCCTTTTTGTGAATGCTATAAATATATATTATATAAATATAAGTATATTGTGTTGCAATAAATGTTATGTTTTCAAAGTTTTGTTTCCTTAAGCCGTTTTATTTTAATTTGACCTTGGTGTCACCTTTGTCAGAAATAATAGCTCTTGCTTATTTTTATGGTCACCTTATGGCTTGCAAGAAAATGAAGGTAGTGAATGATTTGGTTTAAGCCATGTACTCATGGATGTGTATTTATTTACGCATTTTAGCCAGGACTTCAGTGCCTTTATCATTTGTCATCTGAAAGATAATTGTTGTTCACTGAATTCTCCTACCTCCTAAAGTGCCTTCAATAAGGGAAATCAGTGATTTGGGCAATCATTCAGATAATCATCCTGGTTCTAACCATGTTTTATTGTATACTGTTCTCCAGGGGAACCTTCAGTAAAGGAATTGTTAATTTTGCCTTTTCATGTGAACCTAAGCAAGAGAACCAAACATAATTACACTACCGAGTTTTGTCCCACACATATAATCCACAGAGCAAATTTTATTCTGCTTCACACATCCACTGCCAGCCAAATATGGTGAAGTCTATTAACTATTCTAATCTTATGAAATAAAAAGGAACAGAAAAAAATGGATGCCGTTGAATTGACTTCATTCTCTTCAAACACAGCAAGATTTACTTTATGCTAGAATGAACATGATTAAGAAGGTTTGACTATATTATTAGGAATCTTTAATTGCAAAAAGAGAAGCAGCTATGTATTATGTGAAACATAATCGAAATAATTTGCAATAGCAAATTAAATATATTCATGAGTAAAGGTTCCAAATATTTTTATCTATTGACCTTTAAAATACACTGTATAATTTTGAGTATTGGCAATGCTGCACTCATTTTAGCAGCCAACAATGCTGAAGTCTACGGGCCTGAGTCAGGTGTCATTTACGCTGACTGTAACTCTTTGGACCTCAAGGGAGTTGCTCCTGATTTGCAGTGGTGACAGAGATCAGAATGAAGGCCTAAGGGTTATAGATTGCCCTTATGCCTAGAGCAGAATAGATGGCCACAGCCTAATAAAAGGGGTATTTGATATTGTTCTCTTCTTCAAACTTACACAAGTTTTATTTTCTCTAGACTTTGATGCCTGATTTTAGGGAGCGGGATAGGCAGCATCGCTGAATGACTCATCGCTGAATCTTACACAAGATTCTTCCTGAAATTTTGATTACCACTGGGCTTGTAAATTAGTGTTACCAGCAGTGACCTTAAAGTTAGATTAATTTTAAACCAAGAGGCTTAAATTAAGTAATTCACTTACCACCAGCCATACCCATTTTCTTTTCTTTTTTCACATTTTATCCAAAAAAATTTTTTTATAAAAAAGGAAAATCCTACTCCATGAACAAGTTTTCCTGTCTCCCTCTTGCAGTGTACAGACTATGCCAAATTGCAATAGCATACCTCCATTATTTGGAGGAGTCGTTTCCAAGACGTTTCCCACAGCCATGATACCATTCTATGTGCATCAATGACTAGCGCTAGTTGGGAAATCTCTTTTCCTAAACAAATATTTAAACTTTTTTCCATTTTGTCAAATATTCCTGTGAACATTTTTGGGGGTTTTCATCTGTTTAAATTTGGGGCGGGGTGGCAGGTGGTATTGGCAAAAAACCAAGTATATTAGTCAAGTGCATTTTTGCAAAAATGATTTTTTTTAGTGGTTTCTCCTCAAAATATGATCGGCTATTAATGAATTTCTGTCTTTGGTACAATATCCATGCTATTCTAAGATATCTCTCAACATAGTGTTTGGAAACCATGTCATCAGTTGTTCCCCTTCGCTGCCCCATTATTATACTTGTTCTCTCCTTGCCAGAAACAAACAGAAGATGATTTGCTATAGATCTTTTCACAGAAAATAACCTTACCGCTGGCAAAGGAAAAAAACAAAACAACACCAAAAACACACCCATGGGTACATTCCTAATAACAAATGGACTCAGTGATCCCCAAATGGAAATTGAACTGGAGATTTATGCTTGAGAACAATGTTGGTACTACAGTGTAAGGATACACAAAATGGTATGTCCTCTAGATAAAAGAGAGATGCTGATCCAGTCTGACAGTCAAGGGTGGCTCTATGTTTTTTGCCGCCCCAAGCCGAAGCCGCGGGACCAGCGGACCTCCTGCAGGCATGCCACCGAAGGCTGCCTGACTGCCGCCCTCACAGCAACCGGCAGGCCGCCCCCCATGGCTTGCCACCTCAGGCACATGCTTGCTGCGCTGGTGCCTGTAGTCGCCCCTGCTGACATTATACAACAGCCTGGCTGTAATGCAGGGACGATGTGTTGTACAAAACACTTCCATCCCAGCGTGGGCTTGATTATACTTATATAAATAGTGTTTCTGTAACCCACACAGTTTCTGGGTGTGGTGTTCTGTCCCATTTAGTGACACCGAGACCACTTAGAGAGAGAGATTAACGAGTTTGCTCTACAGCCTTAGCTAACAGCCAGTTGGCTTTTAGCTCATGCTACAGAGGCTCATGCACTAAGCTCCAGAGGCCCTAGGTTCAATCCGACCCACCGATGACTGGGGTCTGTCGGCGTTACATTTGTAGTATGTGCTAATTAACATAATTGTGCCCTTGTCTATGCTAGACTTTTCAATCATGTTAGTTTCCCTGTTCATTCATGATTGTTACTTTAAGTGTAGATGTTCCCTTCCTGCACAAATGGTCCTTCTATAGATACTTGATTTGCTTGCTTTGATAATACTTGTGTGTGGGAAGGATCAAAGTGAAGGAGCAAGGGTATATGTTGTTCTGAGTGAGATTATTCTCTTCCAACTGAAGGAAGAAGGTGTGAAGATTCACTACTGGCATACCCATGAATGGATAATTGAAACCATTGTGCTGTCATGGTAAAATATACATTATCAAACCCAATATATATTTGATTTTCACAAGACATTCTAGGGATTTTTGTTTGTTTGGGGTTGGGTTCTTTTTTTTATTTCCTCTCTCTTTCTCAGTGGGGAGTTATCCTTTTATCAAGAATTCTATTCCATGATTGAATTGGTCTGACAGCAAATTCTGAGATTTTCATGTTCTTCAGTTTTAAAACCTGAAATAATCAACCATATACGACATTCCCCAGGGTACAATCCAGACTGCTGAACAGCTGTGTCCCCTTAAACCTCTAAGCCAGGGTGTCTTTTACTCTGCTTTGCTGTGAGAACACACCTCTCCTGGTCCTGCTCACACACAGCCTCTAGCATGCAAAATCACTCACAGCTGAATACATGAATGCTCTGACCAGCCACTCATGAATGACATACAGGGTGATACCAGCAACTTCCCAGTCCCAGACCTTCCCCTAGAAATGTGCCTCGTGTAGTGCCCAGCTCTCTCCTTCTGGACAATACAAGCTCATAGAAAGTCCTTCATGTCATCAATGGCAAATAATATGCACAGACCTTATTATCACACGTGGAGGTTCCCAAACACTTCAATTCAAACACACTAGTTTAGATAAAGTCAGTATATTAACTACAGAAAGATTTCAAGTGATTACAAGTAATGTTGCATAAAAGTCATATTTGGTTACAATGAATACCTAACTTAACAAGCTAAGTGAACTTAGAAGCAAAAAAGGTTTTTCTCACCAAAAGCTTACAGCAGTCTGGCTGGATTACTTCAACTAGGACCTTCCCCTCCCGCCCCCCCAGGTCAATGATGCTTCCTGTGTCTTTCAAAAGTTGTTGATGCTGTGAGTAGAGATGAGGGGAGAAATGTGATTTGTGTTGTGTGTTGTTGTCTATTCCTATAATATTCTCCCCTGTTTGAGGATTTCCTCTAGCTGGGATTCAATCTAGAAGTGAGTCTGTTTGTTTATACAGGAGCCCCCAGTTGTTCTATTGTCAATATGTAAAGTTCTTGCTTACACCCTTCTTTCTGCCAAAGAATGGCTGTTTAACTAGGTGATAGTCTATAATAGTTCATATGATTATGCTGAAACCTGGCTGGAGTACCGGGGTGTCTTTGTCTCTGAAAAACAGGTTTGGGTGTGCTTTTATTAAACTTGGAACATGTTACAGCAGGGGTCGGCAACGTTTGGCACGCGGCTCGCCAGGGTAAGCACCCTGACGGGCCGGGCCAGTTTATTTACCTGCTGATGCGGCAGGTTCGGCCGATCGCGGCCCCCACTCGCCGCGGTTCGCCGTCCCGGGCCAATGGGGGCGGCAAGAATTGGTGCGGGCGAGGGATGTGCTGGCCGCGGCTTCCCGCCACCCCCATTGGCCAGGGACGGCGAACCGCGGCCAGTGGGGGCCACGATCGGCAGAACCTGCTGTGTCAGCAGGTAAATAAACTGGCCCGGCCCGCCAGGGTGCTTACCCTGGCAAGCCGCGTGCCAAACGTTGCCGACCCCTGTGTTACAGCAATGTTAAACAGTAAAATCTGATAACTTTACATACAATGTTGATACACATATTTTACCAAGAGAGTCCTGTGGCACCTTTAAGACTAACAGATGTATTGGAGCATAAGCTTTCATGGGTGAATACCCACTTCGTCAGACGCATGTAATGGAAATTTCCAGAGGCAGGTATAAATATGCAGGCAAGAATCAGTCTGGAGATAACGAGGTTAATTCAATCAGGGAGGGTAAGGTCCTCTGCTAGCAGTTGAGATGTGAATGATTTCACCACGATTTCAACAGCTTCCACCCCACCATCAACCTCAGCCTGGATCAATCTACACGGGAGGTCCACTTCCTAGACACCACAGTACAAGAGGTTTAAGTTGAGGACTGTAGGTGATGGCCAGTGGAGTTCTGTTGGTTTCTTTCTTGGGCTTGTCTTGTAGCAGGAGGCTTCTGGGCACACGTCTGGCTCTGTTGATTTGTTAGTCTTAAAGGTGCCACAGGACTCTCTGTTGCTTTTTACAGATCCAGACTAACACGGCTACCCCTCTGATATTTTACCAAGACAATAGTGTTTAGTAGATGATGAGCTAGCAAATGATACTCACAAGGCATACTTTCTAAAAATTTATCATAGTCTTGTAAAAATGGTGAACCTGGAGTACAATCTCTCATACCATAATAGAGGAAATATATTTAAATTGATTAAATTCATTTTTTTCTGTTCACCACCTGATACTTAGCTTTGTATTAAGCTGGTAACAAACCCATTATCTCCTAGATAGTGTCACTTGAGTCATATCCATACTGTCTGCCTTAAATTGCACACTTTTAAGTTAATTTTGTCCTTAGCTTTTTTAAAAGATATTATTTGTGCTATGCTGCTGAGTTAGCATGTTTAGTTCTTCATGTCTGAAGTAAACTAAAAAGGGTAAATGATCAGGTATGTCTCATTCATACACTGAAAGACATTTTATGCTAGCAAATTAATTGGGTGTGGCTATATAACTTGTGCGATAGTTTGGCGCACTATCGTTGTAGTGCATTGCCTCCTAGTGTGACTCCAATGCTGCTTTTTAGAAGAGGGAGTTTACTTCTGTTGTTCACAGGATATGAAGTCAGGGGATCAAAGTGCTGTTAAAAATGCAATGGATTGCTCCTCACAAAACCCTTATTAGATAGGTATTATCCCCATTTTACAGATGTGGAAAAGGAGGCACATAGGTTAAATGATGTTCTCATCATCCTAGAAAGTCTGTGGCAATACCATAAATATTATTCAGATCTCTTTGGAAGCAAAGGGCTACAGAGATGCATATTACTCTTATTGTAATAGCACAGTAATAAGTGCCATAGAAATACATATCAATACAATCTAAAAAACAGAGTTAGGCCTGACCTCCCCCTGAAATCAAGGGGGGTGATGAGCACCCTTCACACTTGGAGAACCCAAAGCCTTTACCTGCATGCATGGCAAGGAATAGAATAGCAGAGTCACAGAAATTAGGGATGGAAAGGACCTCAAGAGGTCATCAAATCCAGCCCCACATGCTGCAGCAGGACCAAGTAAAGCTCATAGACTCATAGACTCATAGACTTTAAGGTCAGAAGGGACCATTTTGGTCATCTACTCTGACCTCCCGCATGATGCAGGCCACAAAAGCTGACCCACCCACTTTCCCTTAACTCAGCTGTTGAAGTCTCCAGATCGTGATTTAAAGACTTCAAGTCGCAGAGAATCCTCCAGCTTGTGACCCCTGCCCTATGCTGCGGAGGAAGGCGAAAAACCTCCAGGGCCTCTGCCAATCTACCCTGGAGGAAAATTCCTTCCCGACCCCAAATATGGCGATCAGTAGAACCCCGAGCATAAAGGCAAGAATCTCCAGCCGGACCCTCATTTTACCAGCGATGGCACGTTATTGCCTAATTGACTAAAATCACGTTATCCCATAAACCATTCCCTCCATGAACTTATCTAGCCTAATCTTGAAGCCAGGGAGGTCTTTTGCCCCCACCGTTTCCCTCGGAAGGCTGTTCCAAAATTTCACCCCTCTGACGGTTAGAAACCTTCGTCTAATTTCAAGCCTAAACTTCCCCATGGCCAGTTTATATCCATTCGTTCTCGTGTCCACATTAGTACTGAGCTGAAATAATTCCTCTCCCTCCCTGGTATTTATCACTCTGATATATTTAAAGAGAGCAATCATATCCCCCCTCAGCCTTCTTTTGGTTAGGCTAAACAAACCGAGCTCCTCGAGTCTCCTTTCATAGGAAAGGTTTTCCATTCCTCGGATCATCCTAGTGGCCCTTCTCTGTACCCGTTCCAGTTTGAGTTCGTCCTTTTTAAACATAGGAGACCAGAACTGCACACAGTACTCCAAATGAGGTCTCACCAGCGCCTTGTATAATGGAAGCAGCACCTCCTTGTCCCTACTAGAAATACCTCGCCTAACGCATCCCAAGATCGCATTAGCTTTTTTCACAGCCACGTCACATTGCCGACTCATAGTTATCCTGCGATCAACCAGGACTCCGAGGTCCTTCTCCTCCTCCGTCACTTCCAACCTATGCGTCCCCAGCTTATAACTAAAATTCTTGTTAGTCATCCCTAAATGCATCACCTTACACTTCTCACTATTAAATCTCATCCTATTACTATTACTCCAATTTACAAGGTCATCCAAGTCTCCCTGCAGAATATCCCGATCCTTCTCTGAATTGACAATACCTCCCAACTTTGTGTCATCCGCAAACTTTATCAGCCCACTCCTACATTCGGTTCCGAGGTCAGTAATAAACAGATTAAATAAAATCGGACCCAAAACCGAACCTTGAGGAACCCCACTGGTGACCTCCCTCCAACCTGACAGTTCACCTTTCAGTACTACCCGCTGCAGTCTACCCTTTAACCAGTTCTTTATCCACCTCTGGATTTTCATATCGATCCCCATTTTTTCCAATTTAACCAATAATTCCTCATGCGGCACAGTATCAAACGCTTTACTAAAATCGAGGTATATTAGATCCACCTCATTTCCTTTATCTAGAAGGTCTGTTACTTTCTCAAAGAAGGAGATCAGGTTGGTTTGGCACGATCTGCCTTTCGTAAATCCATGTTGAAATTTGTCCCAATTGCCATTTGTCTCAAGGTCCTTAACTACTTTCTCCTTCAAAATTTTTTCCAAGACTTTGCATACTACAGATGTTAAACTAACAGGCCTGTAGTTACCCGGGTCACTTTTTTTCCCCTTCTTGAAAATAGGAACCACATTAGCTATTTTCCAGTCCAACGGTACCACCCCCGAGTTTACAGATTCATTAAAAATTATCGTTAAGGGGCTTGCAATTTCTCGTGCCAGTTCCTTCAATATTCTAGGATGAAGATCATCCGGTCCGCCCGATTTAGTCTCGTTTAGCTGGTCAAGTTTGGCTTCCACCTCCGATGCTGTAATGTCAATCCCCCCTCCTTTATTCCCCTCTGTCCTGCTCACTCTATTTCTAAGCCCTTCATTAGCCTTATTAAAGACCGACGCAAAGTATTCATTTAGATATTGTGCCATGCCTAGATTATCCTTAATCTCCACTCCATCTACATGCTTCAGCGGTCCCACTTCCTCTTTCTTTGTTTTCTTCCTATTTATATGGCTATAAAACCTCTTACTATTGGATTTAATTCCCCTCGCAAGGTCCAACTCTACACGGCTTTTGGCCTTTCTCACTGCATCCCTACATGCTCTGACCTCAATAAGGTAGGTTTCCTTGCTGATCCCTCCCCTCTTCCATTCTTTGTACGCTTTCTGTTTTTTCTTAATCGCCCCTTTGAGACGCCCGCTCATCCAGCTAGGTCTAAATCTCCTGCCTACTATCCATTTTCCCTTTCTCGGGATACAGGCCTCGGACAGCTCGTGCAACTTCAACTTGAAATAATCCCAGGCATCATCTGCCTTTAGATCCCTAAGTATGTTAGCCCAATGCACTTCCCTAAGTAGTTGCCTTAATTTATTAAAGTTGGCCTTTTTGAAATCATAAACCTTAGTCACAGTTTTATTTCTGTTAATCCTTCCATTTAGTTTAAACTGAATTAGCTCATGGTCACTCGAGCCAAGGTTGTCCCCTACAACCATTTCCTCAACGAGGTCCTCACTACTCACCAGCACCAAATCTAGAATTGCATCCCCCCTCGTCGGTTCAGTTACTACTTGATGAAGGAATTCATCTGCTAGCACGTCTAGGAACATCTGAGCCCTATTATTGTTACTAGCATTTGTTCCCCAGTCAATATCTGAGAAGTTAAAGTCCCCCATGATCACACAGTTCTTATTAGTTTTTACTTCCCTAAAAACATTAAATAGTTCTCTGTCCGCATCCAGGCTAGATCCTGGCGGTCTATAGCACACCCCAAGCACTATCTCAGGGGAGGCTCTAGTAGTTCTTTTACCCAGTGTAATTATTGCCCAGACAGACTCCGTCTTATCCATTCCATCACTTATTATTTCTTTACATTTAACCTCATTATTGACATACAATGCCACACCCCCACCTTTACCTTTGTTCCGGTCATTCCTAAACAGCACATACCCTTCCATACCTGTACTCCAGTCATGACTACCGTTACACCACGTTTCGGTTATTCCTACGATATCAGGTTTCATTTTTTGGACCATGAGCTCCAATTCCTCCATTTTGTTACCTAGGCTGAACCGTCTCTGATAGGTATCAATTCAGCCTGTTATTAAAAACCTCCAATTATGGGAACCTTCCTTGGAAGCCTATTCCATAATTTTTTAACTACCCTTATAGTTAGAAAGTTTTTTTCCTAATATCTAACCTAAGGGCATGACTACACTTGCAAATGTAGAGAGGTTTGAGTTAAACCAGCCTTCGTAGAGCACAGTAGGGAAAGCGCTGCAGTCTGTCCACACTGACAGCTGCAAACGCACTGGTGTGGCCACATTTGCAGCACTTGCAGCGGCATTGGGAGCGGTGCATTATGGGCAGCTATCCCACAGAGCACCTCTTCCCATTCTGGCCTGGTGGCTTGTGGGAAGGGTGAAGGGGGTGCAGGGCATTCTGGGTCCTGTCCCAACGCCCCATGCTGCATTGGTTTGCATCCCAGCAATCCCTGTGCTTCCGTCCACATTTGGCGCCATCTTTCAACGTTTTTTGTACTGTGAGCTCTGTCTTCCCTTTCGGTCTGCGGGAATGGAGCCTGAACTGCTGAGGAATATGCTGACGAGTCTCGCCATCACATCACGTTTTGCAGTCGAGTTACTCCTTAAGATCCAAACTGACAGTGAGGACTCCGATGGTGATGTGGACTTGAGTAACGCATCTGACACGAGATTGCTTGTGGCATTCACGGACATGCTCACCATCGTGGAATGCCACTTTGGGGCTCGGGAAACAAGCACTGAGTGGTGGGATTACATCGTCCTACAAGTCTGGGATGATGAGCAGTGGCTGCAGAACTTTTGGATGAGAAAAGCCACTTTCATGAGATTGTGTGAGGAGCTCGCCCCCATCCTGCAGCACAAGGACACAAGATTGATAGCTGTCCTGATGAAGGAGATATTGCAATCTGGAAGTTGGCAACTCCAGACAGCTACCGATCTGTCGCTAACCAGTTTGGACTGGGAAAGTCGACCGTTGGAATCGTGTTGATGCAAGTTTGCAGGGCCATTAATTGCATCCTGCTCAGAAGAACCGTGACTCTAGGTAACGTGCATGACATTGTGGCTGGCGTTGCACAAATGGGTTTCCATAACTGCAGAGGGGCGATAGATGGGATGCATATTTAAATTCTGGCTCCAGCCCACCTAGCCTCCGAGTATGTTAATCAGAAGGGGTATTTCTCTATGGTTCTCCAGAAGCTTGTGGATCACCATGGGCATTTCATTGACATTAACACAGGCTGGCCCGGAAAGGTGCATGACACACGCATCTTTCAGAACACTGGCCTGTTCAGGAAGCTGCAAGCCGGGACTTTTTTCCCAGACGAGAAGATCACCGTATTGGAAGTTTAAATGCCCATTGTCATCCTTGGAGACCCCGCTTACCTTTTAATGCCGTGGCTCACGAAACCCTACACAGGGAGCCTTGACAGCAGCAAGGAGCGGTTCAACAACAGGCTGAGCCAGTGCAGAATGACTGTGGAGTGTGCTTTTGGCTGTTTAAAGGGCCGCTGACACTCTCTGCATGGGAAGCTGGACCTGGCCGATTACAACAACCCCGCGGTTATATCCGCGTGCTGTACCCTCCATAACATTTGTGAAGGGAAGGGTGAAAGATTCACTCAGGCATGGAACTCGGACGTTCAACACCTGGAGACTGAATTTGAACAGCCAGAGAGCAGGACTATTAGAGGAGCTCAGCGTGGGGCTGCAAGGATTAGGGATGGCTTGATGGAGCAATTTGAGGCTGAAAGCCACCACTAATGTCTGGTGCCCTGCATTGGAGTGAAGTGCGGTGGTTCCAATGTTAGTAGGAATCTGTGTTTGCTACGCTGACTTGCAGTGCCTGTTGCTTTCCTGGGCTAAGGTATCTTTTACTTTATGCAATAATAAAGAATGTTTTCAAATCCAAAAAATCCATTTATTGAAAAAAAAATCATTTATTGAAAAGAAACACAACAGCTTGGGAAACAGAAAAGGCAAGGGGGTGGGGTGGGAAACGGGACAATCACAGATTTGCGTATGTCCTGTTATCATACTAAGCCTTCCTATCTGGAGTGCTGTGCAATGAGTGCTGCACTTCAGGATGGCTGTACTGCATGGTGATGGGGGTTGAGTGCAGTGGGTAAAGGTTGTAGTTTTCAGGGCTGGGTGGTGAAGTTACAGGTATTGGAGGCAGCTGGTGGCGATAAGAACCCAGATGTTGGGGAAAGTGGGTTGAAGGTGACATGGGGGCACAAGGGAAAGAGTTTTGGGACAAGGGCTGCAAGGGGGGTTGGGGGCGGTAGTGCTCCGCCTGCATAGCACCTGGATCGAGTCCGCTTGGTGCTCCATGATGCTTATCAGCCGAGCCGTGCTTTGCTGCCAGAGCTCCACGCTTTTGTGCTGGTGGATCCTCCTTTCACTCTCCCTCCACTTCTGCGCTTTTAGATTCTCATTAAGGGACTGCTGCATTACTTCAGACAGCATATCTTCTTTGCTTCTACGTGGCCTCTTCCTAATTCTTTGGAGTCTTTCGGCTGGTGATAACACGGACGGCTGATCTCAAGATTGCATCTGTAAAGGCAAAATGCAACACTTAACAGAGGCAGCACTGTTCACACCAGACAGAGCAATGATTCCCCCGTACTTAAGGGCAAGCACAGTCTACACAATAGCATAATTTGTCCGTCCCAAAGTGAGCACACATAAGCAATGGGAGCCCCAAAATGGTGAGTAAGCACAGGGTCAAGGGGACTGGTTGTTTCATGGCTGTACTGTCCTCTGGGTTTCTGTGCCTTGGGGAGAGCCAACAGCTTCAGGGGGCCCCCACATTTTCCACAGGAGTTCATCCTGGAAGATATCTCGCTGCTGAGGGTGACCTGGGAAGCAAGGGAGGGTCTTCTACTGCAATGAAGCTTCCGCCCTGGCCCATATGCAGCTTGTCTGTGTGCAGCAATGGTCCCCCCGCCCCTTGCGGCACAGTGGCACGGACATGTTAGCCTGACTGGGACAAGGACCACAGTGGCTCTCCCAATAAACCTACGCAAGCGCATTGCCCAACTCCTGGATGAGACCTTTGAAGAGATCACTGAGGCCCATTACCACGATGTGAGAGAGCACATCAATGCCCTATTCTGCATCTAGGCATGCATGCAGCCCTAATCCTCCTCGCACCAAGAGCACGCACCGAATAACTTCCTTCCCAAAATAAAAGTCACTTACCAGGAACCTCCTCTGGTGTTTGTCCTTCCCCAAGCACCAGCCGCCGTGACTGGCTACCTTCCTCCTGGCTTGAGAACAGCTCCTGGCTGCATGCATCTAGGGATTCTGGGGTGTCTTACTTCTCCTCAGCACCTTCGCTCCCACTTTCCTCCTCCTCCTCCTGCCTCATTGAACTGGGCTCTGAAGTGTCCATGGTGGTCCTCAGAGTGGAGATGGGGTCGCCCCCAAGTATCACGTCCAGCTCTTTGTAGAAGTGGCAGGGGCACCACCGGAGCGGCGGTTTGCCTCACGGGCTTTGTGTTAGGCATTCCGCAGCTCCTTCACTTTAACCCCGCACTGCAGTATGTCGCGGTCCTGGCCCCTTTCCATCATGTCCCTTGATATCTGCCCAAAGGTATCGTAATTCCTACTGCTGGAGCACAGCTGGGACTGGACAGCTTCCTCCCCCCAAACACTGATGAGGTCCAGCACCTCGCCATTGCTCCATACTGGGGCTCGCCTGGCACGTGGCGGCATGGTCACCTGGAAAGATTCGCTGAGAGCACTCCACGCCTGGCTGAGCAAACAGGAAGGGGATTTTCAAAATTCCCAGAGAATTTAAAGGGCAGGTCTGACAGTTGGTCACTTTAGGGCAGGGCAGTAGAGTTCAAAGTGATGACCAGAGTGGCTAGAATAGGTATTGTGGAACACTTCTGGAGGCCGATCAGAGAGTATTAACAGATCCGGGCGGCCACACTGGCGCTGCGGCGCTCCAGCGGGGGCACATCAAATGTTATTCCACTCGCCGTGGAGTCCGGGTGCACTACGTGCCTTGCCAGTGTGGACACATTGTGAGTTAGAGCGCACGGGGCTGCTTTAATGCGTTCTAACTCACAAGTATAGCCATACCCTCAATCAGGGCCGGCTTTAGGCCGATTCAGCCGATTCAGCTGAATTGCGCCCCGCGCCAAGAGGGCCCCGCGCCACAGCTCTCCACCCCGCCCCCATCTCACTTCCCCCTCCTCCCCTCCCCTGAATGCTCCGCCCCCTGCTCCTCCCCCGCCCCTGCTTCCCGCGAATCAGAGGTTCGCGGGAAGTCTGAAAAGAAGCAGGGGCGGGCAGGCAGCACCTGGTAAGCTGAGTCAGGGATGTGGGAGGGGGACGTGAGAAGCGCTCCGGGGAGGCGCGGCGCGGCCCAGTCCGGCCCCAGCCAAGCACCTCCGGCCCCAGCAGCTCCGGCCCCGGGGCGCCGGCCCGCTCGGCTCGGCTCCGGCCCGGCCCGGCCCCCGCGGCTCGGCTCGGGTCCGGCCCAGGCCCCGCAGCTCTGCTCCGGCCCGGCTCCCTTGGCTCGGGCCGGGCCCGGCCCCCGCAACTCAGCTCGGGCCCGGCCTGGCCCGGCCCGGCCCCCGCGGCTCAGCTCGGGCCCGGCCCCCGCGACTTGGCTCGGCTCGGCTCAGGCCCGGCCCCCCGGCTCGGTTCGGGCCCGGCCCGGCCCCCCGGCCCGGCTTGGGTCTGGCCCGTGTCCGGCCCCCCGGCTCGGCTCGGGTCCGGTTCGGCTCGGGCCCGGCCCCCCGGCTCAGCTCCAGCCCGGCCCCGGCTGGAGCTCCGGCCAGAGCGCAGCCCGATTCCTGGGTACGGGGCTTGCGGCAAGCCACGCCCCCAGGAATCGGGCCCCGCTCTTGCTAAAGCCGGCCCTGCCCTCAATCTACCTTTCTTCAGTTTAAGCCCATTGCTGCTTGTCCTTCCTTCAGTGAACATGGAGAACAATTGATCTCAGTCCTCTTTATAACAGGCCTTAACATATTTGAAGTCTGTTATCAGTCCCCCCCCCCCCCCACACACACACACAGTCGTCTTTTCTCAAGTCTAAATAGACCCATTCCTTTTAACTGTGCCTCATACGTCATATGACAGTCCTCATTCAGGATGGTTGGTAGGGGAGTGTCACCTAGTGGTCAAGGCTTAGGCCCATGATGTGCAGGTGGTTGTTCATACGGGAGCCCGGGTTCTGACATGGGGCCCTTTGAGGTCTATCTGTGGTCTGATAGCCAGGCCTACTTAACTCCCATTTCTAGTCCCCGTCCCTGTGATTGTCGCAAGGTTGCCATCTCAATTAAGGTAGCAGGAGGGCTAGCTGCTCACCTCAAGGAAATTCCTGGTGGCTGCATGTAGCAAGGTCACTCTCTTGGGCAGCAACTGCCTCCTCCTGCAGTATGGCCCAGCATCCTGGGCCACATCAGTCCTAGGGCTTTCCCCCGCTGGGGTAATCCAAACAAAAATAAAGGGATTAAACCAATCCAGAGTTTGTATGAGAGGGAGAGGGGGATGTTTCCCTCTCAGGCTGTCTCTGTAGCAGGCCCTCCCGTCCCTCTAGGACAGACCTTTTGACAGTTGTCTTAGGGAGAGATTCTACCTTTTCCTCAGCTCTTCTCTCCTGGAGCTGCACAGGTCTGAACTCTTCCCTAGGCTGCAATCAAATAAGCTGCTCCCCTGCCTTTTAACTCAGATCCTTTGTGCCTTAGCCTTTCTGATTTTATCCCTAAATGCTTGTGCTCTTCTTTTGTTCTCCTCCTTAGCAATTCATCCATGTTCCCACTGTAGAATTATCAGGTCATTAAATAGCTCTCAATGGAGTCATATTGGCCTCTTGTTGTTCTTCCTATTTTTCCTTCACATTGGGACAGCTAGCAGTTATGCCTTGAATATTTTGACCTTAAGAAACGGCCAGTTCTCCAGAACTCCTTTTTTTCCCCCTTAGATTTTCTTCATGGGACCTTACCTTTCATTTCTCTGAGTTTCTTAGTTTGCTTTTTTTTAAGTTCATTGTCCTTATTCTGCTGCTCTCACTCATTCTTTTCCTTAGAATCATGAAATATGTCATTTCGTGATCATTTTCACCCAAATTGCCTTCACCCTTAGATTTGCAACCAATTCTTCCCTGTTGGCCAGAATCACATCTTACATGGCTGTCCTCCTGGTGACTTTGATTCTATTTTCTGAAAAAAAAGTTGTCCCCTGTACATTCCAAGAACTTATTGGAAAAGTAATATGGCAAAACACAAAATGTCCAACAGATGTTTGGGTAGTTAAAGTCCCTCATTACTACCATGTGTTGTGTTTTGGATATTTCTGTTGTTTGTTCTAGTAATGCCTTATCTACATCATCTTCCTTATATGCTGGTCTATAATTGACCCCCTACTATGACATCATCCCATTTTTTTCTTTTTTATCTTTACCCTGAGACTTTCAAATGGCTTGCCTCTCACTTCCTTCAGGACCTCAGAACAAGTGTATTTGTTCTTAATGTATAATGCAGCACCTGCTCCCTGTTTCCTTGCCTGTCCTTCCTGAACAACCTATCCATTTCTATATCAATATTCTTGTTTTAAGATTTGTGTCACCAAGTCTCTGTGATGCCAGAGTCATAATCTATCTTATGTACTAATGTTTCCAGTATAATTAGGAAGACTTTGCATTTGGAATTGGAAATGGTTCAGTAAAGGGCAACAGAAATGATTAGGGGTATGGAACGGCTGCTCTTTGAGGAGAGATTAATAAGACTGGGACTTTTCAGCTTGGAAAAGAGATGACTAAGGGGGGATAAAACAGAGGTCTATAAAATCATGACTGGTGTGGAGAAAGTAAATAAGGAAGTGTTATTTACTCCTTCTCATAACACAAGAACTAGGGGCCACCGTATGAAATTAATAGGAAGCAGGTTTAGGTTTAAAACAAACAAAAGGAAGTATTTCTTCACACAACGCACAGTCAACCTGTGGAACTCTTTGCCAGAGGATTTTGTGAAGGCCAAGACCATAACAGGGTTCAAAAAAGAACTAGATAAATTCATGGAGGATAGGTCCATCAATGGTTATTAGCCAGGGTGGGAAGGAATGGTGTCCCTAGCCTCTGTTTGCCAGAAGCTGGGAATGAGTGACAGGGATGGATCACTTGATGATTACCTCTTCTGTTCATTTCCTCTGGGGCACCTGGCACTGGCCACTGTTGGAAGACAGGGCACTGGGCTAGATGGACCTTTGGTCTGACCCAGTATGGCCATTCTTATGTTCTTATTTATGTAGAGACATTTAATATGTTGAGCGGATTCCCTCACTGATTTCCCTCTTTTGCTCCTGTGACCCTATTGCAACTTTCCATGTCCACACCCCCCCCACACACACACACACACAAATCTAGTTACGGTCACGTTTTTTATGCTTACCCGTGAGCTCTTGTCACCTGCCCCCTTTAAACCTAGCTTAACGCCCTCCTAGGTTGGCAAGTCGGTTCACAAAGATATTCTTATTCTTCTTGGTTAGGTGGACCCCATGTCTTCCTAGCAGTCCTCCTTCCTGGGGCAGCATCCCATGGTTGAAGAAGCCAAAGCTTGCCCATCAACACCAATTGTGCAGCCACGCATTCATCTCCAGGATGTTAGCAGCTGCCTCTGGAACTCCACCTCTGGGTCCCATTGAAAGGCCATTTGTGGTCTAAATGAATGAGGAGGTAGTTCACTGGGTTCACCAAGTGTGATGTTGCAGGAAAGTGTCATGACATTTTCTGTGCTGTATGGCTGAGTCAGCAAGTGTGGGTTTCACTGGTATACAAATTGTCCCATAGCCCACCCTAGTGCTGTGGGGAATCCAAAGAAAAGCTAGCAGAGTTTGGTGCTGTATCCCCTTTACTATGTCTATCCCTATCCACAACTTCCACACTTTTTTAAATGGGGCTCCAGGGTCAAGTTCTGCCTCACTTTTGTGTATCCATAGAGGTGACCAGACACTTTGTTTTTTCTGATTGGGAAGTGCATTCAGAGGTCACTCACCAATGCACACACAAGAATTTAGCAGAAATTCTGCATTGGAAACATCACTGTTTTTTTGTTTTTGTTTTTTTTTGTTCTCTCCCCTAACAATTTTTTTCCTCAGAAAAGGGTGATCAGATCCTTAACTATTAATCACTTTGAAATGTAACAATGTAAGCCAACCAGAGTCACTCTTATTAATGCAAAGTTCTGGTAGCAGCCTGGCCTAATGGGATGACCAACCCATGGGGTGACCAACCAAATAAGGACATCTTAAGCAGTGTATAGGAGATGTGCTAGTGCATTCTGATCAGAAATGTGTGGTTAGCGTAGCCACTGGCTGCCATAGCTATACCCATCTGGCCTGGCACTGCCTCCATTTGCATTGGCTGCCCTTTGATAAAACAGCAGAGATGTGCAGCAATACTACACATACCCCTGTTACACTTTGTCCCTTGTGGCCCAGTGCTTGGGGTTACTCCAAAGAGAGCCAACATAATTCTGGCATGAACATAGTGGAGTGTATCTGTTTTAATTGGCCTTAAAGTGAGTTGGGGCCTTTGCTTTGCCGCTGATGGCCATCAGTCAAGCAGTAGCAGTGAAATGCACGTGGTAACAGTCTACCAGAGACTTATGACAGTTAATGTGCATGTGGTGGGGCGGCTGCCCCACGCACGGAGAGTGTGGGCTGGGGCAGGCCCGGGTGCCTGCATATCCCGGCAGCCAATAAGGGAAAGGCTTGTTGAGAGCCAATCAGAGCCCAGATTGGGGACGGCCAATCAGGGCCAAGCTCAGCCATATAAAAGACTGCTCAGGGAGAGAGCAGTCAGTCTGTCCCAGGCCTTCAGAGGGGAAGGTCTGTCTCCAGAGCTGGGAGGCCAGCACCACGGACAGCGCAGTGCAGGCCAGCCTTGGAGAGCGGGAGAAGGTCCTACTCCGTAGCCTGCCAGGCGGCAGGCCTGAAAGGAAAAGGCCTAGCGGGGAGAAGGGCCGTTGGGGAAGCGGTCCAGAGGAGCAGTCAGAGGAGGAAGGAGAAGGAGGACAGCAAGGCTGTCGCTAGAGGGCCTCTGGACCGGGACTCAGAGTAGTGGGCGGGCCTGGGTCCCCCCTTCCCCCCTTTTTGTTCCCTTTGGCCATACACTCAGCCATAGGCCGCAGGGAGCGGCCAGCCGGAACCACGCCAGATCCTGGACTGTAGGGATCGGACTTAAAGGTGTGGGACTGTTGATCATCCCCCCCGGAAGGGGGCGCGAATGGACAGAAGGACACTGTCGGAGGGCAGTGTTCCAGAAAGAGGACCCTGTGCGTCGGGAGCACAGCGGGTCCACACGCCAACCCCTGGCGGGACGACAGATGGGACACCACCAGAAGGAGGTGCTCTACTGGATCGAACCGATTCCCCAAGACGACCAGTAGGAGACGCTGCGGTGGTGAGTCCCAACCCTGTCACACGTGGTACCAGAAGTGGGGACTGATCCAGACCTGTTAAAAGGTCCAGAGTGTGGGGGTTGCGTCGGGAGCATCCCGCTGACCCCCAAGATGGAGGCCGAGAAGCTCCTGAAGTGGATGCTGGAAAAGCAACAGGAGCAGTCGGTCCAGCAGCAACAGCAGCAGATGCAAATGCTGCAACAAATGACTAGCCAACAGCAACTGCTGATGACTCAGCACCAAGAGCACCAGCAGCAGCTCCTCCGGGAGTTGGCCGCCCAGCAGCGGGCGCAGCAGGAACACCTGGTGCAACAGATGGCCGTGCTATTACGCCCGGTGGTAGGCACCTGTGCCGCACCCATGGGGACCGGACTTGGGGATACCTTGGGGGCACTACCGGTACGCCTCACCAAGATGGGGCCTGAGGACGACCCAGAAGCATTTTTGGTGACGTTTGAGCGGGTGGCGACCGCTGCCCAGTGGCCCTCAGAACATTGGGCCACCTTGTTAGCCCCCTATTTGACGGGGCAGGTTCAGGCCGCATACCGTAGCCTCGACCCCCGGGAAGCCCTCGAGTATGCCCGAGTGAAGGCGGCCATCCTGGACCATACCGGCATTAGCCCGGAGACCTACCGCCAGCGCCTCCGCAAGGAACAGTACCCTCCGGGGGGCCGACCCCGCGCTGTGGCCCAACGCATCCGAGACCACTGCTGGAAGTGGTTGAACCCGGAAGACTTGACGGGACCCCAGGTGGCGGAGATGGTGGCCCTAGAACAGTTCACCCAGATCCTGCCCCCAGGAGGAAGGGCCTGGGTACGACGGCATTGACCAGCCACCTTGTCAGCAGCGGTGGCCTTGATGGAGGACTACTTATCTGCCGAGGGGGCTGAGGCGCCACCCTGAGCGGCAGGGAACCTTGGTCGCAAGGGCAGGACAGAGAAGGGAAACCTCCGTGGGTTGGGACCCTCCGAACCACTGGCAGGCAACCGCCATGGGCATCCGAGGCCCCCCAACCCCGAGCCCAGACACAAGTTACCACAGGTGATGACTCGGAGGGAGCATCGGCCCCCGGAGCGAGCAGGCCCCCTTGGGGGAGGCCCAGGGCCGGCCGAGGCTCGAGAGAGATGCTGGGGTTGCGGACAAGAAGGACATTTTCGACGAGATTGCCCTTTTATGGACTGCAGCTATGGGCAAGCCTGGGTGGCCGGACGAAGGGCTCGGAGGAGAGGGATAGGAAAGCTGGTAGTCCCTGTCTGGGTCGAGGGGACCCCCACAAATGCCCTCGTAGACTCGGGGTGCAGTCAGATCCTCATACGAGAGGGGCTGGTCCCGAACCTTAATCTTTTGGGGCCCCCGATCCACCTGCAGTGTGTGCATGGGGACATCCGCCCATACCCCACAGCCTGGGTCAAAATAGGAGTAGGCTGCCGAGAGGAGGGTCTCCAGGTAGGAGTGGCCCCCAGGCTGGCCTACCCAGTGGTGCTGGGACGTGATTGGCCGGGCTTCGGGGAGGTTCTCCTGAGATACCAGCCGCCCGAACCCCGACCAGACAGGACTAAGGAACCTAGAACGGGACTGCTCGGGTGCAGACCAAGGAGTGACCCCGGTGAGGGGACCTCCGCAACCCCGGAGGCCCCCGTGGATCATCCTGGAGACAGGCCCCGTTCAGTGGAGGACGCCCAAGCAGAACTAGAGCGTGATGGGGACTTCTTACAGGAACAACGAGAAGACCCAACCCTAAGCAGAGCCTGGGAGCAGGCCACCAACCCCGACACCGAGGGGGACATGATGCCACGGCCTCCACAGGGCCCCCGCTTTGAAGTATGGCGGGACCGCCTGTACCGCATAGCGCAGGAACTCCAGACCCAAGAGACGTTCCGTCAGCTGTTGGTCCCCCGGAGACTGCGATCCGGCCTCCTCCAACTAGCCCACGCGAACCCTTGGGCAGGACACCTGGGGCGCGAGAAGACCCTACAGAGGGTAGCTCGCGGTTCTTCTGGCCGGGCATACACAGAGAGGTGGCGGACTTTTGCGCATCCTGCCCAGAATGCCAGCGAGCCGGGCCGAAAGGGGTAGCCCGTGCGCCCCTGGTACCCATGCCGGTTGTGGGGGTACCCTTTGAGCGGATTGGGATGGACCTCGTTGGCCCCCTCGAACGAAGTAAGACAGGGAACCACTTTATCCTAGTGGTGGTGGATTATGCAACGCGCTATCCCGAAGCCGTTCCCCTAAAGACAGCAACAGCACCAACCATCGCGAATGAACTAGTAAAGATTTTCGCCCGGGTTGGGATACACGGGGAAATATTGACTGATCAGGGCACGAACGTGTCCTCCAAATTAATAGCAGAGCTATATCGCCTCCTCCACATACGGACTCTCCGGACATCGGTGTACCATCCGCAGACCGATGGTCTGGTAGAACGGTTCAATGGCACGCTAAAAGCTATGCTGAGGAAGTTTGTAGAGGAGGACCCCTCGCATTGGGATGCCTTGTTGCCAGCCTTATTATTCGCTATAAGAGAGGTACCACAGGCCTCGACGGGGTTCTCGCCCTTCGAGCTCTTATACGGGAGGCAGCCCAGGGGGATATTGGACCTCCTGAAGGAGGAGTGGGAAGCCCAGGAGACGCGGGTCCTTGGAACCACACAATATGTGCTACACCTCCGGAAGCGACTCCAAACGTTAGGGGCCTTCGCCCGGGAAAACTTGGAACGGGCCCAGGCATGCCAGGAATGCCTCTATAACCACGGGACTAGAGGAAGGAAATTCAGCCCAGGCGATCGGGTGCTGCTCCTACTGCCCTCAGCGGAGTCGAAACTCCTGGCCAAATGGCAGGGCCCCTATGAAATAATCCGACGAGTGGGGCCGGTTGACTACGAAGTCAGACTACCGGGACGACGTAAGGAGACTCGCATTTACCATGTCAAACTTCTGAAGGCCTGGAAAACGCGGGAAGCCCTGTTCATTGGCCCGTCCACCCCAGACTCAGAACTTGGACCCCTAGCAGGAGATATTCCCGACCCCAGACCGGCCACGTTGGGGTCAGGCCTCAATCCCAGACAGAGAGGGCACTCACAACGGTTAGTGGAGGAATTTCCGGATGTTTTATCTGCCCGCCCGGGCCGGACGACTCTAATGAGTCATCATATTGCCACCGACCCCGGGAAGAGGGTAAGGGACAACCACCGACCGTTACCCAAGAGCATGTGGGATACAGTCCGGCAGGAGGTAGAGATGATGTTGGAGATGGGAGTGGTGGAGGAATCAACGAGCGAGTGGCGTAGCCCTATCGTCTTAGTCCCGAAGCCAGACTGGACGACCCGGTTTTGCATCGACTTCAGAAAGGTCAACACTATCTCCCGCTTTGATGCATACCCAATGCCAAGGGTGGATGAATTGTTGGAGCGTCTCGGGGGAGCCAGGTATCTGTCAACCATAGACCTAACTAAAGGATACTGGCAGATCCCCCTTACACCAAACTCCCGTGCGAAGACGGCCTTCCCCACTCCTTTCGGCCTCTTCCAGTTCATAACCATGCCATTCGGGTTACACGGAGAAGCGGCTACGTTCCAACGCTTGATGAACAAGGTCCTCCAACCCCACGACCAATATGCAGCGGCCTACATAGATGATATTGTAATTTACAGCCTCGACTGGGAGAGCCACCTACACCACCTGGCAGGGGTGTTACAGGCCCTCAGAGCGGCCGCCCTAACGGCTAACCCGTCAAAATGCCACCTAGGGCAAGAAGAAGTGACTTACCTGGGATACACGGTAGGCGGGGGGAAACTAACGCCCCTGATTAGCAAGGTGCAAGCACTCAAAGACATAGCCGTCCCCAAGACGAAGAAGCAAGTGCGTCAGTTTTTAGGATTAGTGGGGTATTACCGCCGTTTTGTGCCGGATTTTGCATCCATAGCCGCCCCCCTGTCAGACCTGACAAAGAACTCTCAGCCTCGACAGGTACAGTGGTCCGAACAATGTGAGAGAGCCTTTGCCACACTAAAGGAACGGCTCACTCGAGAACCTGTCCTACGACACCCCAACTTCACGAAGGACTTTATACTTCAAACGGACGCATCCGAAGTGGGCTTGGGCGCAGTGCTCTCCCAAGAAATAGACGGGGAAGAACATCCGGTACTATACCTAAGTCGTAAGCTGTTCCCCTGGGAAAAGCATTTTTCGATGATAGAGAAAGAGGCCCTAGCGGTATGGTGGGCTATCGACGCCCTACGTTACTACCTGCTGGGGAATAGTTTTAAGTTGATCACAGACCACGCCCCTTTGCGATGGATCCACAGCATGAAGGACACAAACTCTAGAATTATGCGGTGGTACCTCGCCCTCCAGCCTTACGACTTCCGTGTGTTCCACCGCCCGGGTAAGGCACATACTAATGCTGATTTCTTCTCCAGGCTGGGGGAGGAGGGTGAGGAAACGGACCGAGATGGGGGATCCTTAGCACAGGGGGAGGTCTGTGAGGGGGAAGCCATGCCCCACCCCAACTCCAGTGGCAGCAGGCAGGTGGCCCTGATGGCGGAGGACTCGGCCTGCTCATACTGGGTATGCTCCAAGTGTACAGAGAGTACGAAGGGAGAGGGCATAGCCCAGCCTAGGCAGGCAGCCGTAGGAGAAGAACCTATGCGGGAAACCCCGGTGGAGGACCAGCCCGCACTCCTGGAGCCGCCAGGAACCGCGACTTCTCCAGGTCGGGGTGGAGCCTCACTGTGGGAGGAACCAGAAGAGGTGGCGGACCTCGAGACCCGTGGAGAATCAGGAGACTTGTGGGGCACCCCAGCGTCCGAACTGGTAGGAAGCAACCCGAGGGAAGTGAGAGACTGGTACGTCGGACCCGGTAAGCCTCAGCGTATTTCGGTGGGACCCCCCTGCTGAGATGGCAACGAGGTCGTGTTGCCCTGTGACAAGGGCTAATTCCTTAGACTCTGGCCAGTAGGCCGTGTTGCCCTGGGACAAGGGCTAATTTTCTAGACTTTGGCCCATAGGCCGTGTTGCCCTGGGACGAGGGCTAATTCCTGAGACTCGGGCCAGAAGGCCGTGTTGTCCTGGGACCAGGACTAATTTCCTAGACTTGAGCCAGTAAGCCGGGTTGCCCTGGGACGAGGGCTAATTTCCAGGTTCCAGGCCACTAGGCCGATCAGAACCCCCCCCGGGGAAGGTTCTTAAGGGGGAGGGTATGTGGTGGGGCGGCTGCCCCACGCACGGAGAGTGTGGGCTGGGGCAGGCCCGGGTGCCTGCATATCCCGGCAGCCAATAAGGGAAAGGCTTGTTGCGAGCCAATCAGAGCCCAGATTGGGGACGGCCAATCAGGGCCAAGCTCAGCCATATAAAAGACTGCTCAGGGAGAGAGCAGTCAGTCTGTCCCAGGCCTTCAGAGGGGAAGGTCTGTCTCCAGAGCTGGGAGGCCAGCACCACGGACAGCGCAGTGCAGGCCAGCCTTGGAGAGCGGGAGAAGGTTCTACTCCGTAGCCTGCCAGGCGGCAGGCCTGAAAGGAAAAGGCCTAGCGGGGAGAAGGGCCGTTGAGGAAGCGGTCCAGAGGAGCAGTCAGAGGAGGAAGGAGAAGGAGGACAGCAAGGCTGTCGCTAGAGGGCCTCTGGACCGGGACTCAGAGTAGTGGACGGGCCTGGGTCTCCCCCTTCCCCCCTTTTTGTTCCCTTTGGCCATACACTCAGCCATAGGCCGCAGGGAGCGGCCAGCCGGAACCACGCCAGATCCTGGACTGTAGGGATCGGACTTAAAGGTGTGGGACTGTTGATCATCCCCCCCAGAAGGGAGCGTGAATGGACAGAAGGACACTGTCGGATGGCAGTGTTCCAGAAAGAGGACCCTGTGCGTCGGGAGCACAGCGGGTCCACACGCCAACCCCTGGCGGGACGACAGACGGGACACCACCAGAAGGAGGTGCTCTACTGGATCGAACCGATTCCCCGAGACGACCAGTAGGAGATGCTGCGGTGGTGAGTCCCAACCCTGTCACAGTGCATTATTCTTCACTCTTTGGTAACTTGTGGAAATAGGCCAGCAACACAACACTCTCATTGTGTTAGAAGTTGTTAAACAATAATATTTGCATAATAGCCTATTATGGGACACCTTTTTAGTGATTTGCTGGGGGAAAAGCCATTTGGAGGGGGAAACATGCACAGTTCAGTTCAGTTGATTAATTTAAATTGCAAAGGAATTGAAAAATTGAACAGTTCATTTTAGCCCAAATCAAGGGAACAATTCATATGCAGTAACAAGATTGGCTTGAAAGCCGTGGGGATAGAGAAAAGAGGCTGCATGATACAATGGCATCACTGCAATTCAGATAGCTTCTAATGATGAATGGGAACATCCAGGAACACTTATTTTGTTTTATTTTCACTTTTAATGTGTCTTTATAATAAATATGCTCTTTGAATAAATACAGCTGGAGAAAGTGAAATATACTGTATGCCACAAAGTGCCTTCCTACCACTGCAGTACAGTAGCTGGAAAATTATGATACAACTACAGTGACATCGTTTCCCCCCCACAGAACGTTTTTGCTCCTAGACAAGCTAAAAGTAAGAATAAGATAAATTGCTTTTATGGTGCCATTGATCTTCTGTTACCTAAAAGGAGTGAATACAGGTGTCAAAGCTGACGAACTGCCGAGCTATCCCAGCCCATGCAGGGCTCAGTGTAAAACTGTGAAAAACAACCTTATCAGCTCTTTCTCCCAACCTCTGGAGGAAAAAAAAAAAAAACTTTAGAATCACTAGGACTATAAAAGCTGTCAGGTAGCCAAACAAAATGAAGCTTGGATGACAGCTGCAAGTGCAAACTTCATGAAAATATAAATTCAGTTTAAAAAAAAAAATCTTCTCTTAGGCATTGCGTTTACTTGCCAAGTATCATCCTGGAGTCAGATTTTATTACCTAGTTATAAAGTCCTGATGCAGAGGTTTGAAATGGAAGTATTAATACAAAATGAACTATTGAGGCACTAACAGCACCACTAGATCAGTGATACTCTGAGCTGGAATGCCAGTTTGCAATGGAAAGTAGCTGCAGATAGTCACGGAATAACAGTATTGTGATGTTCTGATATTCCAGCACCCTAATGCATCTGAGCACTGCCTTATTGTGAAATAGCACCAGATATGAACATAAAATTGCAAAGCAACAAGAACATTGCCATGATTTTGTCTCTCTTTGCTATTCCATTTGATGTAAAATCCCTCTTCTGCCCCCCAGGTACTGTAAAAATATAGGGGGGAGGTTGGTCCTCCTGACCCACTCCCCCCAGCACTCAGCTGCCGGTGAGTGTGTATACCCCTTCTTGGTTGCTGAGAGGGATATTAAAAAATACAATCCCCAGTGCTACTTGTACTGTCTCACATGTCAGGCAATAAAAGTGCTCTTTTGACCCCTCATTTTGAAAGCGGCTCATTTTGATTATGTAAAACCTACAAAGTTTCTATTTTTTTAATACACACGCAGGGGTAAATCTTTGACCTCCATCCCAGCCCCTTTGGAAAGTGTATAATGAAAAGATGCTGCACTTAGAACAGCTGTGGATTCTTCTTGGATAGGGGAATTGACACATGCTGGCTGCACCTCTCCCTACTGTGGCACAGATGGAAATGTGCAGAGCTCTGGCAATCTTCACCTATATCATGGCTGCTAGGCCATAGACTCTGAGGCTGCTCTAACTTATACTGGACATTAGATTGGCCCCTAAACTAGGAAGAATGCAAAGATAGCTTTGCTCATTTGCCCCACTAGATCCTCGGGTTCTGTACTAAGTAGCAGCTCAGTTGGACCCAAGAATATGGCTCTGATTTTGTATTTATACTAATTCTGATAATGTCGTGACTATTTTCTTTCCTAACTTAAAACATACAAAGCTCTTTATCAAAAAATCATTGACTTTTTTGCCTGTAAGCTTATTAAGAAAATTGACACAAAATAAAAACAAATTAAATAATGTGATGATTATAAAACAGTTTTGTCTTAAACAACTGAATTGAAACTTAAACTAAATTAAGCCAGGTTTCAATCTAAAATGATGAAATATAGTACCTTTTTGGCTCCTATTAGTCAGCTAGCAGTAGAGTGGAGCTGCTCCCTCATCTGCTGCTGAACAGCAGTTATGGATTAGGTCTGACAGTGTGAAAATAAATAGGAGATTCTAGCCGAAGCAAGCATTTATCAACAGGTTGTACTATATGCAATGCAAGTCTGCTACAATTTAATAAGATAACAGAAATGATAACGCTGTCTTCAACATGTCAAAATACAGATTTATATAGTATTCCAGCATTACTATGGTTAACTTGGTAAATTATAAGAGATTTCTGGTTTCAAGTTTAGTATCACAAAGTCAGCGGCGTGTGAGAAAAGCTGCTCAGATACAGAAATGGAGGGCCTGCGCAGGTTGCACAGGGTTGTTTTATACTGAGAATCAGTGTGACTATTCACAGTGATTTAGGGTTAGGAGAGTAGAGTGATTGAGGGACCTCCAGGACTGATCCATTATTTGATGTAAAATGGTGGGAAGCATGGCGATTGCTAGGGTAATGTTTCTCCCTACATACTGTCTCCTATTCTTTTCATTATCCTAAATCCTTTATTCATAACAGTCTAACAACAAATCTATGACTGTGTGGAAGAAGAGAGATTTAAAACAATGTATGGAATGCCTTTGCCTGACTCATTGAGTGTAACTTAAGCCTTTAGGCTATAATATGCTTCTTGCTTCTGCAAACTTTTTCCTTTCTTGTGCTCTGGAAGCTGCTACTTCTCTCCAAGAATAAACTAGACTAATGAAATTTCCACATAAGTCAGTTAACCAACACCACATGCTCCAAGCATCACCCTTCAATCAAACATCCCACACATTTCATTACATCACATCGCCTCCATCTCTACGTTGTCTATTTAGACTAAAAAATGGCAGTAGATATCTTTTCTTTAGGCTGGTGGCAAAGCATTTATCACACTTAGAGTTGTATTAAATACTTACTAGGCATGAGGATCTTAATACAATGAGATGTGGGATTCACAACACTGCCTTTCTGGTACAAAATGATCCCATCTGTTTTTTCCACTGTGAAAAAATCCAAAGCCCATTATTCCTGGTATTAAACAACTGCAGCCTTAAGACCTAATGCTATGAGGAACTGAGCTCCAGAGCAGATAGTCTCAATGATTCCTACAATCAGACCTCTGTTACAACATGATGTCTAGAAATTAAGCAAGATGACTGGAAGCAGGTGGCTGACACACCTGAGCCCCATATCCAGTGCTTCTATAGAATGAAATGCTACAGTTAGTGCAGAAAGGGCACTGGGTACATTTTTGTCAGACAGGAATGGCTTCTCCTTGATCTATTCCAGAGATGATCACAGAACAGATTAAAAAGCCTGAAAGCTCTATTCAGCCAATGTTCAGCAGCCTGCTATATAAAAATGCAACTGCGCTCTCCTCCTGTCACCTTTAATGACAACTTTCCCACCCCACACAAGCTGCTGTGGATAGGACTAATTGAATTTATCTCAATTAGCAAATGGATATGCGAGTGAGTGTTTGGGATTAGTATGAAACAGCTGCCAACTAATAGGTACAGCATGTACACCTGTTGACTACACTCACAGCTTTCCTTGATGACTCATCCTTCTACATGGGTGGAAGAGGGGGGAGGCAGACTCTAAACAGCTATGTCTCTTTGCTGTGTAGTGTGGGCAGGTCACAGACAGACAGCTTTGTAGATTCTGCATCACTGGCACTAGTATGTAGCTCTGCTATCCTGTAGCAGCATGAAGGGACTGCTCAGGAGATCAGCAGAGAACTAGTAGGGCATCGACCACTATGTGGAAATGTGCCTACTCCAGGGCATGTGCAGCAGCCATACATACTAAACCAATTGATGAGCTGCAGCAGTGGTAGTAGATCAGCAACTCCGCATCAAGCTATTCTGTTCTCTCTGCAATGTATGTTTACTTGGGCATTCCAGATGGGGACAGTAGCGTTTCGTCAATTGTCTACTCCTTCTTGTCCCCCTCTCACCAAATGACTGGTTACACTGATTGAAAGTAATAATAATGAGATTTGCTAAGATTACTGCTTTTTCAACTATTGCTCAGAATGGGCATATATCTTCTTGGGATTTGATGTATGGGATTGGAAGGAATGGAGCTGGTAGTATCTCTTAGTATATTCTTTGATCAAATGACAGAACTTAGGTTTTTTGTTGTTGTTTTTTTAATTCCTACCTTACAGGTAGAAACAATGGGCTCTTCTGTTCAGCCACGCTAATGTAGAAATTACTTCCCACTCACGTGATAGTTAATTATTCTTCCCTTCATTGGGACAGATTTTATAGAAGTGTGTTAATCATTTCACAATGTTTCATTTTAAACAGATAATGAGACATCACCCAAAGTAATGAGTCTTAAGTACAATTTCAGTTGCATCATAGTGTTAAAGAAAGATAACACACTACAGAGGGCAGGCAATATATATTAAAAACCATGGTGATTAATTACAAGTTGCACCATTTTAAGTAAATAAAGGATAATAAAAGGTCTCCAGAATTTGTTCAACGTTTGACATACTTTGAGAAAGATCTGACCCTTCCTCTCTCTTCAGTGGTGAACATCTTGTCTATGCTCTGGTTACCTATTGTATCTCTTCCCAACACTAACACCTCTCCAAGGCCTCCTTTCCTTCACTCCATGCAGCTAGAAAAATTGTCTTCTGAGAGCCACCCAATCCCGAGTCTTAATCACACTGCCATCTTCTCTCCCCTTGTAGATGCTAGCTATTGCTAAAGCGACATTAGCAATATATATTTATGCAAAAATAACAGGAGTACTTGTGGCACCTTAGAGACTAACAAATTTATTAGAGCATAAGCTTTCGTGGGCTACAACCCACTTCTTCGGATGCCCACGAAAGCTTATGCTCTAATAAATTTGTTAGTCCCTAAGGTGCCACAAGTACTCCTGTTATTTTTGCGGATACAGACTAACACGGCTGCTACTCTGAAACCTATATTTATACAAAGAGTAAGAAGACTTAAGGTGATGACATCTGGGTCAAAATAGAGAGAAACAGGGTTTCTTCTGCGAGAGGGTGAAAACTAATTCTTCTATGGAAGACTCATGGATATGCAAATCAAAAACACTCACCCTGATCAATGTGGAGTGTCTAAAGAAGTGAAGATCAAGAGGGATTTAGAATTGCTGGACATGGAGAAATGAAACCCGGGGAACCTACAGAAGTGATTAAGAGACATTAATCCTGGTATAAGGGACGTACACTGTGACTTTTCCTCCAAACACCTGATCAAACACTTTTTTTGGACTGTGGAGGTGATCTCACCTTTTATGATAATGAATTTTAACACTGAAGACTTGATAAGCAGATTGGGTTGGGGGAGGAGTGTCTCTCTGGTCACAGCAGTGGGGAGATCCACAGGGAATTGCTTTCTAGAGACTTCAGTTTTTCCTTTTATCTGCATCACTGAGGCAGAGAGAGGCTGAGTAGGCAGCAGAGCACTATTTTTAGCAGTGTAGACATGGGCTGTGCTGCCTGGGTGTGTAGAAAGCCGTGTGGGGTATGTATGCTGGGGTTCTGGCATGTCTCTATCCCCTAAGTAGTGCCTCACTGTTTACGCTGCTAACAGTGGCGTAGTGGAGCCAGAATGCAGCATGGGGTTAGAGCAGCATGGGGATGGGTGTTTAGAGCCATGACGGACATGGGGGGAGGGTTAGAGCAGCGTGGGGAGGGGTGTTAGAGCCATGAGGGACATGGGGGGAGGGGTTAGAGCAGCGTGGGGATGGGTATTAGAGCAGTGAGGGACATGGGGGGGGGGGTTACAGCACCATGTAGGCATAGGAGTAGGATTAAAGAAGCCTGGGGAGGGGTTAGAAGGCCAGGCTAGCAGGGATCTGTTTAGTACTATGCTACTCTTTATTCTCATGCTAGCTGGACATGCAGTGTCTGTACTCTACACACTGCCATGTGTGTAAACCAACCTAAATACATTGAGGATCAGGGCCTAAAATGAGGAGTCCTAATTGTCTGGATTTTGGCTAGTTATTATTTGTACTGCAGTAACATCTACCTGCCCCAATCATGGACCAGGATTCCATTGCGCTAGGCATTGTACAAACATAGAACAAAAAAGCAACAACAAAAAAAGATAGCTACTCGATAAGGCGATAACTAAGTATTCAGATGAGGTACATTACACAAGCCACTTCTTAGTTTAATCTGATTCTCTGTTTCTAATGCATCTTGTTTTTAAGGAAGTGACAGTTGTGTGGGTGTTGCATTTGTTGAAAGAAAGTGAAGTCTTGCCATCTCTAAGGAAAGGTAGATAAGAGGATTGTGGGAGAGGGGGGAAGGTGGCAGAAGCTTAAACTGCCCTTTCATTGCCTCAATAAAAAGAGCCTGGACAGAGGTGTTCCATCACAAGGAAGAGTATGGCAAAGGTCTACAGCTGGTGCACTCAAGGAGAGAAAGCCGAACAACCCAAGGAGGCGGCATGAGTTGGAGGGGATGTGGGTGACATACAGATTCTAAGAAATAAGGCCTAACTTGATCTCTTATCAGTTGTGTGAAATATAGATAAAAGTATGGTTCCAGATCCTGGATCGACAACTTGAACCTCCGCTGAGCGAGCTGAGGACACAAAGATTATTGAGGAAAAAGAACTTTTGATGGGGAGGCTGTGCCATGTAGGGCTGGGTGCTCCTTTACAGCACCTAGATAACTGGGGAGTGAATATAATGTGTTGTGTAATTCGGGGCAACAGCCAGTACTACAAAAGTTGAGGTATGAATCAGCACAGCACAATGTGCAGTAGGGATTAGAAGCCAATGATGAACGATGTGAAAGAGATAAAACGTTGTGTGATATAATCATCTCAGCAATTTTCAGATGAGTACAATGCACTGTTCAACTTATTGGGAAGTAGAATATAAGTTGAAGAGCATATAATTGAAAAGTGCTTACAACAATGGAATGAATAGTAGGACACAATAGCGGATGGCTTTTTTTTTTACCTATTATAAATTTTTAACAATATTAACCTGAACCGACACCCTGCAACAGTACTGGGCAATGACCTATTGTAAATAACAGAGCACAATTCAAGTAAAGGAAAAATCCACTTGATATGATTTGGAGACAGGAAAATAATGATTATTATGGGCTATTAAGGGGAATTCAGCCCCTCCAGTGCAACATGAAGGGGAAATCAAAATGCTATGATTTACAAACAAAAGGAAAGCAAAAAAGCAATACAGCATAATTTGAAGGTGAACTTGGTATGATTTTTCTTTGATCGCAGTAGGTAGTCTTGTGGTTTCTGAAGTGAAGATCAGAAATGTATAATATGCAATAAAACTCAACAGAGCCAGTGTATCCCAGCAGCAGAATAGGACACAAGGATTTTAACAGGGACAGTGACAACCCTAGATGGTTGGAATGGATAAATATTTTACCCTATTGGGGCTCAATTATTTCCCTCAGCTCCAACCGGAGTTATTTTTGCCTTGTCAGGACAGAAATTGGGCCTTTGTACAAGTAATTTTCACTTTGGGCTAAATTAATCATAAATTGATCAATCAGTTAATCATTAAATGAACTTGGATTCCTATTGCCCACCCAATATATAGCATATGACACACAAGAAGAATGTTGAACGATGTCTATGCAACTTTAATTCGGCCCACGTGTGCATACGTACTGTGATATATTCTTTAATTACAATACCCACATAATGTATACACAGAAGGGGTCTGAATTAAGATTGTATAAGCAACCTTGAATCTGGCATTTCCTAATTTTGAGTGCTTGACTTAGCAAGTTTAATGCTCTTCTCGTATAGGTTTGTGTATAATTTCCTAGGTTTCTAAATAGCCAAATGAAAAAAAACAAATTCCATGATGTGGTATGATATTGGCACCCACATGGGTCATCTAAGAAACCTTTAGATGTCCCACGTGGACCTCTGTCACTAGAGCCAATGGAGGAACTGATAACAGTAGTAATTTGTCATCCTCTGCGGACCAGCACTAGCTCTATTTGCCACTCAGTTTTTAATGATATTTTCTGACAGCAGATGAATGGTAGGAGTCAGGAATCTTGGGGTCCATTTCAGGCTCTGGAGGGGAGGAGTCAGCTCTGGTGAGAACAGCATTCTGCCCTGTCCCTTCTAACTTGCCCATATACCTCTCCCAGTCCTGTCTCTTCCCCACCCTGACTACTCATCCCAGGCTTCTTTTTCAGCAAGTCCTAATCCTACTTCTCCAGAATCCCTCCCAGCCCCAGTTTTCCCCTCCCAACTTCTTTACCCTAATCTCCTTCCCCAGCCAGTCCCAGTCTCTGCCCATGTCTCCCAATCCACTTGATCAGCCAGTCCTAATTTCCCTCCCCTTCTGCCCCCGCCATCAGCCTCCAGTCCTCAGGTTCCTTGTCCTCATGTAAGGAGCATCGTCATATTATGGGAAACTGGTCAGTCTTTAAGTTGACAGGCTCACACCCACCACACCAAGCCTTCAAAGGCTTTGGAATCTATATTGCTTATATGATCTATGTAATAATTTGGGAAGCAGCAGTCTTGGTTGTTACTCAGGCATACATGATGGTGTCGTCACGTTGCAGAAGCAGTGCTGAAATGGAAGATTAGTCCTTCTTGATGCTGTATTGTGGCTTCTGTTGTTCATCTCATATCTTTCCAGCAAGCAAACAAGTCAGTATTTCAAATCAGAGAGATTTTATACATTTATTTTCCCAGTCTTACTGAAGGTAGAAGATGCACCTTTTTCAGGGGCTTGGCTGAATATCTAAATATCAGCTGCTCTCACCCTTTCACTGACTCAACACCTTTATGGGATGGTCTTGGTAGCATTTTGTGCTAATGAGTAAGGAATGTGATAACACATACACAGCAGGGTGATAATTGCCTCTTTCCTTGTGGTTGGAAATTCTCAGAGTGTCATTAATGTAGACAGTTTTAACTCTCATTTATTCAGTTCAATTTTTGGAAACATCCCTTTGGACCCATCAGTATGAAATTCTGTTTGTTTCAAATGATTCCAAACACGTCTACTTTCTATATAAAAGACTTTCAGCTTTAAAATAGTCTTTCGAAACTTATGTGATTCTTATAGAGAGTCTTTCACTTAAATAATTATCAAAGAAGGCATGTTCTGTTCTTAATTCTTGAAGAGGTGGTTTTTGGTCTTTAATGAGCTTATCAAGAAAGTTGCCTAAGCATTGCCAGATACCTAATTAATTGCCCAATTAATATAAACATTTGGTACTCAGATAGCTTCTTATACCAATAACCAGTTATAGCAAGGTCATTTGATTCCATATCGGTCCATAAAATTTCTCACTATTCACACAGCAGTGGCATCAAGAAGATATTGCATTAATCACTTACACTGAGATACAAAAGGTTTTCAATAAACATCACAAAAGACATTTGTACCATCTTAAGCATTCAGTAAATATGCAAAGATTTTCATCTTTAAGTGGAAACGTGGCAGAAATAACCAAAACTCTTCCCAACTATCCATGTTTTCCTTAGAATTAAATGAATGAAGACTTTAGAGTTCTGTTAATATAAATCACATCAATAAGAATATTTCTAGAATGTTTTTGTGTGGGTTTAAATTGAGTATTTTCCTCTATTGAAGAAAGGAGGGGGAGGGAAGGAGAAATAAGAGGTTCTTGGCCTAGTTTTGATAAACCAGGTGCTGCCTACACACCACCTTTCTTTGTAATCCTAGATGAAGACTATCTTTATATTCTGTAGGAAGAAGGGAGGTGTCTTATTGTTTGAGAAGGCGCTCCCATTGGTTGTCCACCTTTAACCAAACAGGTTCCAAGATTACAATTTTCAATAGCTTCATACACAATTCACAATTAAAACTTCATAAGAAAATAAGAATGGCCCTACTGGGGCAGACCAAGGGTCCATCTAGCCCACTATCCTGTCTTCTGACAGTGGCCAGTACCAGGTGCCCCAGAGGGAATGAACAGAACAGGTAATCAAGTGATCAATCCCCTGTCACTCATTCCCAGCTTCTGGCAAACAGAGGCTAGGGACACCATTCATGCCCATCCTGGCTAATAGCCATTGATGGACCTATCCTCCATGAATTTATCTAGTTCTTTTTTGAACCCTGTTATGGTCTTGGCCTTCACAACATCCTCTGGCAAGGAGTTACACAAGTTGACTGTGAGTTGTGTGAAGAAATACTTCCTTTTATTTGTTTTAACCTGCTGCCTATTAAGTTCATTTGGTGACCCCTAGTTCTTGTGTTATGAGAAGCAGTAAACAACACTTCCTTATCTACTTTCTCTACACCAGTCATGATTTTATAGATCTCAATCATATC
Organism: Emys orbicularis; assembly: GCF_028017835.1. Lineage (NCBI taxonomy): Eukaryota > Metazoa > Chordata > Testudines > Emydidae > Emys > Emys orbicularis. Next base: position 35,093,174 of record NC_088691.1, on the reverse strand, counting down.
TCCCCTTAGCCGTCTCTTTTCCAAGCTGAAAAGTCCCAGTCTTATTAATCTCTCCTCACGTTCCATACCCCTAATAATTTTTGTTGCCCTTTTCTGAAACTTTTCCAATTCCAATATCTTTTTTGAGATGGGGCGACCATATCTGCACACAGTATTCAAGATGTGGGCATACCATGGATTTATATAGAGGCAACATGATATTTTCTGTCCTATTATCTATCCCTTTCTTAATTATTCCCAGCATTCTGATTGCTTTTTTGACTGCCGCTGGACATTGACTGGATGTTTTCAGAGAACTATCCACAAGGACTCCAAGATCTCTTTCTTGAGTGATAACAGCTAATTTAGACCCCATAACTTTTTATGTATAGCTGGGATTCTACCAAACACACTCTACAAAAGCAGAAATCACAGTAATATTCCAATATCTCCTTCTAACATTATCTAAAATAAACTATATAGACTATTACAACAAAATTGGAAAGCAGTTTTATAACTTTCTGAGTCTGCAACTGGACATACAGGTGATAAGCACAGATTTATGGGCATGGAGGAGGTATGCTCCTTGAAGATTTTCCTGCCTCTCACTTAGTGGAAGAAAACCGAGACTTTCTAGAAATTTCTTTAGTCTGAAAACCCTTATTTAATAAAACAAGCAAATAAAACATAAGCTGCTATTCTCCAAGTATCATGTATATGAAAATAACTATATACTTTCTATAATTCAGTTAAGGCAAGAGAAGATTTCTAATGGCCTAAATTATAATGTATTAATAACCATGTTTGCATCGATGTTGAGCTTTATCCCTAGGGTGACCAGATGTCCCATTTTGAAAGGGACAGTCCCGTTTTGGGGGAATTTTTCTTATATAGGAGCCTATAACCCGCTACCCTCGTCCCGTTTTTTCATTTTATCTGGTCACCCTATTTATCCCCAACAGAGGTGGATAGGAGGGGAAGGATGTCGGGCTGATGGCAGAAGTAGGCAGAGCATGATAGCAATGAGAGCCATGTTAACTCAGCTACTGTTCCTCACCTCCTTCTGTAGAAGGACTTACTTGTTCTTGTGGCTAAGAGGATTAAAGACATGGGGCAGGAGTACTGTCTTCCAGATGCAATACTGTCCCACACAAATTGGAAACAGACATGTTTTTAAGTTTGAAATGCAGATGTGGAGTAGCCACTTTCCAATATGATTTGAATATGAATTGTGAGGTACACTTCCAGAGTCATTAGATGTATTCCTTCCATTAACCATAATGAGAATCGCATGACTCATTCCTCTCACCAGGCAAATATGTACCCCTGCAGTTCTGTACTATGGATCTTGACTTGAATGAGGCTTTGTATAATAAGATTTAAATTGTAATGAGTCATTATGTCAAACTTTTTGCAGGTATTTTGCATACTAAGAATACTACATGGTACACAGTATGCTAACTACACAAGATCTTAGCAAATGTGATAAGATGTCAATGGGTAGTTATGCAAAGACCATTATGAAAAATCCTGACAAAATGTTGACATGGTGATAGCTCCAAAAGACGCAGACATCACATTTCTGGAGCCTGCATTTTGCCAGCCCTGTCCACCCCAGGGTGAAGTTCCTTTAGCCATCATCTTTTAGATGTGATCCTTACTTGCGTTTACTGGGACAAAAAGGACTTTGTTTCACATACCTAAGGGTGCCTCTGTCAAGGTTGTTGGGGGGTTTTGGGGAGGGGGTTTTGATTTTTTTTTTTTTTAAACTCAGTTGTTTCTAATAATCCTTTTATCAGCTTGCAACTGAAATTAGTTTAATTAACAATCGTCTATTCCTCACTCTTCTCTGTTCTGTTATTGAGAGCTACTCATCAGTGCTGAGATGTCAATGATTTTATTTTCCTTTTTAAAATAATCACAGTATTGAAGAGTTTATTTTAGAAAGAACAACATAGAATCACATAGGCTATTTGAACAGATGAAAGAAAAATAGAAGTGGTGACCGGCCCAGAATTATGCACCTTTTAAAAATTGAATCAGAAATTATTTCTGGACTTAGAAACACCATCAGATCTTGCTAAATGATTCTTTTAACCTCTCAAGTGTGGGCAATATTAGAGCATCAAAGATGCACAGGAAATATAATTGGAGACCAATTTGAAGCATGTTTCGTTTTCAAAATCTAGAATAAAGATAAAGAAACAAAGTCACGTTTTACAGAACCAAAAAGTCTGGATAAACACCTGTGCTTTTGGGTGATTACCCAACTGAATCTGAACTGTGAGATACATCTATGTTGATGACCAATCTGACCATCCCTAGTCCTTTCTCAAGAACCAGGACTCCTACGTGAGTTGTTTAAGTAAGGGATGAATGAGAATTGCAAGAGTGGTAGTTTAGTTATGTACTAATTTGGATTGAGACTCCTCTCTCTAATACCCAAATGGTTCCTCTATTCATATAAAACCAGCCACCAGGACTTTCCTGCATTTACTTTTAAATGCAAATTAATGTATTCATTTGTTAGGAGTTGCACTGGTTGCCTAGTAGTGGAATACAGCACAAAGAACAGATTAAACACACTAATTCAGTATTGTGTATTAGAAAAATACTCATTTAACAGTGCCCGAAAGGCTTTCATCAGCTGTATTTATGTGTGTGTCTGTGTTTGTAATATGGCAGGCGTCAATAATAGATGAATTCCTAGTTACAGTTGGTCATTTAACATGTTCAATTATTTTGGACCAAATTTTCATATGACCATCCGTGTCTGTGCACTGACCCAGCTACATAATTTCTTGATGTACTCTGCAGAACACCACAGTGAGATTGTATCCCAGCTGAGCACAACCTGAAGTTGCACCATCTTTTGCTCACACCTTTTTGAAAATTTAGACCAATTAGGTCTAAGTGGGTAAGTACACTTAAGATCTCTGGTAAAGAATATCTTTCAAAGAGTAGGAAAGTAGCAGGATAAGAGATCTCAGGGGTAATCATTTTGAATGTAAGACTTGTAAAGTTCTAACCTTCACTAAGAGGTTTGGTTTTCTTTTGTTTTAACCTACCATCAAATCACTCCTGCTGTACTCCCTTTCGAGCTAGTTGTCACCAGTGGGTGTCCCTTATGTTTGCAGATACCTGAAATGATGTAACGTATTCTTACAGATTAACAACGTAATTAGGGTGACTAGATGTCCCAATTTTATAGGGACAGTCCTGATTTTTGGGTCTTTTTCTTATATAGGATCCTATTACCCCCCACCCCCTGTCCCGATTTTTCACACTTGCTGTCTGGTCACCTTGACAACGTTGTAAAGCAGAGACTTGTTTTTGCACTCTTTTGTGATGACAAATCTAAGATCGTAGTGTGTCTCTGAGACTGAAAGAACAAACACTCTTCCAGTGCCCACTGCTTTTAAAGGTCAAATCTGGGAAATCTACACTTATTGAATAAACAGTCTCTGAGCTCAAGGCTGCTATTGACCAATAGGAGTACATGGATTTGCAGATGGCTTTAGAATTATCTGTTTGACTATACAGGTGACACAAATCTTCCTACATTGATTGGCTAGTATAAATCACTCTGCTCTGATTAGTTCCTGTCATCAGTACTTCCTTGTGAAAATGTTCAGAACAAATATGGCTATGTTAGCTTTTGATTCCCTCCATACTCCTACCCTACCATAAATAAATTATTTTAATATATATATAATATGTCAGATGGGGGAAAGAGACTGTCAGGGAGACAAACAAAAAGAAAATGGAAGCATAGATCTTGACTTTAGGAAGGTTTTTGATACTGTCTCACATGACCTTCTCATAAACAAACTAGGGAAATACAACCTAGATGGAACTATGGTAATGTGGGTGCATAACTGCCTGGAAAACCATTCCTAGAGAGTAGTTATCAGTGGTGCACAGTCAAGCTGGAAAGGATTGGTCCTGGGTCTGGTTCTATTGCATATCTTCATCAATGATTTAGATAATGGCATAGATCAGTGTCTCCCAAACTTGGGATGCTGCTTGTGTAGGGAAAGCCCCTGGCGGGCCGGGACGGTTTGTTTACCTGCCACATCCGCAGGTCCGGCCAATCGCAGCTCCCACTGGCCGCGGTTTGCTGCTCCAGGCCAATGGGAGCCGCTGGAAGCGGCGGCCAGCACGTCCCTCAGCCCGTGCCGCTTCCAGCAGCTCCCATTGGCCTGGATCAGCAAACCATGGCCAGTGGGAGCCTCGATTGGCCGGACCTGCAGACCCGGCAGGTAAACGAACTGGCCCAGCCCGCCAGGGGCTTTCCCTACACAAGTGGCGTCCCAAGTTTGGGAAACACTGGCATAGGTAGTATACTTCTAAAGTTTGTAGATAATACCAAGCTGGGAGGGGTTGCAAATGCTTTGGAGGATAGGATTAAACTTCAAAATGATCTAGACAAGCTGGAGAAATGGTCTGAAGTAAATAGGATGAAATTCAAAAAGGACCAATGCAAAGTACTCCATTTAGGAAGGAAAAATCAGCTGCACACAAACAAAATGGGAAATGACTGCCTAGGGAGGAGTACTGCAAAATGAGGTCTGGGGGTCATAGTGGATCACAAACTAAATATGAGACAACAGTGTAACACTGTTGCAAACAAAGCAAACATCATTCTGGAATGTATTAGCGGGAGTGTTGTAAGCAAGACAAGAGAAGTAATTCTTCTGCTCTACTCCATGCTGATAAATCTTCAGCTGGAATATTATGTCCAGTTCTGGGCTCCACATTTCAGGAAAAATGTGAACAAATTGGAGAAAGTCCAGAGAAAAGCAACAAAAAGAATTAAAGGTCTAGAGAACATGACCTACGAGGGAAGTTTGAAAAAATTGGGTTTGTTTATTCTGGAGGGAAGAATGACGGGGGACATGATAACAATTTTGAAGTACATACAAGGAGGAGGAGGAAAATTTTGTTCTCTTTAACCTCTGAGAATAGGACAAAAAGCAATGGTCTTAAATTGCAGCAAGAGAGATTTATTTTGGACATTAGGAAAAATTTCCCAACTATCATGGTAGTTAAGTACTGGAACAAATTTCCTAGGAAGGTTGTGGAATCTCAGTCATTAGGGGTTTTTAAGAACAGGTAATGGAATGGTCTAGTTATTATATCATCCTATCTTGAGTCAGGGGACTGGAATAGATAACCTATTGAGGTCTCTTCCAGTGCTACACTTCTATGATTCGATGGCCTTATTGATAGCTAATCCAGACCTCAAAGGACTCCCTAATATTAAGTTATTGTCTTGTCTAAGCCCCCAAAATCCATAGATGTTTACAGGGATTACCCAGAGTTAGATAAAGGGCAAGCAATTAAAGGAGCAACAATTAACAACTGTCAACTATTGTCATTCCCCAGCCCTACAGATATACATTTCATAATATGGTTCAGTTGCTTTCCCTTTTGCTGGTAGTGTCTTCTTCCCCTCCCCCATTTTTATATGAAAATCTAATTTTGCTGGGCATCTTTGTCTTGACAGGCAACTTACCAATGTACAAGTACCAATAGAACAGGAATCCCAGAGAAGCTTAGCAATATATATTACTAATTCTAGTCTTAATAGATGGGTTTTATTAGGTAAATGACATGCTCTGGTTGTTAACAGAATAAATCTATAGATAATTTTAGCCTCTCACTCTGTTGGATGAGTTAATGTGTGACAAGTTCTTATAATTAATATGAAATTAGGAAGCAATTCAGTAGGAAATGCAATGATATGTATATTAATATTGTAGAGAATCCTGCACTTAATTATTTTACTAGGCCCGGCCAATCTAGTATGACTCAGAAGACCGCTTAGGAGCTCCACTTTTTTTTTTTTTTTTAATCAGTATCTTATTTGGGTAGCAGCCAGAGAAAATGCTTTCTTTGACATCTCTTATAGAGCTTGTTTCCAAGATTCAAGAAAAAAATATAAACCACAGGATTTCAAATGTATCACTTTTTTTCCTGATAGGACCATAAATTATCTTAAGTTTCTTCATCCTTAGAATGTCCAGCTGAACACATTGAAATATTCAGAGAACAGATACAAAAAGATTACACAGTTGATGCAATCATTCTTGCCAACAAGTGACAGACAATCATACCTTTTTTTCCCCCTTTACCCTTTAACTATGGGGAATTCATTTTTCTTTTTTAATTTTCCACTGGATCAACAAATCACTGTAGACAGATATCAGTGTTAAATGAAAGGTAACTATTTTTCTTCTTGGAAAAGGTACAAAAATAGTTGAAATGCTAATGTAAAAATATTATCAGTCCATTTTTATTTTCCTCAGAAATATTTTCTTCTGAAATAAATGAAAACCATATTTTTTGCTCTGTCTTCCAGCACTTGGCAAGGCAATATTGCTTTTGTGTGTACTCCGGTAATTAAGTCTAGGCATTCATATCTTTTCTATTACTGTTTCTGTTCTTGGAGCTTAAGCAAGAACTTTTTTTGTTAAGTTAAATACGCAAGCTTCCTTTTCAACATAAGTATTGATTTTTCTTTTGTCTTTTCACGGGAGACCTGTAATTTCTACAGCACAGGAAAAAAAACTACCAAGCATCCAGAACTAAAAGTGATAAACTGCTGATTTTGTTCTTCACTTAATGACTGCCATAGTCAAGAAAAGATCCAACAGTACTCCAGCAGAAAGGAAGAAAAACCCTGAAATCTCAGTAAGGTGGTTTGTGGCTCAACCCAAGTTATCCTCTTTCTTTTGTCTTCTCCAGCCTAAGACTTGAGGAACCAAACCTATGTAAAAGTTCAATATCTTTGTTCTCACCTTCCTGGCTGAGTTCTTTCTGAGCTTGACTTGCCTCAAATGTGCTAACCAATTGGCTAAGCAATCACTGGCATTATCTGCCTCATTTTCAAGACACACATGCACACTTTCAGATCCCCAACCTCTCTTTGTGCAGCCCCTGGCTTGCACATGCACACACAGATGTATGCCAGGGTTTGGTGTGTGCACTTTTGAAAGTATCATATATATTAGCATAATTAAATATTAACTTATAATTAAACATACAGCATTCACACTGCTGGAAAGAGCTGCAGAGAAGGAGTCAGTATCGCTCTGTTGTAACTGGTATTCAGGTAAGTGATTTAATTCATTAAAACTACCAGTCTGGCACCTTTCACCAGCAATACATTGATTAGAAAAAGAAAGCATATTCCCCTAGTGGCATATTCTGGTAAGCCATGATCCTTCAGATCTCACGTTAAATCCCAAAGAGCTGAGTCCTTGGAGTTCTGACTGAGTAAGGACTCTAGATTTGGTCCCAAACTGGAGTAAAAAGACTGCTTCCTCAGCTGGTGTAAATCAGCATTAATTTCAGTGGAGATTTACAGCAAGGATCTGGCACAGAGAATTTCTCAAGTGCAAGCATTTTAGTTTTTATTTGACATTGGATGAGTCAATTGGTCAATCTGTCATTGATTTACTTCACCATCTAATTCTCCACAGAGGATCTTTTTGCAGTTCTTACAGTGTAAAATGCCCCTGGTGCACAGGACCAGCACAAGACCCAGGCACCACTTATGAACTATTTGGAGTACTTAATTGGTATCTAATAGTGCTTCTCTGTTCTCTGCACAGAGATGAATTTCACACTCAGAGCTGCAGGATCAGCAGTGGCAGAAAAATATGTGTTGAAATCATGAAATGTCAATGATTTATTTATGAATTCAGACACTGCAAATATTTTTACATTAAAAGATGGAGATGTTCCAGTTTAACTCAGGTAGCTAGTAAACAAATGTATTTATTGCTGCCTACAGTACTTTTTGTGTTAGCAGAGTTTGAGCTTATACTCTTGTCCCTAGTGCTAAGAAAGGGCTTGGCTTTAAATTTCTGATGCTCTGTGTTTCATCAGGTTGTGTCTCAGTACATACATGTCATGTCACATTTAAGCAGATGTGACAGAAGGTAACAATGTATTGCACTGGTGCAATGTCAGCTGATGTGAGCAGCATGAAGTCAATGCACTAGAAAGGTTGGAAAATAAAGCACTGTTCATATAAGAGAGCTGAAATCTAACTGACTGAATGGCAGAGGACAGAACCTAGTGATATGTGACTTTCCAAAACTAATTCAGCTAATTGGCGGGTACATTTTAAAGGATTTTTCCCTCCATAAAAATACTAATTAGTTACTGTACTAGTACATTAAACAATAAAGACTAGATTCTCTCTTGGTTTGGCAGTAGATGAATATTGGTATTTAATGATATTACTTTAAAAAGAATTGCAAACACTCATCCATTTCCTATGGAGTAGATGTTAAATGGTGATTACATTGTATTAAAAGTGGAAAAGCGGGATAATAGTGACAAGGCACAACCGAAGTTAGCCCATTTTTATTACTGCATGCAGAGTTTTCGAGAATGAAAATGTAATTTAAGGTTAAGCACTTCAGATACAATTCTTCAGTCCTTACTCACATACAATTCCTGTTGATTTCAGCAAGGCAGGGGATTTCTTCCAGTCTTGTTAGCCATCCTATCTACCAGAACAAGGCCATTAAGTTTGGTACCATTAAAAGGATCTGAGATTGGGTTCTTCCTAGCCTGAAAGTGCTTTTGTATGAGCGGTATACTCTTTATGGATTCCAAAAGGAATGATCTTGAGCAATATTTCCCCAATTCATCATTAGGAAACTCAATTCTAGTTTGGGTACATAGGGTAAATTATGATCCAAAACTTGGATTTATGTGTATGTAGCAGCACTAGCTATCTGGAATGGATTGTTCACATCGTCTCACTATGGCTAGCTTTGCTCAGGAACGTGTTCCTCACAATTATGCAAGTTTCTTTCAGGCATCACTGGACTGACAGTGACATACAGGTAACTGTAATCCACCTTCATTGCAAACATTATAAAATATCTGCAAAACTACTCAAAAGTGTTTTCTTTGATTTCAATGGGAATCAGATTCTTGCCCTAACACACTGGGAAATATTATCAGTATTTCTTAATGTTTTCCTACTTCAAGTTCTTATTATAAAAATGTTGGATTTTACTCTCAGATAATATTAAAACTGTCCTTACTAAAAGCTTTTAAGGATATTACTAAAATTTATGCTATTTATTTCTTTTTTTAAACCAATGCCAATTAATTCATCAAGTTTGCTAATTTCTTTGTATTGGCACAGAGATAGTGGGCCCAATTTTCAAATCTGAGCACTTTTAATAGGAGATGCTGTAGCCCAGTATATCCATTTTAACAGATTATATCCTGACACTCCCATCATCATATACATTTTAGTGACATAAGAGATTAATTGAATGTCTAAGAGCTCAAACCAAAGCTAAAACTGGGATGTGTATTTCCTACTAAGGTATCTAGGGTCTTGTTTCCCCAAGTGTAATGTTTAAGAATTCTGTCTTATTCCAGTGATTTAAAAACAGGGCAACAAGATTTTGGGGGTTATTTTTTTGTAAAACTCTGCTCTTAAATATTTTTAAAGTATATTCTCAGTCACCTAGAGCAAATCACAGAAAGTCCTCTTTAACTGGTGACTCAGAAAGACCATTATACTGAAGAGCTGATGTCATCTATGCATATTTATGAATTCACTGCTGTCACTGTTGTGTTAGCAATGAGCCCCATCGCTTTATGAACATTTGTGAATTCACAAGTAGAAGATATTAATGTGCAGCACTGAGATTTGCAAACTTTGCTAATGCAGATTCTCGTGCCACAAATCCATCACTTATTTAAATTTGCAAACTGAAATCACCTGGTTTTATTCTGAGGGAGGAAGGTAGGGGATTCAGCTACATTTTGAAATTGTTGGCTAGGAGTTTCCAAAAGCAGGTGCTAAAGTTAAGTTTTTAAATACATATTTAGGCTTGTGAAGTAAATGGTTTGATAATCAAAGTTCTGAGCACCAAGCAAACTGAAAATCGAGCCTCTTAAGTAAAAAAATATGGACTTTAGGAGCTTAAGTTCAGGCACCTGTTCTTGGAAAATCTGGGTCAGTGCCTTTAACTGTACATACCAGTTAACAGCTGCATCCTTCAAACACTTGTGCACAGGTGAATTCACCTTCATTAATTTTAAGTGAGGGCATGTTTGCAGGATTGTGGCTTTTGTGTGTAAGATTGAAGATGGTGCATAGAATTGTCATGGGAACAGAGCAGTAGAGTATATCTAGTGATATAAAGGGGATAAGAGTTTTGAATGGAGAATTCAGTTCTTCTCCATAATTTTGGGAATCAGGCAGTGCTTACAACCCCAAGAGACGGTTTTTTTGTGTATCCGAGTATAGCCCCTACTGCTCAATTTGAGGAGAGGAGGTTGAAATTGGAGGCAAGTTTTTTCTCCTGTGTCTCTAGAGAATGCCTGTCTGAAGAAAGGAGAGATGAGGTTACCACTGAGGAAAGGGTGGTGATACTGTTGGACTTCCAGTTTGGTATGATGGTTCCATGGGAGAAATGTGGCTTCATGAAAGAAACAGATTGGAGAGACTGATCTGTATTTCTTCTGAGGTTAAGTCAAGTAGGAAGAGTTTGTGCGTGCATGCACATCCAAGGATGGAGCTTTTGGGGGATGACATGAGTGGAAAAGGTGTCACAATAACAACAATTCCATCCCCCAGTTCTTATATAGAGTTTAACTGTTACAGGCTCAGTGAGTCATCTGGCTTTATCCAAAGTATCTGACTAAATGTAATGTAGCCTACGGAAAAATGAGAGGGGGAGAAGAAGATGAACCTACAGCAAATTCAGAGTTATATGACAGCAAACTATCCACCAAACTGTGAACTTAAGGCATGTACAATTAAAATTCTTATCTAGAATGTAGTTGCTGTGAACATGCAGAACAATTTTATTATATAACTGCTGCACTCATTCAAGCTTTTTAATTTCTCCTGGGTTTGGCTTAGCAATACACACACAAAAGTGAGCAAAGAAAAATCAGTACATGAAGCATTCCTTGTTCAAAAGTTTCATGTGCTATGGATAGCAGATGTTGTCATTAGTATGCAAGCCCTGAGTCTAAGTGACCTAAAGGCATGCATGGTTCAGTAGGGCAAACTTTTGTGTGTAGCACAGAATGTTCAATCTTCTACTATGGCAGGTTTCTTCAGGCTAAAGTTTTCTGTATGTTCTTCCCTTGTCTACTTTGACTATCTAGTGAATTTTTCTTTTTCCGAGCATTATCACATGATTGGGGTACTAAAAGGTGAAGCTGAATGTGATAGCTTATAATATATTGGCCTTTCAGATGCTGCATGACCTCAGGTCAGCTGGGATCGAGGATACCCACAACTTCTCAGGATCTGGCCCTGTACATTCCATCAAGTCATGGGAGTAAAGGTGGGAGGGTCAGGCCCTTAGCTGGATTATTGCTGGAAGCAGTATCTTGATAGAACTTTGGGATCTTCTGGATGAGATGTGCTATGTAAATATAAACTATTAGGCCCTCTTCCATGTTGTTACACCCGTGTATGCCTATAGACTTCAGTCTAGTTGCATCAGTGGAAGAGTAGAATTCTATGGGATCTTATTTAGTTTTATTTCTATCAATGTAAAGCTTTCTTTAAATTTAAAAGAAATCTAGAGAGAACTTATCATCTGCATTGTGACTGGCTAGAATCCATGATCTATAATAATTGCCTACAAGTGCTGCCAGGATGGATCCCTGTACAGTTACAGTAAGAGGCAAATAAAGGCTTTTGTAGGGTGGTCTAAGAGTAAATTATGTGCATGCATGATAATGTTTGTTTTTCAGTTGCTGGGGATCATCCAGTCATAATACACTTACATCATCTATTTAGGCTCTCCAGGTGATTGTCTCCTGATGTCAATCTTCTGAATGCCAACTATATACATATTAAAGAGGGGAGTTAATATTTGACACAGTAGTATTTCAAATTCATATAAATGAACTCCTGTTAAATTCTGAATGGATCTACAGGATGCAGGTGTGCATTGTAACTAGATACCAGAAACTTGTTCCTTAGCTGTGAATTTCCATGCTTTTAAAATAGATTTGATGCAATTAATGCCTTGGGACTTATTTTGTTATGTTTAAATGTGGTGGCTCAAGCTATTCTCAACTCCAGTGTCTTTTGGGGGTGTTGGTGGTTTTATTAAGACAGGAACAGCCCCTGCTGTCATTTGCTGGAATATTCAGTTCAATGAAAAATGCCTAAGGGCCCAATTCAGCCACCTCTTAAATCAATGGAGAGAGTTGGTGTCAGTGGAAGCATTATCAAGTCCTAAACAAGCAAGTTTTGTGCTGGTTGTTGGTGGAAAGCAACCTTATGTATCAAACACTTTCCCCTTGTTAAAGAGAAAAGGCGTAAATGTTTATCAGCTGTGCACAGGAGTCTCCCTGCTTCATACTTCATTCCCTCCTCTCGCTATCCTACAAGCACTTTGGGAAGCGGATTCTGTCCCTCCAAGGGTGCTGATAAATAAAGATGATGCCAAGATCCTTGAGTTTTCACCTAATGTTTAATTCTGAGCCACAGTTTCCACTATTGTTTCCAATCTTGTTCCCTGCTGTTACTTTAGCTCTGTCCATGGTACCTCTCTGTGGCATCAGGTCATTTTTGGAGGGAGAAAATTCTTCAGCATGTACCCACTCCACTTTCTGATCACTGTCTCTTGCTCCTCCCAGAACCTAGAAGCCTAACCTGAAAGTGCACTGAACTGTGAGATGCACTAATGGAGCAGAGAGTGCCATTTTAACATGATCAACCAATAATATTTGCATAATATCTCCAAAATACTTTATACAATCTCCAAAACACTTTCCAAATATTAACTCATTAACGTCTGATTAATGTCCATGACTAAGCTCCCAATAGATTCAGGAGCAAGCCCTAATTTATGAGTAGAAGATTAACACTAAAAGCCAGGGTTTTAAACAGCTAGACAAAAATGAGAATTCTATTCTGGTCATTAATACAGAAAGCCAAATTCTACCATGTTAATATTATTAAAAATTGTACTCTGGGTCTGAACGTTATTCATCCCAGAGCTGAAGTGAACTCTGAATAAATTATCAAAATAACTAAAAGGTTTGAATAATGTAAAATGATTCACAAATAATTTATTTCACAATTGAAAAAAATATGAATTATTAATCTGACAAATATTATTCGACCAGCTCTCTTTAGTTGTAGAGAATCACAATGTAGCTAGCAGGCCCTCTGGTGTAATCTCTTATTCCAGTTATTACATTCAGTCAAAATGTATGAGGGAAAGGACCATTTGTTTAATGTAGTCAAGAAGTGCTTTGTATAATAGTTTAAACAAAGCATGGCTGTTTCCATATATAATTCGTACTTTATTACAAACGTGAGGAAGGAAGTCAAAAACTGATACAAGAACATGTGCAGGCTCAGCTTTGCAAATGTCAGTTGTTTTCTGAATATAATAAATGTGATGTTTACTTGGTGAAATAACCAAAGAGAAATTTCCTTCACAGAATAAGTAATTTCCAGAAAGAAAAAATAAATTCTATTAAAAGCATTCTGTGAACACCGGTAATTTCTCTCCAGCATTACCCATATCATAAAAAAGCTAAAAAGGCTTGCTGGTTTAATCTGAATACACTTGCCACGCAGGCCTCGTGAATCTTAGACTGGCTCTGGAAAGTTTCCAGGATCACTTGTCTGGGATAGCTGTGGCTTAAGGACACATGATATCTTCATAGTGCAGTTTTTCAGAACTCTGTCCCTCTTCCTTAAACTTCCTGTATTTCAAAATGTGTTTGAATGTAAAGCTGAAAGGGCATGCTAATCTTGACACTCTAAAAGATCTGACCAGCAGGTTAAGTAAAGATATGTTTGGCATGCAGGCCAGTAATGTATCATTAGATAGTCCAAGGTAACCTAACCTACCTGATTTGTGGTGGGGGAAACCGTTTTTAGTGTATTCTCTTCCCTTTATTTCATTTGCTGCTTTCTTGCCTGTTTCTTCAAGATGTGACCACCCATTATAGCAATTCCATGTTTCCCTCCTGGGTTTTTTGGATGCTGCTTTTGGATAGGCAACATGTTTATCTTGCCTAGCCCTAATGCTGAGTACAAGATGACTCCAGCCCCATTTATCAATCACATGTACATGGTGCATTTCTGATATGGGGATAATTTAAGTATCTAAGCTATGGGTAAACACAATTCTAATTAGCATTTATCCCCAACTGGTACCTTGACATCTGAGATTGATTTGTGAAATTCATCTCAGGGAAAGCCACATTATCAGGCAGTTGGTCCCCTTCCAGTTCCATTACACAGTGGGGCCAGAAAGCCAAACTAATCAGACCAGTGAGAATTCCCATAGTGAGGGAGAAAACCTGAGGTAGCACAGTGGTCAGCAATGCTTGTTAAGGTCACAAGACAGTTTTCATTTCAGACTATAGCTACCATTTGTTTTCACTATATTTACAAAACAGGCAGAATTTAGAGTTAATACAAAAGGGGGAAACAGGGTTCCTCAACCAACAGGCTTTGCTTTAACAATGGTGCTAGGTCTATTTATACAACACCAGCTGATTGTGTGGCCTGCCTATTTTTTTTTTTTTTAAAGTTCTGAGATGGCTTGGGCTGAGCACATTGCGAATTAAGGCACCGGGCATCTGGGATTCTATCTCACTATGTGTTTTGTTTCATTTCCCTAGATTTTCTCCCTGCACTGGGTAATCAGAGTAATGGAGAAGTTGCTTTTTTGTCTGATCCTTTCATATTAATGGCAGTAGCTGTATAGCACAACAAGTTCCTACTCTTGCTATTCCTCCACAAGCTCCCAGCAAGTTTCCACCTGCATTCTGTCGCTGTCAGTTCTGTGCCTTGCTGCAGTCTCATTACCAGAGCCCACTGCCAGATGCTAATAGCCTAACAATGCTCAGATTCCAAAATGTCAAACATAATGAAAGAGGGAGAGGCCATGAGAAAAAACAAAGTACAGCTTTACCTGTGGATCCACTCTGTTTCTAATATCCTATCTGCAGCTACTTTTCCCAATGTCCATAAAAGAAAAACTGGTGGCAGCACAATAGCAGTATGGCTGCTGGCTGCCAACCTGTGACAAGCACTCACACAATTGTAAACCACCTGTGTGCAAACTTGATGCCTCATACATATATATTCTTTCCCTGCCACTAAAATTCCTAATTGACCAAAACCAACAGCCCTTGCAATGCTATCAAGAAATGAAGACCTTTTGGCAGATAGTAGCTTAGGCTGTCTGATTTAAATTATTGGTGACAATGCCATGAGGGGAAATTTGTGCAGTTTATAGACTATATGTCATGCTAGGGATTGATTATTAGTATTGATAGAGGTGAACATGTGTGAGATACTGTGTGTGATCTTAGCTCCCCTCCAGACATACTGGTGGGCTAGCTAACATCTGTAAGGTATGTCACCTTATTACCAACTGTGGTTGTAGGTCTGCTATTGCAGATTTACAGATAATATGTCAGTATTCAAGTAAGACTCCCATAGTAACCAGTGGGAGATTCAACTACATAGTGAGTACATAGACCCTCAATCTGGACTGGGAGAGGGATCGACTGGAGATCAGAAATAATTACTCTAGTCATTCTCCTCTTAACTTTTACTTTTGTATTTTTTTAATTCTGCATTTCTGCATCAGATGTGTTGAAAACGGATGAAAAAAAACAAGGCAAAATTTTCAGGAAACATTTTTAGATACCAAACCCCCTACCTATCCATTTGTAATACCAGAGAGGACTGGTCCTCCAATTACCCAAATGAAAGGGCCAGGTGCCATTTGAGAAGTAGTTGGTGTATTAATACTTGGCTGTCTCGGCTTGTAAGTTCTTAAAAAAATCTGATCTTTGAATAAACAAGGTTTGAATTTTTATTATACTTTATTATAATTCTTAGAAGATTAGACTTGTTAAGACTCTTAGCATTTTAAATCTTAAAATACAGTCTTTAAATAAGCTTGTCTTTGCTGACCTGTCACCTTTATGTTATTTGCAGAAGAACTTTGATTAAGCCAGCATTAGCTAAGACTTTTCTTTAAATGATTTGAAAAATGTAACTTTAAATAGGTCATTAAAAAAATTGAGCTGTTTTAGTCTCCCTCCTATTTGGATTGTCTTAATAAGTAAAGCTGGCTATCTTGAGTTTGCTACAGGCTGCTCTAGTCCTATTTCAGCAACATAAATATATATATGTTCAGACTCTGCTTAATTTTCTGCAGGGTCTACTTGTTTCTTGGATAGGTCCAGTGAGTGAGAGGGAGGGCTATTGAATGTGACCGTGAAAGGATCTGGATTTCTACAGGGCACAATATGGACTCCTTGTCTTTTCGTTTTAACAGCAGATCAATGTTATCCCATATTAATTCCTCCCCTCTTGATTGCCTTTTTGGGGCTTTGTGCTACTTTTATAGTAGCTAATATATTGTATATCTGCCTCATAGTGATTCTTACTGCTGTGCACTTATAATTTTTTACTGATTCTCCCCCGAAAAGAGATTGCTTTTTATATAAACCAAACGGAAGAAATGGAATTCCTTTAATGGAGTTTTCCATTAGTAAATGGGGTTAATAATCATAGTACCTAACTCAAGGGGAAAAAACGTTATAAGTTTTAAGGTTTACAAAGCTCTTTGATATAGTTGGATGAAAGGCACCATAAAAGTACTAAGCATTTTCATTATCCCTTCTATCTGTATTTCTTAAATCTGCAAAATTCGGCTGACAATCATGTGAGATTAGGTTGTCCTATGACTTTTTATTTAACTTCCTGCTTTCTAGCAGACTAGAAATAGCTTAAGAGCAGAATAGCCTTCTCAATATGTTAGCACTTGCATTTTTTGGCAGAGACA
Organism: Emys orbicularis; assembly: GCF_028017835.1. Classification (NCBI taxonomy): domain Eukaryota; kingdom Metazoa; phylum Chordata; order Testudines; family Emydidae; genus Emys; species Emys orbicularis. Next base: position 35,076,351 of record NC_088691.1, on the reverse strand, counting down.
TGCATGAGTTATTTTTATTTTTTGTAATTCCTTAAAAAGGCCAGCAAAACTTTTTCAAATCTCTCAGTAGTTTTGGCCAAAGTTTTGGTGGAAGGCTTGGATCTGTTTTGTTTGTTGTTTGTTTGTTTTGTTTTTTTAATTTTGTCTAACCACTTCAAATATAATTAATCAAACCGCCATCCATTGACCGCTTTCCATCACTATTGACCTAGACTGTGGCAAATATTTATATATGTTTTTAAAGTGTTTGCAGAATCAGGGCCTGTTCTGGATTTAAACCAGTTGCCTAGAGTCAAACGGCTCTGTGTTATTACTAATCCCAATTCTCTGAGTTATAGAATCCCCTGAAAGCTAGCCATTGCTTGTGGAGGACAGGAAGATCACATTTGACTAGCATAGAAGGTTTTGGTGGTTTTTTTACCTTTGAGAATTGAACATAAAACCAAACTTTGCTGTACTATGTACACAATATTTCACACTTCATCCTATCAGATCAGGCATAGTGGAGTAACTCACAAAAGGAAAGCTGTCGGCCATATTTACTTATCAGTAAACCCGCAGTTTCTTGGTGTATTTTCAACTGACTTTCTCTGGGCTCGTTAACTAAGAAAATGGTCATTACTTAGATTGTTTTATCTGCAATACTTGCTTAAGTATTGTCACTTAAGATTTGCTTAGGGGTAAGATGCAATGAAGCAGTATCCTTTCTTTTGATGACCAGAATCTACCTATTCTACTTATATCAACTATTTGTAAACACATTTTTTGCATAAACACCTTCTTTGGATTGATGCAGCAAATTTTCAGCCTTTAGGAAGTTTGAGCTATTAAGAAGACTGGCATAGCACTAATAAAATCTAAACACTTATAGTCAAATCTTATTCCTGATGCTGCTAAATGGGAACTTACAGCTTAACATAATAGGCAATTTAGCATATAAATGTGCTCCATAAAAGCAGGAAGTTGGCAATGCAGAACAATAAATGTTAACCTTCGGGCAAGCTGTTACCAATGTACTAAAGGCTCTTGCAATTTTAATGAAGTTGTTTGTACATATGAGTCTTCTGTACTACATACCAGAATGCATTTCCCCCTAGTAGAACACCTTGAAGAATTCAAACCTGTGAGTTTTTCATGAGTGGCCTGTCTAGCAAATACTATTTAACTGTCATTTTTCAAACTTTTGTCCTCCTTTAACTTACCCTGCTTACCTATTGTCATAACTTTGCTCTAATAAACATTAAGGATGGACAAAAGTCAAAGGAGTCAGGGAGTTAGTGCAGGTGGGGTATGCATTTCCGCATTTGGATACTTGCATGAATATTCTGAACTGCTCCAGTCTAAACTCAGCTGGAAATTTCAAAATAGGTTAACATAAGACTTCCATTAGTTTCTGTTTCTAGTCAAGCCGGAAATACAGGGCCAAGTTCCATGCTGGCATAACTCCATTAAAGTCAATGGAATTACATCAGCAGCGAATTTGGTCTGTGATGTGAACAGCACCTCTTGTAGAAGTTTGAAGATTCTATTTCTAATCCCTGGGGCTGTATGAAAAAGAGCAAAGAAAATTTAGTAGCCTGGCTGTGAATCTCAGAAGTTTTAATTCAGGTTCAAGCAGAGTTTTGGGTGAAGGTTTGGGATATGGGAATTTGTTCAATTCTCCCTAGTGAATGTGGTAATAGAGCAGTGTGAACACATTCCCAATTTACTTTGACATGAAATAGCAAGTGTTTTGTGGTCATGTACCCAGAGTCTTGGAAAGGTACAAGTAGAGCTGGGCAGGAAATGATTTTACTGTCCTGCAAAAGATTTCCCGCTTCCACATCACAATGAACTCAAGACCTTCCAAAAATTAAGAGACTCACCCTATAAGAGTCAATAGCTTGGTGGTTAGGGCACTCACATGGGGGGGTGAGAAACCCAAGTTCAATTGCCTGCTCTGCCTGGTTTAACTCTCTCAATTTCATGTTGGAGCGGAGAACTGTTCCCACAAACAGCTTACATTTCAATGAATCATTTTCCCCAGAAAAAATAAAATAAAAAAGTTATAGCAAAAAACTCCTGACCACCTCTAAGTTCAGGCTCAAATGAATTTGGTTTTCTTGTAGTCAAACCATATTGCAAAATCACAGGAAAGGTACAGATTCAACGTGCCTAGAAGTTTGTATGAATTCCCCAGAAACTGAAGTCTGAAGTGGAATAACTGGCCATGTGACCTTTCCTTCTGAATGCAGTTTGACCTTGGTGTGCCAGTGAGCAAGTATACTCAGAATGTTTGCAGGTTATCCTGATAGAAATAGAGTATGTACCCAATTTTGCAGAAGTGTGTGGACACCAAAATATTTTATGAGGCACTGCTGGCTCGTGAATGCAGGCAACATGAGACAATCATGACTTCAGGTGCATTTTTGGGGTCTGAGTCGCTCATATGCTTTTGGCTTTATGTAGACCAATGGGTTCAAAAACAGGGCTCTGCTGGATCTACCTTTTCCCCTTCAAGCCAAAGCTGTGATGGACAGTCCCTAAGGGAACATGTTTGTTTCATCCCTACTGTCTTTCCTCCTACCTGCTCTTCCCTACCCCCATCATGTTTTCACATGGCCCTCTGTGATGATTTGGGAAATCTCTCTATGTAGAATCTATGCATTCTAATTTATGTTATGAAGTTGTTCTTATTAACTTGTATCATACAATAATTCTAGCTGGACATGAAATGCACCAATATCTGAGACGTTTGTAGCATGTTTCTCACAGACCAGATATAATGGAGGGTCATGCACCTTAACAATTGTATTCTGGAGCAAACAATTGGTATGCTAAGAAGGTTGCCGGAGCAAGAAGCTAGTCCTCCAATTTCTCCACAAGGAATAGGAGTGGAAAATTCCTTAAAAGAGTGAAGGGACCAAGGTAATAAAGTAGGGGTTTGATAGCAATTAAGAACAAGCGGAAAGGTTTTTGAGGAACAGGGAGCTTGGGCAGGAGAGGGGAAGAGATGAGCCTGCTTTCATCCCAGGGTAGTTTAACTCTGGGACCAGTCAAGGTCAGAGACTGCTAGCATGGCTAGAGAAGCTCCATGTTTCAGAAGTGAAACCAGGTGTTGCAGGGAACAATCCCATACATATCAGAGGACATTGCCTGAGGCCATAAATTTCTCCATAGTGGTGAAGAACCTGAGGCAGGAAAATGAATACAGGTGTGTTTATTATTTTGTCTAGATCTGTGCATCTCCCCTACTGTTAAGTAAAGAGTAATGGTGTTTTAGAAGTCAGTCTGTCTTTCTGTTGGCTTTCACTACTGTGTACTCCTGAAGATATACACTCTAAGGCCTTGTCTATACTGGCAAGTTTCTGCGCAGGAAAGCAGCTTTCTGTGTTGTAACTCCCAAGGTGTACACACTGCCAAGCCACTTTGTGCACAGAAATTGCACAGTTGCAGCGCTATAAAAACACCACCCCACCGAGAGCCATCTGCGCTGGGGGTACAGCGCTGCGGTGTGAGTGTAGACACCCTGGTCGATTACAGCGCTGCAATTGGCCTCCGGGAGGTGTCCCACAATGCTTGTTCTAGCCTCTCTGGTCATCGGTTTGAAGTTTACTGCCCTCAGGTGACCAACTGTAAGCACCACCCTTTATATTCCTTGGGAATTTTGAAAGTCCCCTTCCTGTTTGCTCAGTGACACGTGCAGTAGTCTCAGTGCATCTTTCCAGGTGACCATGGCTGCTCCATGCTCCAGGTGATCCCCCGCTTTGAGCAATGCTGAGCTGCTGAACCTCACCAGCATTTGGGGAGAGGAGGCTGTCCAGTCCCAGCTGCACTCCAGACATAGGAATTATGATACCTACAGACAGATTTCACGATGCATGACAGAAAGGGGCCATGATCGGGGCACATTGCAGTGCAGGGTCAAAGTGAAGGAGCTGCGGAACGCCTATCACAAGGCGTGGGAGGCAAACCGCCACTCTGGTGCTGCCCCCATGGCTTGCCGGTTCTACAAAGAGCTGGACTCGATACTCGGTGGCGATCCCACCTCCACTGCGAAGAGCCCCGTGGATACTTCCGGGGCTCATGTGCCAGTTGAGATTGGACTGAGCTAGGAGGAGGACATCTTGGAGGGGGAGGGGGACCCAGAGGCAGAGGACGACTCGGTGTTCAGAGATGCATGCAACCAGGAGCTCTTCTCTACACTGGAGGTGGCTAGCCAGTCACAGCGGTGGGAGCTTGGCGAAGCGGAAAGACGAGAGGAGACCCCTGGTAAATGACTTTGATTTTGGGAATCGCTGAAGCGAGTTATTGGGGGAAGGGAGGGTTGCAGAAGACCGGCTTGTTTCAGTATGCTGAGCTTGCAGGGAGGGATTTGCGGAAGGCAGGCGTCTGTGTGATGTGCATACCACCGCATGCCTAGTCTGAGCGGCGGAACAGGCTGTTGATTGACTCCCTCACTTCACGTGAATCTGCCTCAGAGATCTCCACGAAACTCTCATGAAGTTACTGGAAAATCCACTGCTGCAGGTTCTTTGGCAGAGCTGCTTTGTTTCTTGCTCCGTTAAGGGTAACTTTCCCGTGCCACTCTGCCGTCACTGGTGAGGGGGACCATTGCTGCACAAGCGAGCCTCATAAGGGCCAGGGCAGAAGCCGCAGTCTTGGAGAGGACCCTCCCTTGATTCCCTGCTCACCCTCAGCAGCGATAGATCTTCCATAATGAACACAGCCTGTGGAAAATGTGGGGACAGGAATGATTATAAGCCCCCTCCTACAGTGCCGGCTCTCCCCCATAGCCACGGGACCAGTGCACAGTACTGTCCTGGAACACTGAATTCCCCTGCCCCAGCAGTTGCTCACCATTTTGGGGGTCTTGTTGCTCATGTGTGCTTGCCTGGGGTCAGCCAGGTAGTGACAGGTATGTGAATAGTAGTTGTGTTTTAAAACACGGATACAGTGGTCTGTGTGTTGAAAACAATACTGCTTCTGTAAAATGTTGCATTTTGGCTTCACAGATATGGCCTTGGGAGCCCAGCCTCCCTCTTTGTTATTGCCAGCTGAATGGCTGCGCAGGATTAGAAAGCAGCCACAAAAAAGTAGAGAGGACCTTCTGCATGATGTCATGCTGCACTCCGTGGCAGAAAAACAAGAATTGAAGGAGTGGCAGGACAGCGAGAAGAGGGAAGAAAAGGAGAATGCAGCGCGCCAGAATGAAGCCACGGAGTGGCTCTTAAATGTTATGGAGTGCCAAGTGGACACGCTCCAGGCGCTCCCAGCACTCCAAACTGAGCAGCTCCATACCCACCCTCCCCTGCAGCAGCTGTCACAAAACTCTTTCCCATGCACCCCACACACACCACCAACACACTCTTATCAACCTCCTGGCTCCACTCTATACCCGCTGCATTCCACTCCTGCCCCATCACAGTCCAGCCTTGCGGACTCCCTCCCTCTGCAGTTTAGCCCTGCTGAAGTGCAATACCCACTGCACTGTACTCCAAAGGAGAAGGTTGGTTATGATCCTTGGACATATACAAATCTTTAACCCTCCCTTCCACCATTCCCCTCAGTGCTGATGTTTTTTTGTTTGTCTCTCTCCTCCAGTAGTTGTTTTTTAATAAAATAATTGTTTTGGTTTGAAAGCAATCTTTATTCCATTAACTGAAAGCAAAGATAGCCCTGCAGAGCAACAGGCAATTTTCTTAAACCTTCATAGTGCATCGTCCGCAACAATGACAATCACCTCCTAGCATTTACAAGTACTGCACTCCCGAGCATAGCAACAATAATTAGTGGCTTTCAGCTTCAAATTGCTGCCTCAAGGCTTCCCTGATCCTTATGGCCCCACGCTGCACCCCTCTAATAGCCCTGGTCTCTGGCTGTTCAAATTCAGCCTCCAGGCGCTGAGACTCAACGGTCCAGCCCTGAGTGAAGCTTTCACCCTTCCCTACACAAATATTATGGAGCGTACCGCATGCTGCTATAACCATAGGAATATTGTCATCGGCCAGGTCCAGCCTCCCATATAGGCAGTGCCAGCTGACCTTTAAATGGCCAAAAGCACATTCAACAGTCATTCTGCACTTGCTCAGCCTGTTGCTGAACCGCTCCTTGCTGCTGTCGAGGTTCCCCGTGTATGGCTTCATAAGCCACAGCGTTAAGGGGTAGGCAGGGTCTCCCAGGATCACAGTGGGCATTTCTACTTCCCTTACGGTGATCTTCTGGTCCAGGAAGAAAGTCCCTGCTTGCAGCTTCCTGAACAGACCAGTGTTCCGAATGATGCATGCGTCATGCATCTTTCCGGACCAGCCTGCATTAATGTCTGTGAAATGCCCACGGTGATCCACAAGCACCTGGAGAACCATTGAGAAATACCCTTCCGATTAATCCACTCGGTGGCTAGATGGTCTGGTGCCAGAATTGGAATATGCGTGACATCTATCACCCCTGCATAGTTAGGGAAGCCCATTTGTGAAAAACCATTCACAATGTCATGCACGTTTCCCAGGGTCACGGTCTTTTGCAGCAGGATGAAATTAATGGCCCTGCACACTTCCGTCAACATGAGTCCAACGGTCGACTTTCCCACTCCGAACTGGTTAGTGACCGATCGGTAGCAGTCTGGAGTAGCCAGCTTCCACAGTGCAATCACCACGCACTTCTCCAATGACAGGGCCACTCTCATTCTCGTGTCCTTGCGCCGCAGGGCTGGGGTGAGCTCATCACACAGTCCCATGAAAGTGGCTTTCCCCATCCAAAAGTTCTGCAGCCACTGCTTGTCATCCCAGACGTGCATAACGATGTGATCCTACCACTCACTGCTTGTTTCCCGAGCCCAAAAGTGGCGTTCCACTGTGGTCAGCACCTCCGTGAATGCCACAAGCGATCTGGTGTCGTAGCTAGTACGCATGGCAAGATCAATGTCTCACTTCTCTTGCCTTTGTAGTTTAAGGAATAACTCCACTGCCACTCATGACATGTTAGTGAGATCGAGCAGCATATTGGTCAACAGTGTGGGATCCATTCCTGCAGACCGAGAGGCAGAGCGCACACTACACAAACCATTGAAAGATGGTGCCATATGCAGATGGACACACAGGGATTTCTGGGATGTGAAGCAATGCATCACAGGGCATTGAGACAGGACTCATGATGCCCTGTGACCCTCTCCTCCTTCCACAACACTTAGCGGCAGAAGAGGAAGAGATGCTCTGTGGGATAGCTGCCCAGAGTGCACTGCTACAAATGCTGATGCAAGTGCCACAAGTATGAACACGCTATTGCGCAGGCAACTGACAGTGTGAACACACAACAGCAGTTTTCCTTCGGCACTCTCTGAGCATCGATGTAACTGCTGGCTAAGAAACTCTGCCAATGTAGGCATACCATAAAACAGAAGGCTCGCACATTCAGTACAATACTGGGGAATATGTAAGAGCTGCTGGGGAGGCTTACATGAGACACACTGGTTTCAGGGCCTAGACAACTGCTCTGCAGGGTCCCCACTGCCAAATGAGGTGTGTTCCATGAGGTCTGTGCCCAGAGTGCATGCCTGGAGGCCTAAAGTCAGAAATAGTGTTTAAACACTGCCCAAGCCCCAGAAAATTAAGGGCATGTGGGATTCAGCATTTTGATCCCCTCACAGCATTCTGAGTGTCCAACAGGGGGAGCGCGACTAGATCTGTGATACCCTCAGACTTGCTAATGGTCTGGTGTCCAGTGACCACATGTGTAGCCAGGAAACTTTTTAATTGCTTACTGTGTATGCTAAGGAACTCGGTTGGTGTTTTGTTTTGTTTTTTTTTCTACTCAGCTGCTGTGAGGCTGACATTATGTCAATGGAGGCATGGGATCAAGGTTTTAAAGAGAGCTTAGGGTGAGTGGGAAAAGAATTAACCAGCATTCATATTTCTCTCGATCAAAGACTTAACTGCATTTGAAAAATACTATATATTATTAACAGACTGAAAAACAATTAGAAACATAAAGAGAAGGAAAGTGAGGAGTTTCCACTTGGAATAATGCAAGTTGATATGACTCATGGAAAAAACATCTTCAACCCAGGTTGTAAGTGGGAGCTAGAAAGCAGTAATGCCAGAAGTCTAAAGTCAATACAAGTATTCATTTTTGCAGAGGCATAATGGGGCAGGGATGTAAAAGACCCCTAAAGGGCTAGTTCACCTGCATCTAGAATATTGCATTCAGTTCTGGTGGGTAACTATCACCAAATGTTTTGTCTCATTTTATTTTTATTTTCCCAGTGAAAGGAATGAAGTTTAAGATGTGAGAAAATGCAACACTTTTTTTAAGCCTTTCTCCAGTTTTTCAGAGGAAAAAAGGGGAAAATGTAAAAAGAAATATGAGAGTGGGGGAAGCAAGTCCTGAGGAAATTTTAATTCAACAACATTCATTTGAACATTTTTCATTTAAAAAAAATTACCAGCTTACATTGGAGGAGGTTAGAGGAATCAGCTGAAGTAGCCTAGGAACTGATATGCCAGAAATGAAAAAAAATAAATATAAATTGGCAAAGCAATGGCTAAGGCAGAGTCTTCAGATATTTTGTTTATTTCTGTACAATTATCTCAGTCACCCCATAACCTACTAAGCTAGATACTACACTGATGAGAAAACAGATTTTAAGTGACTTTTACACAGGGTAACAGGTAATTTATGGCAGAACCAAGAATACAGCCCAGGTCTCCTACTGTGCTTTAGCCATGAAACCATCCTCCTTTTGTCTACAGATACCTGAAGGATATGAACTCCAACAATGGAGCAGAAATTACCATAATAAAAGGAGTGCAATTAAAAATAATTGAAGGAAAGTGAGAAAATTTGGGATAAATGCAAAAAAAAAAAAAGTTTGACATTGAAATCTACTGGTCTCCCAAGCAAAGTCGTAGAAGTCCCATCATTTGACACATTTCAAACTAGACTGGATAATACTCTAGCAAATGCCCCGGGTTCTAAACTGGGGTAGAGGCACTAAAAGTATTTTTCCAGCTCTGGCACCTATAACAGAATTATTTTTGTCCTGGCAAGCCATTTTTTCCAATACTGTAATGCTTTACTTTTTCCAATGAACACTTTTGTATGGAATTACCCCAAAATATGAAGAAATCATTGAAATGTCCTGCTATATTGTGCATTTTAGTCATTAATGAGGAAGAAGTTTAGACTGCTCTTGTAGTATTACATCATTCTTCCAGGTTAGAGAAGTGAAGGTTTGCTTTCTCCATATCTAAATGTCTTCAGTTTAAATGCTAATTAGAGTCCATGAAATCAAGTTCTACCAGCCACACTTCACTTGACAGAAAAACATACTGGGTCCTTGACTCTTCTCTTGCCCATTCTCCTTTTTTTCTGAGAAGATAAAAAATTATATGTACAGATTTTCATTATGACTAAGCAGTGCCAGCTTCCTCATCTAAGAACACCAATGCATGGTTGTTGGTTCCACCACAATGCAATATGTAAGATTAAAAACATACATACATATAGTTACAAACCAGATTCATGGATTGTTTTGAAACACATAAGGATAATAGTAACCTATGATTAGAAATATTTTTCTCTTGCAGGCAACATTGTTTTGAAACAGTTGGTTAAGTTGACAAGGCTATTGCTCAGGCAGCTGTGCCTCATCTCTAGGAGTGAAAAGGATTGTTTAGGGGTCTCCATGAACTGTTCTATACTCTGTCTCTTTGCTAAGACTGAAACATAATTGCCATTTGTGTTGGTAGATTTGTGAAACTGGAAAATCCTCAGTATAACAAACAATCTTAATTATGATCTCATACGCTTCTCGCCCTCTGCCTCCACTACCACACACGCTGCCCACCATACTTAACCTGTGCACATAGTTCCATCCTGAATATTTGCTGATGTTATTAAGGTTGTAATTAATGTTTTGCATTACACTGTGAGGGAACTGAATGCACTGTTGCTCACTCAAAGAAATCAATCCTGAGTTGTGCCCCCAAATCATGAGACTGGCTAACAGATTAACTCTCTGGGGTCCTTTGCCTTTTGATGTTTCAGCTTTTGTGGTTCCATTTTTTCCCCTCCCTGACAGCTAGAAACTTATTTTAAAAAAACCCCTCCACTACTGAGATTCTCACTTATTCACATGGTTCCAGAAAATGGGACTATCAGAACAATCCCAGATATAAAATCATGAGATTTGTGATAAAATCATGAGAGTTTTCAACACTGTAAATGTAATGGATGTGTAATTTGTTTCCTTAACACTTGGAAACAGAAGTAAGTTCTTTGTGATGATATACACCAACAGTGGAAATGTGCCATAACAAATTTCCTCGATTTTTAAATGATGGCTTTTCTTCAATGGAACTTTATTTGGCCTGTCCACAGATCCTTAGACAGTGTTGACATCGTGACTGATAAGGAAATAACAGCAAACCAGCTGAGCAGTATGGACATAATTAGAGCTGGGTGAAATTTTTCAACCAAAATGTTTTTCAAATTCGTGTCGGTTTAACCAAATTATTCAAATCTTAGGTGGGGGTGGGATTTTTAAATAATCAAAACAGTTCATTTCAGTATTTTCAAAAAGGAACATTTCAGTTTAGGGTTTCAAAATTACTGTTCATTTAATAAATTTCCTTTAATGTGTTTATACATTTTTAAAAGTTTGAGAATATTCAAAATCAAAACATTTTATTTGGCCCAAAACCATTTTTTTAACTTTTCAATTCACTGGGAATTTAGAAAAGAATTATGTTCAGTCCAACTGGAAATCTTTACTTTCTGAAATTTCCAGTGAACCAAAAAATTAGTTATTTACCTGGCTCTCCTTATAATACACATTTCTGTAAGGCAAATTGAAGACAAACTATAATATTTGTTTTTTCTATCTCCCCTGGCACCCTGACAATTGTTTAATACATCAACTGAGTTTTATTAGCTTGTAAACTCTTCAGGGCAGTCTTTTACTGCGTTTGTACAACATGCAGCTGAATGATCCTGATTGGAGTTTCTAGCCAGCACCTTTACTCATATGGACTAGCCCCTTACTCCACCACAATCTCATTCAAGTCAGCAAGATCACTCACAGTAAGGGGCTATCGAACAGGAAGAAAGGTGACAGAATGTGGCCCAAAGCAACCAATAACATTTGGTCCTTAACATTGCTTCAAGCATATTTCTCCACACTGTGTATATGGTTCCTGTTTGTTAACTATGTGTAAGAAAAGATTAAATCTTTATCTACTGGCCTATCCTTCAAACGCCCAGGGGAGCAACTTCACTCATTCACTTTAATGAGTGTACTCCCATAAATAAAGTTCTTTGCATACATAAGTGGTTGTAGGAGCAGGTTCTATGTTTGCTGTATCATTTCTTTCTAGAAACAAAGTGCTCTCTGAAAGAAACAATGGGCTTTTTTTAAATGATCTGTTATAGAGTTTTTTGCTTGTGATGAAGTGGGCTGTAGCCCACGAAAGCTTATGCTCAAATAAAGTACTCTACGGTGCCACAAGTACTCCTGTTCTTTTTGCTGATACAGACTAACACGGCTGCTACTCTGAGACCTTGCTTCTGACTGATTCTCATAAAATACGATAAATTGAAAATGACAATTTAGGGCTCAATCTTTCTCCCACTTAAAATGGTTTCATACCACTGTACCTGCACAGATTTAATTGGAATTACTCCTGATTTACACCTTAATATGTAAGAGGAGAATTGGACCCTGACCCTCCATCTTAGGTGTAGGTAGCAAGTGCATGTAACTGTCAAAGGTGGAGAGGCTAAGGCTTGAGCTATAAGAATAGAACTTCATCCTTCACCTTTGCTTCATTTGGGTGGTTTGTATTATAATTCAGCCATTGTGTTGTTTAAACATGTCTTTTGTATTCTTTTTCTGTAGAAAACAAGGAAAGTGGAAAAAAATACCTTTACATAACTGAGAAAAAAATCCGTTGTCTCATAAAAATTGAAAATGTTCACATCCACTTAAACTTTATCTATGAAATGTACAGTTCAGTGCCTTTCAATTGGAGTTTCTCGGTTTAACTTAATCAAATCTAAGGGTGCTAACAGTGATTATCTGTCTCCTCTTTAGTGCAAGAACATAATAAAACTGGTCACATTAGGAAGAAAATCATTTATTAGTAACAGTATGACAGAAGTTAAAGAAAATACAAGTCATGGAAGGTCATATCATGCTTTTTGCTGTATTTCCTTGGGAGGTTAAACTTTTCCAACTTCTTGCATAAACTTGAATCTGGTGAATTAAAAAAAATCCTTGTATACATGCAGTATGGAATAGGAATGGCATCAAAGGAATTATAGTCTTCGATCCATGCCATTTTAAAACAGTTATATTTCTTCAAAAGACTGGGCTGCACTCATTTGGAGTTATTCCAGTTCAACACATTTTCATATACTGAAGAGCATAATAAAAGTTCTCATGGAATTTTATGACAATATATAATGCCTATGCACGGTAGCCAGTTTGTGGTTTACACGTTGTTTCTCTAAGTATTTGTATGACCCTCTCCCATTTGAGGGTTTTGGGTCATTGTGACTGCCTTGCATACTGTGTTATGAAAGATTCTGCAAACTAGTGTAAGAGATCTATCAGAGTTAATATGCGGAGGGATAGTTAGTAGGTAGGAGGAGTGGACAGTCTGCATATGGCTCTTACCACTGAAGTATAGAGGAGAATGCCCTGGGCTGCAATCTTTCCTCCAGGCCTTACCCTATCCCAAACCCCTGGAAAAACAATCAGTAGCATCATGGCTCCATGTGTAAGGAGGACCAGGATCTGAGCAGGAATAGATATCTCATCCTTCCCATTTGCCTTGCTGAAAACACTCTCTGAAGATCTATTGAGGAGGCTGAATTTAGCATTAACTCCATGAGGGGAACCTCAGTGAGCCACCTTCCCCCTTTCCATTCCCTTTGTACTCTGAAATGGAGTGGAATCAGGCTTTAAAATAAAACCCCACCTCCTACAGAGACCGTGTTTTGTCAAACTTGACCCAAAATTTAAAGTTTTGAGAACATGTTTTCTACTAACTCCTTAGGCCTGTCTTAAATCTTTCTGAAATATTGTCATGGGGGTACTGGGAAAAACATTTTGTTGTGTTGTCTGCATCTCACGCACTATGTTATGAATGAAACCCTAAAAGTAAAATTGACTGGAGATTCACTAGTCTATTTTCATTGCCAAGCTAAGAAACATTCAAGGAGTAAACGGAAAGCAGAATAGTAGTAGTTGTGGAGTTGGGGCCTGAGACAGGACTCTGGATTCTAGCCCCAGTGCTGCCATGATTCACTGCATGTGATTGGCCAAATCAGAGCCTTAGTCTCTGTCAATTTTCTGGTCTGCAGAAATATACCATCTACTTCACATGGGTGGTGTTGTGATCTGATGTTTAAAGCGTCTTTGTGGAGCATGTTGAAAACTTTGGATAAAAAGCAAATTACTGTGTCTTCCGTAGGTATTCTTTTGTCATATTCAGATTTTAATATGTAACTTAAATATTGTACATGTTCACCTGCTAAAATATCTTCTGAAGGTCTTTGTGGTGTTGCTCTAACAATTATGGGAAGACAAGCTCATCTAATGTAAGAAGGATACAGACAGTACAAGGTTTACTAATTTACTGAAAGGATTTTGAGAATAGACAATGTGTTTTTTTACCAAGGTGTTCATGTCAGTATGACGTGTTATTATGGAAGTATGGCTGGCTGCATTTCCAAACAATGCAGTGCATGGGAGAGGAAATCCCACATTCACAGTTACTCCACCACTTCTGAACTAGCTTAATCAGTCTCTGCTATGAAAATGTGTGTTAATGGTCAAATTTCAGGCACATACAGAAATAAGCTACTGTATATGACTGATTTGTTACATTTCAGACTGAAATCTATAAATTGGTTACAGCAAAAAATAATTACTTACTGGAGAAACAGATCACATGCCGAATGAGATATTAGTAATTGAATTAGATATATCATTTACTGCATCTGATATATTGTACAGTGAGGCAGGTACATCCCCTGCAGAATTAGATGTATTACCTGCTGAAACCATATATATTGCTTGCATCAGAAGCATCACCTTTCGAACCAGAAACATCACCTACTGAATTAGATAGATTATCTACTGAATCTAATACATAGCATAATAAATCAAAGTTACCACCTACTGATTCAAGAATATTGCATTGAAGCTGTCCTCTCAGTGCATACATCTTTAAGGAAGTCTGCATGTGTGCCAACTTCATTTGTTGAATATTGTATTCTACCTCAGAGAGGAATACCCCGTTCAAAGGGAGCCAATAACAAGAAATTTGCAGCTTTCAGTACATTTTCTGTATTTATTACTGGATATGTTCAGGGGTATTGATTAGAAACAGCTGTAGTTTTATTATGTGGAATGTAACTTTATTTTGCTTCTGGAACTACCTCAAAATATTATGTTTTATAAATTAATTTGGATTTTAACCTAAATGAGCTGATACCCCACCACTAAGCTTCACAATATTACATTGGTAAAATGAAATAAAAAACATTCACTTACAAAACCCAGTGAGATTGTATTTATTGGGAGAGGGGGTCCCATGAATGCCTTTGGTTCCACTTTTGTGTTCTATACATTCTTTCAGCAGTGCCTCATCTGAAAACATGTATTCCAAACACAATGATAAATAGAGCCACAGATTGTCTAGGCAAATGTTTGCCATCTCACTTTTTCTCACCGGCTGCTTCAACGTGTGCTTGAACAGAACTTTAGTATAGACATGCATAGGGAAGGAAATAAAGCAGGAGAGAAGATGTTTGACATGGGGGGAGGAGAGCAAAAAGAGGAAGGCTTATTTTTTTCTTTAACAATTTTTCTTTCAGCGTTTTGACAGACCCATTTTTATTATTATTATTTCGACAAGATAAGGCAGTGTCTGTTGCTGGCAAACAGATTGAAATATTCTGAGTAGTGGAGCCACAGCAAAATGTGATTATAGTAGCTAGTCAGAGTAGAAATAGTTGCATATTATGCAAATCCATGTCCTCTGATTAGCTACTAACCGCTGTCAGCCAATCAAAGTGTAAAGATTTATGTGCTACATGGTTAATAAGAAATAACCATACCACGTTTAATCATCAGACTCTAAAAACAAATGAAGGTAGGGACTGAATAACCAAGGGGTGGATAGTGGATGGGGAGTTGCAGCTATATATCAGTATTCAACACCCCTGAATTCTGATTGGAAGAGACCATTCAGTTTCAGCGTAACTGTTATGGGATATTTGCCATGTCAGTCGTCAGCCTTAGTACCTATAATTTTGTCTACTTTGCAATTTAGATGAACCCAACACTTTTATTTTACACTGTACAGATTGTATAGGGTATCAGAGGTAAATTGTGGAGGACAAAATATCTATGCAACACTTCTGCTTATGTGATCACCCTCCCCCGTGTGATTAACGAAGGGGTAGGGCTGACCTAGGAGGGAAGGCCTTAAAAGCCAGAGGCTAAGCGACCAAGGGGAGCTAGCAAACAAGGGACCGCAAACAGGGGAGTTTGAGAGGGGGTTTGTAGGAGGGAGTCATAATATAATTGCTATGGTTAGGAAGGGCCACCTTGCCAGTGCCAGACAGAGAACCAAACCATGGATGCCTCTACCCAGATCCTGGTGTGGATTTGCGGAGACTGTGGCCTGCATTTTCCACTCACAGAAAGCCAGGCTGTGGGACCATCCAGTGTGAGAGGTGCCTGCTGGTGAAATCTCTCAGGAAGTAGGAAGAGCTACAGGAGGAGGTGACTAGGCTGAGGAATTCATTGACAGTATTCATATGGAGACTTCCAAGGCTGAGGACACTATCCAGCTAGAGAGGACTGCTGTCATGCCACCAGGGGAGGAGGATAAGGCTCTGGTACAGGGAGGACACTGGCCACTGGTTACTTCTGGCAGCAGGCAGTGCTCCGCCCCCTATTCCCAACCCACCCACCATGGTGATGGAGAACCATTATGCTGCCCTGGCTACAAGTGATGTGGAATCACCCCCAAAGGTTGAAGAAGAGAATCCATGTACCCCGAAGGCTGGGAGGATCACAACCACCTCTCCCAGGAGGAAACATAGGGTAGTGGTGGTTGGAGACTCTCTTCTGCGAGGGAATGCAGCACCTATCTGTCACCCTGACATGGCATCCCAGGAGGTATAATGCCTGCCAGGAGCCCATATCCAAGATGTTAACAGAGGGACTGTCGAGGATCATCTGGCCCTCTGACTACTACCCCATGCTACTCATCCATGTGGGCACTAATGATACTGCCAGGTATGACCCTCAGCAGATCAGAAGTGACCACAGGGCTCTGGGAGTAAAGGTGAGGGAGTTGGGAGCACAAGTGGTGTTCTCTTCAGTTCTTCCAGTCAAGGGTAGGGCCCTCGGCAGAGACAGATGCATCCTGGAGGTGAATGCCTGGTTTTGAGAATGGTGTTGCTAGGAGGGCTTCGGCTTCCTTGACCATGGGATGCTGTTCCAGGAAGAAGGACTGCTAAACAGAGATGGGGTCCACCCATCGAGGAAGGGGAAGAGCATATTTGGCTACAGACTGGCTAACCCAGTGAGGAGGGCTTTAAACTAGGTTCAATGGGGGCAAGTGAACAAAGCCCACAGGTAACATGGATACCTGGGAGAAGGGTCAGAATTTGGGGGGAGCATGGGCTGTTATAGCAGAAATAAGGGAGAGACAAGACAGAACTGTTGTGGCTAAGAAGATGTCTGTATACTAATGCGAAAAGTATAGGGAATAAGTATGGGGAATAAGAAGGAAGAACTCAAAATGCTAGTAAATAAACACAACTATGACATATTTGGCATCTTGGAGACTTGGTGGGATAATACACATGACTGGAATATTCGTATAGAAGAGTACAGTTTGCTCAGGAAGGACAGGCAGGGAAAAAGAGAGGAGGTGTTGTCTTATATATTAAAAATGTATACACTTGGACTGAGGTTGAGATAGAAATAAGAGACAGACTTGTTGAAAGTCTCTGGGTAAGGATAAAAGGGGTAAAAAAAACCAAGGGTGATGTCATGGTAGGGGTCTACTACAGACCACCAAACCAGGAAGAAGAGGTGGATGAGGCTTTTTTTAAACAACTAACAAAATCATCCAAAGCACAGGACTTGGTGGTGATGGGGGACTTCAACTACCTAGACATCTGTTGGAAAAATAACACATCAGGGCACAGATTATCCAACAAGTTCCTGGAATGTATTGGAGACAATTTTTTATTTCAGAAGGTGGAGAAAGCTACTGGGGGGCGGCTGTTCTAGATTTGATTTTGACAAATAGGGAGGAACTGGTTGAGAATTTGAAAGTGGAAGGCAACTTGAGTGAAAGTGATCATGAAATGGTAGAGTTCATGATTCTAAGGAATCGTAGGAGGGAGAACAGCACAATAAAGACAATGGATTTCAAGAAGGCAGAGTTTAGCAAACTCAGGGAGTTGGTAAGTAAAATCCCATGGGAAGCAAGTCTAAGGGGAAAAACAATTGAAGACAGCTGGCAGTTTTTCAAAGAGACATTATTAAGGGCACAAGAGCAAACTATCCCACCGCGTAGGAAAGATAGAAAGTATAGCACGAGACCACCCTGGCTTACCCAGGAGATCTTCAATGATCTAAAACGCAAGAGGCCTACAAAAAGTGGAAACTCGGTCAAATTACAAAGGATGAATATAAACAAATAACACAAGCATGTAGGGACAAAATTAGAAAAGCCAAGACACAAAATGAGATCAAACTAGCTAGGGACATAAAAGAAAACAAGAAAACATTCTACAAATACATTAGAAGCAAGAGGAAGACCAAGGACAGAGTAGGCCCATTACTCAATGAGGGGGAAAAGACAATAACAGAAAATATGGAAATGGTAGAGTTGCTTAATGACTTCTTTGTTTCAGTTTTCACCAAGAAGGTTGGTGGAGATTGGACATCTAACATAGTGAATGCCAGTGAAAATGAGGTTGGATCAGAGTCTAAAATAGGGAAAGAACAAGTCAAAAATTACTTAGACAAGTTAGATGTCTTCAAATCAGCAGGGCCTGATGAAATGCATCCTAGAATACTCAAGGAGCTGACTGAGGAGATATGAGCCATTAGCAATTATCTTTGAACGATCATGGAAGACGGGAGACAGGCTGGAAAAAGGCAAATATAGTGCCCACCTATAAAAAGGGAAATAAGAATAACCCGGGGAATTACAGACCAGTCAGCTTAACTTCTGTACCCAGAAAGATAATGGAGCAAATAATTAAGCAATCAATTTGCAAGCACCTAGAAGATAATGTGATAAATAACAGTCAGCATGGATTTGTCAAGAACAAATCATGTCAAACCAATCTGTTAGCTTTCTTTGACAGAGTAACAAGCCTTGTAGATGGGGGGAAGCGGTAGATGTGGTATATCTTGACTTTAGTAAGGCTTTTGTTACTCTCTTGCATGACCTTCTCATAAACAAACTAGGGAAATACAACCTAGATGGAGCTACTATAAGCTGGGTGCATAACGGGTTGGAAAATTATTCCCAGAGAGTAGTTATCAGTGGTTTACAGTCATGCTGGAAGAGCATAATGAGTGGGGTCCTGCAGGGATCGGTTCTGGGTCTGGTTCTGTTCAATATCTTCATCAGTGATTTAGATCAGTGGTCTCCAAAGTGGGGTGCAAGCACCCCAAGGGGTGCGCAAGAGGATCCTTGGGGGTGCCCGGCAGGAGGAGCGTCTTTTTTTTTTTTTTGCGCTTCGGCAAAAATGGTAGAGCCAGCGCAGCAGGGGGTGCGTGCTCAAAATTTTTTTACTGATAGGGGTGCGCGATCAAATAAGTTTGGAGACCACTTATTTAGGTAATGGTGTAGAGAGTATATTTATAAAGTTTATGGAAGATACCAAGCTTGGAGGGGTTGCAAGTGCTTTGGAGGATAGGATTAAAATTCAAAATGATCTGTACAAACTGGAGAAATGGTCTGAAGTAAATAGGATGAAATTCAATAAGGACAAATGCAAAGTACTCCACTTCGGAAGGAACAATCACTTGCACGCATACAAAATGGGAAATGACTGCCTAGGAAGAAGTACTGCAGAAAGGGATCTGGGGTTCATAGTGGATCACAAGTTAAATATGAGTCAACAGTGTAACACTGTTGCAAAAAAAGCAAACATCATTCTGGGATGTATTAGCAGAAGTGTTGTAAGCAAGACACGAGAAGTAATTCTTCCGCTGTACTCCGCACTGATTAGGCCTCAACTGGAGTATTGTGTCCAGTTCTGGGCGCCACATTTCAGGAAAGATGTGGACAAATTGGAGAAAGTCCAGAGAAGAGCAACAATAATGATTAAAGTTCTAGAAAACATGACCTATGAAATGTGCTCTATGGCTTTAGTTTGTGGGGTTCTCTGAATATATGATAATGAATGATAAATAAAAATAATCTGAAAACAGCTATGACTCAGGTATTGCTTTACTCTTTACAAGACTGGATATACTTGCCGACCCCAGTCCTTAGAGACGTAGCTGAACGGTGAATGCCTCCCTGACTAGGTACAGCATGTGTTTGAATCGTATCCATGGCCAGAGTTCTCTAAGGGTGTACAGTGATCTTGAGTGATACAAGCTCTCAAATAGGCTTTTTGAGATAGAGAACGAGCAGCAATTTCCCAGTGTAAGAAGTTTTGATACCTCTGAAGATGCAGGCTGCAGACATGGGAGACAGAATGGCTGCCCTGACTTACTATGTTGGGCCCAACTGAACTGATCATATGTCATAGCTTTCCCATTTCCAAGGAAACTACCTCCTGGCAAGTGTCAAGCCCCCTCAGCCTTGTACTATTTCTGTGGTTTCAGACCGTCAGGATCCAAATAATTTGCTAAAGGCTGCCAGCACAGTGAAGAAGTGGCAGTGCTAGGATGTGAAAACTGTAATCTTTCCAAATTACATTTCTCCACTGTTTAAGGAACAAAAAAGGATTTGCCTCAGTAAAGAAAGCACTTTGTTATATGAATCTCTCCCTCCTGTAGTTTTGTATCTTATGTTCAAGTGGGTAAACTCTGCAAGTCAGATTTATATGCAAGTGTGTGTTTTGTTGCAGCAAAATCTGAGGCAGCAACATCACAGAGAGATCTAAAGAGGAGCAGATTGGAACTGAATAAACCTTATTTGTAATTTTCCTTACTTGGAGGCTCTCATGGTTTTAACAGACAGCCTGAAGTTTAACTATGGTATACTGGAAAGGTGGTGGGTAAAATTGACTTTCAATTGGATTTAGGCTTCTAAGTGCTGAACTCGCTTTTGAAAATGGGACTTAGACCTCTAAGTCCCTGAGACAGTTTTTGAAATACGATTGATGTCTATAAATACATCAGAGGGATAAATACCAGGGAGGGAGAGGAGTTATTTAAGTGAAGCGGAATTGTTGACACAAGAACAAATGGATATAAACTGGCCATCAACAAGTTTAGGCTTGAAATTCAACTAAAGTTTCTAACCATCAGAGGAGAGAAGTGCTGGAAAAACCATCCAAGGGGAGCAGTGGGGGACAAAAAAAATCTAACTTGTTTCAAGACTGAACTTGATAAGTTTACGGAGGGGATGGTATGATGAGATTGGCTACAATGATATGTGGCCCATTTGTGACTACTAATAGCAAATATCTCTAATGCCCAGAGTTCGCGCTCTAGAGGGTTCTGAGTTACTACAGAGAATTCTTTCCCAAATGTCTGGCTGTTGGGTCTTGCTGGCATCCTCAGGGTCCAATTGATCGCCATATTTGGGGTAAGGAAGGAATTTCCCCCCAGGTCAGACTGTCAGAAACCCTGAAGGTTTTTCGCCTTCCTCTGCAGCATGGGTCATGGGCCACTTAGAAGATTAAACTAGAGTAAGTGGTGGAGTCTCTGTAACTTGAAGTCTTTAAACCATGATTTGAGGACTTCAGTAACTCAACAAGAGGTTATGGGTCTATTAGAGGAGTGGGTGGATGAGGTTTTGTGGCCTGCAATGTGTGGGAGGTCAGACTAGATGATCACAATGGTCCCTTCTGGCTTTAAAGTCTGCCCACATTCTTTTGTATTGGATGGATGCTATTTATTTAAGATACCACACAATTTAAAGTGTTTAATAAGAGCGTGTAATATAAATAGGAAAGGTATTTATCTCTGGATATAAACTGGATTTCTCTTAATAATTTTGTTACTATAATAAGCTTCCAGTAATGCTCAGGATTTTAGAAGCTCACTGTTTTAGGAGCCTAAGTATTAATTATTGTTGTTGTTAATGTGTGCACCTAGAAGCCCTAGTCATGGACCAGGACTCAATTGTACTACATGTTGTACAAAGACTGACAGCTGGGGGCAGAATCCAGTCAGCCTACTACCTCAGTGGCACCTTTTCCTATCAATGAGGCACTAGTATGTACGCCTACCCTGTTTAAAAATGGGCTCGGTTGTTACAAAGTTGACACTTTTCAAATATACTGTTAGTCTTGTTATTTCTCTTCCGGAGACTCCTGTTATGTAGTTTTTATTGATATCTCTGTACATCTAACTAACTACAGAATATTACTTTGCAATATCCTCATTCCTCCATTTATTCCTCTCTCATTATGTGGATATGGCAGTGTGTTTATCTAGTTTTTATATAGCTTGGTGCCTGGCAAAAGCAACCAAAAGTTTTACAGTCTCGTGCATAAATTATTCAATTATGTAAGCAATTCCAATATTATCATAATGGCCTATAGGCAACCTTCCTGAAGGAAAGTGCATGGAGGGCAGAGTAGATAGGAGGGTTAGATCAAAGTGGTCAGGATCAAAGTGCTCAACGCTTATGATCTCTCATGAGAGAGGAGAAGCAAAATATGGATATAATGAATGTGAAGGGGTTATATACTGAGGGCACTGGACAGAGACTGCATAAAGTGCCCAGCTGATGCCACCACACAGGGTCCATCTGCCCTACATCCTGATATGAACAAACATTCATGTAAGAGACTCCTAACTATTAAAAAGGAATTTGCCTATTAAAAGCAGTAAGATTTTAATGGATCAAAATGGTGGTTTCAAGGAAAGCAGACATTTCCCCAAATTCTCACTTCACAGCTGTTGAGGCAGCAACTATCCAGTTTATTGCCATAGCTGAATGTATTGGTTGAACTGGAAGCATTTTGCCTTGTTGATTTAAATTTGAACTAGAAATAAATCTGACTCTTCTCCCATTCCAGATTCTCAATGTTTGCACCATATTAGGTCATGTCCACCTACTACATCCTGCTTCTGTAATCCTATGAATTCGGTGATAGAACTATTCTCAGATACACTCGTCGCATTAACATTGATTTTAAAAGAAAACTCAGAGCTGAGAGTAAAAATAGTCTCTGTCGGTTGACCGCTCCTTCATAGATCTTCAGAACGTATCTGGGAGATTTGATGAAGCTGAAAGGAGGATCAGGGAACTGGAAGATTAGTGCCATGAACTAGAATCTGCTAAAACTAATTTTTACTGGCAGTCTATTTACAATTAAAAGTAGATGACCCAGAAAAATCACTCCCAGCAAAATTATATATGTATAGATTACCAAAAAAGGATGCACAACTTCTGCTGGGTCCAACTGAATTTTATTCCCCTGCTATTTCTGCATGGGTTCATCATTCTCCAGGTCAATTAACACTGTTCTGCCAATTGCTTTTCCTCATCTAATTGGGAAACAGGCATAATCAGTACACTGAAAACAAGATCCTCAAGTTAGCTAAGGGAGGGGGAGGACCAGCTATTCTTCAACTCCCATAAAATTGATTAGAGATTTGGTTTAGTGAGCCAGAGGTGACTAAGAAATTTAATGTTGAAGCAAAAATTGGACACTCCATGTTGCATATTCACGGTCTACAAAAGCATAGCATGAGCTAAATGAGAGATGCATTTTTCTACTGATACCTCTCAGAATTCAAATTTTACTGGAACATGCCCTAAATATCATGTTGCACAGACTAACTCTTGCAGTAAGTCATCCTTCAGTAGCAAATTTGGCTGAATTTTAGATAAAATATACTTAGCAGCCCTAACAGTGCAGTAGATAGCCCAATGGTCTGCATCAGTCTGGCAATCTCTAGACCTTTCTCAGTAACATGGTTTTTCTGAACTAGTGGTTCCTGGTTTCTCTGTACTGTCATCATGATACCAACTCATACAGTGTCAATTACCTCTTCATTTGGGACCTGAATCTATTCCCAGTCAGGTAAATGGTTGTTATTGACTTCAATGTGTCAGAGAAAAACAAAGTTCTACACTCTCAGGTTGGGTGCAGCAAGTCAGATACTTTATTTTCTCTAGCAATTGCGTGGAGGGAGAGAGCAAAACAGGTCGTTCTCCAGGTAAACAATTACAGCCAGCATTTATACCTTTGTTACATACAATAATGGGCAACAGCTGCATTTTGTTTATACATAGGTCATCCTAATATCTTATTTTCCTCAACAATTTAGACTATAGTCTACATTCCATACTTATCTAACACAAGGTTGCAACAACTTCTCACACAGTTCTTTCCCACTTGCCTCACACAATCCTCGCTTCTACAAATCTCGTGTTATTAGGGTTACAGCTAGCCTGACTCTTGTTCACATAAGGGGACTGCGTAGATTTGAAATCCCCTTCAAATCCTTGTCAGTTCTTTCTCTACTTCCACAAATGGAAGTTGGATCCATGTCTTTTGGGTAATAAAGGTAGTAGTCTTTGTGAAGCAATATCCAAGTCTTGTTCCTTTAGTATTTCCAATCTCTTTTAACTTGTGTTGGCCAGTAGTTAATATAGATAAAGATCTCTGCTTTGTTCTGCCTATGGATATATGCATCTGTGAAGGGGTTCCACTCACCACAGGTGCACCTCTGTGAACTAGTTCTTGCCCTGTGTGGCACCCTCTTCCATCCGTTAATCATGTTGTGACCACTCTCACTCCCCCTGTGACTCAGGGTGCTCTTTTTTTGTGACTCAGCCCTCCAGCCAGGGCATTGTATGGTCCTCCCCTTCTGGAATCACCAAGTCCTACTGGACAACCTGTCCATATGCCATTTCAGGCAATTTTCTATTCCAACTCCAGGTCCTGTGCCACTTTGTCAGTGAATGGTAGGGGAACTCTGGCCCATCCTCTACTCCAGGTTCCAGTCCTGGGACCCTCTGACTAACAACTTAATCTGCTCAGTATTAGACCCTATTGCTGTTTCCCTGCTCTCCTTCCTATCCCACCTCTCATTTTCTATCTGCTTGTCTCTGGGTTTACCTCCCATAGCCTCCTCCACTTGACATGGTTAGTTCTAGGCCTCATGTCAGACTCCCTAGTCCAAGGCAGGACCCCAAGGCTTACTCTTCCCCTGGATTTCCTCCTTGTCCCTGGTCAACGCCCTTTACCTCTAGGGAGTGACTACAGACCTCTGTCCGGCATCCTCTTCTTGCTTTATAACCTAATCCAATCCTATTCTATCCCAACTCCTCCCCAAGCTGGGCTGCTTCTGACATTGTGGGGGTGGACATCCCATCACTTCATACTTTGGTAATGACATTTGGCTTCGTACACTTTTTCTTTTATAAATTTATTTTTAATGTAATGGTTCATTTCCTTTTAAATTTAATTTCCACCCAATTGTACATTTAAATATATAATGGAAAGTGCAAGAGCTTGATAATCGAACTAAAAATGAAAAATCGATTTCTATCCCCACCCATTGTCTGTAAATAGATTTGGTGCTCAATGAATTAACTAAATTAAGGTTTCAGAGTAGCAGCCGTGTTAGTCTGTATCTGCAAAAAGAACAGGAGTACTTGTGGCACCTTAGAGACTAACAAATTTATTTGAGCATAAACTTTCATGGGCTACAGCCCACTTCATCAGATGCATAGAATGGAACATATAGTAAGAAATATATATACAGACAGAGAACATGAAAAGATGGAAGTAGCCATACCAACTGTAAGAGGCTAATTAATTAAGATGAGGTATTATCAACAGGAGAAAAAAAATGTTTGTAGTGATAATCAAGATGGCTCATTTTAGACAGTTGACAAGAAGTTGTGAGGATGTTTAACCTGGGGAAATAGATTCAATAGGTGTAATGACCCAGCCACTCCCAGTCTCTATTCAAACCCAAGTTAATGGTATCTAAATTAAGGAATTTAAGTTTTGAAAATAATATAAAACTGGCTCTTTACACCAATACACTGGTATAATTCTATAGGAGAGAGAGTGGAGAATCAGGCCCCAATCTTAAAATCAGTGCCAGGAACATAAGCAATTTTAATTAAAGTATTAGTTGGAAGGTAATCCTGCATTATATAACATTCAGATATTCTAGTGTTGTTATCAACATCATTAAAACACTGAATGAACTTGTGAACAAGCAAAATCCCTCATGTGCTCTCCTAGCAAAAACTCAGGATTAGTGTCCAAAAACTCTCCATCTCCTCTTTCTGGGGTGGGGGGGGGGAGGAGGGAGAGTGGGGTTATTTTGTTCTTAACTTGAATACAACCTGACCCTGAGCTTTGTTCTGAACTGCCTACTGCTAGTGATTTTCCTACATGACCTTCCATCTTAACTTCTCGTCCCTCTGGCAGATGCACACTCCTTTCATACTCATAGACCAGAGTTTGAGGTTCATCTGTTGTGGCTAAGAAGGAAAGTCAGCACAAGAGACCTGAATCTCCATACAGAGTCCTATAGCTTGACCTCCTGTTTCCGTGTACCTAATGCATATTCCAGGGTCTCTTCCTTTAGTTCATCAGATACCTTTATAAGTTGTCTATATTAATAAAAACTAAGACAGATCTTCAAAATTAGGCTTGCATAGTTTGTAGATTCATTTACATGCACAAAACAGGCATGGAAGTACCCAATGTCTGTGTGCACAAATCAGATATTTGTGGGCACATATGTCCACTTGGGGCACCATCTGAGGACACATAAAACTGTTGCAGAAGCAAACCATGACTCCACTTACTTTTTTCATGGAAATGTAGGCTTGTATGGGACTCCACGACGTTCTCTAGTCCAGCCCCATGCTCTGACACAAGATCAAGTAAACCTAGGCCATCACTGACAGGCACTTGTCTAACCTGTTCTTAAAAACCTCCATCAATGGGGATTTATAACCTTGGAATCCTATTCCAGAGGTTAACTAAATTTAGAATTAAAAATGTTTTTCCTAACATCTAACCTAAATCTCCCTTGCTACAGATTAAGCCCAATACTTCTTGTGCTACCTGTAGCGGACATGGAGAACAATTGATCGTTGTCCTCTTTATAACAACTTTTAACATATTTGAAGACTATCACTTCCCCCCTCAGTCTTCTTTTCTGAAAACTAAGCAAAACCAGTTTTTTAATCTTTCATCATAGATCAGATTTTCTAAACCTTTTATCATTTTTGTTGCTCTCCTGGGTTCTCCCCAGTTTGTCCACATCTTTCAGGCAGTGTGGCGCTCAGACCTGGACACAATACTCTATCTGAAGTGTCTCCAGTGCTCAGTAGAGTGGGGCAATTACCTCCTGTGTATTATATATGACATAAGAATGACCTTATTGGGTCAGACCAAGGGTCCATCTAGCCAGTGTCCTGTCTTCCAACAGTGGCCAGTGCCAGGTGCCCCAGAGGAAATGAACAGAAGAGGTAATCATCAAGTGATCCATCCCTGTCACTCATTCCCAGCTTCTGGCAAACAGAGGCTAGGGACACCATTCCTGCTCATCCTGGCTAATAGCCATTGATGGACCTATCCTCCATCAATTTATCTAGTTCTTTTTTGAACCGTGTTATGGTCTTGGCCTTCACAAAATCCTCTGGCAAGGAGTTACACAAGTTGACTGTGTGTTGTGTGAAGAAATACTTCCTTTTATTTGTTTTAACCCTGCTGCCTATTAATTTCATTTGGTGACCCCTAGTTCTTGTGTTATGAGAAGCAGTAAACAACACTTCCTTATCTACTTTCTCTACACCAGTCATGATTTTATAGACCTCAATCATATCTCCCCTTAGCCGTCTCTTTTCCAAGATGAAAAGTCCCAGTCTTATTAATCTCTCCTCATAAGGAAGCCATTCCATACCCCTAATCATCTTTGTTGCCCTTTTCTGAACCTTTTCGAATTACAATATATCTTTTTTGAGATGAGGCGTCCACATCTGCACACAGTATTTAAAACCATGGATTTATATAGAGGCAACATAATATTTTCTGTTCTATTATCTATCCCTTTCTTAATTATTTCCAGCATTCTGTTCACTTTTTTGACTGCCGCTGCACATTGAGTGGATGTTTTCAGAGAACTAGCCACAATGAACTATCCAAGATCTCTTTCTTGAATGGTAACAGCTAATTTAGATGCCATCATTTTATATGTATAGTTGGGATTATGCTTTCCAATGTTCATTATTTTGCATTTATCAGCATTAAATTTCATCTGCCATTTTGTTGCCCAGTCACCCAGTTTTGAGAGATCCTTTTGTAGTTCTTTGCAGTCTGCCTGGGTCTTAACTATCTTTGGTAATTTTGTATCATCTGCAAATTTTGCCACCTCACTGTTTATCCCTTTTTCCAGATCATTTTTGAATATGTTGAATAGGACTTGTCCCAGAACAGACCCCTGGAGGACACCACTATTTATCTCTCTCCAGTCTGAAAACTGGCCATTCATACCTACCCTTTGTTTCCTATCTTTTAACCAATTACCAATTCATGAGAGCACGTTCCCTCTTATCCCATGACAGCTTACTTTGCGTAAGAGCCTTTGGTGAGGGACCTTGTCAAAGGCTTTATGAAAATCTAAGTACACTATATCTACTGGATCCCCTTGGTCCACATATTTGTTGACCCCCTCAAAGAATTCTAGTATATTGGTGAGGCATGATTTCCCTTTACAGTCCTGTTAATATACCCCATCTTATTAACCTTTTTTGCAACTGCATCGCATTGTTGACTCATACTTAATTTGTGATCAACTATAACCATCCAAATCTTTTCCCACAGTAATACAACCTAGCCATTTATTCCCCATTTTATAGTTGTGCATTTGATTTTTGGCAGCTTCATCACATTGTTAACTTGTTCAGTTTTGATCCACTATAACCCCCCCAGATCCTTTTCAGCAGTACTATCACCGAGCCAGTTTTTCCTCACTTTGTAGATGTGCTTTTGATTTTTCCTTCCGAAGTGAAGTATTTTGCACTTGCCTTTACTGAATTTCATCTTTGAGACCAATTCTCTAATTTGTCGAGGTCATTTTGAATTCTAAGTCCCAAAGTGCTTGCAACCCCTCCCAGCATGGTGTCACCCACAATTTTTATAAGGATACTGTCCACCCCATTCCCCAAGTCATTAATGAAAATATTGACTAGCAGCAGACCAGGACCTGTCCCTGCAGGACCCTAGATACCTAGATACCCAGTTTGAGAGCGAACCATTGATAATTATTATTTGAGTACAATCTTTCAGCCAATTGTGTACCAAACTTATAGTAATTTCATCTAGACCACACTTCTTAGTTTGCTTATGAGAATCTCTCATGGGACTATAGCAAAAAACTTACTAAAATCAAGATATATCATGTGTACAGCTTCCCCCATATCCACTAGGCCGCTCACCCTGTCAAAAAAGGAAATCAGGTTGGTTTGGCATGTTTTGTTCTTGACAAATCCATGCTGGCTATTCCTTAAAATCCTATTGTACTTTAGGTGCTTACAAATTGATTGTTTAATAGTTTGTTCCAAGATCTTTCCAGCTATTGAATTGAGGGTGACTAGTCTATAATTCCCAGTTCCTCTTTGTTCCCCTTTTTAAAGATAGGTACAAAGTTTGCCCTTCTCCAGTCCTATGGGGCCTCACCTGTTCTCCATGAGTTCTCAAAGATAATTGCTAATGGTTCCAAGTTTCCTTCAGCTAGTTCCTTAAATCCCTTAGGATGAATTTCATCAGGCCCTATGGACTTTAATATCTCTAACTTATAAATATTCTTTAACCTCCTTTTGCCCATTTTGGCTTGCATTCCTTCATCCTCATTGTTAATATTAATTGTTTTGAGTATCTGGCAACCATTAGCCATTTTTGTGAAGACTGAAACAAAATAAGCATTAAACACCTCCGCTGTCTTGGTGTCATCCTTTATTAGTAATCCTTCCATGCTAAGTAGAGAGCTTATACTTTGCTTTGTCTTTCTCTTTCTCCTATTGTATTTAACAACCTCTTCTTATATTATATATAACCTTATATAATATGTATATATAGTATAATATAACCTTATAATTCAGTTTTATACTTATTTTATCCTGTGCAACGCGTGTTCAAAGAGGGAAGGTCCTTTCATGGATTGAGAACTGGTTAAAAGACATGAAACAAAGGGTAGGAATAAATGGTAAATTCTCAGAATGGACAGGGGTAACTAGTAGTGTTCCCCAAGGGTCAGTCCTAGGACCAATCCTATTCAACTTATTCATAAATGATCTGGGGTAAAAAGTGAGGTGGCAAAGTTTGCAGATGATACTAAACTGCTCATGATAGTTAAGACCAAAGCAGACTGTGAAGAACTTCAAAAAGATCTCACAAAACTAAGTGATTGGGCAACAAAATGGCAAATGAAATTTAATGTGGATAAATGTAAAATAATGCACATTGGAAAAAATAACCCCAACTATACATACAATATGATGGGGGCTAATTTAGCTACAACGAATCAGGAAAAAGATCTTGTAATCATCGTGGATAGTTCTTTGAAGACGTCCACTCAGTGTGCAGCAGTGGTCAAAAAAGCAAACAGGATGTGAGGAATCATTAAAAAGGGGATAGAGAATAAGATGGAGAATATTTTATTGCCCTTATATAAATCCATGGTACGTCCACATCTTGAATACTGCATACAGATGTGGTCTCCTCATCTCAAAAAAGATATACTAGCATTAGAAAAGGTTCAGAGAAGGGCAACTACATTGATTAGGGGTTTGGAACGGGTTCCATATGAGGAGAGATTAAAGAGGCTAGGACTTTTCAGCTTGGAAAAGAGGAGACTAAGGGGGGATATGATAGAGATATATAAAATCATGAATGGTGTGGAGAAAGTGAATAAGGAAAAGTTATTTACTTGGTCCCATAATATAAGAACTAGGGGCCACCAAATGAAATTAATAGGCAGCAGGTTTAAAACAAATAAAAGGAAGTTCTTCTTCGCACAGTGCACAGTCAACTTGTGGAACTCCTTGCCTGAGGAGATTGTGCAGGCTAGGACTATAACAGGGTTTAAAAGAGAACTTGATAAAATCATGGAGGTTAAGTCCATTAATGGCTATTAGCCAGGATGGGTAAGGAATGGTGTCCCTGGCCTCTGTTTGTCAGAGGGTGGAGATGGATGGCAGGAGAGAGATCACTTGATCATTACCTGTTAGGTTCACTCCCTCTGGGGCACCTGGCATTGGCCACTGTCAGTAGACAGGATACTGGGCTAGATGGAACTTTGGTCTGACCCAGTATGGCCATTCTTATGTTCTTATGTTGTTATGTTCACTATTAACATGTTTTGCCCATTTTCATTAATATGGAGTTTATTTTTTAAAAAAATCTTGCATTATTCTTAGAAATCCCAGTTCTGTTACACTACTTGTACCTAATCATAGTAAGATATAATTCCCAATTGTACACATGGGGAACTGAGACACGGTTTAAATAACTCACCCAGCATCACAGAAAGTCTGAGACAGGGACAGAAATTGAACCCAGATCTGAATCCCAGTCCCAAACCACTTCTTCCACTACATAAATAAATAAATAAATGAAGAGATACATAGGAACAAATGTTTTGTTATGGTGTGGAAGAGACAGAATCAGAGATAATAATCCCTTACATCCCTCAGGCCCACAAATAACTTTCCATATGGACTTTTTTTATGCAGGAGGAACTTGTAGCTAGAGTTAAAGAACTCAATTATTTATGCCGGGCTCTTTCAGATCATTTTGCACTCCTCTAAGAAATTGGACCAGAATGCAAACGAGGAATAATTTTAAGTTACGGCGACTTAATGCTTCTCTGCTAGGAATTCCCAACTTCACACATTTTTCTTGCAGGCAATACAATTTTGCTTTGAAATGAATTCAGTTCCCCTTTGGTGTCATCTCCCTTCTTTGGGGAGCCTGCAAGGCAATTCTAAGAGGTCATATTTTGCATATTCCTTACCAGTAAGAGGAAAAGAATTATTTTACAGTACATTTAATATCTCTGAAATGGAAAGGGACTACATACTACCCAGTTCATCAGAGGTGGCTGCAACTTTCGACCTAAATTAAATGTTCTGTGTTAATCAGGCAGTTTGCAGTACTGATAACATTTGTGAACAGGAGAAGGAGGATGGGAAACTTCTACCTTTTTAACCAACTGGACAGCAAACAGATTTTTGGCATCCTAAAAGTTCAAAACAGAAATGAGCCAGGAGTCTGGAAATTACAAAGACACTGGTCATGCAGCCTCAGTGTTGCACCCCCCACCCCCGCGCGCGCGCACACACACACACACACCTACTTCCTGCCCTTCCTCAATTTAAAAGGCCCAAGAACAATAATAGATAACATGTGGTTATTGCCACAGGTAGAGTAGATTCATACAGTTCAAGTCCTTTAGGGGAAGTCTCCAGGACAAAACTTCCTAGTGAACTCTACAAAATATTTGATGAGACCTCTTTTAAGCATCTATAACACTTTTCCAACCAAAATCAGCCTCAGCTGCAGCAAGCCCACAAGTGTCAAGTGATCTTCCCTGATTTTTAATCCTACTATTTTAATCCTACATTTTAATCCTGCACCCTACTCCTAGATCTATCAAGAGAATAGTTATCTCTTAGTGATTCTATGTATAAGAGTATAGCCTTATCACCATGATATGAGTGTAATTCCTTTCCACAGCATAGCATTAATGCCTGGCATTATGCAGCCATCTGAACTTTTTCATTTCCCAGTACCGGAATCAGACTCTATCCAGCCTCCTGACACCCTAACACAGTGGCTCTCAACCTTTCCAAACTACTGTACCCCATTCAGGAGTCTGATTTGTCTTGCGTACCGCCCAATTTGCACCTCTCTTAAAAACTACTTGCTTTCAAAATCAGACATAAAAATACAAAAATATCACAGCACACTAGTACTGAAAAATTGCTTACTTTCTCATTTTTACCATATAATTATAAAATAAATCAATGGGAATATAAATATTGTACTTGCATTTCAGCGTATAGTATATAGAACAGTACAAACAAGTCACTTTCTGTATGAAATTTTAGTTTCTACTGACTTTGCTAGTGCTTTTTATGTAACCTATTGTAAAGAAGACCTCTACATGCCCCTAGGGATACATGTGCCCTTGGCTGAGAACCACCGCCCTAACATAGGGAAAGAGAAGGAAAGGTTCTTTCCTGCTGAAATTGAATCGATCAGTCACTCAAAATATTCTAAAGGGGCCATCAGGACCAAGTTATGTTCCTCATGAATAGAGCTGGGAGTGCCCTCCATTACCTCTGCAGTGAGATGGAGAGGAGATGGCCCTACCTCCAAATAGGGAACTTTAAAAAAAAAAAAAAAAGTTTGACCTCTATCTTGGAGCCGGATTATGGAGTCATTCCTAACTGCTGCATGAGAATGGGGACCAATCTAGGATTTGATAGGACCTTAGTTGTGGTGATAAAATGGGGAATTAAAAGCTGAGTTTAGTTAGTCCTTTTACCTCAAGCTTATGCAATTATACTATCTTTTTCCTTAATGTAATTCAAAGTTTGCCATTTTATCTCTAAAACGTTTTATGGCAACCATGAAAAGCTTACCTTCTTTAATACCCAATTATTGACACAACAGAAGGTCAGAGGGATATGACCTCATGAAAGATTATTCTGGTTTCCTGGGTTAAAATGATGATCCTTTTTGATTAGCTGTGAAGGAATCTGAATCTCTGTATATGCTATACTTCTAAAGGACTCCTTGGAAGGAGAAGAGATAAATGTAGCCATTTGCCATCAATGCTAAAGTCTCACATGTACATTTTGTAACAGAATATGACTTTGTAGACTGGTGTATTTTGATTAGAGAAATAAGGGGAAATGCAGGAGATATTATCTATTCAAAAGTTTTAGGGATTAGCAGTCAGCACTCTTGTGTTCTGTTTTAATTTTGGTCAGACAGTGTGGTTTAGTGGATTTAGCTCTGGATTGGGACCCTAGAGACCTGGGTTTTATTCCAAGCTCTGTCACTGGCCTACTGGGTGTGCTTAGGCAAATGTTTTCTCATTTGTGAAATGTGGCTAATGAGACTTTCTGGCTTTGTGAAGCACTTTGAGGTCTGTGTAGGAAAATTACTATGCAATAGTTAGGTGATGGTATTGTTGATATCCTGGGCCTGCGGTTCCCAAAGTGATCATAAATTTGGCGTGCCTAATTTGCCACCTAAGTATTTCATAGTGGATCAAAAACCAAGGCGCAAAACATTAGTTGGCACTTGGCTCCTGGGTTATATTCTTAATTCTGCCAGAGATACGTTGAGTGACCCTGAGCCTAATAATTTTCCTTTCCTCCTTTGATTAAAAAACAAAGTATCCTGGGCTCCAATTTCAAAGCATTTTTCAGAAAGGTCACATTTGTATTCCTTTACTCCACTGCAATGGAAAATCCTCAGAAGCTAAATTTACTAACAAATGAGAACGGGGAGGGGTAGCCTGTCCATATTTTCAATTATTCTGCATCTCAATGGCAATTTATTGTATCTGCAGCCTCTCTTGCATGGTAAGAACAACCCACTCTTGTCATCTTAGAATAAGAAATAGCCCATTTAATTTATCTTAAAAAGAGGTGATCTAACAAAACCAAGTAAAAACTAGAAGAAATCAATATAAATAACACTTGCTTCACTGAGGACTGGGAGTGGGCGCAGTCAATGACAACCACATTTTTTGGCTTTCTCCCTTTGAGAGTTAACTTACAACTGCTGTGGAGGTGGATAAATTATACTTTCATTGTATACTGCATGGGCTGCCTCATATGGGGAGCTCTCACTCATACCAAGGCATGCCCTATGTTTGGAACAAGAGCAGTGTTTTGTTGTTAGTTTGTATTATGTGCGGAAGTTCATATGTGGCCTTGATTCTGTATTTGGATCTGTATGGCATCTTTGGACCAGATCTTCCAAGGTATTCAGGCACCTAATTCCCATTGTAATCAATTGAAGTTAGATGTCTATATACCTTAGACAATCAAGGCCTTTTTGTCCATGTGGAGCCCCAGTAACATTTGTGTAGAAGTCCACTCACACAGATCCAATTGTAGGATCAGGACCTTGATTTGTAGTCATTCTTGTATAAAGTCAATCACAATACCAAACAAAGTGTGATAATTTGTGTCCTCTGTATTGGTTTCTTTTTAATAAATTGATTCAGTTGCATAACAGACTGTTTTGTATTCCTCTAATAAACTGGTCTATTAATTAAACATTGTCTTACTTAAGTTTATAGGTTTGTAACAGATCAATTGTATGTGTAAGTACATGAGATTCTATGGCAGTTTAATTAGTTTGTGTATGAAATTTATTGATTCATGATTAGAGTATATTGGTTTGCATGTGTAGTAAACTCTGTTTACAGTTTGTGTGCCGTCTGCTGTGATCCATAATCATCTGCATTTAAAACAGATGGGACTGTGTATAAAACATATTGGGTTGTGTGAACATTATAATACACTGTGGCAGTTTACAGGAGTCACAGATTAGGATGAAGTTATGTATCTGTATTAAATAAATGTTCATATTATACCCTCTATCAATAGCTCCTTCCTATTGCATGGAAAAATCAGGTTAGGAGTAAAGCTATTTAGAAATGTTTACTCCTGATACTATTTATTTTTTATTCTTATTTTGTACAAGTGATGGGACCCAATCCACCAGTCTTTACTGAAGCAAAACTCCCATCTGACTCAGTGGTAGTTTTGCATGCATAAGAATTGCCCTATTCGTGTGTATTATTGCACTTCATATACAACATGATTCATAGTTTCAGCTGCATTGAAAAGTAGGCTAGAGTAATAAGCACAAAATGAGTGCAAAGTAGGTGTAAAAAGCTACAATTCTACTTTGGTATAAATTGACTCTACAGAGAGGTGTAAGCAGATACACAAGATGCAAGACAATAGAGAAGCAGGCCCATTATATTAAATACCATGGGCCAGGTTCCGCTTTAAGTTACACTATTGTAAATCTCAACTAATTTCATTAATATCCATGAATTTTACCCCGAGTTATTCCAGACTAGATTTACACAGTTAGCCCCATGCATATATGCAGAGTAACATGTTCTTCTTTCCCATCTGAAATAAATCTTCTTCTAACTAGAGATGGGCTACACAGGGTAGTTTAGTTTTTTTCAACAGTAAAATGGATGTGTTTTGGATTTTCCATTTCTATCCACGTCTCCAAACTGGATGGGTGTGGGTTCAGATTAGTAGCTATGGACCACTTTTACTTTCATATGTTTTACAATTAGATTGAGTAAATCATATTTGTTTTGACAATCACTAGTAATGATACATCTATTGTAATAGTATATTAAATGGACTGTAATTATGACATAAAACTATACCATTTTTTCTACATTAGTTTGCAATGTGTGCATGCAGTAAATTTGATAAATATTTTACTGGTGTGAATAATGTCTGTTTGGTTGATCAACTTTGTTATGTTTGAGTAGAAGGTTTAAAGTCTATTACTTTATATGGGACTGATCTTGACAAGTTCTGAGTGTCCTTAACTGTCATGGGAAGCACTCAGTGCCTCACAGGTTGTGCCCTAACTAAAACAAATTGATTGTATATTCCTACATGTAATAGGAGTCAATATGAACTAGGGAGTGCAAAAGCCCTTAATGTGGAAGTGTCTTGGCTTCAGTGGCCATTTAGACCCTATGCTCACACCCTTACTCCAGCCTTTATTGCTTTCTCCATTCCCCTTTGGCCTTTGTTCTGATGATCTACCACTTGATGTTCTAGTCTTCAGACATCTCCCAGACCTCTTTGGGTCTTTTCCTTAGCCATTGCTAACCCTCTTCAATGAAAATCCAACCATTCTTGTGCTGTTCCCTTATCTCCACTGCCTCAGCAACTTGCAAAAAATCTTTAGTATCATTTCAGATCCTGGCATCTGAAAGGATGGTTTTCCTGGAAAGTTAAGGTATTTTCTAAACTTCAGCCTCACTCATATGTATTTACACAAATCCTTTGCTATGTCAGACCCAGAATATCCAAAGCATCTGATTTTCTCAAATATTTACGAGTCATGAAAGATTTTCTTTGACTTTTTAATGTATCTAATCTCATTTATTATTAGAAAAAAATATCCATCATATAATGTGCCTATTCACAACAGCGACAATAGCTCTATAGATAATACATACATCTGTTTGACATTATTGCTGGACAATTTGCAATTTCAGTATAGAATACTTCACAATCACACTAGAATTACCACAGTATTACAGACTTCACTACCCGGTGCTATGTTTCTGCAACATTTTGGCTCTGTAGCTTAAGTACAGCACACACTCTACCATTAGAGTTCGGTATTGAAGTTTAATGAGAAATAATTTACATTTATTATATTATATTTGGATGATTAACTGGGCTATTATCTTAATGATGCTATATACCTACAATAGTGTTCATTACACCACCATTTTGTTTTTATTTCCAAAAAAGTCATGTTCAGAGGATTTCAAATAAAAAAGTTCAATACGTGAGTTGTTTATTCAGGCAAAATGCCCATAAACTTCAATAGGAGTCATGAAAGACTAAGAACCCTAGGGCTTGGTCTCACAAGAAGTTAGAGAAAGGAACAAAGATTGCCCGAGCAAAAAGAGTTCACAGCCCCCAAACTAGATCAGAGTGCTTCTCTGCAGAAGCTTCCAAATGGATGTTTTACTTTGAAAAGTATCAGAGGGGTAGCCATGTTAGTCTGAATCTGTAAAAAGCAACAGAGGGTCCTGTGGCACCTTTAAGACTAACAGAAGTATTGGAGCATAAGCTTTCGTGGGTGATGAAGTGGACATTCACCCACGAAAGCTTATGCTCTAATACTTCTGTTAGTCTTAAAGGTGCCACAGGACCCTCTGTTGCTTTTTACTTTGAAAATAAATTGTGTTGAATCACACATGAGATTTTGGTCACTAGCAATGAAGGGTGTGGTGGGCTCAGGCTATTTTTCTGATGAGCATTTGTTTACTTCACAAAACCAGCACTACTTTTAGTACAAGTGCATGGAACAGGATGTGGAGATCCAGGGAGGACTGAAATGCATTTGCAGAGTTGTATGTGTAGCACCTCTGTATGTATTGTGTTTTGCTCAGCTTCCTTTCCTCGTTTTCCTGAGAACTATGGAATTGATCCAAAGCCCATTTTCTTAGATTTCAAATTATTTTGGCTCAGTCCCAAATTCACATTCTAAACCCTCTCTCAATTTTTAGTAAAACCAATTAAGAATAAAAATGATATATTTTTTCTGCACAGAAAAGGCAATATATAGTTGACCAAAGAGGTCTGTGACCAACATTTTGAGTTTTATACCTTGTGATAGATAGAAGGCTTTAGACATTTCATAAATGTCACTGCATTCAAGAATGGAAAATATCAGGGACCAGTGCTCAAATGATGAAGATTCATACCTATGTTACTGGCTGCTCAATGGGAAGGCAATGTCCATGGGAGGGCTGCGCATGGGAGGGTTTCCTTGACCATAGGATGCTGTTCTGGGATGAAGGACTGCTAGAAAGAGATGGGGTCCACCTGACCAAGAAGAAGAGCATCTTTACACACTGACTAGCCAAACTAGAGAGGAGGGCTTTAAACTAGGTTCAAAGGGGGCAGGTGACAGAAGCCCACAGGTAAGCATGAAAAAGGCAACTTTAACAGAGGGCTAGATGTTGTGTGGGGACATGGAAAATGTAATAGGTTCATAGGAGCAGCAAGAGTAAAATTTGTGGGAGAACATGCTCAACATCTTAGATGTCTCCACACAAATGCAAAAGCATGGGGAATAAACAGGAAGAACTGGCAGTATTAGTACATAAGCTAAACTATTACTTATTGGCATCACAGACACTTGGTGGGATACATTTTATTATTGGAGTATTGGTATTGTAAGAACCTGAGACCAGGGGGATTCTGGGTTGCTGATGCTGCCACATCACCACTGGAGACTTAGACTAGGCCTCTGCTGAGGAGCCTATGAAGCTAGACACTGCAGGATGTACTGCCCAGCAGGGCCTGTGTGGCCCTCCACAGTCCACAGTTTGGCTCATGCTGGTATATAAATGAGGAAGTCTGGATGGGGAGCTATCTGAGCAATGATGAGACTGCCTGCTTGCTTCTGCTTCAGCTTTTTCCTTGCTGTGAACCCTAGACTGTGGCTTCTGGTTCTGCTTTGTCCCCAACTAAGCTACTGGTCTGCTATCTCCTGACCAAAGTTTGATAAGTGACCTGTGCCCACAGGCCATCCATGGCCTAGCCCTGACAGGTATAGAGTGATATGGCTTGTCCAGGATGCATGGAGGTGTCACATTATATACAGCAAGAACATACACACCGGTTCTGAGGTCCAGATGGAAGTGTGAAGCAAACCAGTTGTAAATCTCTGGGTAAAGATAAAAGAGGAAAAAATAGGGATCTGCTATAGACCACCAAATCAGGAGGAGGAGGTAGACGAGGCATTTCTAGAACAAATAACAGAAATATCCATAACACAAGACCTGGTAGGTAGTAATGGAGAACTACCCAGACAGCTATTGAAAAGCAATATGTCAGAACACAATATCAGCTAAGTTCCTGGAATGTATTGGGGACAACCTTTTATTTCAGAAAGTGAAGGAAGTAACGAGGGGGACAGCCATGTGAAATGTGATTCTGACCAACAGGAAGGAATCGGTTGCAAATCTGAGAGTGGAGGCAATTTGGGTAACCATAATCATGAAATGAGTGATTTCGTGATTCTAAGGAAAGGAAGGAGTGAGCGCAGCAGAATAAGGACAATGTTCAAAAAAGAAGACTTAAAAAAACTCAGAGAAATGGCAGGCAAGGTTCCATGGGAAGAAAATATAAGGATTAACAGAGTTCAGGAGAGCTGACAGTTTCTCAGGGACACAATATTAATGACACAATAGCAAGATAGTCCAATGCAGAGGAAAGACAAGAAGAATATGAAGAGGCCAATATGGATCAAGCAGGAGCTTTTTAATGCTCTGAAAATAAAAAACGAATCATACAAAAAGTGGAAAAATTGACAAATTGCCAAGGAGCAGTACAAAATAATAGCACAAGCATGTAAGGACAAGGCTAAGCCTTGAAAGCCTAAGAAAGGCTAAGGCACAAAATGAGAACACCTACCAAGGAACATAAAAGGCAATAAAAAA
This sequence comes from Emys orbicularis, assembly GCF_028017835.1. NCBI lineage: Eukaryota > Metazoa > Chordata > Testudines > Emydidae > Emys > Emys orbicularis. The sequence continues at coordinate 35,036,900 of NC_088691.1, read as the reverse complement.
GAATCCTTTAAATACATTAGGAGCAGCAGAAAGATGAAGGAAAGTGTAGTTCCTCCACTAATCTGGGAAGAAGAGCTAATAATGGATGACATCAAGAAGGCTGAGGTGTTTAATACCTATTTTACTTCAGTCTCTACTAGAAAGGTCAATGGTGACCAGATACTCCACTCTTGTTAATTAATATTAACAAGAAGGGGGAAGGAACACAAGCCAAAACAGGGAAAGAACAGGTTAAAAAATATTTAGATGTATTCAAGTCAGTAAAGACTGATGAAATTCATCCAGGGCACTTAATGAACTAGCTGAAACAATATTGGAACCATTAGCAATTATCTTCAAGAACTCAGGGAGCACAGGTGATGTTCCAGAGGACTGGAGAAGGGCAAACATAGTACCTATCTTTTAACAGGGGAACAAATTGGGAACCAGGAATTATAGACCAGTCAACCTAACTTTGATACCTGAAAGATATTGGAACAAATTATTAAGCAATCAATTGAAAGAACCTGGAGGATAATAGAGTTCTGAGGAATAGCTAACATGGATTTGTCAAGAATGAATCATACCAAACCAACCTGATTTCCTTCTTTAACAGGGTTACTGGCCTAGTATATATGGGGGAAAGCACTAGATGTGTTATATCTTTTATTTTTATTTTTTTAGTAAGGCTTATGCCACAGTCCCACAAGAGATTCTCATAAGCAAACTAGGGAAATATTGTGTAAATGAATTTACTGTAATATGGGTGCACAACTGGTTGAAAGATCATACACAAAGGGTAGTTATCCATTGTTTGCTGTCAAACTGGAGGGGTGTATCTTGTGGGGGGGGGTCCTGCCTGGGTCAGTCCTGGATCTGGTACTGGTACTAGTCAATATATTCATTAATGACTGGATAATGAGTGGGGAGTATGCGTATAAAAGTTGTGGATGACACCAAGCTGGGAGGGGTTGAAAGCTTTTTGGCAGACAAGTTTGGAATTCAAAATGACCTTAACAAATCAGAGAATTGGCTTGAAATCAACAAGATGAAATTCAATAAAGATGAGTGCAAAGTATTTCACTTAGGAAGGAAAAAATCAAATGCACAACTACAAAGTCAGGAATAACTGGCTATGCAATAGTACTGCTGAAAAGAATCTGGGGGTTATAGTGGATCATAAATAGAATATGAGTCAACAATATGATGCTGTTGCAGAAAAGGCTAATATCATTCTGGATTGTATTAATAGAAGTATCAAATGTAAAACACCAGAGGTAATTGTCCCACTCTACTCTGCACTGATGAGGCTTCAGCTGGAGTATTGTGTCTAGTTCTGGGTGCCACATTTCAGGAAAGATGTGGAAAAACTGGAGAGAGTCCAGAGGAGAGCAATAAAAATGATCAAAGGTTTAGAAAACCTGACCTATGAAGAAAGACGACTGAGAGGGGAACCTGATAACAGACTTCTGATATGTTAAAGGCTGTTATAAAGAGGATGTTGTTTAGTTGTCCTTCTGAACACCATCCTCTTTATAACAGCCCTTTATAATGTTCACTGAAGGAAGTGTGACAGATTTTTGTTACTAATCTGCCTGAGGCATCAGGTGATTAGGCTGAGGCCGCAGGATCATTAGGGGAGGAGATGAAGGAGCACACCAAGGGTTTAAGTTTTAAAGCTTTATTAATAAAACAACAGTGGTGAATGCAGGGGCTCCCCACGTCACTCAAAGGAAGGAAGAAAGCGTTAGTGCCCGTGCCCTAACCCACTTTCATACTCACACATGCAAAACCCAAGGCTGGCCAAGCCTGGGTGTAACATAAGAAGAAGAGGAAGAAGAGGGGGAAGGGTGAACAAGAGTTTTTTCCTGTGCACAGGCTGTCCAGGGTCCGCTGTTGATTTCCGATTTGCTCCAGCTCTTAGGAGGGTTTTAAGTTTTGGAGTCTTTTGGGGGCGTTTCGTTCAGGGACCTCTGTCCCCCATGCTCTTTGTACCAGTCCAAACCGGCTTTTTGTGGCCTCCTCAGCATTCCCAAAACACACCAGCTTCAGGGACGTGAGACGGTTGTTTTTCCCCTTGCTGACCTTCACTGTCTCCCTATTTTTTTGCAATCCCTTGCAGTCTGGTTCAGTTTGCTTCTCTTTTTTCACAGTTGGCTGGGGGTGGGTAAGATTCAGGTACAGCTGTAGGCTTTTTGTCTGCATAGAGTTTGTTTGAACGCAGTGACCTTTGACAGGAGCCGGTGTCTTATCTTCGAACTGAGCTGAGGCGTTGCATTAACTTGTTCTTTTCTCCCTTCCTCCCCCTTCGGCCTCTCGCAACCCGCAAAGGAATCTTCCACTTCACACTTACACCTTTAACCCTTTAACCCTTCCCAAAATGCCTTGCGATGCTTGCAACAGTGTTAGCAACATACAATGATGATCTGCTTCCCCAAGGAGGGAGCCACTGGGTTGTGATATTCCCCCCTTTGACCCTGAATTAACATTTTGTTGTGAGAGGTTACCACTTAGGTTTTGATTTTTTTTTATTTTTTTTTGACACGGTGACTAGGGTTACTGTTGGTTTTTTACATAAACAACAATATCGCACAAACAAAATTGTTAGGGCGGCAACAATTGCATACACTAGCCAGTAGTGGCTTTTGACTTTATTAGTAACATAGCATAACATATTTTTTGTTGGCATAGATGCCCCCTTTGGATGGCTGTGACGAAGGCAGCTTTTTTTAGATTAAACGTGTGCTGCAACACCGTAAAGGAAGAGGCATTTGTTTGGAATACAGTTAGTTGTTTTTGGGTGTGTGTTAAGGGCAGGAAAACATTGTGTGTAATTTATGAAAAATTAAACACAACATAATTAGAGATATTAACCATACTTTGCATAACCGTGGGCCAATGCACCGAAAAAATTTGTGCCTCAGGGCTTGTCTTCACTACCCGCCTGGATCGGCAGGTAGAAATCGATCTCTCGGGGATCGAATTATCGCGTCTCATCGGGACGTGACAATCGATCCCCGAATCGACACGTGTACTCCACCAGCCCAGACAGGAGTAAGCGCCGTCGATGGGGGAGCCGCGGCGGTTGATTTGCCGCCGTCCTCACAGCGGTGTAAGTCGGCTCGGATACGTCGAATTCAGCTACGCTATTCGCGTAGCTGAATTTGCATATCTTAAATCGATCCCCCCCCTAGTGTAGACCTAGCCTGAGAGTGTAGCAGCAAATCGAGGGTCACCCTGGGGTAGGTGGTTTTTTAAACACACGCAGAGGTATTGGTAAACACATGAGCTTTAGTGAGGGCGTATTCCGAAGCCTTCCCTTTTCAGCAGATGTGTTGATTTACCTTATCAAAGTGGCCTGGCATTGCCTTTTTTTTACATATTATTTCAGGGGGCTGTATAGGCCACAATTGCCAAGTGTTGCCCTTTGCAATTTATATGTGCTGATAGTTCAAAGATGTAGTTAGCACATACCGCTTAGCCGTGTTATTGGGGGGGCACCACCTCCCACACGTCGTGATGGATCACCCAGTTTTAGAGGCAGCCTTTTTAAAGGCCTGGTTGGATTTTTATAGCAGGGGCCCACACCGCTTTTATGGGGCCAAAGGCCGTGAAGGAGCAGGCTATGCCTGTGCACTTTTAATTAGTGAGATTTTAGGAGTAGCGAAAAGGCCATTGTTTTGGGGGAATTTTTGAGTGGGAATGGATTTTTTCGGGCAAGGCTTTATGGAGCACATTTTTTTGGATGCTACGAATTTGCTGGGTTAAATATTGTTGTAGCTGGGAGCACACTGAATTTTAAGCTAGTTGGTTTTTGGCCTAAATGATGGTTTTCATTCATTTTTGCAAGGTGTTCCACATGTGGCGGGCCAATTTGGCAATATGTTTGAGGGTAGAAGTGGCCACTGTAAGGTGGGTGAGATTTGCACCTGTGACCAGTCCCATGGCCTTTTTAAATTGTTTTAACCGCTTGCTTTTTTATGGCCCCCTGCTGAATATTTTAAATATTGACTGCCGAATTAGCCCCATCCCACAAAGAGCTTACTAGGGTTTGCCTTTTTGGGGGGGGACAACATCTGGGTAAGGAGGACAAGTTGGAGGGTGCCCCCCCCCCCGGTACAATTGGAAAGGAAGGCTAGGACTTGGAAGCGCTTTAGAGGCAAATAAATTTTTTAAGCCCCTAAAGTGGCATTAAGGAGGATTTTTAGCATTGAGTGGCTGCCTTTCATTTGGTGGCTGGTAAAATTTGCCACCACCGCTGGTGGGGGGGAGGTGTGAGATGCCTTTCTAGAGTTATTTTCTGAAGACTAGGGGCTAGGCGGAGGAGGATTGTATTGCAATGAAGGATTTTGCAGGCCTGAAGCAGCAAGAGTGGTCCCTAATGCTTTGTTCAGTTTGGTGTTAGATATCTCCTGGAAGAGAACTTCCATTACTTCTTGAGACCATTTTACATTCAAGTTCTCCGTGTTGTGAAGCATTTTTAAGGGTAGGAAGGATTCCATCAGCCAAAGGATTGTAGAACAAGTTTGTTGAAATGATAATGTCACAGAAAATTCAAATAACTATAACCATTTGGATCATGTCATCGGCCAGAGAGTTTAATATATAACAGCATTTCTCACAATTCATGAGTATGTATTTGACAATATTTTTTATCAGTTTTACCATTAAGTAGTAGTGAAAACTGCTAAGTGACATTTATGACACTCTGGCATTATAGGAGGCTTTTTTTGGAGACTAAAAAGTTTCTACCTTGTCTGACACAGTATGAGTTAGAACAGTGGTTCTCAAACTGGGGTCCACAGACCCTTGGTGGGTCCATGAGGCTACTCCAGGTGGTCCGCGAGTCATGTCCGGGGTCACTAGCCCCACTGATCAACTCCTCCCCCTTCCTCCCAGTTTCTCCTGCATGCCACGGAACAGCTGTTCAGCGGTGTGCAGGAGGTGCTGGGAGGGAGATAGAGGAGCAAGGTCAGGGCGCTTTGGGGCCTAGGTGGAGTGGAGGCAGAGTCTCGAGTAGAGAGGGGGTTTTCCCTGGGGAAAATTAGAAGCCAGCTTGGGGGTCTGCAAAAAATTTTAAATCAAAATGGGAGTCCTCAGGTTGCTAAAGTTTGAGAACCGCTGAGTTAGAAAATTATTTGTAAAGGTTTTTTTATATATATGTAGATTTGTCTCAGCCTTAACCAACTTCCCATTCTTTGTGCCCCAAATTATATGGAGATGCAATTATTTTCATCCAAAATTGAGATACAAAAAAGGAGGCCAGGTATTAAACATTCAACCCTCATTGTTTTCTTTTCAGAGAATGGAGTGGATAATACAGGTGATAAACCTCATGATTTGCTGGAATGCCAGTTTTAGATACAAAAAGCATCCTAATTTGTGGAGTCTGGAATGCTAGAGAGAAATAGCTTTCAGGCTGGAAGGATGGAGGAGGGGTCAGTTTGTGCCACACTCTCTGTACTAAATGTGATACTAGCTTAAATAGAACTCTCAGGTTGCAGCCAGAGCTATACAATGAGCCTATGGACAGAGAGTGTATCATACAACCACAGGAAGTGTGTGTCAATCTGCCCGCTGGGCCTTGGACATGACTACTCTAATGAAAATGGAAAATGGATGCAGTGAAGTGTATTTTCTCCAGGCAGAAAGCTTAAGAGATATTGAGGTGAAATGTAATAGTTAGAGATGGAAGTGATCATTTCATTCATCCTGCTGCCAGTCCACAAATGTTTCTATGAGGGAAGGACTTGTGTATTCCCTAATGCTTTGTTCAGTTTGGTGTTAGATATCTCTTGGAAGAGAACTTCCATTACTTCTTGAGACCATTTTACATTCAAGTTCTCCGTGTTGTGAAGTTTTCTCACTCCTTAGCCAAACTATTCCTACTTTTAAATTTCACCCTGATTATGGCTCCCAGTGTACAACACCATGCCAAATTATTCCTCTCCTTTGTTAATGTTTAAATCCTTCAGATATTTGTAGATTGCTTGAGTGTGCCGCAGTCTGCCCTTTGCTTATTAAGAAACCATTCCTGTCGCAACTGTTTTATTCTACATCAAGCATTCAACTCTTACTCTTTATTTAAGTTTTCATATTCTGATGCCATCATAATCATCTTCTGCCAGAAAGTGATATACTTAAGCATTTTAAGTGAAGCAGAGCAACGGAGTGTTGCCACTTTAAGAAATAAATATTGGAGGGCAACTTCCATTTTGGCATGTTTTACAAGGGAATTGTCACCGCTTCACTTTGGAAGTTCTCATCCAGTAACATGTGGGGGAGACAAGACAAAGGTTCCCCTGGAAAGCATCTCAAAAGGGTTCAAACTTGAAGCCTGATCCTGCACTCAACATCAGGCAAACTCCCAATATGCTCAATGGGAGTTTTGATTGAATTAAGTAGTGTAGAATCAAAATTTATGAATTCATAAACAAACATCTATAAAGAAAAGAAAATGTCTTTCCTGTAGGTGAAACATCAAACCCTTTTCCTGCTGTAGGACCCTTAAATACAGAAAATATAACCTCAGCGCTACTGTTCAGTTGTTGTATTTTAGGGTATGTCTACACTACGAGAGTAGTTCGATTTTACTTAAATCGAATATGTGGAATCGATATTACAAAGTCGAACGTGTGTATCCACCCTAAGGACAGTAATTCGACTTTGTGAGTCCACACTAACGGGGCAAGCATCGACATTGGAAGCGGTGCACTATGGGCAGCTATCTCACAGTTCCCGCAGTCCCCGCTGCCCATTGGAATTCTGGGTCGAGCCCACAATGCCTTCTGGGGAAAAAAATGTGTCGAGGGTGGTTTTGGGTAACTGTCGTCATCCAACCGTCACTCCCGCCATCCCTCCCTGAAAGCGCCGGTGGACAATCAGTTCGCGCACTTTTCTGGTCAGTGACAGCGCGGACGCCACAGCACTGCGAGCATGGAGCCCGCTGCGACCATCACTGCAGTTATGGCCGTTGTCAACACCTCGCACCTTATCATTCACCTTTTCCAGAGGCAGATGCTGAGAAATCGGGCGAGGAGTCTACGGCAGCGCGGTGAGGACATGAAGTCTGAGAGTGGCACAGACCTGTCACAAAGCACGGGACCCCGCGCCGTGGACATCATGGTGGCAATGGGTCATGTTGATGCTGTGGAACGGCGATTCTGGGCCTGGGAAACAAGCACGGACTGGTGGGACCGCATAGTGCTGCAGGTCTGGGATGAATCACAGTGGCTGCGAAACTTTCGGATGCGGAAGGGAACTTTCCTGGAACTTTGTGAGTTGCTGTCCCCTGCCCTGAAGCGCAAGGACACCCAGATGCGAGCAGCCCTGACTGTCCAGAAGTGAGTGGCCATAGCCCTCTGGAAGCTTCCAATGCCAGACAGCTACCGGTCAGTCACGAACCACTTTGGCATGGGCAAATCTACCGTGGGGGTTGTTGTGATGCAAGTAGCCAACGCAATCGTTGAGCTACTGCTCTCAAAGGTAGTGACCCTGGGAAACGTGCAGGTCATCATAGATGGCTTCGCCGCGATGGGATTCCCAAACTGCGGTGGGGCTATAGATGGAACTCACATCCCTATCCTGGGACCGGACCACCAGGCCAGCCAGTACATTAACCGAAAGGGCTACTTTTCAATGGTGCTGCAAGCACTGGTGGACCATAGGGGACGTTTTACAAACATCAACGTTGGATGGCCGGGCAAGGTTAATGACGCTCGTATTTTCAGGAACTCTGGTCTGTTTAGATGGCTGCAGGAAGGTATTTACTTTCCGGACCACAAAATAACTGTTGGGGATGTGGAGATGCCTATAGTCATCCTCGGGGACCCAGCCTACCCGCTAATGCCCTGGCTCATGAAGCCCTATACAGGCGCCCTGGACAGTGAAAAAGAACTCTTCAACTACCGTCTGAGCAAGTGCAGAATGGTGGTGGAGTGTGCTTTTGGACATCTCAAGGGGAGATGGAGAAGCTTACTGACTCGCTCTGATCTCAGCGAAACCAATATCCCCATTGTTATTGCAGCTTGCTGTGTGCTCCACAATCTCTGTGAGAGCAAGGGGGAGACCTTTATGGTGGGGTGGGAGGTTGAGGCAAATAGCGTGGCTGCTGATTACACCCAGCCAGACAGCCGTGCGATTAGAAGAGCCCAGCGGGACACGCTGTGCATCCGGGAGGCTTTGAAAGCTAGGTTCCACAGTGAGCAGGGTAACCTGTGACTATTAAGTTTGTTTACAGAGAAGCTGATCCTGCCCCCGTTTCTTTACCCAGTGAATGTTCACTATCCTCTCCAGTTACATACCCCGTTCACCCCGTTCCCCCCCTTCCAACACACGTTTAAAAATAAAATCACTTGAAATTTGTTAATGAACACAGTTGTCTTTATTACTGTTTTCGCGGTAAAGTGTTGAAACTGGGACGCAGACTGTGGTGGGGAGCGGGTGTAATGTAGTGATGCAAAGGACGCTTCTAAACTCGAGGAATGACAGGCTCCGCTCTGGTGGACTGGTTGTTTCAACGGAGCCTGCCACCCCTCCTGTTCGGGACTCTGTGTGTGGGGGCTATGTGACTTTGTGGCAGGGGGAGGACGGTTACAGATCCCCTGCTGCATGGCTCTGTGATCCAGGATAAGGACCGCTGCATAAGATCTCTAACCACCCTCCCCCGCCACAAAGTCACATAGCCCCACCCCCCCCACACAGAACATGAAAACCACCTCCCAGACCGACCAGGGTGCCTAGTGACTGCAATGTGTGTGTGACCTGCTGCTGAACCTGCCCCCGTGTCTGTACCCGGGTAAAGGTGACTGTCCTGTCCAATTACCAACCCCCTTCCCCCCCTTCAAACAGACTCTCCTCAAAAAGAACATGATGGAAACAGTAATTAACAGGAACGTATTTTTTATTAGCAACTACACAGTTAGGGGATGAAACTGGGACGGGGGCTTGGGTGAGGCGGGAAGGAAAGGACTTATCAAATTTTGGGGAATGACAGCCTTCTGCTCCTTGAGCAGTCTGCAGGGGTGGAGTGAGAGTTTTCACGGACTCTGCCGCCCCTCCTTCTTGGTACTTTTGGTGAGGGGGGTATGGGACTTTGTGGCGGGGGAGGGCGGTTACAGATAGACTGCAGCGGGGCTCTGTCCTCCTGCCTCCAGTCCTGCAGAACATCCACAAGGCGTGTGTCCATTTGCTCCCTCATTAGTCCAAGCAGCGTTTGAGTCGCCTGCTGGTCTTCCTGCCGCCACCTCTCCTCCCGTTCAATGTGTGCTCGATGGATTTGGGACATGTTCTCCCTCCACTGGGTCTTCTGGGCTGCCTCGGCTCGAGAGCAGCCCATAAGTTCTGAGAACATGTCGTCCCGTGTCCTTTTCTTTCTACGCCTAATCTGCGCCAGCCTCTCGGAGTGTGATGCCAGGGTAGGTCGGGAGACAGTCGCAGCTGTGGGATGGGAAAAAGGGAGTGAATTCCTCAGAAAGATAAATTTTGTTGTGAACAAAGAACATAGTCTTTCTCTGTGAACAAGACCATGCACAGCACCTATCACATGCGCACTCAGGACAAGGTCGAATTTTCGGCCTTCCCATTCAGTGCCTGGGGTCTTGCAGTGCAGATCAGAGAAGCGGGGCAGGACAGCGGAATTTGGGTAGCAGGCTGACATGGTAAGCCGTAGACTTGTGGCTGCTTAAAACTTTAATAATAGCACTGGCCTCCTTTCACGGTCAAAGCAATGCTCCTAGCGTTGGCCAGTTCCTGCTGCCAGCAATCCGGCAAGCATGAACTCTGCCCCTGTCCCACCCCCTCGCTGCTGTCCCAGGGAAAGATCCCTGTATGCTGCCCCTCTCCCACCTCCACCGCGTGGCTGTAAACCGCCGGTTACAGTTCTGTAAAGGAACAGGCAAGCAGTCCCAATACTAACATTCCCCTACCTAATTCAAAGCAGGTCACCATGAGCGACATCACTCTGATGAGGATTTCAGAGACCGAGAAAGAACGGATGCTTCGGGAAAGCCTGCAAAGACCAGGGCCATATGCCGCCCTGCTCTGCAAGGCAATGATCCCGGAGTACTTGATGATCTCCTGGCACGGAAACGTTTCCTACTACGGAGGACACAATAAGGCCGCTCTCCCAAGGAACCTCATGCAAAGGCTTTCCAATTACCTCCAGGAGAGCTTCATGGAGATGTCCCATGAGGATTTCAGCTCTATCCCCAGACATATAGACCGAATTTTACTGTAGCTGCACTGGCAAGGACTAAACAGTAGAGCGCCTAGGGCAAACCAATCATGATAAACCCACTGTTAATATGAATGTTCTGTTCAAAATAAATGTTTACATGTTTAAAACACTTACCGACTGATCCTTCCCCTGATTCTGGGTCAGGGTTAACGCCTGGGGACGGTTGGTAGGGGATCTCTGTGAGGGTGATGAAGAGATCCTGGCTGTCTGGGAAATCAGCGTTGTAAGCGCTGTTGACTGCCTCGTCCTCCTCATCTCCTTCCTCATCTTCCCCGTCCGCTAACATCTCCGAGGAAGCGGCCGTCAACAATATCCCATCGTCAGAGTCCACGGTCAGTGGTGGGGTAGTGGTGGCGGCCGCACCTAGGATGGAATGCAGTGCCTCGTAGAAACGGCATGTCTGGGGCTGGGATCCGGAGCGTCCGTTTGCCTCTTTGGTCTTCTGGTACCCTTGTCTCAGCTCCTTGATTTTCACGCGGCACTGCATTGCATCCCGGCTGTATCCTCTCTCTGTCATGGCTTTTGAGATCTTCTTGTAGATCTTTGCATTCCATCTTTTCGATCGCAGCTCGGAAAGCACGGACTCATCGCCCCACACAGTGATCAGATCCAAGACTTCCCGATCAGTCCATGCTGGGGCCCTCTTTCTATTCTGAGATTGCATGGCCATTTCTGCTGGAGAGCTCTGCATCGTTGCCAGTGCTGCTGAGCTCGCCACGATGTCCAAACAGGAAATGAGATTCAAACTGCCCAGACAGGAAAAGGAATTCAAATTTTCCCGGGGCTTTTCCTGTGTGGCTGGTCAGATCATCCGAGCTCGGACTGCTGTCCAGAGCGTCAACAGAGTGGTGCACTGTGGGATAGCTCCCGGAGCTATTACCTTCGATTTCCATCCACACCTAGCCTAATTCGACATGGCCATGTCGAATTTAGCGCTACTCCCCTCGTTGGGGAGGAGTACAGAAGTCGAATTTAAGAGACCTCTATGTCGAACTAAATAGCTTCGTTGTGTGGACGGGTGCAGGGTTAATTCGATTTAACGCTGCTAAATTCGACATAACCTCCTAGTGTAGACCAGGCCTTAGGAACACATGGGTGTGTTATGTATTTCAATGGGAGCACCAATGAGGTTAATCTAGCAAGCATGAAACATGCATAATTAATTTTGCTCTTGCACCACTCTTATACTTTAACATGATATTTGCTGTCACAGTTAAAGAAGCTCACTTGTTAGTTGCAGGGCTGAGGGGAATTGGGCAAATCTAAAATAATCCCTTTTCCTTTCATTCTCAAATTTGCCAACCAATTCCTGACATATGTTTGCATTTACTGCTTTAAAGTAGAGACCAGCAGAATGGCGGGTTCCTGGAGAGAAATATGTCATTGGTGATAAACAACCCCGAAGTCACTGGAGCAGATAATGCATTGCAGGTCAGAAACTACACCCCAGACAATACTGCGCGTGCAGGTAATACACCAAATGTCACATCTGAAGGAGGCAATACTTTTTTTCTGCTACTACATCCTCAACAAATTGTAGTACATGGCATGAGTTACTTGCTGACACAGAAGCATGAAGGATTTTTAGGAGGCAAAAGAATGCATTTACAGGCTGTACAAAATAGAGCACAACAAAAAATATAGCACAATTAGCAACCCAGTGCTCATCAAGGATATTAGCCAAACAGTAAATCATGTTAGAATGTAATTGTAATCTACAAACAAAAGTAATTGTTCTTTATAGCTGTACATTAACGGATTAAGCCTGCTAGACAGAAAAGCACCAGACCTTAATAAGGTTAAAAATTGCTTGTTTGTTTGTTTTAAATTTGACACATTTTATCCTTTATATACGGGTTATAAACAATGCATTCATCTCTTAAAGTCTGCAGATGAATTCATGTATATTAATAATAATTCCTAATGCTCAGTCTCACATACCACACTGCTTTATATTTTTGCAATACTGAGATGTAACTAATTAATCCTTGCAGCATTCCAGTGGCTTAGGCAAGTATTCATGTTTCCATTTTTACAGGCAGTGAAGAAGAGACAGTGTTAAGTGACCTGACAAGGTCATACATTAAGTCAGTGGTGGAACTAGAACACAGGGCTTTTGGAGTTCCAGTCACATCTTTCTTCCACTAGCCCATGCTTCCTCTTCTGGAGGAGTCTGCCTCAGTGCATCCCCAGAATTTAGAGGAGGAGATGTCCAGCTGTATCAATTCTGCCTACAGACAAAGCTAAACTGCAGAAAACACTGTGGGGCAAAAGTACTTAATGAAGTCCCTCTTCTTGGCCAGAAAGACTCCATAAAGCAAAGGTCAACATTTGCATCTGAATATATGTATGTATATTTATGTAGATATGAAGGGAATGCAGCAGCAATTCTATAATCCATTGGGGGGGGGAGGGGGAGGCAATGCTGCCAATTAAATAGGCCCCCTAATGACATAGTGGCAAACAATACAATTTTTAAAGGGCAGGATTTGTACAAGGCTCCCTTCTACTGTATACAATATGTAGCCCCCAAATTACTTACACAAAAAATGCTAAATTCAGCAGTGCACTATCCAGAGGTGATATCCAAAAATGTAGGAACAGTTTCAATTGGAAAGGATGGCAGGTCCATTTACTATAATGAGCTGCTATTTGACAATATGAGAATGTCCCCATTAGGTCTGGTGCCAAGGAAAAAGCTGGAATAGTTCTGAGTCATCATCTGTCTTACCCAGCAGGTAATTCTATTAATGACTTATAGGCCCAGCTTTGTGCTCAATGTTTTAAGGCTCAGACAGTTTGTCTGATACAGCACTGTGGTAAATGGTCTACGATAGCAGAGTGTGACAGAGTCAGCATTTTCCCCTTCACACTAGGTAATCAAACAAGTATGAGCTAATAGTTCCAAGCTGAGAAGTGATATAGTTTAAGAAAGTTTTCCCAACACATCATGCTATCTCCTTTGGATGATTGAAAGGAGGGTTAGTAATTAGTTACATGAGGCAAGTTACCTTTCATTCATGGGTTTAGGACAATGTGCAATGGTCTGCTGTTGTTATGTATATTTCATTAAATATTTAGAGAGGTGATGGGAGAGTTGAGGGCTGGCTGTAATCAAGGGCAAGAAGGATGATATGCCTACTCAAGGATTTACTATCATTGAATTGCTTTATTTTTCACAATACTCCTTGCACAGCTTTCAATGCCCACAGACATGGTGATTGTGCAGGACACATCAAGCATGGAGCCATGAACTGTAAGGACTAGCAATGGGCAAGCATCAAGAGGACTGGTTGGGATATCTTCAATTTTGGCTGCTTTTCCAACTCCTATCTGGGCCCAACTGCAATACTTCATACCAAATTTTGCTACATTTGGGACATTCCATAGGCACTGGCACACAGCCTAGGTTTTGAATTCCCAGAGTACATGGGCTTGAAATGCCTTCAGGAAGTGAGAGGCATGACTTAATTGACCAATACTATAGCGAAAGTCAGTGCATTTTTCAAGCTTCCTGGGCAGATGTCTTCAGTTCTGATGCATAGAGTACTGCCATAGCCCATAGTCTACGTAAATGTTGAAGATTGGAGGAGTCATGTAGAGCAAGATGGTGATCATCTTGGTGACAGTGAGTCAACTGCAAGTTTGCTGTAGGAAACTGATGGCTTCATTTCTTATGGCAAAGGGAAAACAGCTCATTCTGAAGAGCATGTTCACGAAGGGAGACTATTTAGGAGTTGATATTTTGATTTGTCTATGCCAGTGTTTCCCAAACTTGAGACACCGCTTGTGTAGGGAAAGCCCCTGGCGGGCTGGGCCAGGCCGGTTTGTTTACCTGCCGCGTCCGCAGGTCCGGCCAATCATGGCTCCCACTGGCCGCGGTTCACTGCTCCAGGCCAATGGGAGCTGCTGGAAGCAGCGCAGGCCGAGGGACGTACTGGCCGCAGCTTCCAGCAGCTCCCATTGGCCTGGAGCAGCGAACCGCAGCCAGTGGGTGCCGCGATCGGCTGGACCTGCGGACAGGGCAGGTAAACAAACCGGCCCGGCCCGCCAGGGTCTTTCCCTACACAAGTGGCGTCCCAAGTTTGGGAAACACTGATCTATGCCTATCCAGGTGGTGAAAGTTTGAGATGCCTCACCAGAGATATAATCCCTCCATATGCTATGAAAGCATAAGGAGCTATTACCCAAGTCTTTCTTACTGCATAGATTTTGATCTTCAGTGCAGAGGCCACTGTGTGGTTTTAAGGACCTATGTTTATTTGGAAGAGCATAATGAACTGGCAACTTTGACCAGATATAGGCCAGCTGCACAGAAGCCTTAGTCATTAGTGGATAATAGTGTTATTTATGCATTATTAATGTAGTTCTGTTAAGTAATCTATGCTGTAATGTAATTAATGATAATTGTTAATAAACCTGCCACTTCTTAATGCCAATGGATGATTGTTAAGTGGCTTTCTGTGTGGGCAGGGGGGGTCTTAGAATGTACAGTTCATACTACCATTCTCTAGCAATGAGTATTCATGCATTTTTCATTACTGGAAGAGCAATTTCTTTATGCCTTGTACAACTACTGAATTTATGGCAATAGAAATGTTGCAAAGTCCAGAACATGTCACATTCAAATATAAAATATACTAGATGACAATATCAGATCAAAACTGCGAACTATATATATGACAGCTGTCTATAATAGTCTTGCCAAATGCAGTAGAGATAGCTACATATAGATGTAGGGAGTAGGTAACAAATCAGACCCATCAACAGAGACTGACTTAAAATACACAATCTATGGGTCCAATTCTGCTTTCACTTACACAAGTGCCAGCTCATGTCAGCTTCAGTGATAAGTGAATGCAAAACTGATCCCATATTTTTATTTTATTTATTTACTAACTTTTGTCACTCCTAAAAATAGAGGAGACAGTTAAACAGTAGAATTTCTTGGAAGGCCTGCAATGAGAGTCTGAAATTTTTCAAGAGAGCTAAGGAAAATCAGTGTGCATTCTTTCCTGATCAGAAGACCTACATCACCTAGGAAACTTCCCAATCAATTCCATTGTCTTCTATGTTCCATTTCTAATGATGATGCTTTCTGTATGTATCTCAGAGCATTAGAATTGTGCAAATGCATTTGCACTATGACAAAAAATGAATTCAGATTTGATCTGACCAATGAAATAATTTGTTATAGACCAGATTTATTTTACTGTGCTAAGTTTGTTCTTCCCCGGCCCTTACATATTTTATCACACATAGGAGATGGGGAGGAGAGAGACAAGCAAGACCTGGCCTTTTAGGCCACTTAGACATAAAGAAAATAATTTTCAAAATTTTCTTTTGCCAACCCTCCAGGATGGTCCTGGAGTCTCCAGGAATTAAAAATTAATCTTTAATTCAAGACTGTCATGTGATGAAACCTCCAGGAACACATCCAACCAAAATTGGCAACCCTAAGCAGACTGTTTATTAAGTGGCTTCTCTCACTGGGAGCAGATGACACTACTGCTCTGATCTGTACTGGCTGGCTGTTGGTTTCTAGGCAGAGTTTAGCTTGTTGGTTTTTTTATTCACAGGCCCTGATTGGTTAGGACTTGCCCGCATGAGAGACTGCCTATGTGGAGGCAGTGAAACCCACTCATTATAAAAGCGTGAGGTAGCAGTGGCAGGTTATAAACTCAAGGGCCCTCACAAAGAACACCACACTTCCTTCCACCTTGGTTCTAAAGAGCCAAAATCCATCCTTTAGAGACTCTGCTGCAAGGCCCATCTTTGCCCAGGGCTGTGGGCCCACAATAGCAGCTGTTGCTTGCAGTTGGGGATATTAGCTGAGTTTTTATTTTATCTTTGGATAATTGTTTTCTGATTTTTGGGTGCTGAGCTACAGCTGACTCACTCTTTGACAAAGGTGTCTAGCACCGAGTATAAGGCTTTTGTTCTATAAATAGAAATGAAAATACTAAGTAGCAGTACTAGTCATGATAATTGGCATTTACACATCCTCTCCTCATGTGGGTAGAGAAGAGCTAAAAAAGTAATTGACTTCTGCTTTAGCTCCCATATTATAGCAATGATCCAATTCATGGCCAGTTAGACCCACTATGACTGTTGGCAGAGTCACTAAAGCATCCTCTCTGTATGTGAACCAGAAGTAGGTCCAACTTTCTAGTTGCTGCTTCTCCATGTGAGATGTGGCATCCCATGCCAAGCTTGGCTTCCAGAACAGGCTGATAGCAGACAGATGTGATGACCTGAAGAATAAAATTCACATAGGTACCACTGACTTAGCTTGTAGTAAATGCTAACATAGTTATGGTACACAGAAGACAGAGGTGTTACTGGATTGTTCTAAATGCCTGTGCTCCTGGTGTTGCAAATGTACTGTAAAGCAGATAACAATGTGCTTGATAGGAAGAACTGTATCCCCTTTTAAAGGAAAACTGCTCTGTTTGACAACACAGCAACCTGGAAGTTCAGAAGTTGAAAAACACTTCTCATTCTGACAGAACTCAACCCTAGCTTGGCAGAACATGTCCACTTCAGGTGCAGGCCTTTGCTATTAAAGCTATTTATTTACAGACATATAAGACCAAAAAAGGCAGACTCGGACTGTCCAGTAATCAACCTGGACATTTATCTCCCACAGAGAATCCAGGAGAACTGGACTTTTGTTGCCTTCAGCAGCATTTACCCAACATCTTATCTTGCCCCCATCCCTCCTTTCCATGCATCAGAAAACTCTTCCTCTCAAGAACATCACTGGTAGCATGTACTAAAAACCTGTGATGCGTCTGGTGCTCACTCCCTCTTGTCCTTGTCAGACCTGAATTCAAGACTAGGTGATTGCTTGGAAAGCAGCATTTCAGCAGGGCTTCAGCAAGGGCGAGTATAAGTAGGGGGCCAGAAATATTTTAAATACTTCCAAGTGAAGTCTGCAGGGCGTTAGTGTCTTATTAGCCCTTTTGTTACTAAAGGAAGCTTGGTCTAGAAATCGTGTGGGAAGTGATTGATTCTATATCGGAGAAGCTACGAAACCCCCAACTCCTCCTCTTCCATCTAAACTCATCTGACCTTTGCCGATAAATATTCACTAATTTCCAAAGCCAATGAATGTATTTACCCCTGGTTTTAGGGTTGCATTATCTGTTGCTAAATGCTATTTATCTGTCTGCAGTTTGTAATGCTTTGGGACTTCTCCCAGACTAGGAATTTCACAAATAAGTTTCTGCAAGTGAAAAAAGGATCTTGAGGTTTGTCCAGGACTCAGCATTGTTGGTCTCAGTCTAGAGTGGAAATATCACAAGAATGTTGTCTCTATTTTTCTCTTTCTTCTTCCTAACCCTGATAAATGTGGGTGAATTTGTTTAATTTACCAAATATTTTCAGCCCGCGTGGACTTGGGCATGGGTTTTATTTGAGTTCTGGATGGATATTAGCTATTTCTATTTTTCAAAGCATCCAAAAGGTTCCTCATGATAAAAGTAAAGTCACATGATCCCTGCCCCACGGGGGTCACAACGTAAGGACCTACTCCTGCTAATATGTGCCTAATTTTATTCAGCTGAGTAGTCCCATTAAATTCAATGGGAATGTTTAATGCTAATCATGTGCATATCTATTTGCAGGTTCTGTATGGATGCACATAAATAATTCCAAGCATGTCAATAGTCCCAAGTGAATACTCACGTGCCAGATCAGGCCCTCTTTCAAACATGTCCAAAAGATTGGATACTAAGAAAGTAGGTGTAGGTTGGAGGAAGGAAAGGAGCATTATCAATGCAGTTATTTGAAAGGGCTAATTTGTGATGTGATAGGGTAAAAAAGGCTTTTTAAAAAAAATCAGTACTTCAGCTGGACAATTTCTTGTAGGAAGAAGCAGATTTTGAGGAGGGATCTGAATTATGAGAAGATAAAGGCCTTGTGGATTAGCATAAGAAGGATGTTCCATGCATAGGGGGTTTGCATATAGCACAACAGGGTCCTGATCCTAGACTAGGGCTCCTACGCACTATGGTGATACAAATAATAACTACCAATAATATACAAAGGTATAGTTGTGGCAGATACAGACAAGCAGGGTATTGGGGTTGGCATCATTGGCAGATCAGCTGAAGCTTGTTTCATCTAAACTGGTTTGATTATCTCTAGCATCCACCCTCTTGATTTTGTATTCATTACTCTGCCCTTTTTAATGCACAAAGCAAGACAAGCGACAGACTGGGGTCAAGTACAGACAGGCCACTGCTGCGACAACATTGTATTGTGCACACTTGTATTGTGTATCCACAATGCTTCAGAAACACCAGTAAAAATCAGTTAAATCAGACTTGTGAAGAGCATAAATGTAGTATTGTTGCCTTGTTCTATAGCAGCAGCTGTAACATTTTGCAGCTGCTCCAGTCCCTCTGCCTATATTCAGCTTATTGAATTGTAAACTCCTCAGGGGAAGATGCCCTGAGCCTGATTCTCTTCTCACTTCAACGAGCCTAACTACTGACTTTAGTGGATTTACTCCTGTTTTACATCAGTTAAGACAGAGACATAGCCCCTGTTTAGTCTTGTAGAGCAGAATCAAAATTAGCAATTCTCCATCCCTCCAATGTTAATGCAGAGACTTCTCGGTCCAACATTCTGGATATGGAAACCGGCTTGGTAGCCTAAATTAAAGAGGTCCCTCACCTCATTTGATTTTTCTCTATTGGGGAGAAAAACTGGGATTTATGTTTGTTCCCTTTGAAAAGTCTCTAGGTATGTGATTAGGAAGCATGCTGTTGACAGTATTCTTTTGCTTATTTTGATCCCAATAACTAAGTGCTTTGGGCTTACTAAAATAGAAGAAAACTGATAAACATATGGGCACCACAGATTTATAAAGTAGGTTCACACACTGCTTCATGGATTTAGAGAGCCCTCTGGAGCATTAACACACACAGTTGATGAAAAATAAAAACTGCATTGTCTTTGTTTCTATTAATTTAGTAGCAGTTATTAAACTAGAGCTTGCTTTCTGGCAATATACCATAGAACTTATTTTTCTCTCTCTCATATTGGCGCAAAGCCTTGAACCTGCAAACCCTTATGTGCACATGAATAAATGTTTGCAGTATCAGGCTTAAGTTAGGAATCACTCATTACATTTAGCGAGTTCATGGCATTGTAGGAGAGACAAGCAGGCCCGATGACTTCTATGCTAGTTTAGCACATCAACTGTCAAGTTCTAACGATGACATTTTAAAGGATGTAACTGTATTGGTTATATCTGCAAGCAGTATTTTTTTCTGCCTCAGTATTTTATAATATACTCGCATTATTATATGCCTCATTCATTTATATGTATAAACAATTGTAACTTTGCTTTAGAGCGTGTTGTTCCCCTAAGACATAAGACATGCAAAAAAAAGGGGCGGGAAAGGCCAAGATCTGAAAAAGTGTGGAACCAATTAGCTTAATATCATGAAAATATGTTTTCTTAATAGTTTTCTGATTGTCCTACAGATCTCAGCCATCCTATCTAGTTTTATCACCCATGAAAATACAATAAACCCAGTTTCTTATCAATTGTTATAATTTTAAAAATTCAGTTTTTAACTTTTGCAGACACTTACATACCTCAAAATGAAGCAGGGTGCACAGTACAGAGATTGTTTTTCCGTACCCCCAGCATAGCCAGTCTCTTGTGCAGGTCTCACCATTTGGAAGAGTTTTTGTCAGCAGACGAGTAGGGAAAGCATGATTATCAGCATCTCGTGGAATGTTACTTGGAATTTCAAAACAACTACTTTGAAGAAAAGATTGCATTTGGGCAGCATTGCTCTTGTCAATAATTTCAATGTCCGTCACAGTCAAACCTGTAGTACTCATGAATTGCTCTTGCTGTGTAAGATCTACATCTTCCTGTTGCTGTTGAGTAATAGAGAAATAAATAAGGGAGTGTTTATTACATCAGCAAACACAAAAATGCCATAAATCCCAATGCCCCAAAGGCTCTTGCTGATCAAAGTGCTCTTAGTTCTCCAGTCTTTCCCTTAAAATAATCAAAAAGCTTTTCCTAATAGTAAAATACCTATCTATATATCTTGAGCAAGATAGCATCTCCAAGAGCTTTCCTTCTCTGGTGTTATTTACTCCACTGAGAAGAAGAGCCTGTATAATATAAGACCCAGACTCATCCTGTTCCCAGTATGCCCTGAAACTAAGAAGGAAATTAGTAGCCAGGCCTCCCACCTTTTTTCAGTGGGAAAAACCTGTTACTAGTTTCTTGTGGGGGGAGGCTAAATTAAAGTTCTAAGTGCATATTTCTTTTGTTCTGCCATAAGGAGTGAGGTCATGCTAGGGGAAAAGGAAACCCTGGCTTCCTTTTCTCTCAGGTTTCCAGTCCTGGGAGCCCCAAACAACTTTTGAGAAAAACAAATCCAGCTTCTTTAAAACCATGAAGTCACCTTCTCTGAAGGTCTTTCTGTTTTTTTCACACCTTACTCTGTCATAGGAGGATATGCAGTGGAAAGTAAGTACTTCGTTTTGTTTGCCCTTTTTTTTTTTTTGCCTTTTTATAAAAAAAATTGCAGTAGCAAGTGTTGATCTTTGCATTTATTCTGAAGGTTTCAGGAACGGTCACTTTGGTTAAAAAGTCCATATTTCACAACAATTTCCACCCATTTCTCTCTCTATACAGAACAGGAAGCAGCTATGTAAAAACTGTTAGCAAGCAATGACTTTTAAGTTATGACAGTGTAATTGATCTTATTTTAATAATATTAGCATACCTCTCCATAAAGAGAGGCAAAAAGTGCTTTCACCTACCCGTCATTATTTGTGTCCTTTCTCAGGAGAGGTAGTCATGATGTTACCCAATTCAGCAGTGACCTTTGGGCATGTCTACATTGCAATTAGATACCCATAGTTGGTCCAGGCCAGCTGACCATAGCTCATGGCTGGGCTGCAGGCTGATTAATTGCAATGTAGGTGTTCGGGCTTGCGCTGCAGCCCAAGCTCTGGTACCCTCCGACCTCGTAGGGTCCTAGAGCCCAGGCTCCAGCCCAAACCTGGAAGTCTACTCTGCAATTAAACAGCCCCACAGCTCAAGCCCTGTGAGCCCAAGTCAGCTGGCATGTGCCAGCTGTGGGTGTCTAATTGCAGTGTATACATACCCTAAATGGCCAGGTTTTTGTCTCAAATTTGTCATGTTGCAAAGGAGAACTTCCCACCGTGATGCAGAAGCCTGAAGGAAAAAATGTGGCACTGGTATCAATTCTCATTTTTGTCTAATTAATTCTGAATTTGGAAAGACATGAATAAAACTTAATGTATTCATGTAAGCATGAGATAGACAGATCAGGGTTTGAAATGCAGGCAAATATGACCATAATATTATTTTTTTCCACCTCTCAGATTTTTGCATGCATCCAGATGTCACTGCTCAAGGACCTGATGAAACTGGTTCATTAAACAAAATTGCTGACTTTTTTAAAATAGCAACATTTGTTGGGTAATTTATCTGACTCTTAATATTCCATCAGTAGTTTTTAGTCAAAATAAATAGCATGGGGGACTGTGGACAGCCTTGTCATGTTCTTATCATATTGGAAAATGTGGGATGTAAATATCATTTATAATGACAGAAGCCTTAAGACAACTAAATAGTGTGTCCATGCTATAAAATCCTTTTGCATCCAAATATTTGTAATATATCAAACATCTATGATAAAGGGAGAGGGCACCATAAATTCATCCAACTTTTCCTGTACATAGACCTCGCATAAGTATGAGAAAATGTTCTGCTTCTGACACTTACACTGCATGACATTGATAAAATGTAGGAATCAAGCAGTTTACTAACTTTCTAGGAGAATTTAATCTCTGGTATTTGAGATATGGAAATATATTTGAATGAAAGGACTTTACACAGTTGCAATTAAACAAATATTCAGCTCTCCCGTAGTTGGCCCAGGCCAGCTGACTATAGCTCACGGCTGGGCTGCAGGCTGATTAATTGCAGTGTAGGTGTTCGGGCTCGGGCTGCAGCCCAAGCTCTGGGACCCTCCCATCGCGTAGGGTCCTAGAGCCCAGGCTCCAGCCCAAACCTGGAAGTCTACTCTGCAATTAAACAGCCCCACAGCTCAAGCCCCGCGAGCCCAAGTCAGCTGGTACAATAATGGAACTTGCTTAGCAGGATGGCTGATCCATTATAGGCTACATTTTAACACAAGTTTTTGCACATGAAACATGATGCAATTCTGAACATGAAGATGACTTAAAAAAGCAACCCCTTAAAATTACTGGGAAAACACCACTGGTCAGATACAGAACTGTTTTGTAGGTCTGCATTCTAGAGCTAGTCCATATAAAAGATTCCATAGAATTTACTGGGCTCCAACATAAATACATTACATGGAAGTATTAGCAAAAGACAAATGTTGGCAATGTGGTATAGCAAAGACAATGTTCATGCATATGCTCTGGGAATTCCCTATCATAGCCCTCTTTTGGGAAGAAAGTCATAAAAACAATGTAATTGTTGCTGAGTGTTGATATAGATTCAGATGGTACTATTTTGTTGCTAGGATACACTAATCCTTTTTATACTCTTAGTAAATAAAAAAATGGTTCTTGAGAACTATCCTGGCCATGAAAACATTATCCCAACGAACTGGGAAAACAAAACCATGCCAAACATAAGGTATTGGATTCTTCCCTGCTAAACATGGCTAAGAATCCTTTTGGAGTGCAAAACAAAAGAGAATCCAGTTTACCTGCAACAATAATCTTGACACTGATAACCTAACATGGACAATTTTTTCTAGAACTACATCTGATTTAGTTTATGTATAGTGCAACTCTTCTCCTGACTGCCCGGGGAAAGACATTTATGGGAATTAGCAGATTGTAATAAATGCGCCCCCACCACCACCACCAGTTCCTTTCCTTTCCTCCTTCATTCCCCCTCTTTTACTGAATATTCTGTACTGAGATAATTCTGATGTATCTACTTGAGTGTTCAGATGTCTCCTGATATACTGTAACTTTTATAGTACTTGGTATATTTTAGGCATGGGCACTATGGCATGTATTATACTATCCCAGCTGAAGAAGCTATTTCACAAGGGGTTCTGATTTTTTTTAAATGTGGCCTCCCTTGCAAATTCTCCCAGCTAGTATCCAGAAATGTAGGTGCAAATTTGTAGGTGTAAATGTTCATGTAAGCCTGTAGCTACAATACCTGATTGCACCCACAAATGGGTGACTTTCGATACGATCTCCCACAGTATTCTTGCCAGCAAGTTAAAAAAGTATGGATTGGATGAAGGGACTATTAGGTGGATAGAAAGCTGGCTAGGTCGTCGGGCTCAATGAGTAGTGATCAACGGCTCAATGTCTAGTTGGCAGCTGGTATCAAGTGTAGTGCCCCAGTGGGGCCAGTTTTGTTCAACATCTTAATTAATGATCTGGATGATGGGATGGATTGCACCCTCAGCAATTTCACAGATGACACTAAGCTGGGGGGAGAGGTAGATACACTGGAGGGTAGGGATAGGGTCCAGAGTGACCTAGACAAATTGGAGAATTGGGCCAAAAGAAATCTGATGAGGTTCAACAAGGACAAATGCAGAGTCCTGTACTTAGGACAGAAGAATCCCATGCACTGCGACAAGCTGGGGACCGACTGGCTAAGCAGCAGTTCTGCAGAAAAGGACCTGGGAATTACAGTGGATGAGAAACTGGATATGAGTCAACAGTGTGCCCTTGTTGCCAAGAAGGCTAACGGCATATTGGGCTGCATTAGTAGGAGCATTGCTAGCAGATCGAGAGAAGTGATTATTCTCCTCTATTCGGCACTGGTGAGACCACATCTGGAGTATTGCATCCAGTTTTGGGCCCCCCACTACAGAAAGGATGTGGACAAATTGGAAAGAGTCCAGCGGAGGGCAATGAAAATTATTAGGGGGCTGGGGCACATGACTTACGAGGAGAGAAACTGGGGTTATTTAGTCTGCAGAAGAGAAGAGTGAGGGGGGATTTGATAGCAGCCTTCAACTACCTGAAGGGGGGGCTCCGAAGAGGATGGAGCTAGGTTGTTCTCAGTGGTGGCAGATGACAGAACAAGAAGCAATGGTCTCAAGTTGCAGTGGGGGAGGTCTAGGTTGGATATTAGGAAAAACTATTTCATTAGGAGAGTGGTGAAGCACTGGAATGGGTTACCTAGGGAGGTGGTCGAATCTACATCCTTAGAGGTTTTTAAGGCCTGGCTTGACACAACCCTAGCTGGGATGATTTAGTTGGAGTTGGTCCTGATTTGAGCAGGGGATTGGACTAGATGACCTCCAGAGGTCTCTTCCAACCCTAATCTTCAATGATTCTTCTATGATTCTATGAGGTTTTGTTAGATATCTATGTTCTGTCATTTATGTTCTTAAATATTTGTGCCTGCAACTCCCTGCATGAAAACTAGTTTGTGAGTGGAGAAGTTAAGGCCCGTTTTAAAAATTAGGGCCAGAATATATAATCTTTGTTTTTTCTCATATTTTGAAAATGATTGAAATATGTCTCAAACTAGAAGATGATTCCAGAAGTATATAGGGAATAGTTGCAACATCATAAGAAACCCTTTTCAATAGCATTGTGCTGTGGGAGCCAGGACCATCTCTTGGAGTTGTTATCTAGGAATATTTCCAGCCATATAAAAGTGCTCTCTCATCTCGTATTATCTGTGGTAATAGGAAGTGTCTTAAAACACTTCCAGTCTGAGAAGACAATGAATATTTTGTGAGCAGTCAGTAATTTTCTACTACTGCAGGTAAAACTGACCTCCAGGAGATAGTAGGATAGCTCTGTTCATTCAGATATGTGGAGTAGTGAAAAGAGACAGCGTAATGGTGGCACAGGGAAGTGACTCATTGTGTAAAAGTGAGGATTAACAACCAGATAGGCTGAGTTGTAGGCAGCACCTCACTTAGGTACACATGCCTCTAACATAAAGAATAGATACTAGAGGTGGTAGAGTCCCCTTAGTTCAATGGTTTTCAAACTTTTTTAGGCTGATTACCCTTTCCAAATAATGTAGTCTACCACATAGCCCCATCTGCGATAGGGTCATAATATACCTATGATTAGATTGCCAAGTCTTACTAAATAAAATGTGTTGTCTGCCATTACAGGATTTTTCTTGCATACCTCCTGACGTAAGCTTGCATACCCCTAGGGGTATGTGACCCCAGTTTGAAAACCACTGCTAGTTTATATAGTCCAGCAGTCAATTCACCTAAAGAACCAGAACTAGACTTTTCAACACCATAAAGAACTATCTAGAATAGAAGCACCCACTGTGGTTCTGGGAAGGAAATAAAGAATCTACCGTCATGGCTTAAATTTATACTATGTTCCTTAGTTAATTTAGTTTATGGCCAATATTTTCAAAAGTAGGCGGCTAAGATTAGGCTTTTAAATCTCTTGTTGGGCTCCGAGAATGGGACTTTCAAAAGTGCCTACCCACTGAAGGCACCAGTCTCCCACTGAAAGTAAGTGGGAGGTGGGAGTCTAACTCACTGAGGTACTCATGAGTACCCTTAGCTCACCTGATTTTCAAAAGCTCAGAGCATACAGCAGCTCTTAGTGACCACAGGGCTTGGCACTTTTGAAAATCAGCATACATGTTAGAAAGCTAAATAAGGCAGCAAGGAGCCTAAATTGTACTGCATCTCAGTGGGATTTGGAGGAAGGATTTCAAAAGTGCCTAAATGATTTAGGAGCATAGGTTTTTTTGTCCTAAATTATGATGGCACTTTCGAAAATCCCACTTAGGCGCCTCTGAAAATCACAGCCCAGAGTCCTAATGTTAGGCTCCTATATTTTTATTTTTAGGAAGGATCTGAGCCTACTTCCAATTTAATCCTTCTCTCTGTTTCTGTAGAGACAGATCGCGCAGTCCTCAGATTAGTAAAACTCCCACTGAAACCAATGGAAGTTTTACCTCAGTGAGGCATGCAAGCCGTAGAGCAGCTTTCATGTGGGGGAAAAGACCACTTTGGAGAATTTGTTGGGCTTGAAGTTTTGCTATAGATATTAATCTGTACTAAAAACAAATGTATAAATCAGTTCTCATTAATGAAAAATTCAACAAAGATTTAATAATGGGGTGGAAATGGGTTAAGGAAGAACTATTCTCGCAATTGGCTTCAATGTCTCCAATACCATAGTTATTCTATGCACTCTTCTGGGCACTGCTATTTCCTATGTAAACACATGGGCTTTCAGAAATTGCCAATCTCTGTATTCATATCATGCTCATCACTGTGGTGTTTGTGTTCTAGACACAAAAACACAGAACACGTCCTTATTCATGTCTGGATTACTTTATGTGAAACCATTCTGCATTAATTCCACTCTTAGCTGAGATTCTATCCACAGAGATGTGACCTCTGTTCTGCTATAGCCACAATATCTTATCTTCCATGTGTTCATATAAACAATTGAAAATGGCAAATAAATTATTGAGGAGAGCAAAAATTGCATTTGAAGCAGTGACATCTGTAAGAATATATATTGCAAACATTAACTCCAGGTGATTACCAATAGATTGTTGCACATTTGTAACCATTTATGGTCAAAAGTTTATACATAGATTAAATATAGCAAAAAATGATAAAACTCATGTTGCTTCAAATTTACAGAAGAAAAGAGATTGAGAAATCCATTGTTATCCTGAACTCAGCTCATTGTGTCTGCATATTTGCAGTATGCATGGAGTACTACATGATGGTCATGCTAAACTGAGAGTCTGAGATCCATGGAGGTACAATGCGTTGAATAAATAATAGAAGATTCAACTCTATCAGTTTGTATAAAATGGTTAAAATATATTACTAAAATCAAACACAATGGAAATATAATATTCCTGCACACATACTCGTTGGAGTTAAAAGTTGGGGAACTGAGTCAGATGTCAACCCAGTTTAGGCTTGATCAATTTTTGCCTTTATTTATACAATTTCAGACAGTATTATTTGTCTTTTATGGTGTCTGTACATATATTGATGCCAGACAAATAATAACAGACAAGATGGAACTGATAAATGAGCACGTTACCACATTCCGGGATTCTGGGTAGTCCTTCCATCTTCCATGATAGTTGTTGCCTTCTCTGATTCCTTGGTCTGGTACCAGAGTAGCAGCCGTGTTAGTCTGTATCCGCAAAAAGAACAGGAGTACTTGTGGCACCTTAGAGACTAATAAATTTATTAGAGCATAAGCTTTCATGGGCTACAGCCCACTTCTTCGGATGCATATAGAGTGAAACATATATTGAGGAGATATATATACACACATACAGAGAGCATGAACAGGTGGGAGTTGTCTTACCAACTCTGAGAGGCCAATTAAGTAAGAGAAAAAAACTTTTGAAGTGATAATCAAGATAGCTCAGTACAGACAGTTTGATAAGAAGTGTGAGAATACTTACAAGGGGAGATAGATTCAATGTTTGTAATGGCTCAGCCATTCCCAGTCCTTATTCAATCCTGAGTTGATTGTATCTAGTTTGCATATCAATTCCAGCTCAGCAGTCTCTCGTTGGAGTCTGTTTTTGAAGTTTTTCTGTTGTAAGATAGCCACCCGCAGGTCTGTCATTGAATGGCCAGACAGGTTAAAGTGTTCTCCCACTGGTTTTTGAGTATTATGATTCCTGATGTCAGATTTGTGTCCATTAATTCTTTTGCGTAGAGACTGTCCGGTTTGGCCAATGTACATGGCAGAGGGGCATTGCTGGCACATGATGGCATATATCACATTGGTAGATGTGCAGGTGAACGAGCCCCTGATGGTATGGCTGATGTGATTAGGCCCTATGATGATGTCACTTGAATAGATATGTGGACAGAGTTGACATCGGGCTTTGTTACAAGGATAGGTCCCTGGGTCAGTGTTTTTGTTCAGTGATGTGTGGTTGCTGGTGAGTATTTGCTTTAGGTTGGGGGGTTGTCTGTAAGCGAGGACAGGTCTGTCTCCCAAGATCTGTGAGAGTATAGGATCATCTTTCAGGATAGGTTGTAGATCTCTGATGATGCGCTGGAGAGGTTTTAGTTGGGGGCTGAAGGTGACAGCTAGTGGTGTTCTGTTATTTTCTTTGTTGGCCCTGTCTTGTAGGAGGTGACTTCTGGGTACTCGTCTGGCTCTGTCAATCTGTTTTTTCACTTCAGCAGGTGGGTATTGTAGTTTTAAGAATGCTTGATAGAGATCTTGTAGGTGCTTGTCTCTATCTGAGGGATTGGAGCAAATGCGGTTATATCTTAGACTCCAATGAGAGACTGCTGAGTCTTTAATGTCAACATTTCTTGTCCTTTTTAAACATGGGCTTTTCATTCAAAGTCCTTTTTTTGCGGGGGGGGACATTACAAAAACTTCATTAGCAATTTTCCTGTGAATACATTTTGAGGGATGTCTCAATTCTAGGGCCACAATATTTAGTTGCTTTTAATGGTACCCCAACAAACTCATACACATGCAAACTGACTCATTATTAATTATTATTATTATTATTACCGGGGTTATCTTGCACTCATGAGAAAAAGGGGCACATTCAACCTTTATTGTTTATTTGTATTGTGGTAACACCTAAGCGCCCCAATCTGGATCAATCATTGTGCTAGGTGCTGTAGAAAGCTAACAAAAAGCTAGTTCCTGCCCTGAAAAGTTTACAATCTAATTTCCACCTCAACCCTTTTTCTGAACTTTTTTTTTGGCTAAGTTTAAGGGACATAAATCATAAATCTTCCCTACTCCACCACTCTCTCAGGAGTAGTATGTCCCTATGCCTGACAGTATTCTGCCTGAACCCAATACCATCATGTTTGGTGCTGGCTCACTGTCAAGGCACCTCCAGATCCATGTGAAAGCCGTGCTGCCACCTCCAGAGAAATGGATTGTGGAGATGTGTCATGCTCACCCATCTGGGCCAAATAATCTAAAATGCCTAGATTGGTTCAAGTATCTCTTTTGAGTCAGCCTCCTCCACTCCTCTCCCTCTGCAGCAGAAGCACTGGGTGCCTGTATTTCAGGATATAAATAATTCAAATTCAGCTTGGAAGATGTTGCCTAATAGATAGATTAAGTTCTTTACTTGAGCACCATGAAAAGAATTAGACGTTAAGGCATTTTGGGGACATCCACCTTAGGCAATCTTGATACCCTCAACTGACAGGAGGCAAATTTTGTCTGAGATAACGCCTCTCCTTTGCTAAATGTGCCAGTGTGTTAGTCCTGATGAGCAGGCCAGACACTTGGTTAGATTTCCTGGTGTGGAGGCTGGGAATTAGAGTGCAAGCATTGATGAAATTCTCTCTAAACCACTGGGTTTCCTTGACTTGAGTAATTCTAACCACCTAGGACAATGTTATATTGAAGAGTCAATGGGAGGGGATATTTCTAAGTCTCTGAGGTGGCCACCCCAGCTCCATGGGAAAGAATACAACAACCTATAATATCCATTTTCTAATAGGCCCCACTATTTTAACTTTCTTTTGTATTTTACCTTAAATATATATTTAAGTCAGTACAAAATGTTAAAAAACCTAGATAGAAAGACCTCTCTATCTTTGGTGATAATGGTAGAAGTCAGAAATGGTGATATTCTCAGGGTTCAGTGACAGGGCCAAATCAAATGAAAGACACTTCTCCGTGAATAAATCCAGGTTTAAATCTAAAGCCCTTAACAATTTCTGTGGTGTCCCAACCATTTTCCTGGGCCATGTCCCAGCCTGGAAAGTCAGTTTAGAAAAGAAGACTAGATCTGTGCAATGCCCTCCTCACCATTCCCAAGCATCCAAATTACAGGGGATGTATCAAGTACCTATGAATAAGTAATGTGTCAGTGGAAGGTAATAGTGTTGGAATTGCCATTGACCACAAAGGCTTCTCATTGTGGTTGAGAGAGCAGTATTTAAACTTCTCAGGTATCTGGGGGTGAAAATGATATCTGGATTACTATACTCAGAAGAGCTCCTATGTCTGTATATCTTTGGCCAGGGTCAATATCAAGGTCTCTACTGTTTCTGGTAAATATTAGCACCTTCTCCCTGTTAGACTTTACTGTTGTCAACTTCAATGGGATTTATGGTTTCTCAGAACTGCTGAGAATCAGACCCTTTATCGGTGGGTGCCTAAATGTGGATTTAAAAATCTAACTTTGTGCAATCAAGTTTGAAAATTTGGGGCTAGAATCTATGCAGAAAAAACTCTAGCGAGGCCCATGTGAAAGTTGGAAAGTATCTAGTAAAATAATGCCCTCACCCTTTATCAAGGACCTCATAAATCATCCATAAAAAAGCAGGCTGGCCACTGGACAATATAGAGAAACAAGACTGGGCTGGGGGAATATTCACATTTCAATGGCACACTCCCCTCCTCTAGAGAGAGGCTGAGACAAAGTAGAACACACTGAGAGTTAATACTTTCCTCTGCTGCATCACAAAGTAGAGGAGGAGCCCTGCAGCCAACAGCAATATGGCTACTGATGGTATCATGGTTACAGAGAGTGGCCAGTAGTGGAGTTAAGGGCAAGCCCTTACGTACATCTGGAGGGATCGAATGGGAGTGGTGGGTCTGGATCCCCATGAATCCTTTGCCTCTGGTGCCTTTTGGTCTCAACCTCTGGCCCCTTTGCATCTCCATTGTAACAATCTATGTGGAATTTGGAGGAAGTACAGGTTGCTTGCAGGAGGGAAGAGTTTGGGGGAGGCACCAAGAAGTCAGCTGGTATGTACACAGCTGGGATGTTAGCTGCAGTAGCAGTATCTCTGCAAATAGTTCTCTGAATAAAGAGCCAGTTTAGTTTTAGAAACATGGAATCCCACCTCTCATGTTGTTACCCAGCATGTGGTACATGAAACACGCATGGTCCTGCAGACCAGAAGTGAGGAGTGTGCAGACTGCATGGTTCGAATCATTGGCATTAATTGGTCTCGCTCCGTTGACCTTTGGCAGACAGATAACATGTGGACATATAGCCTCTGCTCCTGCAGAATCAGACAGTGAACTACAAAAGTGGCAGATCTACTAATCATAGTCCACCAGAATGTAGTGTTACCAATTCTTGCAATTATCATGTCTTGCAATATTTGGTATTTTTCTGGCATCATTTGAATACATGGGAATTTCAGCTTTAATTTAAGCGTGTTTAGCCCTCTTGGTTGCAGAGTAAAGCTTGGAAATGAGAACTGAGTGCAGCCTAAAGTTTCTAAAACCAGAAGCCAAATAAAAAGAGCCCAACATTTATTATTTCTAAGATAATCTCATGATTTTCTAAACTGAGCTCATGATTTTGTGGCCCTGACTCAGAATATTTTTTAATGCTTGGATCTGGCAGTAATGACTCTGGGAGGGAAAGGAGTACATGCATGCACTGAAACAGAGAAACATGGAGACATCTCACCTCTTATCAGTTGTGTTGTCTTGCTCCATTTTGCCCTGTAGAAGGATTGAAAAGATATGCAGAGCTGTGGAACTTTGAAGATGCCTAAAAATAAGCCTTTATGGCTGTTGAAGGAGGCCTTCTTTATCCACAAAGGGCCACTGTCAAAAGCTAGGCCATCTGCTGGAGCTGCAACCATTGTAAGTCCCTCAGGATGAGATGCAGAACTGCTTGGATTTAAAGCAATCTGTTTTGCAGAACGTTAATTCACTACATAAAAGGTTAGGATTTTTTTCAGACTCAATTGATTCAAATTTGGAGTCTTTGTCCCAGATACTACATCAGGCTGAAGTGAGTATTATACTCTACATATTCCAGCCAGTCATAGCATTTAAATAACTACAGTTACATTAATTAGATCAGAATAACAAGAAGTTAGCAAAGTGAGTTAAAATAAACCAAATTAAGGCCACTTTAAAACTGAATAACAGTGTCTGCACAGGGATTTTATGCCATTTAACTATTAACACTTAATACTTCAAATTCACACCTTTAGTTAATTTAGATTAACTTTCCTAGAGGTCCGATTTTGACAAGCCCTAAATCTCTCCATGCCTTAGTTCCATATCTGTAAAATGGAGGTGTTAGTACTTCCCTGCCTCACAGGATGTTGTGAAAATAAATATATGAAGGGCTGTGAGGCACTCAGAGGAAATTGTGAGCTTATGTTTCTTAGGTACTTGAAGGTATTAGTTCCCATTTGTCAAAATAATGTGGCATGAATACTGAAAAAGATGAACTTTGATTTTTAAGAAAAGATAATTCTATTTAATTCATGGGAATAATGAAAAATTCACTGTATATTTGTTTCCTATCCTTTGGTTGCACAGGCCTAATCCCTTGGTTTTATATAGCGGAAGGTCAGCTTCCACCTATTCTTCTAATAAAGTAAATTATTCAGCGCTGGTTTAAATATGCAGCCATGGGATTTGACTCAGTGATGTCTTATGGCTGTGAATTCCTCAGGGTGCCTGTTTGCTGTGTGAAAGAGTATTCAGTATATTTGGAACAATACTGCTAAACACTTCAGTGATTTTGACAGCTTTCCAAATATCTCTTGCAGTTTCTGTCACAACAGAAGAGCAAAGTCTTTATCCATAAAATATGATTGATACATATTGAATGCAGCCATCCCCAAGTTCCAGCTCTCATGGCTTTGTTTTAGATGGCACATGTTTCAGTGTACCATCCATAACCTTATCTGATGATGAAATGTGTGCTTGTTTTCATTGTTTTCATTAGCCCGCTGCTGGAGTTGTACAGGTAGAGGATGGTTACTTTAATAGGAAAGTCACTCAGACACACAGGAACCCCAAAACCATAGCATCTAGGTAGATAGAAATTAGAATTGCACTTGTTCATTGAGGCAGTTACATAGTTTTGCACAGTTTACAATAATGAATTAATCTGATAGCTGTCTTTCAAAATTGGCTTGAGTTCATTCCAGTTAAATTACCTAGAGCTCTCACAATATATGTCAATGGTTTCTTCTTTCAAATTCAGAACTTCAGACTATTTCTCTTATTGTACTTATTTATAGCAGTATATCAGATATTTCCAGTTTTCAGCTGTAAGAAAACTAGTGTTTGGGTCCCAATCCTGCAATTCTTGCACAAATACCATTCACTCGGGTGTGCAAAGTATGAAAGATCAGGCTTTTTAGGCAAATAGTGTTATTGTCTTGAAAAAAATGTTGTTCGTTTATTTAGAATGAAATATTTTAGGAGAGAACAATCCCAGAGTATTCTCTTCATAAAAGGGTTTATAGTACATGCATCTACATTCATTTGGTAGCAGTTAAGTGCTGCACAAGCACAGGTAAAATGCTATAGAAAACCAAGCTTTGGGAAGATTTATATAGTAAAAATTGAGAATTTGTACTATGAATTTAAGAGAATTTACTTTCTCCCAGTGGTAAAACTTGTGATGCATATATGGGCTGATTTTTAAAAAATGCTGAGCATGCAGCAGCTCCTATTGAACTGTTTGAATTTAGTGGCTGGAGACCAGGGAAAGAACAACCCACTGACATGATTCACATGGGAGATCTATGAAATTTTAGTCAGTATGTTACAACTGACTGCAGATACTGTGGGATCCTTTGATGTGGGGAGGGGTCTATCCAGTGTCAAGGCAGAGAAATGTAAATCCCTATATGCATGCACGCATGCACCCTTCTCAATGAAAGAATGCACAGAGAACCTCACTGAGTCTCTTGTCCCCTACACTGTGGAAGAAAATAAAGGTATCCATGTGAAAGTTTTGGAGAAGGTGCTTGCCCTGTGGAGCATCACCAGAGCTGAGCATCTGCTCCATTGAAGCTTAGGAAGTGTCCAGAACATGTGACTTCTCCAGCTCCTAAGGAGCTCCCTCCCATGCACGTTAGGAACTCTATGAGAGTAGAAGTAGGGCAGCCTGGCTGCCTGTAAGCATTAGGACTCCACAGCCAGGAACATGTCTCCTCTGCTTAGGGCCCAAGTTTTCAGGGAGCTCTGTCAGGCAGAATTTAGGAAGTTCTGCTGTGCTGGCACCTACTCCAAGCCTCCTGCAGGCTTCCGGCATCCAGCTCTGACTGTAAGGAGACTCTCCCCTCCCTCCTAGCACCACCCACATGTCTCCTGGGAAAGGAGAGAAGATTAGCTCTAACTTGGAGTAGTAGTAGCCTGGGAGATGGAGCACAGTGCTTTCTAAGTTGTGCTAGAGCCCCCAAGAAAGGGGAGGGAGGCAGGCTGGTAGCAGCAGGTCAAACTTAAATATACACATTGACATTTGGTGGGAATAAGGCTAAGTCACTTAGGCTCCCTTGAATTTTTTTACACTGTTTGAGTGTCAGAGTTGGGGATGGGGAGTCCTTTATTGTATGGGAACTTGCTGTGTAATTTCAAGGTCTTGCCTCACAATCTGCGACTTATACTTCATAGTGCCTTTGGCCTTGCTAACAAGGCAAATCAACCCGAATTCTGAAGCACTTGACCAAGGGCTTGTCTACACAGAGAAACTGCCTAGCATAGCTATACTGATATCATTATACCACTGTCATTTAGCCTGTGGGATTTAGTGTGTCCCTTTTTGGTTGAGCTTCCAAAAAGACCTAGGCTAAACTGAAAAAAGGCAAACTACTAATTAATTATATTTTTTAATTAATGGAGATATCCCATCTCCTAGAACTGGAAGGGACCTTGAAAGGTCATCCAATCCAGCCCCTGCCTTCACTAGCAGGACCAAGTACTGATTTTGCCCCAGATCCCCAAGTGGCCCCCTTAAGGATTGAACTCACAACCCTGGGTTTAGCAGGCCAATGCTCAAACCACTGAGCCATCCCTCTAAACCCCAGAAGTGTCTGTCCACATAGTGAATTCTACCGTTATAGCTATGCCAGTCTTTTTCCCTGTGTAGACAAGCCCTAAGTAATGCTGCAGCTGATTGGTGCTCTGCTTTCTTCTGAGTATCCTGCAGCTCCCATTGACTTCAGTGGGTGCTATGGCTGCTCAGCGTTTTTGAAACTCAAGCTCCTCTTGCATTGAGAGATGTCTAAACCATGTTACTTGTTATCCTCTTCTCAATGAAGAATGGATTCTTTCAGTATATGTATATGAGTGATTTAAGTATTCTGTCAGTAGAAATACTGACAGAAAACATATTGCACATAGTGAAATCAGGGAAAAGATGCCTGCCAGAGCAATATGTTTGAACACAATACTCCAGTCATTAAGACAATGTGCTGCAATGTAATGCAGATGGCTCTAAATGATATGTGCAGGATGACATTGATTTACTGTAAAAAGTACATTGCTTTACTATAAGATACTAACAACAAAATTTAACAGTGAACTAAAGGTCAAGTCTCTGCTGAACTCCACTTATGTACCCTCAATTTGTTCACGCTGGTTTTAATATTGGGATCACAATATGACCTGTATAAGAAAATATCTTTAAACATCTAGTCAAAACAAATTTTAAACTATTATATTTTTAGAGCAAATTGTTTAATCTTCCCAGGACTCCAGATGGCACTATCAAGTTTTCTCTATGAAAGACTGGGGAAGTTACTGTATATTGCTACTAGTTTTCTGTAGTTCTTAAAATCTTCTTTAATGCTGTTGGAAGAGCAAAGACTTTCCTGACAGGAATAAGATATATATGAAGAAAAAGAGCAGAAATAAAAGTGAAGAGTTCAGAAAGTTCAGATTAATTCTCTAGTTGAGGCTTTCACAGACGGCTCTTACTATCAGTCACATAAGAACTGCATTCAGTTGTCATTGACTTGTCATTGATTTCTTACTGATTTTTTCTTCATTAATTTTACAGCCTTGGATTTTCTTGTTCATTATCCAGAGACTATCTCTGCAAATGAGAGTTCCTAACCTCCTATTAAAACTAGTTATCCTCTTAACAGTGCAGTGCCAATTATTTGATGAAAAATATTTAACAAATCACAATTAGTTGTAGGTGCAAACTGGGCAGTTTTAAAAATCACACATTTTAAGTCAGCCTTCTTAGATTTTTTTTGTATATTGTTCATCATTAATTTCAAATGTTTTATCTGAAAATGCTCAGCTGTATCTAACTAATCTGTTTATCTCTGTTTATATAATAAGACACTGCTTCAACTGACCCTTAACTTGGAAAGAGGACAGGCACTCATAAAAATGATTACGTAGTGTGTGGACTGTGACTTGATACAAGAATCAATAAGAAAAGTCCTGCTAGAGCTTTGCAATGTATGTTTTAATTGAAAATATTTTAATATTTTGAAACATTTTAGGGAGAATAATTTTAAGGTTACTCTTGGGAAGGCATGGACAATGTTTTAATACAGCAACACAATAATACATCGTTGACAGAGGACTTCTGACAAGCTAGAAAGTGTGCCCTTAAAGGTGGGCCACTGTCTAAAAGCCAGATTGTCCAACTGGCACTTGCTCTGCAATGTGGGGGAGATGCACCGCCCGAGGAGTCTATGGGAAGAGGAGGGAGGATAAAAATTAGTTGGCAATCAGACTGTTCTCCAATAGCGAGTAAGGCTATGGATGTCTAATCTGACGACAAGCTACTGGAACAAATTATTCACTTGGAAGGAAGAGTGGGTGGCCTGGAGCATTACACACATGCACGCGTACATGCACACGCACACACAAACACACACTGTAAAGCTAAAGTGACAGTTGGGGAAGTTTAAGGATTCTCATTAGGTTAACAGGAAGATTCAGGTGAGATGCGGGAGAACTAGGATGGAAAGGATGTTAGAAGATGCAAACAACATGAGGACATAACTCTAATTTAAACAAGGCTACTAGACCAAAAGTTCCTCAGATTCATATCTAAGACCTGTTATTATAGAAAGATTCCCCACTAAACCACAGTTAATAAGTCTACTTTATTAAACAAGTCTAGTAGCATAGTTATTATTGGCTTAGGGTAATAGATTTGAGAAGTAAAAATCAATTTCTTCTAAGTACCAATATGCCATTTTCTTCAAAGCAGCCTCCCCACGTAGAAAAATCAACCCATAAGAAAAAACACTGTGGAGGAAGGAGCATAGAATATGGTCTTTCCAAGAAGACACTGAGGCCTTTTTTTATATATAAAGTTCGTAGGTAACAATGGAGTTCTATTTATCTTTGGTACTTACATGACCCTTGCTGCCATGGTATCTGAGCATCTCACAATCATTAATACATTTGACCTCACCTCACCCCTGTGTGGTAGAGAAGTACTATTATCCGCATTTTACTGAGGGGGAGCTGTGACATACCAGGGTACAATCCAGACTAATAAGTAGCTGTGTCATCCCAGCCCTGTAACCTGGGGTGCCCTTTACAATGCCTTGCTGCTCACAAACAGCCTCCAGCATGTAAATTATTCCCAGCTATGTCCCTGTGTGTGCTGCAGCCAGCCAGCCACGCCTTGGCTCTTACCAGCCATAAAATTTACCACAGGGGGCCACAACACACTCCCAGTCCTCAGATTTTCACCCAGGACTGTATGTCCTGTACTGCCTAGCAGTCTCCTGGACAGTACAAGTATATTGAGTCTGTTATTCCTTTAAGGGAATCATACACACACAACTTGTTGCCCCAGTTGGAGTTGCCCAGACATTTCAACTTGAATGCATTTGATTAGATAAAACAATAAAACAAGTTTATTAACTACAAAGAGAGGTACTACAAATTGAGTACAAGTGATGAGGCATAAAAGTCAGAAATGGTTACTGGAAAAATAAAGATAAAATGGTTACTCCAGTCTAACTTAACAAATTGTATCAGATTCAAGCAAAGTTTCTCACCACGTGATTTCAGCAGTCTTGCTGACCAAACTCTTTAGATCAGGACCCCTCCCCCCAGAGCGATCGAATGCTTCCTTTGTCTCTTCAGGTGCAGTGAATGCGATGGGCAGGGAGAG
This sequence comes from Emys orbicularis, assembly GCF_028017835.1. Classification (NCBI taxonomy): domain Eukaryota; kingdom Metazoa; phylum Chordata; order Testudines; family Emydidae; genus Emys; species Emys orbicularis. The sequence continues at coordinate 34,998,822 of NC_088691.1, read as the reverse complement.
GATGGGGGGATCCTTTGGGTGTGTTTGTCCCTCCTTTTTGTAGTTTCAGTCCCCCTCTTGAAAAACATTTCCAGCTGAGAACCAGGAGCCAAAGGGTCTACGTGGAAGGATATTCCCTGCTGGTTCTTTCACGTTTGAACTTCCTTTGTCTTCCCTTCCTGCTTAATGTCTCTGTTTTCTGCTTAAATGCAAATTATGCAGAGCACACATTCCTTTGTTTAGATAGTCGTGTTTGCCAACTTCTGCCTGGGTAGGGCTGTGGAGTTTGGGATGTGTTAATAACACCATACAGGGGAATATTATAACTTCACATACAATGTCGCCACACACTTAATCAGGACAATACTGACCGGCAAATTATGAGTTTTCAAATGGTACCTTACCTTGTACAAAGATTATTACAATAGTGTGTCATATGTGAAGACGGGGTATATTTTGTCACAGGATCTTAGGCACCAAAGGCCAGGTTTTTAAAGGTATTTAAATGCGTAACTCCCATTACAAAATCTGGCCCAGCAAGAGTAACTGCACCCAAGGACACACTGGAAACTTGCAGTGGAGTAAGGAATTGAACCCTGCTTTTTGAAGTCTCAGGTTAATGCTCCAATCACTGGACTATCCTTCCTTCCCATAGGTCAGCATCTGGCCTGAAACCTGGGTCTTTGGATCATTAGCACAGACCTCTACCACTTGAGCAGCAGGAATAATTTAATATTGCACAGCTGGCTAGCTCTTTTAAATAGATGGACAGATTAGATTCCTCCTCTTTAGTCAGTTCTATTAGAACGTCTTGGAGAATTGTTGGGAGTTGTAATCAAAGTAAATTTCATCTCTGAAGTGTGAGCAGTTTATATTCCAAAATCATTTAGTCTGGGAATAATGCAAGCCAAGTAAAGCTAGCAGGCTTACTTTATACACATAATAATTCATTTATTGAGTGAATCCTGAATCAGCAAGTTTGTTTCAAACCAAACTTGTAATAGGAAGACCTGGATAGAAGGCAAAATCTTCATGGTCCTAATCAGGTACATTGTCACAAAATCTGACGCCTTGTTTACTATTCCATTATCTCATAGACATTCAGAGCCCTAAAGAAACGAATTTAAAGAGAGACCTGTGATACAGACAAGCTACTGCAAATCAAAAACTAGTCATCCAAGATGGAAACAAAAGAGAACTCCAATTTACCTGATAAATCTCTAGTAGAATCGTAGTGTTATAATTAATGAACATTAATGAACAGAAAAGCAGAACCACATCAAAATCCCATGGTTCATTAAAGCAAAAACTGACTAGAATTGCAAGGAAAACAACTTTGAGGATAATTGTATATTGTGATTAGGTCTTTAGTGAAGGAGAAAGTGTGTTTAAGTCTCATTAAATATGATTTAAAAGTAAAGGAGTCAGTCAACAAAAGGCTGTAGTAAAAGGTAATAGAAGTTACCAAGTTGAGCTTTCCTGAAAGTGCATTTGATGTGTATTTTGCCCCCTAAAGTACCACCTCCCATTTATATAGCCCCTTTCATTAGTAGATCACAAAGTTCTTTACAAAGAGGTCAGTATCATTATCCCCATTTTATAGATGTGAAAACTGAAGCACAGAGAGCAGAAGAGATTTGTCCAAGGTCTTCCAGGTCCAAGGAATAGAATAGAATGCTGGTCTCTTGAGTCCCACTTCAGTGCTCTGTCCATAGAGCTGCTGTTAGGGAGTAAGGCAATTAGACCCTTAGTCATCAAAGCATTTAAGCACATATTGAAATCATCCCTATTCAACAAAGCACTTAAGTATATGTTTAAGTGTTTCATTGAATCAAGAGCTTTTTGTGCAGGGATGGGTGGTGTTGAGCAATGATCCTCCAGCCATAATGCTTAGAAGAAATACAAACACAATTTGCAACAGTGAACAAGCATCCCTCCACTCTCTTAATGATCTTCAAATAACTATATATCCACAACCGGAAATGTCTTACAGCTCCTTTTAAAATGCCCCTGACTTAATTTCAAAACCTTCTTCCTTCAAAGGAGGCAAAGATCACATTAACACTTACAGTATGAGCATGCTGTGTTTGGAGTCATAGAGCATGTCTGTTTCTGAATAATCTAGTTTTGAAGAGGTTCTTGAAAGATTTCTCACGTGAAAAGTTACTACTTTTTCCTCTTCCCCCCACCCAAAATATCTTGATGACTTCAATGACTGAAAAATTGCTTGTGGGATAAAACTGAGCATGCAAAGTGACAGCTGAAAAGGTATCCATTGAGACTTGTATATTGGAAATGGGGCTCAAGAATGGCCACTTAAGAACTGACACTTAAACACTGTATTGTAAAATTAAATAGGCCCCAGGAACAATTCATGGTTGAGTCAGCTTCTCTATTCAGCTGCCCTTGTCATAAGGTGGACTGACCCTTGGTTCTTTGTCCCTGTTCTTCATTTCCACCCAGTTCAGAGGTATTCTGTGGGTGGTAATTTCCACGATACATGGGAACTGAAGGCCTGATAGGAAGAGTCATAAAGACAGACTTCTTTTTGTTCATGCAGCGAGCAAGGAAGACCAGTGATGGGTCTGACTGCTGAGGTGAGCCGGGCAGGGAGCAGGATATGATAGCGAAGAACAAGTTGTGGGTTTCACTTCTGAAGTGGGAGACTGTGAAACGGCAGAGAGCTCTGGGTTTTTCCCATTAAAATTGGCTTTGGGAGGAACCCTGTGAAAAGGGCCTGAGTGTACAAGAATCTATACCAGGTGTGTAAATATGTTGGTGCAAACCCCTAGTGTAAGCATGACAGACACTGATGCTGTGTGATTTGTACCAGCACTTTAGGGTGGGCTGAGACTCTCTTGGGAGCATTCAGATCACACTCCAAGGGCTTGTGCAGAAAACTAGAGAATGACCCCACCTGTCCCTCACTTTATTAAGTTCCTCCAGCAAAATATCTTGGTCCTCTCTGTTAGCGGAGGACCACAGATTACGTCAGTTCAACTCAGCTCTGCAAATGTTGTTTCTCTGGTGGCTAAAATCCTACTGTATTCAAGATCTGAAAGGCTAGCACCAGAAGGCTTTCCTGGACAAGCTCAAGGGTAAGCAGCAGCTCTGGGAGAAAGAAAGGCAGGAAAAAATTGGGATTGGGACCAGATGACTGTTTCATTGTTTAAGGCCTGGTCTACACTACCCGCCGGAATCGGCGGGTAGAAATCGACCTCTCGGGGATCGATTTATCGCGTCCCGTCAGGACGCGACAATCGATCCCCGAATCGACGCTCTTACTCCACCAGCGAAGGTGGGAGTAAGAGCCCGTCGACGGGAAGCCGCGGAAGTCGATTTTGCCGCCGTCCTCACAGCGGGGTAAGTCGGCTGCGATACGTCGAATTCAGCTACGCTATTCGCGTAGCTGAATTTGCGTATCTTAAATCGACCCCCCCCCCTGTAGTGTAGATGTAGCTTAAGGCTCCAGAGGTCTAGCCCACAGAATAGCGAGCTTGTGATCTCCTGTATGGCTCTTGGGAGCCACTAGTGGGCATTGCTGTCATACCCTGGCAGAAAGGAAATTTCTCAGTGATCCTCCCCTTTTTTCTTTTTGTTAGGTTTCGTGTTTTGTTGGGTAACATATTTGTGTGTGTGTGTGTGCTCGTGCTCTCCCTCTTCTACCAGCTGAGCAAATCAAAGTTTTTACATGTATTTTTTCCCTTGAGCAATAAAAACTGCAAACTTAATCAACAGAAAATGCTTAATCACTTCTGAGTAAACTTACTAGTTTTATAAGTCGTTCCTCCATATCTCCTGCCCCTCAGATGACAGCATGAACTCTCTAATCTCTGCCTTTCCCAGTGTGAGTGCTGCATGCTGATCATGTAGATAAGATTCAGCTGGTTAAAATGTATTGCAGCAAGCGAAGTGTATACTTTCACCTTTAGCTCCATCTCTCCGCTCCAGTGCACAAATGTTGTTTTCATAATAGCCGTTTGGCAGGCTAAAACTGTTTTTTGCTTCTGGCAAAACCTCTCTGAACTGCACCTCTTCAGAAAACTGGCAAACAGTCCAAATGAGATGGTCTTGCTTTGCGTGCTAAGCAGGGAGAACAAAAGAAAGGGCTCAGGTTCACCAGGACCCATCACTCTGCACTCAGGAAATGGATTATGTGCTTGGGAGCTGCTCACACTGCTCCTTTTAAATATTATTTTGTATGAACTTAGCCCCTTCTTTGGCTGGCAAATCGCCCATGAATGGATCCTGATCATCTCTGTATGTATCTGTTATGCATAAGATTTCTCTGAAGTTTAGAAAACAATTCTGAGGCTGATTACAGACTACCTTATTTGTGTTGAATGGTTGGTCGCTATGTGGTGCTGCTTCGGCTCCCTGACTGGATGACTCAAACTTTAATCAGGGGAATACCAAACAGTGACCAGTGCCCTACAGGTGCAACATTTCACACGAATAAGCATTCTGGCTGACATCTGAAACTTTCACTGTTTGTAAACATTCTTATAGATATTTGGTAGTGGCTGTTATACTTGTATCACATCAGTACTTTGAGAGCACAAACACAAAGTAATAGACATCCCCTATCCCCAAAAGCTTAGAATTGAAACAGATGAGACAGTCCAGAGGTGTGAGGGGAAATGGAGGCACAGAAGTACCTTTTGCCCAAGGTCACACAGCTGTTCAGCTACAGAGATGCGAATACAACCCAGTCTATTTCTCTGTTTATTGGACTTTGCTGCCTCTGTTCATTTGCGGTTCACTAAATTGGTTGCTTTTATTCATGAAAATTGTTTTTCTATTTGACCAGCAACAGTGTAAAATATGACCACTTGCTCTTAGCAGGAGCTCCCTGCTCATTACTTCATAGACCAAGTAGTCTTTTTTCTTGGTAAACGTCATGGGGAGAGTTCCTGGGTAATCACTTTAACCATGGTTTAGGAGAGAGAATTCCCATACTTTAATCATATGATCCTGTTTATGTCCCAAGATATGTTGCCATTGGTGTACAAGTAGTTGTCTATTTTTTTAACCCTGTACAATGGATTCTGTCACTTCCCCCAGAAAAAAAGAGAATTGGAAGTCTCTGAGGAGAAAAAAAAAAAACTCTTGAGTATTTCAGTGTAATCTCTAATATTACACCCCTCACCCCTGAAAAAATGTACTTAAAGTTTCCTGCTAACACACAAACCCATTGCAAAATGTTCACATTTCAGTCTGGAGTGGTTGGTTGTGCTTGGTTACAAAGGCCCCGTGATATTAGTTCTAGTCCTCCTGATTGGTTGAGTCCTACTGTATGCAGATAGGAGGGTTAAAAGAAGCCATCTTGATTCTTGTTCTCCGAGGGAGTGGCTGCATTTCTACATGCTTGGTTGAGGTGATCATTTTTTTTAAAAAGATCAGCAGTCGTGAGGAAGAGGTTCTGGGCTGTTTCCTGTGGAAGTTGACTGGAGTGAACAAGGCTGGGGGGAGGACACCTGAGTAGTTCCCAGCTGCAAAACCATCTGAGATTTTAGGCAGAGAACAAAGATGAGGGTATTTTCTATCTACCAAATGATGCTTGGGGGGGGGGGGGGGGGAAGGGAAGCAGGAGCTTGAGCTGAGCTCAGCTGCCCTATTGGACATGTTCTTCTCACTTCTGATTAAATCAGTGGTTTGCAGACAAACTGATGTAGACCTCTTGCAGTATACTCTTCTTCATGCTTTTAAATCCTTTCACACAGGTTTAGTTGCAGCTAATATCTATAAAAGTTGAAGTAATATACTGTAGCTTGATATAGTTGGCAATCTATAGTAAGCTGTGTTGTATTTAACCTACTGGGTCAAATTCATCCCTGATGTAACATCACTAAGGATAGCTACCTCCAGGGTGACACGGGCCAGTATGGATTCTGTTAGTTTACTGCTGTACTTTCTGTAATTTATGTTTAGTGTAATATCAAGAACAGCAGTTCATATTAAGAAATCAGTAGTAACTGGACACTACAGCCAGCAAAAACTTTCGGAACAGAAAGCTCTCTTACTGAAAATACAATTTTGATCAAACTAAAAACTTTTGTGGGGAAAATGTCAAGTCTAATGAGAAAAAAAAAAGTCCTGTGGGAAATGTCAAAATGAAAATGTCCTGTTGACACATGTCATTAAGTTGAGATGAAACACAAACTTTCAGATTGTTCTGACTTATAAGCCAAAAAGCCAAGATAAATTGACATATTTAAATTGGTCTAGCTGCAATTTCCAGCCATTGGATCGTGTTATCCCTTTCTCTGCTAGACTGAAGAGCCTGTTGTTAAATATTTGTTCCCCATGGAGGTACTTACAGCTCAGAGGCTGTCGCGCCCCTCCTTAACTTTGCTTCTCTCCTTGCAAAAGGCACGTTCAGGGCCCGGCTGGCCCCACCTCTCTGTTCTTTATAGGACACGCAGGTGCCCTGGCAACAAGCTCTCAGATCCTGATCACATGGTCTTATCAAACCTGTTCAGTTGAACTCCTCTTTGCTCAGCCTCCCATCCGTATGGGTGTGCGCTGGTGTTCCTCCCCACCAGCTGGAAAAAGACCAGCAGCCATGCCCAGGTTAGATTTCTGCAAAAAGCAACACAAACAACAGTTTGGCTAGGGGTTCAGACTGTAGTCCTCTGGCAGCTACCAGATAAGACCCTCTCTGGCTCCACAGAAGGGGGCGCCACAGGGTCTGTCCACTTGCCTGCAGCCTCTTACTCTGGTTACCATCTCCTCTCTCCTGGTTTCCCCCCTTTATATTGTCCAGCTGAGAGCATGAGCTAATCATGCAGTGCTGATCAGATGCGTTAGCTGATTCTCTGCACCTGCCTGCTGGGCTTCTGTCTGGGGCAGGGGCAGCTGCTCCCTGTTCCCCCAGTGCCCAGGACTTAAAGGGGCAGGTTGCACTATTAAATGCCCTTCCCTCCCCCCCCAACCTCCAAGAGTGGTGCCCAGGATACATTCTTTGTCCACCAACCTGCCTCCTTTCCATGAAAAAAAGTCTGAATTTACGTGTATGGCTCTGGACCAGCAGTGAATTGTAAATGTATACAGTTGCAGGGCTAGGTACCATTGTGTCCATCTTGGGGGTTGTCTCGCACATAGCAGGGTCAGTGATGAGGATGAAGTTTGCTCCAAGCCAATAGTACCTCAGGGCCTCAATAGTCCACTTTATCACCAGGCACTCCTTTTCAAATCACTGCCTAGTTTTGTTCCCAGGGCAGGAACTTTCTCCTGAGATGTCACATGGGGTGTTCCCCATCCTCAAGGATGGGCCCTACCCCCATTTAGAGGGATCTGTCTGCAAGATGAAGTCCCTAGTAAAGTCCGGGCTACCTGGCACTGGTGTGCTGCAAAGGATTCACTTGATATCCCCAAATGCATCTGCACATGCAGGAGCCCAGGGCACCTTCCATGGTGCCTTGTTGTGCAGAAGGTTTGTTAAAGTGACTGTGATTGTGAAGAACCAAGGTATAAATTGCCGATAGTATCCAGCTAACCCCAGAAAAGATTTTACTTGTCGCTTAGTGGCAGGGACTGGCAGGTCTACAAGAGCCTCTACCTTGTCTACCAGCAGCTCGATTCTCCCATTCCCCCAGGGTATCTCAGGTATTTTGTCTCTGCACATCCAATCCAACATTTCATGGGGTTGGCAGTGAGGCCCAGACGAGAGCACCGCTCTGACCCGCTGGAGATGTTCTGCCCAGCTACTTGTATAAATCACTACATCATCCAGGTAGGCCACAGCATTGGAAATGTCACTGGACCCCCATGGAGACCAAACAGAAGGGTTTGGAGTTGGTAGAGGCCATTAGGTGTGGCACGCGCAGTCAGTTCTGGGGTGAAGGGAGGAGGGGTAGCTCAGTGGTTTGAGCATTGGCCTGCTAAACTCAGGGTTGTGAGCTCAATCCCTGAGAGGACCATTTAGGGAACTTGGGTAAAAATCTATCTGGGGATTGGTCCTGCTTTGAGCAGAGGGTTAGACTAGATGATCTCCTGAGGTCCCTTCCAACCCTGATATTCTATGAAATGAAGTAACATGACATTTTATGTCAATTAGGAACAACAATTTGTTTTCATTTTGACCTAATGTTGCTTTGTTTCAGACTGAAAAACCAAAACAAAATTGTTGAAACAAAAATTGTCTTTTTTCAGAATGTTGAATTGAATGACATGTTTTTTCATATTGAAGCATTTCAAAATTTCCCATGGGAAAACCAATTTTTTTTCTGCATGAAATTTTGAACACTGTTCTTGTTTGTATTTTTTTGACCGGAAAAAAAATTGGATTTCTGTCCAGCCCACTGGGATATCATTCAACAGAACCAGGGAGGCTCTGACAAGAATAAAGAAATACAAGGCAGCTTGCAGGAACTTTGTAGGGGGCATTGACACCTTTCTGGCATCACCCCTATCCAAAACTAGTGTCCCATATGGCAATGAAAAGAGGTATTGGAGTCCACCTACGGGAGGAGTATGCTGGACAGCCACAGATCAGTTTCATGGTCACTGCCAAATATGGCCTTGATGCCCAGAATGCCTGTATATAACTCCACAAGCACAGATCTGAAACTAGGCTCTGCAACAGGGTTAGGATTTGGCCTGATGAAATGAAAGAAACAGTAGAAATTGTAGCAAAATTGTCTCAAAGAAGATTTTTTCCATAATTCACCATTTGGTGTCAGCAGCTCTTCAAGAAACATTTCAGATAACAATTCTTTCCTTTGTGCCTGGAAGCTGCATATTTCCACACTCCGATGTAGGGTCACATCATAGTGTGAAGATGATCTGCATAGAGCTTAGGCTGAGGCAAACAGGAAATACAAGTTCTCCTTTAAATGTTGTGTTTGCACTGTCCTAACCTTGTAGCTCTGTGCAGGGCCACTTTTCATGGCTGTGCTAGAACAGCTTGAAGCGTGCTCTAATTTATGCTGGGCTGCAGTGGCGATCAGAAATTGTAAACACAGTTGAAGATTAAGGTGATGAAGGGACAGCCCAGCCACATCCTTTTCCCCTGCTTTGCTGGCACTGGGATGGGGAGTGGTGTAACAGTGCTCACCTGTGGTCTACACCTTAGCCAGTTACATTGATTTTAGGCCAAAATATTATGGCAGTGTGGTGCAGAGCACCACTGTTGCCAATTCTTGAAATTTAAGTGTGAGTCTCCTGATATGGGGGGTTTTATTTAAAGTTCCAGCTCCTGGAGTCATGTGACTATGTAGAGTCTTAAAATTTTATTTTAAATTAAGTTTGAGCTCACTATTGTGGGGGAGAAAAGCTAGAAAATATGAACCCTCAAGGCTCGGAAACCAGAAGGCAAATCCCCATGCCCATCCCCAATTTTTTAAATGATTTTAAAGCCCATCTTATGATTTTGGGGGGTCGGGTTCATGATTTTTAAGCACTCAGAGTTTGCAATACTGCTCACTGCACCAGGGAATCAGATCCCTAGTATGCCTAATGCCAGAGACAGTTTGAAAAGGAAATTAGATGTAAAGCAGTAAAATACATGGTTTGCAAAAGGTGTAGATGTGTGATCTGTACATTTACAACAGACACAACCAAACCTAATTACACTAGTTTTTTTTTTTCAGTTGTTCTGTTCTGTTTAGCTTGCTGTTCTGTCAGGGAGAGAATGAACAAGAACATGTTTACTTCCTTTCATGCTGGAATGAAAGTTTTAATTTTGATTTATGCTGAGCTTCTCAAAGATGCAATTTTTATGCAAACAAGTCTGAGGCACCAGAAGACGTTTCTCAGCCCGTTCCACTTTTGATGCTTTATTACAAACCGTGTGCCATTGTCTCCAGGCTCTTTTTGGAAGGATCTTCAGTGATTTGATGATTTTCTAAGCTGCTCATTGTGTGTTTAGTGTTGAATAATCTCACAGCCAGGATATTTTATTATTGGATGCTATCCTTCCTTTTTAACAATAAAGATGTGGTAGATCATCTTGGCTTTGCAGTATTTAACTTGTCAAGTTCGGTTGTTGTCTTAAGCTTTGTCTACACAGTGATTCTAGCCACTCGTGTAGCTGAACTGGTACAAACCTCTGATTAGAGTTGATTTGGACCACTGCAATTTAATCTGGTCTCACGTCAAAGTAAATTGCACCAATGCAAATTGCACTGTAGCAGAACAATTCATATCTACATTAGGGATTTGCAGTGATGCAGCTATCTCAGGGTAGACAAGCCCTTAGTCATTTGACAGTGTTGTTTTAGGGACAGATTTTCAGTCACAAGCAATCAAATTTATATTCATAAATGTGTGTACAATTGTACATGCACAAATGAATATTTGCAAGTGGGGCACTTAAAACATCCTATTTGCATACACAAATTCCAGTTTTGCACATGTAAACAATTGGACATGGAAGATTAACGGCTCAGTTTAGGAACAGTGAAAAGCATCGTCCTCTTCAGTACAATTAAGTGAAATACTGAAACATTAGAGAAAATATCTGAAATATAGTTTCAAAATTAGTCATAGCCCAAGCAATAAATTCCTTTTAAAAGGAATCTGTCAGAAAAAAAAATCTACACTAATATTTGTAATAACTTCCTAAGAAGTATTACAGGTTTTCCATTCCTTCCTTATTGTTTACCTCTAGAAACAACGTCATGGTCACTTTATGGCCTTCTTGGGTCAGAAGGCGTTCTGTAGCACAGGATCCCTCCTACAAACAGCCTACCCCCATTTCCTGCCACAAGCTGAGGAAAGTCCCTGAGGTTGTCTGGCTCTTGCCATTGAGAGCATTGATAGTGAGGACTGTGAAGCAGATGCAGAATTGAATAGTGAGACCACACAGGTCACAGGGTTTCAATGTGAGGTGATGTCCCAATGAGGAAATGAGCCAACACTCTGTATTGGACCAGCAGAAGCTTATGGCCTTATGGTTAGATATAGGCAGAAGGCCTTGCATGAGGGACAAAGCAGGAATATTGTGGCTAGGTCTGCTTTTCAGAGGAAGGGCAAAGTCTCCCTATTAATGAAAAGATGGAAATGTTTGGGTGTCTAGATGTAGAGAAGAGTCCAAAAGGAATCTGGGACTATGCCTACCCTACAAGCTAGGGCTGTGATTCTTCTGTTCATGTTCACATACTTGCACTGCCGCTCATCGAGCTGTCACGAGTATCACTGCCAGTATAGCCATGGTAGCACTGGCAGAGGGAGCAGAGGCATGCCTGGGCCGTGGCAAGTACAAACCAGTGGGTATGTACTCTGCACAACTCAGTCCTGCCTCTGCTGCCACTGCCCATGCTACCACAGCTACACTGCGATTGATACTCATAATAGCTCAGTGTGAGCTAGCACAAATGTGTATGTGTGAGCAGTAGACTTACAGCCCTAGCTTGTAGTGTAGAGAGAGCCTGAGACTGCAGCCCTCTTGGAAATGGAAGGCACATGTCTCCAAAAGAAGGAACTTTGCTTTCTACCTGATCAAAGTATTTCCCTCTTTCGACTAGGCTTACGCCAACTGCCCAGGAGGTTATTTCTCTCAGATATTCAGGCAGCTGGTGGTGATTTGTTTCCTCCTGATGCATGAGGTGTATAGTTAGGTGTCATTAACATTTCAGTCTGGAACATCTTCTCTTTCCCACTAGTGGTTTGACAGGCGTTGACTAGGATAGCGTCAATTCTTGTGGGACCTGGCATATGAAAACTCTCAGGTACCAAAGAGTAGCTGCCCATCTCAAACCTCTGGGAAAAGAAACAAGTGAAGTCAGGCTAATGTCAGCCTCGTGATTCACTGTGTGTGTGCAGCTGGGCCAGCTATACCTTATGACTCACTACATTGAGGGATGCTGATATTAGGACAGAAAACCCCAACATTTTCCAATGCTAAATATCTGATACAATATTACAGAGAGCATGGTGTATAAAAATAAATTCACATTTACAGATCTATTTATATGAAGGTGTTAGATGTCTCCTGGAACTTTCATATCAGAAGGGTTGTACCAAAATCAGCATGGAAATTGATCCTTGCCTATGGGCGACTGCATGGTGTGATAGCCAATCAGAGTTACCTCTGTACACCTTCCAGGTCCACACTTTAGAAGTGTTACTAAACCAACAGTTGCTAAATCCCAGTTTTGAAAACAAAGTCCCAGGAAAACACATATGCTTAAAGATCAGAATGTGTACTCAGAAGTTGCTTGTGCAGATGTATTCTGCTGTTGAAATGTACTGCAAATAAAATACATTGAAAAGGTTTATTTTTAAGATTCAGTATTAAGAGTGCACGCCCTGAAAGAAAGAGCTGGTTTATATTGTAGTAACTGTAAAAGCAACCAGTATGATGAACACAGTATAAACACAGGAGAAGAAGAGAGAGAGAGAGGCTGATTATCAGAATTAAATATAAAATAACACATTTTCAGGAACTAACACAAAACTACTCTGTTTTGACATGCAAAAAATTTCAGGTCCCCCTTAAATGATAAACCAAATCTGCCACTTATTAATCTTTGAATGCTGTGAAACTGCCCTGACTCATTTAGGGACTGATCCAAAGCCCACTGAAATCAATGGGAGTCTTCCAATCGACTTCAGTGGGTTTTGGATCAGTGCCCAAGCTCATGCAAATCTCACATCCCAGAGCAATAGAGATTCTGCATTAGTGCGAAAGATTTAAAAGGGGGGATTTATGCTTTGTTCAAAAATATATTAAAAACAATATCATACGGATAAAAAATGTGTCTGACCTTCAATTTGCACTGCAGGATGCTGTCATCTCACTCGTTCCGCTCTCTGCCATTTTTGAAACAAGGGGTTGTTTTGTCAGACAATTCTCTCTGAAACTGCAGCAAAGTTTTATCATGGGACTGAAAAGGCAAGTAATACTGCTGTTAAAATCCAGTCTCACTGAAGAATAAATCTACTGACATTACTAAGGTTACCCTTCCAGTGTATTGCAATGTGTTTTACTAGATTTATGATGAATACATGTTGATGCAAAAATAGATTAGATTGGATAGAAGATGTGACAAACAGTGTAATATATTCTCTTTGACTCTGCTTTGAGCTGCTCTGTCTATGCTAGAGTGAGTGCTTGTATACACACAGTATATCACTTCCCTTCAGCAAAGATAATGATATATTTTTCCATACAATATTTAAAATTAAAATGGCTCTTATTTACATTTTAGGAAAATATTATAGAACAAGTTTAGTGTGAACATCATGCAAATTAAATTAAAATGTATATCTGAAGGAAATTTGCATATAGTCAGGGCACAGAGGATTGTTTTTCTTGAACATGCTCCAGCTTTTTCAATATGGTTTTTGACACACAAGCAGATAAGATGTTTACCCCAGGGTCACAGCACATAATAGCTAATGAGAATTCTATTTTATGCCACTCTTTCATTACAGCTAGGAAACATATATCCACATTGGGGGACCCTCAGTTCCTTTGGGAATGTAGCTCATGGGAGGAGCAAAGTCCCATTGCTCCATCTTGCATTTTTCTTCTTGGGATAACTCCATCTGAAGGAGAAATTCCCTGGTCACCGCTCTTCTGCAACAAAATACAAAGCTCATCTGAACCGATGCCCATTGAATTTAGTGGCAAGAATCCCATTGGCTTCTGTGGGCATTGGAACAGGTCCTAAGGGCCCAAACCTGCTCTCACTGAAGTCAGTGGGAGTGTTGCCTTTGATCACTGGGAGTAGGATCAAAGCCCTAAATACAGCTTTGGGAAATATCACCCTCCATGACGGAGGCTGCAATTTCAAAGCCCATGCAAGTGTGGGGAAAGCTGTTGAATTCCTCATCTTGTTGGCCAGTTTTCAAATAACTGTTTGTTGTTTATACTTTACAGTTCAGACACACAATCCACTACTCCTATAGGTGGGCAGGGAGCTGTGAAGTGATGTGAAAGTTCACTGTAACCCACGTGATTACATTGTAGGTCTAGTTATAGCTCCTTCATCCTTACTGACTAGCGGATCTGATCCGTAGCGCACAACCTTGTTTTCTTAGAACCCCCTTAAGACTAGCATGGGAGTCACCTCCCACCATTTTCCTGATCCCTGTTCCCTTTCACCATACCCTGACAGAGTTGCTACATTTCTATTTCTTGTGTGTGCATGGACAGTCTCTCTTTCTCAGCTCAGTACCAATCCTGGAGATGGGCTGCCAGCAGGGCATGGGCTAATGCCAAGTCAGCCATCTCCCTTCTCCCTCTGCTTTTATTTTTTGCATGATCTGAGACATAGACACCTCTGTGAGGCATCAGATCCCCAAGTGCTTGAGAACCCATTTGGGGCAGGCAGGCATTGGGTAATGTGAACAATTTTCAGTAGTGGGGGAGCAAGGCTGAAGCTTGGGTGCTTGCAGATATTAGGGGAGTAATCCTCCTTTAAGGAAGTAAACAAATACCAGAAAAGGAGCCGTGCAGAGATTGTTCAGGACAATATCAAGCTGCCAGTCAGGCCTGTGCCTAAGGCCACCTTGGCTTTGCTGCCATCAGAGTCTATATGGTGCACTCTTCAGCTTGAAATTCTCATTACACTGTGATTGGCAAGTTTTCAAAATTTATGTTCTTTATTCTGCAAAGTGAAACCACATAAATGAGGTTAACAGCCTCTCCAGGAACTAGACATATTTACAATTCCTTGTTTAAAACTGTAGAGTAAAACTTGCTTTATGTGAGGTAAATAGACAAAATAAACCACATTACAGCAGAGATTTTTTGGCATGGCTGCAGATCTCTGGTTTTCATAAGCTGGAAATGAAATATTTGCTTGCATACCAACCTTTGACCACTAAGAAGGTCTCATGTGCGGCATGCCTGTAAAGCATGCAATAATCTGCAATCTGTCGAAAAAGTTCCTAGGGCTAGTCTATTCTACCACGCTACATCAGCACAGCTGCATAATTACTCCACCTCAACAAGAGGCGGAAGCTATGTTGGCGGGAGAGCATGTCCCGCCAACATAGCATGGTGTGGACATGCTCTAAGTCAATGTAACTTATGGCGCTCAGGGGGGTGGCTTTTTCACACTCCTGAACAACGTAACTTACAACAAGTTAAGCGGTAGTGTAGACAAGGCATTAGTGTTTGCCTGCCAGAGAAGAAATTGGATCAGTCCTGTATTCCTGGTAAACTGTCCACTACATAAAGAAGCACTTATACAGGGCCGAATTTCAAAACCCTCTGCCTACCTTCGGAAGGCTCAGAAATCACTATGCAAGGATTGGGAAGGTGAATTCTGCAGTCTCCAACATACCATGCATCTGGACTTCACATGGGACCTCCTTGGGAACACAGAGGGGGGACTGTATGTGGGATGGAGAGTTTTAAGATATCACATGGCATGAGTTGATATACTGGATTTTACAGCCCTTAGAGGAAATTAAAATAGTGAGCTGTAACCAGGCTGTGCTGTTACTCTGTGCTCTATATCTTGTTTGGGGGAACATTTGGTCTGCCCTCAACATCTGCATAGCTCCCTAGTAAACAGGCTAGAATTTCCCTCTTCTTATATTTGGAAAATATGCTAAAGTAGTCATTATGTGGGAAATTAATCCTGTATTATGGAAGTGACTGATGTGACTCCTAAGGGTGAATCCCATGGTGCATATTCTCAAGGGTCCAGACTTTGAAAGGGACTGTCCTGAACTGCTAATATATGTTCCTTGAAGCTTGGTCTACAAGTCTGAACAGTCAAATCTTCTTTGTAGTCACTGTGGTTTTTCGCCTTCTCTATAGTCACTGTGGTTTTTCTCTGCAGCATTGGGGCATGGGTCACTTGAAGGTTTAATCTAGTGTAAATGGTGGATTCTCTGTAACTTGAACTCTTTAAGTCATGATTTGAGGACTTCAGTAACTCAGTCAGAGGTTAGGAGTCTACTACAGAAGTGGGTGGGTGAAGTTCTGTGCAATGTGCAGAAGGTCAGACTAGATGATCAAGATGGTCCCTTCTGACCTTAAAGTCTATGAGTCGTGCAAAACCACTTGCATCTCACTACAAGTCTGGTCCTATTGAAGGCTGAAGATATGGCTACAGTGCATTATTTTGCAAATACCAAGAAATATTTTGCAGTTTTTCCTGCAAAAATATAGTGATTACCCACCCTTTAATTTTTTTCTGAGAAAAGTATGTTTATGATGAGATAACAAAGAAAAGAAAGTATAATTTTCCCCATTTTGCCCTGGGAAACTGAAGCACAGAAAGATAAAC
Organism: Emys orbicularis; assembly: GCF_028017835.1. NCBI lineage: Eukaryota > Metazoa > Chordata > Testudines > Emydidae > Emys > Emys orbicularis. Next base: position 34,982,650 of record NC_088691.1, on the reverse strand, counting down.
CGACTATCCAAAGTTACACAGCATATCAAAGGCAAAGCCAGGGACAGACCCTAGGTCTCCTGACTCCCAGACCAGGTCCCTACTCACTGAACTATGCGGCTCCCTATAATCAATAACCATTACTGTGCCAACTGACTTTCATAAAATAGCTCTCATGAGTCAGGTCAGTCTGAATGTAGATGTACACTTTAAGGATGTAGCTTGAGTCCAGAATAAATCCTCTTCTGGTTCCCTGAAGGAAACCCTGCACAATTCTGTACTATTCTGTCTAGGTTCTCGTACCCCCTCCTGCACTATGGTATCTGAGTGCCAAAGCAACATTCCAAACAGGATGCTACAGTGTAGGGTATTCCCAGATCTATACCAGGAAACTCCTTGAGGCAAATAGGTGATAATTTGTAGGAAAAGGCCAAGGAGGCAAGCTCTGGATGCAGAAGATGTTTTTATTACATTCCCAGCCCTGATTCTCTGCTGCCTTGCCCACTGTGTTGTCACTCACAGACATACCAACAGCTACCAAATCAGAATTATTCACTCTCTCACAGCACGGTCGCAGATTGACACCCATTTTACATGGCTTTTAAAGGGGCATGCCAATGGTGAATAAGAGCCTCTGCATCAACTGGCATAAAAGTCTATTGCACTGGCATAGTATCTGGCTGCCTGGCTTGAGGATGATGCCTGTCCCTTATGTCAGTATTCTCGGTGTGTGACTCATGCTCCTTTAAGAGGCCATTACATGATCATAAAGGTAAAAGAGTCCAGTAGCCTATTCTGGGGCTTCCTGCTCCTGGAAGGCATGTGGCATATTCACTCATCAGTGTAAAACCCCACTCCCCTCTATGAAAAATGAGTGGTTAATATGACTAGGGATTCCTTTTGTTGCAGTGTGAATAGAATATTCAAAATATTCAATTTGAGTACAATTTGCACTAGTTGAGGTTCTTTGAATAATTCAGATGCATTCATTTACTCTTGATTAGTGGATCACATTCTGCAAAAAGTGAGTATTTATTTTATTTTATGATATGCAGCATTAATAATGTATTACTTTTCTCACAAGCAGCTTTTTAAAGAAAGCAAATACAAAAAATTTCAGGGAGACAAGGCTTGTGAATAGAGATTAAGGAACCATGGAGACACTTAAGCTGTCATTTGAAGAGGTCTATTGTAACTGCTATTCCTCAGGGAAAAAAATATGCAAGTCTGATAATCATGGGAGAGTGAATACCTTGGGTTAAACAGGTTATACAAAGTTAGACAGTTATAACAATGGTTTCAGTACACATGAAAAACAAGTGGCAGAGAGGAGGTGGTTTTCCATAGGCTCTTTGTGACAAGTACATGCTCAGCGAATAACCTTTTATATTGTGTATGAAGTAGTAGACTGAGCCTCTTTGGATTATCAAATAGTGAGTGAAAATAGTAATGGGTAAATAAAGAAATAAAGACAATTAGTAGGGCCACTGGAAATAGTCAGCCTGGCAAGCGAGCTCTGCATCACAGATTGGGGGGGTTGGGTATTTCTAATACATTCTGCAGAATTTTAAGCTGTTATTCAAAGAAGAAAAAAGTTTCTATAGCCTCTGGTGGTGAAGATATCCTTCTGAAGATTCTGCAGACATAGTAGAGCAATAGCTCTCAAGAGATGCGAACTGTACCATTAATCTCAGTTAGTTGTTAGCACTGTTAACTGTACAATTGTACTCAGTGGGCATCACAGTTGATATTTTCACTATTGGAATCATCCAGCTAATGGGCTTTATTCTGTGTGGTTGGATTTATTGGCGAGCATGTGCTAGAGCAATACAGTTAAGTTTTAAAGATACTGTGAGAGGCTGAGAGAATCTCTTTGAGATTCAATAAAAGCTTCAATAAAAGCTTCTTTATTTAAAAGTGTCTTTTAAAAAAAAAGTGCAGCACAATACTAAAAACACTCTTTATACTGTTTGTGGGAGTTTTTAATGACAGAAGCTTATAACCCAGAGTTCGTGACTAAAGCCTGGCCTTTGCTGGCCTCTCCAATGGAGACAGTCGCCCACATGCAGCCCATCCCATTTATGAGCTGAATTTACAAACCATTCACTTAAAGGATTGTATTTTTCTTTAAATCTCTTATTATCCTATTTCAATTCCCCCAAAATAATAATGCTTCCTTTAACTGATTATGAACAGACAGGCCAGAAAAAGAGAGCCACCCAGCTTTTCAATTACATTTCTCAGGTTACCGTATGCTTTTAGGGTAAGATTTCACAGACGCTTACCAGGAATAAATGTTCTAACCTCTGAGTCTCCCTCCATTTTAGGGAGCTCTGACTGCTCCGACACCCAGGGCAGACAACTGTACTCCAGTTCACCCTGGGTACTCTAACTGGATACACAAACCACTGTACCAGTACAGGAAGGAATCTTTCTGACTATTGGTGCATTGACCTATAACTCTTGAATTGACTTTTCTCCGGGCTAACTCCTTTGGTACTAACTCAGAGGTCTCAGAAGACTGGGAGAAGGGCAAACATGGTGTCTAGCTTTAAAATAAGGGAACAAAGAACCTGGGGAATTATAGACCACTCAGCCTAACTTAGATACCTGAAAAGATATTGGAACAAATTATAAAACAATCAGTAAGCACCTAGAGGATAGGATGAAAAGTAGCAGCCAACATGGATTTGTCAAGAACAAATCAAGTCAGACCAACCTAATTTCCTTCTTTAAAAGGGCTACTGGCCTAGTGGATAGGAAGGAAGCAAGCAGTAGACTTTATATCTTGAATTAAGTAAGGCTTTTGACACTGTCCCACATAACATTCTCATAAGCAAACTAGGGAAATGTGGTCTATATGAAATTACTATAAGATAACAGGTTGAAAAACAGTACTCAAAGAGAGAGAATAATAGAACTGTAGACATGTAGGGCTGGAAGGGAACTCAGAAGATCATAAAGTCCAGCACCTTGCACTGAGGCAGGACTAAGTAGGAGGGCTTTGGCTTCCTAGACCACGGGATGCTATTTGAGGAAGGACTGCTAGGCAGAGATGGCGTTCACCTTTCGAGGAGGGGAAAGACCCTATTTGGACACAGACTGGCTAACCTAGTGAGGAGGGCTTTAAACTAGGTTCGACGGGGACAGGTGAGCAAAGCCCGCAGGTAAGTGGGGAACATGGAGACCTGGGAGATGGGTCGGAAACGAGAGGGAGTGTGGGCTATATTAGCAGAGAGAAAGGAGGGTCAGGACAAAACTGGGAGGAAAGATCAAACCAGTATCTTAGATGCCTATATACAAATGCGAGAAGTATGGGTAATAAGCAGGAAGAACTGGAAGTGCTAATAAATAAATACAACTATGACATTGTTGGCATCACTGAAACTTGGTGGGATAATGATTGGAATGTTGGTGTGGATGGATACAGCTTGCTCAGGAAGGATAGACAGGGGGAAAAGGGAGGAAGTGTTGCCTTGTATATTAAAAATGTACACACTTGGACTGAGGTAGAGATGGACATAGGAGATGGAAGTGTTGAGAGTCTCTGGGTTAGGCTAAAAGGGGTAAAAAACAAGGGTGATGTCATGCTAGGAGTCTACTACAGGCCACCTAACCAGGTGGAAGAGGTGGATGAGGCTTTTTTTAAACAACTAACAAAATCATCCAAAGCCCAAGATTTGGTGGTGATGGGGGACTTCAACTATCCGGATATATGTTGGGAAAATAACACAGCGGGGCACAGACTATCCAACAAATTCTTGGACTGCATTGCAGACAACTTTTTATTTCAGAAGGTTGAAAAAGCTACTAGGGGGGAAGCTGTTCTAGACTTGATTTTAACAAATAGGGAGGAACTCGTTGAGAATTTGAAAGTAGAAGGCAGCTTGGGTGAAAGTGATCATGAAATAATAGAGTTTGCAATTCTAAGGAAGGGTAGAAGGGAGAACAGCAAAATAGAGACAATGGATTTCAGGAAGGCGGATTTTGGTAAGCTCAGAGAGCTGATAGGTAAGGTCCCATGGGAATCAAGACTGAGGGGAAAAACAACTGAGGAGAGTTGGCAGTTTTTCAAAGGGACACTATTAAGGGCCCAAAAGCAAGCTATTCCGCTGGTTAGGAAAGATAGAAAATGTGGCAAAAGACCACCTTGGCTTAACCACGAGATCTTGCATGATCTAAAAAATAAAAAGGAGTCATACAAAAATGGAAACTAGGACAGATTACAAAGGATGAATATAGGCAAACAACACAGGAATGCAGGGGCAAGATTAGAAAGGCAAAGGCACAAAATGAGCTCAAACTAGCTACGGGAATAAAGGGGAACAAGAAGACTTTTTATTAATACATTAGAAGCAAGAGGAAGACCAAAGACAGGGTAGGCCCACTGCTTAGTGAAGAGGGAGAAACAGTAACAGGAAACTTGGAAATGGCAGAGATGCTTAATGACTTCTTTGTTTCGGTCTTCACCAAGAAGTCTGAAGGAATGCCTAACATAGTGAATGCTAATGGGAAGGGGGTAGGTTTAGCAGATAAAATAAAAAAAGAACAAGTTAAAAATCACTTAGAAAAGCTAGATGCCTGCAAGTCACCAGGGCCTGATGAAATGCATCCTAGAATACTCAAGGAGCTAATAGAGGAGGTATCTGAGCCTCTAGCTATTATCTTTGGAAAATCATGGGAGACGGGAGAGATTCCAGAAGACTGGAAAAGGGCAAATATAGTGCCCATCTATAAAAAGGGAAATAAAAACAACCCAGGAAACTACAGACCAGTTAGTTTATCTTCTGTGCCAGGGAAGATAATGGAGCAAGTAATTAAGGAAATCATCTGCAAACACTTGGAAGGTGGTAAGGTGATAGGGAACAGCCAGCATGGATTTGTAAAGTACAAATCATGTCAAACCAATCTGATAGCTTTCTTTGATAGGATAACGAGTCTTGTGGATAAGGGAGAAGCTGTGGATGTGGTATACCTAGACTTTAGTAAGGCATTTGATACGGTCTCGCATGATATTCTTATCGACAAACTAGGCAAATACAATTTAGATGGGGCTACTATAAGGTGGGTGCATAACTGGCTGGATAACCGTACTCAGAGAGTTGTTATTAATAGTTCCCAATCCTGCTGGAAAGGCATAACGAGTGGGGTACCGCAGGGGTCTGTTTTGGGACTGGCTCTGTTCAATATCTTCATTAACGACTTAGATATTGGCATAGAAAGTACGCTTATTAAGTTTGCGGATGATACCAAACTGGGAGGGATTGCAACTGCTTTGGAGGACAGGGTCATAATTCAAAATGATCTGGACAAATTGGAGAAATGGTCTGAGTTAAACAGGATGAAGTTTAACAAAGACAAATGCAAAGTGCTCCACTTAGGAAGAAAAAATCAGTTTCACACATACAGAATGGGAAGAGACTGTCTAGGAAGGAGTACGGCAGAAAGGGATCTAGGGGTTATAGTGGACCACAAGCTAAATATGAGTCAACAGTGTGATGCTGTTGCAAAAAAAGCAAACATGATTCTGGGATGTATTAACAGGTGTTTTGTGAGCAAGACACTGGAAGTCATTCTTCCGCTCTACTCTGCTCTGGTTAGGCCTCAGCTGGAGTATTGTGTCCAGTTCTGGGCACCGCATTTCAAGAAAGATGTGGAGAAATTGGAAAGGGTCCAGAGAAGAGCAACAAGAATGATTAAAGGTCTTGAGAACATGACCTATGAAGGAAGGCTGAAAGAATTGGGTTTGTTTAGTTTGGAAAAGAGAAGACTGAGAGGGGACATGATAGCAGTTTTCAGGTATCTAAAAGGGTGTCATAAGGAGGAGGGAGAAAACTTGTTCACCTTAGCCTCTGAGGATAGAACAAGAAGCAATGGGCTTAAACTGCAGCAAGGGAGGTCTAGGTTGGACATTAGGAAAAAGTTCCTAACTGTCAGGGTGGTTAAACACTGGAATAAATTGCCTAGGGAGGTTGTGGAATCTCCATCTCTGGAGATATTTAAGAGTAGGTTAGATAAATGTCTATCAGGGATGGTCTAGACAGTATTTGGTCCTGCCATGCGGGCAGGGGACTGGACTCGATGACCTCTCGAGGTCCCTTCCAGTCCTAGAATCTATGAATCTATGAATAAGTAAACCTAGACCACCTCTGACAGGTGTTTGTCTAAGCTGTTCTTAGTAACCTCCAATGACCGGGATTCCACAACCCCCTTTGTAGGCCTACTCCAGTGCTTAACTATCCTTATAGTTAGAAATTTTTTTCTAATATGTAATCTAAATCTCCCTTGTAGCAGATTAAGCTCATTTCTTGTCCTCCCCTCGATGAACATGGAGAACAATTGATCACCATCCTCTTTATAACAGCCCTTAACATATTTGAAGACTGTTATTGGCTCCCCCCTCAGTCTTCTGTAGGATTGAGCCCTAAATTAGACATGCCTAGAACATGAAAATACAGACATGAAAAGGAAACAGATTAAAAGAAATAATATTTTTTGCTCCCTCTAATAATATACGTTATCATAGTTTTCAAGTGAAATAGGCCAAAGGGAAGGAGTGGACAGTACATGAATGGAAATAGCACTCAAAAGTCATGCTGTATCTGTTAATATATTTTTCAGTGTTGGTTTGTTTTCTTAAGCATTTGGCATTTTACTTGCTGTGATGGAGAATTCAGCTTTATAGTTTTACCCCTCTCTCTCTTTAAATCTCGAACTTGGCTCACAGGTCATCAGAAAGTGTTTTGCTGCAGGTCATCTCCATATTGAGCTGCCTTCTCCAAATTAGTGGGTAGTGTAACCCTTGTCAGCTAAAATGTAATCATTGATTTTTAAGCTTTGCAGCACTTATGCAAAATATCAATGTCAAAAGCAATAGGCACAAAACTGTGACTGTCAATTTGACTGTGTGGTAGACTCAGTGAAAACTGCAGCATGCAGTTGGCAAGAGAGGAACATTCTAACTGAGTTTAACACCATGAAAAGTCGTTATTGCTTAAAGCAAATCCTAAAGCAACGCATTCTGTGTACAAACTGAAGTTTGGTGGTACTTATGGAAGTAACTGCACTTTAGTTACTGCAGCTGCCAAAACTAACTAAGGATATTTCCAAAGATGTGCCTTTTTCGTCAATATTATTTTCCATTTAACTTTATCTTGTGTCTATTATTATGGTAATGTTAGTAGAGTTGTAAAGGTAGCTGTGCAAAGAAAGAGCTTTGCTAGGGGTGTAAGTCCCTGTAGCACTTCCACAGCTAGCAGTGTTCCTTCTCTTTATTTGCAAATATCTCTGTTAGTTTGAAGTGTATATGGCAGGAACTGCTGAATGTTGAATAGTTTGGAGAAGATGCAAGAAGCGTGACTCAGAGGCTAGAGCAAGACAAGGTTACAATAGTCCAGATGAAAGGGACTGTAACATGAACCAGGATTTGGGCAGTGAGGATTCAGTGAAGAAGGTGGATTTAGAAATGTAGAGGGAGGAGTGACAAGAGTTGGGAACAAGTATCAGAGGGGTAGCCGTGTTAGTCTGAATCTGTAAAAAGCAACAGAGGGTCCTGTGGCACCTTTAAGACTAACAGAAGTATTGGGAGCATAAGCTTTAGTGGGTAAGAACCTCACTTCTTCAGATGCAAGTCTGAAGAAGTGAGGTTCTTACCCACGAAAGCTTATGCTCCCAATACTTCTGTTAGTCTTAAAGGTGCCACAGGACCAAGAGTTGGGAAGACCTTGGACGTAAGGAAGAGGAGTAGTTGAAGATATCTCCAAGGTTTGAGTGATGGGGAGCTTAGTGGAGTTCACAGTAATCCTGGGCATAAAAAGAGCCAAGAGGATTAAGGAGGACTGACCAGACGTTCATGTTTGCCATAGTTAGTTTATGTAACAAGAGTGGTTTTCCATGAGGAGATATTGAGGAGAAGTCTGGACAGACTGGAAGCAATCAGAAGGAGAGGTGGATTTGAGAATCGCTATCTATATATAAACTGTATTGCTCGTTCTGTGGCACTGTGTGAGGTGGCTGATGTGAAAGATGAAACAGAAAGAGAAGAAGCTATCAGGAAGATCACCCACCCTTCCAGTCCCTTTACACCTTGAAAATCCACATTTTTTTCACTCCTACCACACTTTATTGCCTATGGCTGAGGAAACTTCCCTCCAAATAGTGCTGGCTGAAGCTGGCAGGTGTCTTGATATATCTGTTTCCAGTATTTGTTGTGAGCACAGCTTGCTCAGACACAAGAGTGCCAAGTACTTTACAAGCAGGTTAACTGTTTTAAAAATTAAGACTCCCTTCCCAGTGTGTGATTCCATTTTAATGAAATATAGACTATTTGCCAACTTGTTTTTACACTATAGAAAACTGCTCCCAGCATCTCTCTCTTGTTTAATTTCTTCTACACAAGAGGAAACATTATTTTTTTTGGTTGGTTCCTTTGTTCTACAGGTGCACACTCCTAAGCACAGCTGGCTCCTATGCCCTTTCAGAAAGATTTTTCTCAGAAAATAAAGCTAGTTGTCAATACAGCATTTAACAAGAGGGGTAGGGGCAGAAAGGAAACAACTGTAGTTCCTGCATTGTTACTTTTCTAAAATATATTCTGTTTGACGCTACAGGTGCACACTTTTGTGCGTGGCTGGCTCTTGTGCTTGTTAAGTAAAATTTGTCATGAGGAAAAAAATATTTGCCAACTTGGCTTTAATGAAAAACATATTATTGTACATACATTATATATCAGCCTTCCAATACGCCATTGGCAGGAGGCTGGCATGAAAGGGAAAACAGGACCAGTGCACCAGCCAAAATGTTTTGCAGAGGTTAGCAATGGCAACAGTGTTGCTTTCTTTTTTCCCCTTCCAAGCAGAGATTCTGCTCTCAGCTGAGTTGGTCTAGCAGCTAGTCAACCTCTCACAATCAGATCCCATTGTTCTCCTCTCAAGCTATGATTTTATATAAATAAATTAAAACCAATTTATAATTTCTAGAAGCTGACATTCCTAGTGTATTGTGGCTAATCTTTTTTGAGGAAGCACTAGTTACATTAAGAGTACCATGACTAGTCTCTCAAATATACCCGAATGTAACAACTCATTAGAGCCTCCCTCAAATCACACCCTCTCACCCTTTCTAGTTAGTTGCTTAGTTGCTAAGACCCTAGCTTAGCCATATGCCCCTAAAAAGAAATACTCTTTTTGATCTGCAACCATCTCACTTTAGCTCATTCCCATTTGTTTTTCGCATGATCCTTTTCCTTTCCCCCATCCTTGGCATCACAAATTAGGATTTTAGCTCACCCCTGACTATGATACAATATATTCAAGTTCATTCATTCATTCTTCATCCAATTTTGTACTGGGGATTTCATAGCCTGGCAAATATGCAGCAACCTTTGCATTACTGATAGCTAGGAAATAAAGCTGCCTGCAGCATAGATCCTGTTGATATTCTGATTACACTAGGAAATCTCTTGGCTTCAGTCTCCAGAATTCAACTGAAGCCATAGTTTGTCAAAGCACTGTAAATAGACACAATTCAAATTAAGAAAACTGACTATTCGCTTACATATACTAGAATGAAGTAAAAGTTTTAACTTGTGCATCTTAATACTTGTGTTGCTCAAAAGGATGAGACTACTGTAGTTAATTTTTATTTCATTTTTGACTTAGGATAGAAAATCAATCAGGATGCCTGTCAAAAGTTCCAACCCCCTTTTACAGATATTAAAAACACAAATTGTGCAAACAGGACTAAAACTAGAGATCCCTTCAAATGTGCCAAATCATCAGGACTGCTACTGGCCACATAGTACTTGAAGAAGCTAGCTTTTAGACCTGGATGTTTTGACAATTAAACTTAACTCTGCGATCTCACCCAGCCTGACCACTCTGTTGTCACTCCAAATGTATAACAGCTTTTGGTGAAATGATGGTTACTTGGAACCCATATGACCTGTTTTTGCCAATCCAGTTTAATGTTGACTGCACATAAACTTTTAGCCATATTTTAGCACATGTTAACAAGCACATACTAATGAACATGAACAGTGTGAATTCTACTGTAAACATTACACAATTTTTTTTCTAGGGCATGAACAGTTGTTGCTGGTTGTAATGTTCCCCAGGGGTACCCAGGGTTGTGAGACACTTCACCACTAACTGTCTTTGCATGAGAAATTCTTGTCTGTGCCAACTGTGGGTCAACTCCCCACCAGCCTGTGGCAACATAAGCACTGCCTTCCAGGCCTCTTCAGGCCTCATTCTCTCTCTATAGATTAGCGATAGACACACACCAACCTCTGAGCATTCCCTGGAGTGTCCAGCCTCTTATCTACTGAACACTGAGAGAATTTACCAGACTGGCTGTTCTCTAAGGAACACCACATCTTATCATAGAATATTAGGGTTGGAAGAGACCTCAGGAGGTCATCTAGTCCAAAGCAGGACCCACCCTAACTAAATCATCCCAGCCAGGTCTTTGTCTAGCCGCGCCTTAAAAACCTCAAAAAATGGAGATTCCACCACCTCCCTAAGGTAACCCATTCCAGTGCTTCACCACCCTCCAAGTGAAATATTTTTTCCTAATATCCAACCAAGACCTCCTCCACTTCAACTTGAGCCCATTGCTCCTTGTTCTGTCATCTGCCACCACTGAGAACAGCCAAGCTCCATCCTCTTTGGAACCCCCCTTCAGGTACTTGAACATAGAACACAGTTCTGCTGAACACACACCACTTGGATATGTAGAGAAAACAAGAAAAAGCTTATTATCAAAGACCAGAGATTCAAGTGAGAGTGAGTAAGAATATTGGGAATAAAAGGTTTATTTCTTCCTGCTACTTTTCTCTTTGAAGTCTTCACAATCCTTCGTTAACATTCAGTTCAGGCTGGAGAGTGGAAGGCCCAGTGTGCACCACACAATAATCAGTTTACCTGTAAACAGACAGATAGATAAACATTTCTTGCCTGAAAGAAAACCTGTTTATCCACCTTTCCTGGTGACCTGTCCCTAGACACCGACCTTAAGAACATCATTTTCAATGTATATACGTAACTCCTTACACAACATCCATGTATCCATTTGACAATGATAGATGACCAGTGTGACACAGGCTTTTATTAGCACCTCACAACAGCACCTCTGGTTTGGTGAACTAGAATGTAAATACCAGACCAGGGGAGCCCAGAAACCCCTATGCACACCCTTCCGTGACTCTTGCCAGGTAGCACTGGGAGGTTCCTGGGGCAAAGTTGTGTTTAATGTTCGTGTTCTAGCTGCATTTGTGTTGGGTAATATGTTGGGGCACAGCTAAAGATTTTTCTCAACTAGAATTTAAAGGGGTGTTAGAAGGGGTTCAAACATGTTCAAAACTACAGTGTAGATGAGATAGCCTTCAACTCCATCCACTTAGCATATGTTAATGTCTTCATTGCCTTGGTTATACAGGAGTGTCAGAATCTATTAGCTAACACCATCTAAAAATGCAGCTTTATCTCCCAGTCAAGACAAACCCTGAAAATTCAATTGTAGACAAACCCGATGAGAGTGGAAGACAGGACATAAGCTTGATATTTTCCGAGACTCTGCTTAGAAATTGTTTGGTGGTTCCACATTTAAACACCAAGTTACTGACTATAATTGGAAATACACTTGCCGAGACCTTTTATTTCCAATATTAAATGGACAAGAATGTGCTGGATGTGTGTTTTTATTCTAGGTCTCTGGGCTAAGTTTGTCTTTAGTGTAATTGCTGGCACTTATGTGCAACTACAGTTTGCTCTGAGTTCTGATAGCATAAAGCACAAAGCCTGAGTGTCTGAATTCCCCCTCGCTGCACAGAGTCTAAAAGGCATTTATATTCCTGACCCCTTTGCATACAAATTCACCACAATTTGACAGCATAAGCCCCAAACATTGTTCACTTTTTAGATCCCTTCCACAAATTTTAATAGTATATTTTGATGGAAATTAAGACTTGCATTAAAAAAACACACTAGACCTCTAGAATTGCTCTTGATATGTTGGAATGACAGCTCCTTGGATTAGAAAAATAAACATGAAGTTAATTTATCTTTATGTAAATATTTAGCAGTACTACATTGGCAAAACACTTCTGCAATTCAATGGGTTGAAATACAAAAATGATAAAAGATGTTAGAACAAATCTAAGTAGACTGAAGTACAGTAATTGAGAAAAATGCTCAAATAAAAAGGCTACCTTAATGTACTGTCTTACTTTAAAAGGTTGACTGCTGTATGAATTAGACTAGGTAATACAGCACATAAGCCTGAGACATGATGCTGTGGATTATTCTGCAGCATTAGAATACTTGTTTAGAATATTTGGGACTTGTTTTCTTTGCCAGTTTCTTGAGCGCATTTTTTTTATGAAGCCGTCAGCCCAGTCTTTCTAATCTTCTGAGATGTCAAGGTCTCATATTAGGCTTCCTATATTACTGGGCAGCCACAGTGCCAAACGTCTTAGTTGCTAGAACTGGCTCATTTTTTAAAATTAAAACAAACGCTCATCAGCAAGAATAGGCAACTTAAAGTTTGTGCCTATTTACAAAATTATACAAGTCACTTTAGCGTTACACTGACATTTACATCTTTTATTCATGGTGCACCAATCTTTAAAGCAAAAGCCTATTGGACAACAATTCAGTTGAATGGTAAATGTATGTAGATTATGTACCTTATTGTGTTTCCTAATGATAGAAGTCCCAATTTTTAAATTTTAAAACCTTTATGCATCTCTGTACTCTCTTTGGTTAAGATCACTTGAAATAGCTTTCATAACATTGATCCTCCATATTTCCATAACTCAGGAATGAATTTTAAGCCACAGACATTACCTATAAATGGTGAGACTGATACTTGGGCTGGAGATTTTAAATCTAAAGTCATGCCCCTTTTCCCTGCGAGAAGAGAGAAGACTTTTATATAGGGACTCTCTGATATTAACTAGACTTTAGCCTGTAGGCCTACAGGGAAGTAGGGATTTTTTAAACAGGCAGAGCCATGTTCTGGAAATCTCTAGTATTTCATTACAAACTTTGGTTGTGTTATGGACTGGGATGTAGGCGGTCTGGCCTAGTAGTCAGAGAAGCAGTTATGGCTAGTGGGTGAAGCAGGCATCCAGGTTGGGGAGCAAAGCCAAGAGTCAGCACCAAAGTCAAAAGCCAGATACCAGAGCCAGGGCTCAAGTCAGAGTCAGAACCAGAAGTCAAAGCTGAGGGTCAAGCCAGAGTCAGGGTCAGAAGTCGGAGCTGGAGCCAGGATGTGTAACTGATGATTGGAGGTGAGGCAAGCGTCAAGCATGGAGCAGGAGCACAGTGAGAACAGTAGTGGAAGCAGGAACAGAGCAGGAATTAGGAACAGGGTTGGGTGCAGGAGACAGGCACAAGCAGGGTCCAATGCAGCCACAATATGACATCACTTGTTGCTCAAACTTCCTGTGCCTCTCTCTGGCTTAAATAGCATGGTTGGACCAATTGGTGAAACTAGTTATCCTCCAATCAAGGCTCCTGTTGGTCATGCCTTGACTGAGGCTATAGTTCTACTAGTTTCTCAGTCCATCAGGTTTCAGTAGAGAGTGAGTTGAGGGCAGGATTTGGTGGCTGTGTAGGGACTCCCAGGCGTAGGATATCACAGGTTTGTTGTTTCAATAGATGCCTTTCTACCAAAAAAACCCCCAACAAAGTATATATTGTTCACTAACCAAATTAACACTGTAGCCTGCAATGGCTGTTCACTGCAGTTTGGCATCTTTGTTTACAGTTTGGTAAAGCTGATCATTTTACTTTACTTCTGATTCCCACCCCCCACCCCCTTTTGAGTATTTCTATCCCTCAGTATACAACACAGTCATTGTTTATCTTCAAGCCATGTAATCTTGTGTCAAGGCTGCTTCCCCACTCTGAACTTTAGGGTACAGATGTGGGGGCCTGCATGAAAACTTCTAAGCTTAACTACCAGCTTAGATCTGGTCCACTGCCACCACTCCCAATGTGCTAATTCCCTTCCCTGGGTAGCCTTGAGAGACTCTTCATCAATTCCCTGGTGAATACAGATCCAAACCCCTTGGATCTTAAAACAAGGAGAAATTAACCATCCCCCCTCCTTTCTCCCACCAACTCCTGGTGGATCAAGATCCAACCCCCTTGGATCTAAAAACAAGGAAAAATCAATCAGGTTCTTAAAAAGAAGGCTTTTAATTAAAGAAAAAGGTAAAAATCATCTCTGTAAAATCAGGATGGGAAATAACTTTACAGGGTAATCAAACTTAAAGAGCCCAGAGGACCCAACTCTAGCCTTAGGTTCAAAGTTACAGCAAACAGAGGTAAACACCCTAGTAAAAGGTACATTTACAAGTTGAGAAAACAAAGATAAAACTGACACGCCTTGCCTGGCTGTTTACTTACAAGTTGAAATATGAGAGACTTGTTCAGAAAGATTTGGAGAGCCTGGATTGATGTCTGGTCCCTCTTAGTCCCAAGAGCGAACAACCACCAAAACAAAGAGCACAAACAAAAGCCTTCCCCCCCCACCAAGATTTGAAAATATCATGTCCCCTTATTGGTCCTTTGGGTCAGGTGTCCGCCAGGTTACCTGAGCTTCTTAACCCTTTACAGGTAAAAGGATTTTGGAGTCTCTGGCCAGGAGGGATTTTATAGTATTGTACACAGGAGGGCTGTTACCCTTCCCTTTATAGTTATGACATCTTGTTTCATTGTCCAGTGGGTACTTTACTTTATTTCCCATTTGCTTAACCTACCAGCACCTAAGCCATTTCTTTACTCTGGATATGTTTCTCCCCCACACCTGCAAATTAAAGCTGGTCTATGAATGTGTGGCTAGCAAAACAGATGCAGTTGCGCAATGAATAACTTGATTCTAGTGCCTTGGAATATGTTTGTGTGCACTTACTACGCATCTACTCAGGGCCGGCTCCAGCATTTCAGCCGCCCCAAGCAAAAAAAAAAAAAAAAAGCTGCAATCGCGATCGGCGGCAGCAATTGGAAAAAAAAAAAAGCCACGATTGGTGGCGGCAGTTCAGCGGCAGGTCCTTCACTCCTAGAGGGAGTGAGGGACCTGCCGCCCCCAAATTGCCGCAGGTGCCGCCCCTCTCCCTTGGCCGCCCCAAGCACCTGCTTGTTAAGCTGGTGCCTGGAGCCGGCCCTGCATCTACTAGAGACCACATTAGAGCTCATGGCTTAGAGCTGAAGAAGTTTGGTGCAGTGCTTCAATGCCACTTGATTATCCATTAATCATGTAGTTTAGATGGGCATGCATATTATATTGCATTATTATAGGGACTTAGGCTGAGTGTTGCAGTGCCTACAGTTTAGGCATTTTGCCTAAAGTGGAATCTTCATGCATTGCACAGGAAGAGTTAGGTCCTGAAGAATGTGATTCACAGAAGCCAGGAAGCTGAACGGGGAGCCACCTAGGCTACCCAATAGGAAATATAGAGGAGAGAGATGTGGCTTAAGGCCTGCCCCACAAAGGGACTTGTGTACCTAAAATGACAGTTAGCTGCCTAAGTCCCTTTGTGGATCTTACCCTTAAAGGCTTCCACATCATACTATTTACTACTGTTGTCTAGGGGTAAAGGCAGAATCATAAGTAGATAAAAGCTCCAAATAACATGGTCTTCATAACATAATTTGAAGTAAAGGAATAAAAGAGGTCTAGGATTCAGGTCACGTGCACATCACCCAGTAGGTCCTGTGTTTCAAATCCAGCCTTGGTTAGTAGAGAACAAGATTCATTACCAGCGGAGGCTAAGTGACTAATAATAATAATTATTATTAATAATGCAACTATGTTCTCAGCTCCATTGTAGTGGACAAATGTCCACATCACTAAGACACCCCCCAAACATGACATATTGTCATGCTTGACAAAGAGTGCATGGGTTGAGTGGGTGTGGGAAACTAGCCCTTAGAAGGTTTAGGTGTGCTGACGCTGGTGAATCTGCTTTTAGTATAATGGATGACTTCAATCTCTGGTGTTGTCACTTTGGCAGCTTCCACCCATACATAATTTGATTATTTTTAAGTACGAGGAAGATGCTTGAATAGCTCCTTTATATACATATAAAACTTTTTTTTAGTTTAGTCAGTCATACCAGAGAGGAGGATGCGATGCAATACCTTTGATTACAGTTGCTTCTAAAGATACTGTTCTCTCAAAAGAGCCAGCAGTGCCCTACTCCACACCCAGCTTAACTCCTGAATATTAAATTGTGGGGGCATTGGAAATGCAATGGCACCTACAGCTAATGTTAACAGGGTACTGATTATTATGTTTAACATATCTATTCTTTTTGGACCCCACTGCCCCCTTGTTTCCTTCTAGCCTTCTTTTTGTTCATGCTTTAACTATTCTTGCTGGTCTTATGTTGATTGATGAGATGGCAATTTAGCGTGAGAACAGGCCAGACTTCACTAGTTTTTATGCAGTTCCTGTATCTCAGGTGTTTTAAGTGGCAATGAAGCCTGTGATCCACAACTTATAGTTTAAACCCTTAGGTTACTTTCTTACTTCCGTGATTTTTGGAGCATTTTGCCCTTGCTATTATGTCAAACTTCTGATGCTAACTGGTCTAGTGGCTAATCATCATAACTGACCTAATTACTCCTCTTTTAAACGCCCTTCTCTGTCTCAGCTGGGCGATTTTTCAGTGTCTTAACTTTCTCCAATCCTCCCTTGCAGTTTAAATATTAGAGAATATTGTTTCCTAAAAATGTAGTGCTTATCTTTTTAATTCTTCTGGTTCCAGTAAGACAGAGTAGTGGGTATAGTGGAAGGCGGTGTCAGAAAACAGTCTCTGTTTCACATGCTGTGTATGATGTTGGGCAAGTTATTTAATGTTTCTGGGCCTCAGTTTCTCAACTCTAAAGAGGCACTATTTCCATCTTTGCCCTTATATAGTGCTTTTTAGTCAAGGATCTCAAAAACATTGTCCAAAGTCTTTCCATCTGAAAATGGGAACCTACTGGGACCCTAAGTGCAGGTAAGATGTATGGTCTCTCCACAAGCTGCTGCAAGAAGTTATCACTTTAAAATATAGAAAAATTGCTTCTTTAAACCTCTTCCTATTGTGATATAAAAAAAACACCAGTTTATGTGGCGATAATTGAAGGCACCTTTTAGTACAGTTTTATTGTATTTAGTTGCTTTGTGATCTCCTTCAGCATTGCACATTGTCTTTTTCCCGGTCTGGCGACTCATAGCATAAGCATGATTAATTTTACTCTTATTACTTGAAATTTTTTTCTATACAGGTACTACTATATGGTCCTCTTCACTCAGAAAGGTTATCCCATTAGATTCTGAGGTATGTTTTAGGAGTAGTCCATCCTACAACTTAAACTTCACAGACAGGTATTCAAGTATCTCCTTGATATGTGACATAATTTCCATTCCAACAATGCCTCAGTGCTCTTCCATAGCCAGAAAACCCTGTTGCTGAATGCTGTGTCCTTGTTCATGCATGGGTCTCTATTATATTTGGCTGTGGTATGAAATGCAGTTGTGACCTGCAATATCCTTGAAAAACCTTATTGAATTAAGTTTGTGTCTTTGGAATCTGTTGTATTAAATACAAGGGTTATGTATTATTCTGGGCTAGGTTTGTAGGTAACCTCTCTGGGGGGAGATGTGATATGAACCCTGGAAAATGTTATGAACGTCAAAGGACTGCATTGAACAATGTGCCTGACAAGAATGGACTTTGGGGACAAATGGTTTGTCTCTAGGGGGAGGTGAATGCAAATTACCCACTTCCAAGTAATGCAAAACCCCAGACTTTTGAAGATATGCCCTGAGGAGAGGACCATTGTCTGCTGATTACCTATTCCCAGAGTCTCAAGAACAAAGATTCAAACTGTATAAAGGAAAGACTAACCTATTCATGAGGGTGCTAGTTCTGAGCTAAGGCTGTTCTGAATTCATAATCATGGAAAACCCCCTTTGTGGGAGTTGAAGGGCTGACTCCTAACCAGAGTCCTTGTTGTAGTTAGGGGGGATCTTTGGAAATGTACTTCCTAGAAGGGGCTATGTGGTAGCTTGTAACTCCTGGCAATGATAGCTCTTCATAGCCTCTGGAGAGAAAGCAAAGCGCACATGCAGGCCTGTTTAGGTGGTTTGGCTTGCTGGGAATATAACAGTGTAGTCAGAGAGTTTTGCAGCCTTGAATAACCCTAATCAGGAAACACGGGTCTCTGTCCAAGAGAAGTGCTGGCTGGGGAGCTGGTAGCCTAGCGTGGGTGTCTTTGGTGGACCATGTGGGTGGGGAGGGGTGAATCATAGACTGGAAGGGACCTCGAGAGATCTTTTAGTCCAGTCCCCTGCACTCAAGGCAGGGCTAAGTATTATCTAGACCATGCACGACAGGTGATTGTCTAACTGCTCTTTAAAATCTCCAGTGATGGAGATCTCGCAACCTCCCTCGGCAATTTATTCCAGTGTTTAACCACTCTGACAGTTAGGAAGCTTTGCGTAATGGCCTACCTAAACTGCCCTTGCTGCAATTTAAGCCCATTGTTTCTTGTCCTATCCTCACAGGTTAAAGAGAACAAATTTTCTCCCTCCTCCTTGCAACAAATTTTATGTACTTCAAAACTGTTATCATATCCTCCCTCCTCAGTCTTCTCTTCTCCAGACGAAACAAACCCAATTTTTTCAATCTTTCCTCATAGATCATGTTTTCTAGTCCTTTAATCGTTTTTGTTGCTATTCTCTGGACTTTTTCCAATGTATCCACATCTTTCCTGAAATGTGGCGCCCAGAACTGGACACAATACTTCAGTTGAGGCCTAATCAGCGTGGAGTAGAGTGGCAGAATTACTTCTCATGTCTTGCTTACAACACTTCTACTAATACAGCCCAGAATGATGTTTGCTTTTTTTGCAACAGCGGTACACTGTTGACTCATATTTAGCTTATGGTTCACTTTGACCCCAGGTCCCTTTTTGCAGTACACCTTCCTAGGCAGCCATTTCCCATTTTATAGGTGTGCAACCGATTTTTCCTTCCTAAGTGGAGTACTTTGCATTTGTCCATATTGAATTTCATCCTATTTACTTCAGACCATTTCTCTAGTTTCTCCAGATCATTTTGAATTTTAATCCTATCGTCCAAAGCACTTGCTATTGTTCACAACATCTATAAGTGTACTCTCTATGCCATTATCAAAATAATTGAGGAAGATATTGAACAGAACTGGATCCAGAACTGATCCCTGCAGGACCCCATTTGATATGCCCTTTCAGCTTGACTGTGAACCACTGATAACTACTCTCTGGGAATGGTTTTCCAACCGTTATGCACCCACCTTATCATAGCTCCATCTAGGTTGTATTTCACTACTTTGTTTATGACAAGGTCATGCAAGATAATATCAAAAGCCTTATTAATGTCAAGATATACCACATCTAGCACTTCCCCCCTATCCATAAGGCTTGTTACCCTATCAAAGAAAGCTATTAGGTTGGTTTGACATGATTTGTTCTTGACAAATCCATGCTTACTGTTAATTATCAACTTATTATCATTTTCTAGGTGTTTGATCACTTAATTATTTGCTCCATTATCTTTCCGGGTACTGATGTTAAGCTAACTGGTCTATAATTCCCCAGGTTGTTTTTATTTCCCTTTTTATAGATTTGAACTATATTTGCCCTTTTCCAGTCCTCTGGAATCTCACTTGTCTTCCATGACTTTTAAAAGATAACCGCTAATAGCTCAGATATCTCCTCAGTCAGCTCCTTGAGTGTTCTAGGATGTATTTCATCAGGCCCTGGTGACTTGAAAACATCTAGCTCATCTAAGTAATTTTTAACTTGTTCTTTCCCTGTTTTAGCCTCTGATCATACCTCATTTTCACTGGCATTCATTAAGGTAGATGAACAATTGCTACTAAACTTTTTTGGTGAAAACCGAAACAAAGAAGTCATTAAGCACCTCTGCCATTTCCACATTTTCTGTTACTGTCTTCCCCGCCTCATTGAGTAACGGGACTACTCTGTCCTTGGTCTTCCTCTTGCTTCTAATATTTGTGTAGAATGTTTTCTTGTTACCCTTTATTTGTCTAGCTAATTTAATCTTGTTTTGTGCCTTGGCCTTTCTAATTTTGTCCCTACATACTTGTGTTATATTCATCTTTTGTTATTTGACCTCGTTTCCACTTCTTATAGGATTCTTTTTTGAGTTTCAGATCATTGAAGATCTGCTTAAGCTAGAGAGGTCTCTTGCAATACTTCCTATGTTTCCTGTGCAGTGGGATGGTTTGCTCTTGTGTCCTTAAAAATCTCTCTTTGAGAAACTGCCCACTCTCTTGAACTGTTTTTCTTCTTAGAGTTGCTTGCCAAGGGATCTTACCTATCAATTCACTGGGTTTGCTAAAGTCTGCCTTCTTGAAATCCATTTTCCTTATTTTGCTGCTTTCCCTCCTACTATTACTTACAATCATGAACGCTATCATTTCATGATCGCTTTCACCCAAGCTGCCTTCCACTTTCAAATGCTCCACCAGGTCTTTCTGTTTGTCAAAATCAAATCTAGAACATCCTCCAGAACATTCCAAGAACTTGGTGGATAATCTGTGCCCTGCTGTGTTATTTTCCCAATAGAAGTCTGGGTAGTTGAAGTCCCCCAACACCACCAAGTCCTGTGCTTTGGATGATTTTGTTAGTTGTTTATAAAAAGCCTCATCCACCTCCTCTTAGAATCATAGAATCATAGACTATCAGGATTGGAAAGGACCTCAGGAGGTCATCTAGTCCAACCCCCTGCTTAGCGCAGGACCAATTCCCAACTAAATCATCGCAGCCAGGGCTTTGTCAAGCCTGACCTTAAAAACCTCTAAGAAAGGAGATTCCACCACCTCCCTAGGTAACCCATTCCAGTGCTTCACCACCCTCCTAGTGAAAAAGGTTTCCCTAATATCCAGCCTAGACCTCCTACACTGCAACTTGAGACCACTACTCCTTGTTCTGTCATCTGGTGCCATTGAGAACAGTCTAGATCCATCCTCCATACCTTTCAGGTTGTTGAAAGCAGCTATCAAATCCCCCCTCATTCTTCTCTTCTGCAGACTAAACAATCCCAGTTCCCTCAGCCTCTCCTCATAAGTCATGTGCTCCAGCCCCCTAATCATTTTTGTTGCCCTCTGCTGGACTCTTTCCAATTTTTCCACATCTTTCTCGTAGTGTGGGGCCCAAAACTGGACACAGTACTCCAGATGAGGCCTCACCAATGTCGAATAGAGGGGAATGATCATGCCCCTCGATCTGCTGGCAATGCCCCTACTTATACAGCCAAAAATGCTGTTAGCCTTCTTGGCAACAAGGGCACACTGTTGACTCATATCCAGTTTCTCATCCACTGTAACCCCTAGGTCCTTTTCTGCAGAACTGCTGCCTAGCCACTCGGTCCCTAGTCTGTAGCAGTGGATGGGATTCTTCCGTCCTAAGTGCAGGACTCTGCACTTGTCCTTGTTGAACCTCATCAGCTTTCTTTTGGCCCAATCCTCTAATTTTTCTAGGTCCCTCTGTATCCTATCCCTACCTTCCAGGGTATCTACCACTCCTCCCAGTTTAGTGTCATCTGCAAACTTGCTGAGAGTGCAGTCCATGCCATCCTCCAGATCATTAATGAAGATATTGAACAAAACCGGCCCCAGGACCGACCCTTGAGGCACTCTGCTTGATACCGGATGCCAACTAGACATGGAACCACTGATCACTACCCATTGAGCCCAATGATCTAACCAGCTTTCTATCCACCTTATAGTCCATTCATCCAGCCCATACTTCTTTATATGCCGGCAAGAATACTGTGGGAGACCGTATCAAAAGCTTTGCTAAAGTCAAGGAATAACACACCCACTGCTTTCCCCTCATCCACAGACCCTGTTATCTCCTCATAGAAGGGAATTAGGTTAGGTTGCCCTTGGTGAATCCATGCTGACTGTTCCTGATCACTTTCCTCTCCTCTAAGTGCTTCAGAATTGATTCCTTGAGGACCTGCTCCATGATTTTTCCAGGGACTGAGGTGAGGTTGACTGGCCTGTAGTTCCCCAGATCCTCCTTCTTCCCTTTTTTAAAGATGGGCACTACATTAGCCTTTTTCCAGTCATCCAGGACCTCCCCCAATCACCATGAGTTTTCAAAGATAATGGCCAATGGTTCTGCAATCACATCCGCCAACTCCTTTAGCACCCTCAGTTGCAGCTCATCTGGCCCCATGGACTTGTGCTCATCCAGCTTTTCTAAATAGTCCCGAATCACTTCTTTCTCCACAGAGGGCTGGTCACCTCCTCCCCATGCTGTGCTGCCCAGTGCAGCAGTCTGGTACCTGACCTTGTTCATAAAGACAGAGGCAAAAAAAGCATTGAGTACATTAGCTTTTGCCACATCCTCTGTCACTAGGTTGCCTCCCTCATTCAGTAAGGGGCCCACACTTTCCTTCACTCTCTTCTTGTTGCTAACATACCTGAAGAAGCCCTTCTTGTTACTCTTAACATCGCTTGCTAGCTGCAACTCCAAGTGTGATTTGGCCTTCCTGATTTCACTTTTGCATGCCTGAGCAATATTTTTATACTCCTCCCTGGTCATTTGTCCAATCTTCCACTTCTTGTAAGCTTCTTTTTTGTGTTTAAGATCAGCAAGGATTTCGTGGGCATTCACCCACGAAAGCTTATGCTCCAATACTTCTGTTAGTCTTAAAGGTGCCACAGGACCCTCTGTTGCTTTTTAAGGATTTCACTGTTAAGCCAAGCTGACCGCCTGCCATATTTACTATTCTTTCTACACATCGGGATGGTTTGTTCCTGCAACCTCAATAAGAATTCTTTAAAATACAGCCAGCTCTTCTGGACTCCTTTCCCCCTCATGTTATTCATCTGTAGCTCTTCTTGGTTAGGTGGTCTGTAGTAGATTCCCTACCATGACATCACCCTTGTTTTTTACTCCTTTTATCCAAGTCTGCTTCCTGTTTCCATCTCAACCTCAGTCCAAGTGTATACTTTTTTGATATATAAGGCAATACCACCTCCCTTTTTTCCCTGCCTGTCTTTCCTGAGCAAGCTGTAACCTTCTATACCAATATTCCAGTCATGTGTATTATCTCACCAAGTCTCTGCGATGCTAACTATGTCATAGTTTCTTTATTGACTAGCATTTCTAGTTCTTCCTGCTTATTGCCGATACTTCTTGCATTAGTATACAGACATCTAAGATACTGATTTGATTCCCCCCATATTCTCTCTTGTCTTTCCCTTTTACCTGTGCTGAGACTTAACCCTGGGGCATTAAAGCGTTCCATGGAGAGCTGTTCTGGGACTGATACTTTCATTATGTGGTACACTGTAATTGCCAAACTGTGGTGATCTTCTGCTACTTATTGTCCCTTTATTAGGATTCAGAGAACATCGCCTGTCATGGGAAGATTTGTTGCTGTGTGTCAGAGCTTCCTCAAATATAAGGGGCCTTGTTGGCTTGAAACTACACAGTGAGATGTAAATTTATGCTGCCCTACTTCGTCTATTCCCCTTGTAACCTGGGGGGATTGACCCTGATGGAGGGCTTCTTTATCATGGGGAAGGGCTCTAAGGTACATTGAGGGCTTGATAAGCTTCATTACATCTGAAACTTCTGCTGGCAAAGAAAGACTCTAGGCTGGATTTGAACTGACATGTTCAAAACTAGCATTTGGATGATAGAGCCTTTGTATTGTGGAAAAATCCACTCCTTGAAGTCTGCCAAATGTGATGCAAACCCTTGTCTATAGCATCTGAGTGTGTGAAAGGGCTGGGGGTTCTTCCTCCTGTAGCTTTCATCTTGGCTACCTGACATCTTTTGCTATGTTCTTCAAGCAGTGGCAAGGATGCATGCAAGATGTCCCTGTGGGAGCTGAGGGAAAGAAACCTCTGTAGGTAGAGTAGTAGGGTAGCTACTGCAGTGGTTACAGCAGCTGGTATGTTGCCCATCTTTTATATCGCTCCTCAAGCCCGCTCTCAAAATCCCACTACGTGCTTAAGCAGAAGTCTGCTTTGTACAAGGGATGTAAGACATCAACCCCCCCCCTTTACGTTTCTGCAATATTTATTGAAAAAGGCCAGAATTTGGCCCTTTATCAGGTGATGAGGGCTTGTGATATCCCAGATAGGGTACTGCACTGCCTTATTATGCATCTTCTCTGATTTAATATACTGCTTGCCAGGTCCATCTGGTCTTTGAACTTGAGGCGTCTGATCTAGAGCCAAAATAATCAACTCCTTCATTGAAAGTTTCTATTTTGAGTTCCATTCAGACAGATCCCTTTAGGTTTTTAAGTTGAGAGCTAGATATGTTTCCAAGTATTGTATGGTAGCCAACTCCTGATTTGATATTAATTTATTGGCAATGTGACCATGGAAAATACTGAAGTGTATTGTGTACAGTTTTGATGGCAAAATGGCAAATTTGTGATGGTAGCGGAGAGTGGAGCAGGCAGACAATCTACACACACAACTTCCTCTAAGAATATCTACAAGTGAATAAGATGTTAGGGTCATTATTACAAAAGTGTCTTTTGAAATACTGTAACTGGATATTAAATCATTTTGAAGTAGGATATTGGGCAGTGATGTCTCTTGCTCTTTATTTTGATTGTGGCTTCATCACTTTGTACACAAGCTGAGAGGATATTCGTCTTAGCTCAGTAACATTTTATGCTCAAATTGAGAAGCTATACTTTAGGTCTTTAAACGAATCCAAACCTTTTTTAATGAATTACAATGAAAAAGAAGCATGTCAAATGAAGAATTGTGTGTGTGTGACGTAATTAATATTAACCCCAATCCTACAAACTGTAATACTCAACTTTCCACACGAGTAGCTCTATTGACTACAAGGGGACTACTACTCGTCTACATGAAGTTGAACATTTGTACATGAAATTAAACACTTGCCTGACTTTTATTTATAAATATCTTTACAGAGGAAGAATTTGTGGGGGTGGGGAGGAGGGAGAGAATGTAGGAGAGTTTATTTTAATTTGTGAAATACTATTTAAAACCCACATGTTCCTAGAAGGGTAATCATGAAACCTAAAGAATAAAACAATCCAGAAGCGCAACCTTTGGTTTTGTGATCTAGTTTATTAACAAGCATCTTAATTAACAAGACAACATGCTGTACAGAACCTGGAATAGAACTACTGTGGATTGACTGGACTTCAAATGCTGTTGGACTATGGCATATGATGTCCAAGTGCATGATCTCTAAAGCATGATTAGGGCTGTTTCAATACACAGACATACACTGCTCACTTTCAGATCCTGTAGTATACTACAGAGTGGGGAAATTTCCCAAAAATACAAACTCAAATATTTACAAAAGGTTTTCACTATCGCTCTAAACTAGGGTAGACATAAGTTATACACATTTTTCCTACATTTACCAAATAAAATCTTTGCCTTCAACTTTATTTTGTTTGTTTCTATACAAACCAACCTCCTCCATTATTAGTCTACCAGTGTGGACCCATTTTGGACACAAAGGGGTAACCCATCAGCTAGAAAAATTTCATTGCTACCCTGTTAGGTACAGCTGGTGGTCACCACCAGGTGGGATGTGCCATTTTTCTGTATCACACAGTGTTTAAACAGTATTGGGGATCCAATTAAAAAAAATAATACAATCACAAAAAATGGCCATAACTCATAGAAACATAATTTAATTTGGGCCAAAATTGGCAGAAAGCCTCTGAATACAATTGATAATGCAACTATAGACTCAAAATATTGCTGTTTTGGAAAGTTTGGAAAATATTTAGCCCACAGTGATATTTTTATGCATTTTTACTTTTTCACCTTTGGTTAAAGCAAGTCTGTAGTCACACGACAGTATGAGCTTATTTGTACCATGTTATACATCAAAAATATTTGTCATTGTTTGTAGAATAGACTGATTTGAGAAAAGCTTTTCTGTCTACTATTTTGATGAAGTTATGTACACAAGACCTCCTACCCTGTGATTATAAAAAAATGTATTTTTGATGTTATCTGTTTGGCTAGAGCCATAACTCTAAAGCATACATGATACAACTGTAATGATCTTACTATCACTGAATCCAGTGACAATACATATAAATTACTTATATGACAGTCATGACTCTTAGTAGAAGGTTTTGTGTGAATAACAAAGTATAACCATGTACCTTTATGTAACACCTACATATAACCATGAGCTACTGCATGTCTAATGCATCACCACTTCAAGCTATATATACTCACAAAAGTAGTCACAGTAATTTGCAGGCAGTTGAAATGTTTCAGTTTCCCCTCAGAATCTGTGTCTGATGTGTTAAATGCTCTGTTGCTGCACTTGCTGTCACAGTTGCATGCACCGGAGCACATCGGATCTTCCCTGTGACATTTGTTCCTCCTTGTTGCACAGCTACACTACACCAAGGTGAGGATGGCATCTGGAGCAGGTGGCAGGCAGCACCATCATTTTAGGATATTCCATGCTATCTATCACCCAATTGTTGATGACAGGAGACACTTGAAGAAAGTGAACAGTTACATGATTCCATATGTATGACTGATAATTTGCACGTTTCCGGCGCTGCCTGAAGGAGGCTATTGTTGGTGGCAGTTTCTCACTTGTGGTGTTCTTCTTAGCAAACAACACATAGGCTATTGTTGGTGGCAGTTTCTCACTTGTGGTGTTCTTCTTAGCAAACAACACATAGTATACATTATGCAGAGATGATTGCTTCTTATCACAGTACAATAAAAATACCAGTGAGAATTAGGGTGCTGACTCTGAAAAAGCTGCCATTACCTATCATCAAATCTTACTAGTGATTCTGCTTGATTCAGCTATTCATTGGTTCTTCATTAAGTCTCTGGTTAGGTAAGGTCTGTCCATGCCATGAATTCAAAGTAGTAGTTCTAATTTATAAAGCCATCAAAAGGCAGAGGCATCACTACCTCCTAGACTGTTATATCAGCTTTTGAAATGTGATCATGTCTCAGTGTTTCTGCTCTTTGCCCTCAAAAATGGCTCATGCAGTTAGATTACTGAAACACCACAGCTGATATTTCATGCTTGTTCCTCAGAAGGGAAGAAATCACTTTTCTTTTGAACAAAGCTAGGGGGAAAATGAGCAGCATCCACAAACGTGTGTCACTGGCCTTCCTCTGAGCTGACCAACATACAGCTTAAAAAAAAATTAAAAAAAAAAAACGAAGAATTATTAGCCTTTCACTTTGGTTCTACACAGTGGTGCTGCTGTGAGCAAGACATGGATACACAAGACACACAAAGGATGTGGTAGCATTTGTGCTTAAAGGTAAACTTTCTAAGCACTCTAAAGTTCATAGGCAGAGTGAGATTGGCTTGGAGAAGGCTTTGGGTAATATTTGTGATGCAAATTTGGGGTTATAGTCAAGGGACTCCTGAGATACAGCTCTCGTCCCCTCCCACCAGACGAGTTGTGTTTAATTTTAAAGTGCTCTAAAATGCAAATGCGGAGACAGATTGGCATGAGACGTGATATGCCAGACAAAGACCCAGAATATTGTCCGGGGTACAATTTTTCGGTCAGTGACTGGAGCATCCCCTTTCCCCGACCTGTTTTTACAATGGGACAAATTACTGAGGGAACTCCAGCAGAGTTTTAATTGGTGATAGGAGAGATCTGCCACCTCTCAGATGACTGTGCTGAGAGGAAAAGTAGCTCTGTCTCATCTTTAGCCCAGTGGGTAGGGCAGTCACCTCAGATGTGGTAGACTCTGATTGAGTTCCTTACCCTGCTAGCTGAGAAGGCTTCTGCCATCTCACAAGTGAATGCCCTAAACTAGGGGATATTCTGATGGGGGTTGCTCTTCATCTCTTGTTGAAGCCATTCCACTTTAATTAAATATTAATTTGGCCACAGAAAACACAGAGGTCATTTTATAGTCCAGTGGCTTGGGTACTTGCTGCGGACATGGGAGAGGTTGTTCAATCCTCCTTCAGTGTTGAGAAGGGATTTGAATGGCAATCTCCTTACCTTTCATATGAATGTCCTAGCAGCTGGCTGATGTGGGGTTCCCTCTCATTCTTTCTGCTTGAAGCTGCTCCTCTTTAATTAAACAGTAACTGGGCCAAAGCAAACATGAGAAGCCCTCTATAGTTCAGTGGCTTGGGTATTGAGCCAGGAGAGTAGAGATCCTGCTTCAGTCCCTGGGCTGTGAGGTAGCCTGATGCAGGTTTTCCTCTTGAAGCTGTTCCACTTTAATTAAATAGTAATTGGGCCAAATCAAGAACCTGATGTGAGAAGTCCTCAATAGGCCAGTAGTTAGGATATGAAGCTGTGATAATGGACATGGTGATTCAAGTCCTCCCTGCCCAGGCTGTGGAGGAAAAAGCATGCAAATAGGAAGGCAGCATCTCATGCTTCACTTTTAAAATAAATTTTAATTGGGACACATGAATCTTTTGTCCCCAATGGTTAGGATACTCACCCAGGCTGTGAGAGACCCCAAGTCTTCATCCCTGCTCTGTGAAGGGATTGGGACAAGGCCTTCCCACCTCTCTGGGTAGTTGGAGATCCCTGTTCCAACAGGCATAACAGGCTTTTGAACGGGACCCTCCCCAAGCAAGTACCTTAATCACCAGACTAGGGAATGAGTCTAACCCTTTTGCTGGTCCAGATAATACTTAACAAAAGTGGAACAGCTTCACCAGTCAAGTCTGAGGGAACCCCACCTCTCAGCTGTAGACCCCTTTGTCCAATGATTAGAGCATTCAGCAGAGTAGGGGCTTATTCGTGTTCAAATCCCTTCTCCTCATCAGGCAGAGGGGGAAACTGAATCAGAGTCTTCCATATCATACCACTGGACTAACGCTCACAGAGGACACTTCTGCCTCCTTCCCCCTCTCCCTTCGGCTGTTTTGGAGGTGTTAGGCAGGGCCCTCCCAATCTCCTAAGAACCAGTTTAGGCACCTAAAACACCTCACTCCAGAACCTGGGTTCCTGACTGCAGATTGCATGCAGAGATAGGCATCCAACACCGTGAAAAACAGGGCTTACCAACCCTCCTCCCTGCATTGCTTAGGAAGCTCGCTGCCCAGTGGGCTGCCTTTTGTGGATCCCATTAATTGACGAGAGCGCCTAAATGCCTAATTCAGGCTTTGGAGATCCAATTATTTTCTAGACATCTAAAAGTTAGGGATGGCAACACTGTGTATTGCCAACTGTAAGTCCCTTTTGGGATCTGGGCCACAGGGCTGAGACAGGGTATACTTGTTCCATATCACTGGCAAACAGCACTGGGACAGTAAGAGAGCTGAGAATGGGCATACCACAGGCATATAGCTGAGATCAGAGGAGGGGGTTGCTGAGAGTGGGCATACTCAGCTCATACCACAGACACATCACTAAGACCCAAAATTGCTGATAATGCACATGCTTTTTGAATGCCACAAGCACTGACATCAGGGTGGGGAATGCATAATAGACACCATCAGTGCAGGCCACAGCCTCACACCCAAGACCAGGGTGGGGAATTGAGACTAAGCAGATTCAATGTAGCCATAGACTCAGAGCCCTGAGACTGGGGGTTAGGGTGTCCAAATGGCTGTGAGAGAGGCATGCTAGAGCGCCCCTTCCTCCACCCTCCTGTTGCTCAGGAGGCAGATGGGAGCGAGAAGAGCTCTAAATTCCTTCTCCACCTAGTTCTCTGGGTGCTCAGCTGCTGTCTTTAGCCAACTTTTTTTTTCTCACACCCCTGAATGCTGAAATAGAGTCACAACCACTGGCAGCATGAATGTTTGGCAGTATAAGATACATGTCCATTCCTAGCTCTGTAGCCACTCTGTGCACAGGAATGAATCTCTTCTTTTGGCCAACACGAGTTTTGAAATAGAATTCATCTATCCCAACAATAGCGCAAGAACTTGGGCACGTAGGTCCAACATCGAGTCCAAGCTCCACATTAGTACCCTGTTTACTTAACGTGTTTGCTTTGCATGAGCAACATCCAAGAATATGTGTGAATCTGCTTTCACATGATCTGCCTCAAGTTCTGATATTGCAGGCAATACTTTCACTGCTCATGCAATGTCATGAAATCCATAAGCAATGTATACCTCATGACCAGGTGACAATCTCTGGTTATGCTTCATGATCCAGTCACTAAGGAGAATGTTTGCAGTGGTCAATTTATTCTTTGAATTTGCTATCATCTTCAATCATTGCTTTGGTAATGGTGTTAACATGGTGGGGTTCCAAACTTCTTGCATTTGGATATTTCCCCTGCAGGCTATTTCTCCTGATTTGATTGATTCTTCATTTGCATAACTGTCACCAACACCACCAGTGTATTGACATTTGCGTCCAAGGATAATGTTCAGCAGCTGATCAGACAGCTCCCCCCAAATTTTGCACTTGGCAGTATCAGTGCACACCATCTGTAGAAGCATCATGAGGTCAATAATGGTGAATGCTGGCTCATCAGATGCTGGTATCTTGACCATTGACAGATTTTTCTCCAGCCAAGGCAGCATGTTGCTCTTTTGGGTCTTTCCTAGAGATCTATCCAAATTGGAGAGGGAAAGTGGGACAGGTGCCAGCTCATACTTCATCAAACACTGAATACCTATATCTCTGGACTGGGCAATAACTGTCAGCTTGCTTAATATCTGATGAGCAATAGTTATTGCTTGTGTTGTCTGCTTCTTTTTTGTTTGATTGTTTTGTTGTGATTGATTTAAGATTATGCCTTTTTATGGGCTCAAAGAGGTCTACCTCACCCCTTTTCAGCCTACTGGTTACAAACTGCTTCATTTCTTGTGTGCCATTCTCTCTTATCATGCACAAACTTTTTGCAGTTTCAGGTGGGGACACAGTAGATGTTACAATGGTCACAAGTGGCTGTCTGTTGCCTGGGTTTATTTCAGGTTCAATGCAAAAAGGATTTGTCATTCTTTAAGTCACAACTTTTATAATATCTTGGACAGTAGTTTTGTCTGCAGCCATATGCTTTGTGGTAGCGTCTTTGTGGGGAATCTGTTGATGAAGGCAGCATTCCACACATCTGTTTTGTCATAGCTGTTACAGCTGTCTTAAAATGTGTTGTCAGATGATACTTGGTCAGAGCCTTTTCTTTTGTGCAAATATGCTGATGCTTCCCACAGTCCTTGTTGAGAGAGAGTTTGATGGCCATGTCATTCCATAAACTACTGAAGGATAGGGCAGTCCAGTATACTACTCCCTGCCTATCCACTAGGGCAGGGGTTCTCAAACTTCATTGCACTGTGATCCCCATCTGACAAAAAAAATTACTACAGGACCCCAGGAGGGGGGACCAAGTCTGAGCCTGCCTGAGCTCCGCCGCCCGGGCAGGGGGTCAAAGCCCAAGACCCACCACCCCAGGGGGGGGGGCAAAGCCCAAGGGCATCAGCCCCAGGTGGTGGGCCTGTAACCTGAGCCCTACTACCCAGGGCTAAAGCCCTCAGGCTTCAGCTTTGGCCCTGGGCAGTCGGGCTCGGGCTTCGGTCCCAGGCCCCAGCAAGTCTAACACCAGCCCTGGCGACCCCCTTTGAGTCCCGATCCACAGTTTAAGAAATGCTGAACAAGGGCATGATATATATCTGGCTTCTCCTCCTCCAGTAGACTGGCTTCTGCTACATTTACACAACCCCATTTAGCATAATTCACACAACCACACTGGAAGTCAAGTGTAACCATCAGTGCAAATGTCCATGGATTGTTATCGTCTCTCTTACCAGCTATGTAATCATCAGTAGTTGGGAGAAATCTGTTACATTTTTGTTCTGAGAACACTATGTATCTGAATAGTTTTTTTCCTTGGGTAACCTAAGTGTCCATAAGCTGGTGAGGAGTGATTGGGTGCTGTTCAGGAAGTCTGCCAGAACATTCGGTGCTTCCAATCTGTTTTCTCTGTGTGCCTTCTTCACATGATCAAATGCTTCAATGCATGTTTGAGCTTTCTCCAATATTCATCTCTCCTCATCTGCTGGGGGATCATTGTTCATGAAATCATCAAGTGCAATCCATTTCAAGCAATTTATTTCCTCATTCATAAATTTGTGGATTCTAACACTATTGTTATATGCTTTCCGTCTAAGAGCATGGCTGTTGACTGAAGCATCACAGATATTGACTTCCACAATGATGTCGCCAAACCCACTTTCCTGTATCACATGGCCTATATCACTCATGGAATTCATTGCATGACATATACCTCCCATTTTAAGGTGGTCATTGTCAAATTTGTTTTGACTCCTCTAATAAATCAACTTATGCTTTGCAATAGATTGCTTCATCATATACAACGTAGGTCAGTCCAGAGAATCAAACGTATCTTGAAAATATTTCATCATGTTTTACTCATCAGTTGCCAATGCTGGAATCACTAGACAGTAGCCAATATTAATAAAATAGCGGACAGAAAAACTATTCTCAGATCATCCCATTCTACAAATAATGACAAATATGTTGATGTATTACCTGGTATAAACAAACTCATACTATGTGACTAAAGACTTTTGCTTTAACCTAAAGCAAAAAAGCATGGGGAAAATGCATGCAACATATTACCTGGGGCTAAATATTTTTCAAAACAGTACTATTTTGATTACATAGTTGCATTATCAATTGTATTCAAGGACATTCTGTTAATTTTGGTCAAAATTGAATTACGTTTCTTTGAGTTATGGCCTTCTTTGTGATTCAATGTTTTTTTCAGATTGGATTCCCGATAACATTTAAACATTATGTGATATAGAATAACTGCACTGCTTCCTGTATTTACATCCATGCTGGTGATGACCACCAGATATGTGCCTAGGATAACAGCAATAACATTTTTCTAGCTTATGGTTACTTTAACTCTTAAATAAAACCTGTTTTTTAAATCTGACTGGTAAGACTATATTATAATGTCGCCTGCTAAATATTGGTTATTGATTGCAATGATTTAAAAAAGTTACAAAAACTGATTTCCTTTAGAGACTCCGTTTCAAATATCTTTGTCACACTACTTGCCATGCAATGTTGTTTACTTCCTTGCCCAAATCCAGAAAATGTTTTTTCCCATGAAAGGAATAATATTTTCTAGACAAACTATGCTAATTAGTAATACAAAATGATTGTTGCCAAAAAGGTGGCGGGGGGAAGGGGCATCTGAGGGAAAAAGTGTCATAAAATGACATGATTTCTTTCTTGAAGGAAAATGAAATTTTGACATTTTTGTAACACTAGGCAACAGAAAATGCAGTGCTATTGCATAACTGTTATTCCTTCTTTCTTGGCAGAATTAAGTTTACAGTTCAGAATATTTGAACCATTCTTAAAAGTACATCCTTCAAGTCTAGTTTACATGTTTTACTTCAAAATGGTAAGCCCTGGTCTACAATACAGCGTTAGGTTGATGCAAGGCAGCTTACGTCAACCTAACTCTGTAAGTGTCTACACTAAAATTTCACTCCTGCCGATGTAATTTTTCCGCTGCACCGACTTAATAACTCCACCTCCATGAGAGGTGCAGAGTTAATGTTGATGAGGTTAGGTTGATGCAGTGTCAATGTAGACACTGTGTTGCTTACATCAACTGTTGCTGGCTTTCAGAAGCCATCCCACAATGCCCCACACAGTTAGTTCAAATGCACCGCTGACACAAGGAGTAAAGTGTAGACATAACATGTGATGTAATTACTGCAGCAGCTGTATGCTGACATAAGTTAGGTCAACTTAATTTTGGACTGTAGACATGTCCTAAGTCTGTGCATAGTGTTAAAAAACAAAATGAAACAATTCCTCTCCCTGACTTCTTTAAAATGAAGAAAGGACCTTCCCACCCCCTTTTTTGATTAAATATTTACAAATGCACCAGCCGTGCCTCTGTCAGATTTTTTTTTAAAATTACAGTTAAGACTGTGCAACACTCAGTTTGAAGAAGGCAAAGGTTTTCCTTTATTGTTACACTGTATGAAACAAATCTATTCATATAACTACCATTGTACTGTATACCATATATAGGATTGTTTCTTTTCCACAAATTCACACAAATAAAGTAAAATAAGTTAAATGACTAAATAAGATTACACAAAAAATGTACAGTCTATGTCTGGATAAATTGTTTATATGTAAGATGTATAAAAAGTCTACAATGATGTTAGTCCTCTGGGTACTGACATAGGGCATTTCCTCTTGCCTTTTGGGAAAATGTTGCTTCAAGCAAAAAAAAAATTATAGATATATATAAAAATTTTAATTATTCTGTTGTTATTGCTTGTTATAAGCAAGTCATAACATCGTAACTGATTTTTGCAGACTTATACTTCATTTTCTATGGCATATTTATCGATGTTGAAAAATGTTTTACTTCTCTCGTGACTCCTTTATATTCATATATTGGAATTTCTTAAGCAATATACCATAAAACTTTTGAAACATTTACAGGAAATCACAGTCATACTAAATTTAGCCAAAGCTGTTCCAGATAGGCATCTCTTTCTTCTAACTAACAGAAAATAGGTAATTTTTAAATTAATATATCATTCTAGGCTGATTAATGCAAATTCATAACTAGGCAGCAACAACCCACAGTATATCAAGTTCGATTTTGCTGTAATTCTGGGAGAAACAGTGAAAATTAAGTGTAATTCTTTGTAAGTAGTAGTACTTAATTTGAATGTCACACTTAAAATGATCGACAAAGTCTGAAATAAATTTAGAGTAACAGCCAAGAGAGCCATCCAAATGGAATTCAGACCTTTAATAGAGGTCCACCAATAAAGAAATAACTTACAGATTTGGGGATAGATGTTGAAAATAGATCCTTCTGGAGTCCCCTTCCTTCAAGGGAGTTCTTGTGGGTGCAGGAAACTTCCTTCAGGGGAGTTTTCTGTGGGGCAGGATGCCTCTGGTTGCAGGATCTCATCCTGCACTGATCTGTGTGGGTAGACTCCTGTGTGATACAGCACCCCACAAAAGCCAACAGGACTGTTGCTTGAGGAATAATAGTAAGACTTTTAAAACTTGAATCTTTGTCTATTCCAAGTCCTACTAGATGTAGCAGGAATCCTGGAAATTCTCAAACTTCTTCACAGGATGGACTGTATCTTAACAGAGAGCACTTCACTGAAGGCACTTGAGAAATTTGTCATTGTAAGTTTTCTTTCTTTAACTTCTTAGTTTTGGTAAAAAATGAGACTCTAAATCAAATTCATTTTTTCACAGCATGACTGCATACAGAAAACCTTTAGATCTCTGAAAATTTGCCCTTAAAGTTCTCTGGGGAAGGATCAAGTCTGTTTCCTAAACATTACCATACTTTAGAAAGCAGAGTTGTATAGAGCAGTGTTTCTCATTCTTTGTGATACCAGGAACCAGCTTGCTGCCTTCCTAAACTGTGTCAGGGAGATCTCAGGGACCGGTGCAAGCCAACAAACCGGTCCTTGAGAAATATAGAGAGTTCAGTGATCCCACTTCATACAGAAAGGGTGTGATTTTTTGTGGGGAGGATAAGGTATGGAGAAAATCAACTTGAACAACAATAAAAATAGACTAAAAGGACTACCCAAAGTTGAAAGTCATTTTTGTTTCGATTTTGGAAAAATTCTGCCAATGAATTTCCAACTTACATCCAGTAATTTTAGCAGTGAAATGCTGTGCCAGAGAACGTTCTCTTGCGATTTCCAACCTGACTGGAAATCTTACAGGAAGAATTATTTTTGAGAGTTTTCCAGCACAAATTTTCAAATAAAGAAATATAGAAGCCTTTATATAGATTAAGCCTGGATTAATTTGTCAAATTCTTACTTATGCCTGAACTAGAAGTAGCTATTGTGTGTCAATATCCAGAGGATTAACATTTTTTCCAGGATTTACATGCAACTGGAAGCCAGTGTGCCACATCTTTCTTAAACATTATTGAGAAATATATATAAAAAGGAAAAATACACCATTAGATATTCTGAGGTTTCATTAATTAAACCCTATCAATAGGTTAAAAGAGAAGCTTCTTTTATTTTGCACATTAAAACTACATGTGATTTGAATAGATTTACAGTGGGAACAACAATATATAAAGCTACTTATACCTGCTGGGCACATAAGAGAAGCTGTCTTAGCATTCATTGGAACCCTGAACACCTGGAATTTCTATAAATTTTACAAGCAGCTTATATTACAGCATTTTTACACACATTTTTGTTTATAAATTACAGATTTAAAGTTACATTAAGAAGCCTACACAGAATTCCATCCACAGGAAGTAGTCACACATTCCCTTCCCCCTCCCTCCCATCAAACTTAGATTGTCTCTTGATTTAAAGTAGCATTTTAACTGATTTTGTTATGAAAAAAATTGTTTGATAGTGGAATGTATGCATCGTTCCTGACATAATGGATGGGTAGAAACAAAATGCCAGGAGGAAAATACTGTAATTCTTTCATCTAAGAAAGACATCTTCTTTGTGTCCAATATAGGATTTACTAGCTTTCTTTTATGCTATGTAAAGAGTATCTCATCCAGCGTTAGGTTCAGGCAAGACTGCCTAATCTTTCCAGTACATCACCTTGAGCTCCTGTAGAATAGCATAATTGGGGTGTATTTATAATTACATCCATCCAACATTCACCTCCTGGCTTCCTCTTTCTTTGCAGAGTAATGTCAGTAATTTTCTTCAGTAAACTAAGCTAGAATGACAAGAGCGCCTTAGTCTAATAGGTTTAGTGTGCCGTATCTAAGGTTATATTTAATTCTTTACTGAAAACCTGCAGTGACTGACTATAGGGCTGTAAAATTAACATTTAAATCACCATAATATTCTCTAGACAACAGTAGTTTACAGCCACGGTACTGCATCAGCTGTAAAATCTACCCAGTTTCCTTCTGTGTTTATGTAATCCCCAATTCACAAAGACATTAACCAATATGAAATTTTCAAGGTAAAGACATGATTAGTGATGGACTCATGCCTGAAAACTGGCAGGTGGAATATGGGTTGTGACATAGCTTGCATTAGTCTAGAAAAACAAATCTTGGAAAGCAAGAAACTCTCTTTGTAAAATTGCAGTCCAGTCATCACTATAGAGGTATCTATTTAGCAACCGGACATTAAGGTCAAATAAAATATTCAGTTTCATGCTTCATTTAAGCTATTTTTTTTCCAAAATCCGAATACAGGTAAGCTGAGTGAGTACAACCTTAAAATAAAAAGCAAGAGAGATCAAGAAGACTTTTAACACACTTCTCTTTCCTGTCATAGAAAACATAAAATATTGTAAAAATGCCTTGCATCCAAAGAATTAAATCACTCATTTAATCACTGATTTCAAGTAATAGATTGACAAACTGCCTACTTGATCTCTATTTGCTATTGACTGATGAACAAATGGAAATGTGCCTGATGAATGTGTTAAATATAATGTACATATAAAACAAAAAAGAGAATTTGAGAGTCATCTATATGACTATTATATAGATTGTGATAGTGCCCAAAATGTGTTAGGAAATTACCAGACAGAGGAATGGTCCCTGCCCTAACAAGTTATTATTTGTGCTATGATGACCCAGTTGGGGAAATAAAATGAACAGGGTTTTGTTTGTTGTGCATACTTTTGACCAACAATTATGGTAAATTTCCTTTAACTCAGTACTAAGGACTCAGCTCTTCAAATTCAATTCAGAATTCTATTTACATAAATATTCACAAGCCTAACAGGTTTGTATATGCAGTAAAGTTAACTGTTAGGATGTGACTATATACACTTACACTTTAAAGCCTGAAATAGCTGATTTTGATAGACATGCTTTTATAGCTGGTGCTCATGTATAAAGGCGTTACTCCCAGACACTGCTGCCTGTTGAGATGGAGTGAAGTTTGCCAGGGGAATCACCTTGACTGGATCTTCAGTGGTACAATGTCTTTCACAGGTGTTGTAGAACTGGGGCCGTGGACCACCTTGGCTTTTGTCAGTATCATCCTTCTGCATGGGCCTTCCAAGCGCGTGTCTTCCCTCGGGTATGGTTCCTCGACCCCATCCTTGCTGGAAGCCAAATGATGGCAAAGGAGGGTTGGATTGTTGGTACTGTGTCAAAGAAGGTGGCATCCAGCAGTTGTCAGAATGGCCTAGGATAAGACATTCTTGTGTGCAGGTTTCGGAAGCTTCAGCAAGGGCTTTTTGGAGATTAATTTCAATAGCTGGGGAGGGGGAAAAATGACAAGAGATTATCTAGAGTTCAAAAGATTCTGTTGAGAACAGAGTCAGGCCTACTGATGTGGACCCCAATCCTGCAAATGCTTATACATGGTTGCAAGGGAACTAAGCATATGTGTGTGTGCATGCGACGGGCCATAGTGCTCATTAGCAGGTATACGAAGAAACATTAATATTTACTCTAGAGACTATACCACATCTTATATCCATATAATTAAAGTTCTCACAGTTCTACTATTTTCTCTCCCTGGACACAAAACTATCACCTGCATTATACATCAACCTGTAAAGATTATAATAAATTAACCCCCTATTTACTAGAAAGTTTGCTCAGAATTGGCTTGTACAGAATTTACCATTGTTAAATAAGACCTTTTTGAATATACTCTTTGAACATTTGACCCTTTTAAAAAAGGGCAAAGTAAAATGAATCTGGGCACATAGTCTATTGGATTCAAAGATGTGATTGAGAGTTTTAAGAATGAAAGACACTGTAACAGCTATCATAAAGGGAATTGATTTCTCCATGCCTTCTATATTTGAAACCTTGACGAATCAGAGGGTAATAGCAGGAGAAACTGTAGCCCTCTTTAAAGTATGAGGTGTTGAATCACAATAACTTGTGTAAATGTAGCAGGTTTCATGCACTTGAAAAAGGCTTATAGACATTTTAATTTGTTCAAAGATACGTTACTAAAACTGCATGACAAGTTTTTACAGTACATAAAATGTAACATACTGTGCCTGAAATAATGCTGGTCAGTTACCTTGAAAGGCTGTTAACTTTGCTATTTAATGAAACTTTTAATGATACATTTAGTTGGATCTACCAGTGCATTATCTGCAAATGCTTTCAGAATGTATGTATTTTTTTGTGAGAACACTGTTTGAGTAATCATCCCAAAACAGCCAAAAGGCTTTTAAAGAAAGATACTTTGTGTTGGCGGCATATCACTAAATAAGCAGGCCCTTACCAAAAAGGATAATTTTTTAAACCTTTTTTAACCTCTGAGCCTTTACCAGAAGAACTTTTAGAAATGGATTCTACCATGTTACATATTTAAAAATAAATTATGCAATAACTACCTCTAAAATTAAAGCAATGCAAGGTTCTGAGTGAGAGATATTTTGGCTTTTTTTTTTTTAGGTATATATCAAATAAACACTGCAGTGCTGATTTTGGATATTTTTAGAAAGTCTGAGTATGGCTAAAATGTACAAAATCTACCTTCATGCAAGGGCTGTACATCTATGCTTAGAGATGTACTGTAATATGTATATACTGTTGGACATACAGAATACAATTATTTTTGTTAGACTGCTACTGCCAAATAGGAATTTTTCTACTATAAAATATCTTGGCTAGCATTATGAAAATACCAAACTCTGGATTACTCCACATAAAATACACTGAAAAAGTGTGCGTTTGGTAACGAAATATCTGGTTGTTCAAAACAGCAAGTTTGTTCTGATAAACTGGGCAGTTCAGCATCTCTCTCGTCAGTTTGTCTCAATATTTTTTTTAATTTAACCCTGACAATGATTTGGCACTCCTGAAATACACATCCGGTTATCCTGGGTAAAGGGCCAGATGGATAGTACTAGGCATAAATGTAGGAGTCAGTGAAGTGTTAAAGCCCAGGCACACACACACACACAAGTTATTACAG
The DNA here is from genome assembly GCF_028017835.1 of Emys orbicularis. Lineage (NCBI taxonomy): Eukaryota > Metazoa > Chordata > Testudines > Emydidae > Emys > Emys orbicularis. The sequence continues at coordinate 34,942,775 of NC_088691.1, read as the reverse complement.
ATGGACTATTCCAGTCTTTCCAGCATCTGACAGTAACTTTTAGTAGACACATCTGTTAAGATACATGTAGTCAAGTTTGCTTTAAGTTCTTATATAATGGGATTGCATGTACTACTCATTTACACTTGTGTAAAATTGGGGTAAGTCCACTGACACATATATGTCATTGACTTCAATGAGTTATTCTGGTTTTATACCAATGTGAATACAAGTAGAATTTGACCATTTTCAAGCATTAGTGAAACCTTTGACATTTCCAGCACCTATGCTTAATCCCTCATTTTAAATTAAAATGGACATGTGTCTATGTACACATGAATACTTACTTAAAGAAATCAAATTGTTTAAGATTTTTGGCTGTATACAAAAGATGATATAGTCCTTAAACTGTACTAATATCTCAACATCTGAAAGGGAATAAGCATAGCAGTAAATGGCAGACAGCAATGATTTCCAGTGAAGACACTAGATGAGGCAATGGTGGACTATAAGCCAATTTCGGAAATGTCCTCTAGAGCCATTTTGGCAGATCAGTTAGAGCGATGTTTTGCCAGATTAACACTGGGTTCTGAACACACTTTAAATCAGGGATCTCAAACTCAAATCACCACGAGGGCCACATGAGGATGAGTACATTGGCCCGAGGGCCACACCACTGACACCTTTTCATATAAACATACAAAAGCCCCCCCCCCAGCCTTTGGCCCTGCCCCCACTCCACCCCTTCCATGAGGCCCCGCCCCTTCCCCACCCCCAGTACAACCCCTTCCCCAAAGTCCCCACCCCAACTCTGCCCCCTCCCTGCCCCTATTCCAACCCCTTCCCCAAATCCCCGCCCCTATCCCACCTCTTCTCCACCTCCTCCCCTGAGCATGCGGCTCCCCGCTCCTCCCCCCTTCCTCCTGGAAAATGCTAAGTGCCACCAAACAGCTGTTTGGCGGCCGGAAACACCTGGAGGTAGGCAGAGGAGCGGTGATGCGGTGCGCTGGAAGAGGAGAGGGGGAGGAGAGCTTGGCAGCCGCAGGAAATACCTCCGGAGGGGCGGGGAGCTTGTGGGCCGCAGCAAATAACACCGTGGGCCGCATGTTTGAGACCCCTGCTTTAAATGTTTGCAGAGAGACATTCTCTTAACTGACAAATATATTTCTCTGATTTTCAGCTTAGGCACAAATTTAACAAAAGAATCCTGGCAAAATCTAAGTATAAGTCATAAATACTATACAGTTATTTCTTAGACTGCAAACTGTGCAGTTCTGATCTTGTGTGCAGGAGTGAGGCCCTAGATCAGTGGTGGGCAACCAGCGGCCCGTGGGCCGCACGTGGCCCGTTAGGGTAATCCACTGGCAGGCTGCGAAACAGTTTGTTTACATTGACTGGCCGCCACTTCCCGCAGCTCCCATTGGCCGGGAACAGTGAACCGCAGGCATTGGGAGCTGCGGGCAGTCAATGTAAACAAACTGTCTTGTGGCCTGCCAACAGATTACCCTGATGAGCCGTGTGCAGCCCGCAGGCCGCAGGTTGCCCACCTAGATGGTAAACTCTTTGGGTGTGTCTACACTGCACACTAAGCCTTGGTCTGTGGGACCCAAGGTTGTGGACTCAGTGTTTCCAAGACTGTGCTTGAGTAGGGTGACCAGATGTCCTGTTTTTAAAGGGACAGTCCTGTATTTAAGCCCTCCTGCTGGTGTCCCGACTTTTTCTTAAAAATGGATAAATTGTCCCGTATTTTCTGTCTCCCCCACATCAGTACTGGCGGGTCCTGCTGCTGACCAGATTCCTGCTTACCAGCTGCTCAGGGTGGGTGTGTAAGGCTGGTGGCGGATGAAGATGCAGCGCATGAGGACAGCTGCTCCCCCTGCATGCTAGCTCTTGGCCAGCAGCCCCACCCCACCCCGTCCCTTTTCCGGCTGGCAACGGCTGGACCAGCATCTTGGGAAAGCCCAAGACCCGCTGGCCAGGAGGAGCTGAGCCCTGCATGTGCCAAAGTCCCACACAGTGCTGGGATGGGGAAGCCTCTCCGCCCCTCAGCTAAGCTCTGGAGTGGCGGGAAGTGATTTCCAGCCTGTTCACGCTCCGAACCTGCAGGCTCCACTGCAGCACCCCAGACAGAGGCTTAGCACGATCTTCAGCCCCTCCGCCCTAGGTCCTGCCCCAGGAAGCACCCTCCCCTGCTGAGCCATGTCTCTGGCCAGGTTCGCTGAAGTCCCTGAAGTCACCCTATGCTTGAGCATCCACACTGCATTGTAAACCTGGCTTTACAAATGCTGGACCTGGGTCTCATAGTCATCCTGGGTCTCATAGCATTAGCATCCATAATGCACTACAGAGACTTTCTGACTTGGGTCTGAAGTTTGAGCTGTGCCCGCACTTCAAAATGGCAGGACTTGGACGTGAGTCACAGCTGGACTCAGGTTCTGACCTTCCCCCCACACCGGGGTCCTAGGACCTGGGTCCTTAGTGCTTGTTAACCCAAGTCAGACTGAATTGTGCATGGAAAGAAGGGGGGGGGTGAAGGGTGGGCTCAAACCTGAGTAGAACCTAGGCTTAGTTTGCAGTATAAACATACCCTCAGTGGCCAGGACCTTACCTATCTATATGTTTGCATAAAGGCTAGCACAGTGGGCCCTTGAGTGTGGTAGTGCCTGGAGACCCTAATCATTATAACATATGTATAATGTACAACTTTCACAAATTGTACTGAGGGATAACACCATCTCAGCTAACCATCTTTTCTGGGGAGTTGAGGGAGCAGAAGAGGAAACAAAATACATTTAGTAAACTTAAGCAAACCCACAAAATCTCCTCTGCAGGATGTCTGACTGTAGAGTAAATGTCCCTCACAGTGTAGTCAACTCTTTGTTAAATAAATGTATATACTATGCTCATTTTAAAAACACGAATTGCTTATAAGGATCCTTAACTAATTGTCTTGCTTCAAAAGAACCAAAGATCTGAAAGATAAAAGATAAAATAATTGTTTAAATCTAAATTGGCTGTGTATAGGAAGGACCATCAGTGTAGCTCTGAGACAGACATCCTCAGGAGACTGGGTATGTTGCAGGAAATCAAAATAATTCAGGATGTCACAATGAATATATTGTGCGACAGGCAAGGTCCCCAATATCTACATGTAAAGGGATCCTGGAAAACCTCAATAACTGATCTCACTGGTCTACAATTTTTGAGAAGTCGTCTGCTTCAGAAATAAAATGTGCTATTTATTATGTATTTTGATGTGCTGAATTCAAATATGACAATTAAAACAACTGATTGGCTACTGTTTCTAAGATATTTAAGTTTTTACATTTTATGTCTATGTATATTGTGTAGATAGTAGAGTTTTAATCATAAATTGTAAACCTAGGTCTTTTCATGTGTTTATGGTTGCTTTACATGGTAATATTTCACCTGTCCTGTTAATGTAACACTTTAAAAATCAGCAAAAGGGTTATATAAATAAAATTTATTATGAAACAAAAGGCAAAAAACTATTCTGTACATAGTTTAGTCCTATTCAGTGTCTACTCGGCGCTTCTTGGCTTGTCTCTTGTATTCATTAAATGGAGCATCTCTTGTCACTGTCCAGCAATAGTCTGCAAGCATTGATGGGATCCATTTGCCCTGATAGCATTTCTCCATTGTTGCAATGTCCTGGTGAAATCGCTCGCCGTGCTCGTCGCTCACTGCTCCGCAGTTCGGTGGAAAAAAATCTAGATGAGAGTGCAAAAAATGTATCTTTAGTGACATGTTGCAACCAAGGCTTTTGTATGCCTTGAGGAGGTTTTCCACCAACAACCTGTAGTTGTCTGCCTTGTTGTTTCCGAGAAAATTTATTGCCACTAACTGGAAGGCTTTCCATGCCGTCTTTTCCTTGCCACGCAGTGCATGGTCAAATGCATCATCTCGAAGAAGTTCACGAATCTGAGGACCAACAAAGACACCTTCCTTTATCTTAGCTTCACTTAACCTTGGAAATTTTCCACGGAGGTACTTGAAAGCTGCTTGTGTTTTGTCAATGGCCTTGACAAAGGTCTTCATCAGACCCAGCTTGATGTGTAAGGGTGGTAACAAAATCTTCCTTGATTCAACAAGTGGTGGATGCTGAACACTTTTCCTCCCAGGCTCCAATGACTGTCGGAGTGGCCAATCTTTCTTGATGTAGTGGGAATCTCTTGCACGACTATCCCATTCGCAGAGAAAACAGCAGTACTTTGTGTATCCAGTCTGCAGACCAAGCAAGAGAGCAACAACCTTCAAATCGCCACAAAGCTGCCACTGATGTTGGTCATAGTTTATGCACCTCAAAAGTTGTTTCATGTTGTCATAGGTTTCCTTCATATGGACTGCATGACCAACTGGAATTGATGGCAAAACATTGCCATTATGCAGAAAAACAGCTTTAAGACTCGTCTTCGATGAATCAATGAACAGTCTCCACTCATCTGGATCGTGAACGATGTTGAGGGCTGCCATCACACCATCAATGTTGTTGCAGGCTACAAGATCACTTTCCATGAAGAAGAATGGGACAAGATCCTTTTGACGGTCACGGAACATGGAAACCCTAACATCACCTGCCAGGAGATTCCACTGCTGTAGTCTGGAGCCCAACAGCTCTGCCTTACTCTTGGGTAGTTCCAAATCCCTGCAAGGTCATTCAGTTCACCTTGTGTTATGAGGTGTGGGTCAGAGGAGGATGGGAGAAAATGTGGGTCCTGTGACATTGATGGTTCAGGACCAGAAGTTTCATCCTCTTCCTCGTCTGACTCAAGTGAGAATGATTCTGGTGCATCAGGAACCGGAAGCCCTTCTCCGTGGGGTACTGGGCGTATAGCTGATGGAATGTTTGGATAATGCACAGTCCACTTTTTCTTCTTTGACACACCTTTCCCAACTGGAGTCACCATGCAGAAGTAACAATTGCTGGTATGATCTGTTGGCTCTCTCCAAATCATTGGCACTGCAAAAGGCATAGATTTCCTTTTCCTGTTCAACCACTGGCGAAGATTTGTTGCACAAGTGTTGCAGCATATGTGTGGGGCCCACCTCTTGTCCTGATCTCCAATTTTGCAGCCAAAATAAAGGTGATAGGCTTTCTTAACCATAGTGCTTATACTGCGCTTTTGTGATGCAAAAGTCACTTCACCACAAACATAGCAGAAGTTATCTGCACTGTTCACACAAGTACAAGGCATCTCTGCTCACTTTGGCTAAACAGAAATGTGTCCCTTTGCAAAATCAAACACTGACAAATAAGAGAGCATGACACTGTATGATTTCTAGAGCTGATATAGGGCAATTTGTTCAGCAGAGTGATGTAAGCTTCGTTATGATTGCATCATCCATGACTTCTAGGAATAACATGATGCAATTCATATCATGTATGACGCAATACCAGCTTCAGATTGCATCATTCATTGTTTTGCCTAAAAAGCAAGTACTGTCCAAACCCAGTCATAGATTTATTCATAGATCCACTCAAAGATGTATTTTAGTCATTTCTGGTTTATATTGAGATCCCTTCACTTTATAACTCACTTATCCTCCGCCATTCCCAAGTCAAGGGTCGTATATACTGACCCAATAGCATATCTTGAAAACTAGAGCCAATCAACAATTTTAAGCATCATTTTCGTTCTCAGTGACCCAGAATTAGTAAAGTTTGACTACATTTATTTCAGAAGCATTTTGGCTGTAGAGCAATAAAATGTGCTAGCAAGGATAATTGGGATGCAAAACAGTCTGTGCTTGGTAAGGAGCAAAAAAAAAAAAAAAGAAAAAAAGAAAGAAAAAAGACAGCAGTATGAAATATTATGTTTTTAGCCCAATGAAATAAGAACCATTGTTGGAACATAATTCATCAGCTCTTGGCTGAACCTAAAATGAAATATTGTGAGTATTCTGCATGAATATTCACCAGGCACCATCTTTTTTGTACCTGCTTTTTCCAAGCAGTGTTATGTATCTTCTTTCTTTCTGTGACTAATTCATTCTCCTTTTTCCTTCTATTTTGTCACTCTCTTTTCTCTACCATTTGGGGCCTCCCTGAATAGCAATTTGGCACTGGTGCTTCATTGATGTCTAAACTAGGATTTAGTCATACAGTATTTTTTTTTATGATTCCCTATTAATAGGAAAGAGGAGCTTCACACAGGTGAAATATTATACTGAGAGTACCAGCTGAAGCATAAATATTGCACCTGATTTCTGAGTATTCTGATTGTGGATCATTGTTACTGATCTAGAACAGAAAAAGATCATTGTCTTTATGTAGTTATGTTCCCACTCACCATAAGATTTAGCTCTCTCATCTCAGAAGGGGGTTGATGGTTAAATTGAGAGGAATAAAGAGGCTGCACAACTAAGGTAAGTGTGAAGTTCAAAGTTTAGGAGGCCGGTTGCCAGAGGCAGCATGACTGACCATGGTGCTTTCTGGATTCACTCCCTTGGCTTCCCTGTAGTGGCTGTGGCATTTGTGTGCATGTATATACCTGTGACAGGTAGAGCTGGTGAAAATTTTTTGTCAAACTTTTTTTTTCAGAACTGCCAGCGAACTAAAAATCCATTATTCACAAAGCTTGATTGGTAAGCAGCACTGACAAGTCACTGTTGGATTAAGGGTGAGATGGAATTTTCCTGAATCCCTTCTATTGATTGATAGGCAAGGGGTCAAAACACTGGTTCTCATTCTGTCCCTTGCCTCATTAGTATTTTTGTGAGAAATCATGGGTACATCAGCTCACCAATCTCACTGGTCCTGCCTCCACCAGATGAACTGAAGAAGGCCCTTGATGCTTCCTGCCTTGTAGCTTTTGAAGATCATATTTTCAATAGCCACGTGTTGCTTTCTACTTGCTACTGCAATGCAGAATCTCTAGAGAGTTCCCTCTCATATGCCAGAAGGGGTGGGGCTATTTTCCCTGAAACTAGGAAGAGGAGGATATATTCTCAATATTTGCATATAATAATAAACAATATTGGAAAAGGTAGACCTAGATTGGGTTCTGATATATCCATCCGTATGGACCCCCACTTTAGAGCACTCATATACCCTCACCAACTCTTGCATCTTTCCCATTTATAGTGTGAGTTGCGTTTTAAAGAAAGAGAGCATTTTCAGTTCACAGAATGGACTGGACTCATTCACAAAAATACACTTACTATTTTTATTTGAACTTTAGATTGCTTTTGGCAACTAAATGGGGGATCATGTTTATTTTATTTGTCTGCCCCAGAATGAAGAATGCTTTTAAAGGACTACTCTGCCAGGTGAATTCCTGTCTTCTCAGAGCAGTCAAGTCTAACTGGAAACACAATAGCTAAAAAGCTTCCTTCATTGTTCCACAGCCTTTGTCATTTGTAGGGCAAAGCAGTTTTCAATAAAGATATGTAAAAGCCAAGTTTCAAACTCCAGTATTTCCACTAGCCAGTCTTCAGTCAAAAACTGATCATTTAACCTTATTTGCTTTTCTAAATATGTGCAGATAGGCTTTTTACCAAAGAAAGAGCAGGACGGTACATACAGTAAGTATAAAAGTTGATTGACTACTTTTCCCCTCAAGCATTAATTGCTTAGGTTGGAACAAAGAATCATAGAAAGGTGATCTTTTCCTCTCAATATGTAAAGGAACCCAAGAACACAAAATTGACACAAACAGGCATAGACACATGAAATCTGTATCAAGTATCAGGGGGTAGCCATGTTAGTCTGTATCTACAAAAACTACAAGGAGTCTGGTGGCACCTTAAAGACTAACAGATTTATTTGGGCATAAGCTTTCGTGGGTAAAAACCTCATTTCTTCAGATGCAATCTGTATGTTTGCAACAAAACTGTAATATTTCAGCACCGCTATTTCAAATCCACTGTGAAGAACACTTTTCTGAGAGCATTTTAAAAAGCAAGGGTTGTTATCAACTCCTAATTCTCATTAGGTTTGGCTTTGATCTAGAACTTCTGTTTCTCACTGTTGAGGTTTGTACACAGTTTATGAATGACTATCAGTTCTGTGACACCTGATACTGAGAAAGATGGTCATATGGGTAAGAATCAGTCAAGACATCTGGTTCTTGTTACCATTGTGCCACAGACTTTCTATGTGCCCTTGAGCGAGTTACATGAGGTCAGATTTTCAAACGTGCTCAGCTTCTATGCTTGATGCCTGAGTTTTCAAAAAAGCTGAGCACGCAATGTGCTAAATTCTTCTGAAAATCCCTATGCCTCAGTTTCCCCATCTGTATAACATGGGCAAGAATGCTTATCTATCTCACGGGCACGTGAGGCTTTATTCATTAATGTTTGCAGCGCATGTGGATATCCGTAGATAGAAATGTATAGACATACCTAATCTACCTTTAAATGTACTGTATCAGTGCTGGCTTTGTGCCTGCTTTGGTGCATACAGAGGACTGCCTTTAAAAAGGAAAATTAGGAAACAAGTTAAACACATAACTTAAAATATTTAGGCAGCCTAAGTTATCTAGTTGAAGTCTTAACAAAAAGCCAGGCCTGAATATGACACGTTCCGGATGTGAACCATCCAACATTGCATTCAGCACACTCTTGTTTCATTACAAAGAAAGCAACAATTAGCACATAATTAAGCAAATTGCCCATAATTATGCCATCGCTGAGCTATTTTTCATATTTTCACAACACAGCCCATACACGAATACATAGCTTGTGGTGCCAATGTTATTCTGTCAGCAGCAAGAAGTGCCTCTCATTTACTGAAGCATTTCTTATTAAAAAAGCTCCAGTAGCACTTTTAGTGCTATCTGCTCAGCAGGAACTCACCAGAGTGATGCTGATGAGAACCTTAAACTGCTCATGTTGGCCAACAGCTAATAAGAAATGGATCTCTCTTTTTTTGTGCAGGAGGTGGTACTCAATCTAAGATGGAATGCAGCCCTAAAATAGGGAAATTATGGTCCAGAATTACCCTGGTGACCAAAATTAGCCACTTGGGTAACATATTTTAGCAACCTTAGCTATGTAAGAGACCAGAAGCGACAGTAAAAATTGAGGGGGGGGGAAAGAAAGTTGAAATGGTCTGTTAGTATAAGCTGCGTTGCTTTAATGAGGTCAGCAGCAAGATGCTTTAATGTAGAAATCCTAAGTGATTGCTGTTATAATATACTCTACCTTTTTGCTTTAATAATAAAATACCTTTGGGAGCAGATTGCTATGAATATTTAAGTTTCAATAAATTGAAGAAAAATAAGAGAGAGTGATTATTCCAGGCTTTGAAACCCTTTATTCAAAGACCCACTAAAGCACTAGGCAGCTTTCTTTAATTCTTCAGTCTGATATACAGGTCCCATTCTCTACTGGGACAAGAAAGAAATCATACATTAACAATGGGAGACCCTCATCTGTTCTGTTTGGGTTCAATCTGCATGTGCATTGAAGAATTTAGATACTTATCTGAGCTATCAGAACTTTCTGAGCCTGCAGTCTTAGGCTGGAGATTTTGCAAGAACAGGCTTCCTGCCACCTCTGATTTCAGTCCAGCATGAAATGAATTGTTTCCTGACATTTTACGTCCTGACCAGAAACTGAAAAATCCTTCCCAACATTTTGATACCTTGAACAATAGTTTAATTCAATATCATAACTCAAAATAAGCAGAATTGGGGTGAGGCACTTAATCCAAACTGAACTGTTCAATCCTATAAACAGAATATGCCCTTACATTTTGGGAGAGTTGCTTTGGATATAGCTCTACAACTCTTACTCAAGTAAACAGGAATGCTTTAGTTCAACTCCCGACAAATTTCAGAAAATGTAAAGGTAGATCATTGGCAGGGTTGCTGGAGGGTGACGGCTCCACCCCTCTTCCATTTTCTACCAATGCATTCCTGTTCTGAAATTTAAGTAGAGGTTATGTCTTCACTGCAAAAAAAAAAAGTAAGTGTGGTTTTACACTGAGATAGCTAACTTGAGTAGGCATCTCAATGTAAAAACCTAGTGAAGACAAGGCCTGGGTAGTTTTACCTTGATGTAGTAGCTCAACACAAATTCAGGGGGCAGTTATAGAAATCACCATGACTAGCTACATTGAGGTTAAAAACTCCTTGTGTCCATTAGGTTTTTATGTTGAGACAGCTATTTTGATGGATAAATCCCAATACTTTTTGCAATGAAGACAAAGCCAGAAATAAAACTCTAATAAACAGTTCAAAACATAAACCTTTTTAGGAGACTTCCAGGATCCTGCATCAAAAGTAGTGAAGCCTGAGGCAGAATATAAATGAATTGGATTGTGTCTATGGGTTAGGGACACGCTGAGACTGGGCTAATGGGAGCAGCCAGGCAGTTGATTGCACTGTTAGGGAGGGAAGATGTTTTGAGGTAAAAATAGTGCCACCAAATATTTTTTTCTTTCTTACTGTTAAGGTGTACCGTGATATATAAATCCCTTGCTTATGAAGAAGAGAGTAGACTCTTTAAAGTGGAAAGGTGTAATTGAATAGTTTGTTCTCAGTGACCAAAAACCTTATTTATGCTCTCATCAGATGTTTCTACAGCATGTCAAATCTTGTTTAGATGCAACTCCTTGTTTTCCAATGACAATGTACCTATCCTTAGTTGACAGAAGACAAGGACAGACTTGCTGGGCCCCAGATTAGGATGCTATTAGGTAACAGTGAGCATGCAAGTATATAATCCAATTCTTGGACCTGATTTTTTCAGAGGTGCATCGTACCCACAACTTTCATTAACTTCAGTGTGACTTATGAGTCCTCAGCAACTGTGAGAGGCAGGCTTTCAATGTCTACTTAATGAACCACACAAGCTAGAAAATACTGCTATGCGCACTGCTACAGTAATTCACAAACATATTGAAAACGACCAGTAGGCCCTCAGGCCAGGCTAAACAAACAAACAAAAATCAAATGGGGCAGCACAGGCCATTTATTAGATTGATCAGGACGTTTTTTTCAACATGCCAAGCATCCTGGGCCAGTGTGCCCTTATCAAAGAGCCAATCCAGGGTCTGGTAACTGTGCAATTTTAAGCCTTCCTTTGCTATGACTGGCCAGCCCAATACATGATATTGCCAACCTGAAAAGCTTCAAAATCATGACTCAGACCCCCAAAATCATGATATTATTGGCACAAAAAATGAGTATTTATACAAAGATTATACCAGTCCTTTTGGTTGGTCTTTTGATTTTCAAACTCTCTCTGTCCCCCACCAAAGTGTGTATGATTATTACAGTGTTGCCTAAATTTATACAGCAAGGTGATGTTGGTCTCTGCTAAAGGAGTTCTTGCTGGAAGACCCAACTGAGATCAAATTACAAATGATACAGTTATAAATTGCTGTCTACAGGGACTAAGCTTCCAACTTCTTCCCAGACCCTAACATTCTAATGAATTAATTGTGTGCCCCCGCAGCCTGACATCTGTCCTGGCCCCTCAGTGCGCCTGGTCTCCTCCTGCAGCTCCAGGGTTTCTTCGTCCCACCCTCACACTTTCTATTGCCTGGATGGAGAGAGGAGTGACAGGTAATATAGGATTGTCCATTTAAGAGTACAGTCACATTTTATATATTATTTATAAATGAAAAACTTAATATGCAAAATGTCAGTAGATTATAAGCATGTTACAGACACAAGTAGCATGTGGTACTAGATGTTTATCGGCACATCATTAGAAGGGATTATAGCTAGTTATAAGCACTAGTTATAAATACCCTGTTGGCCTCTTTGACTCTATAAGAAACAACTGATTAAACACCTATTAATCATTTACTAGCTCTTTATAAATGGAGCCTTAATATAAAGTATGACCGAGATTAAAATTGGATTTCATACTAGGCAATAATTTAAATGACTATACTGCTCGCATCTGTTTTATGGGATTCAGGGCCAGATTTGTAATCATATTTAAGCACCTAAAATGCAGACAGGAGTTTAACACCGTTTGGAAGTCAGGGCCCAGATTTTAAAAAGTATTTAGGTGTTGCAATGCCTAACTGACTTAGGACCCTAGATCTCGTTTTCAAAAATGTCTTAGGCACTTAAGCCCAGATCCTCAAAGGTATTTAGGTATTTATATGGGAGTTAGAAACCTAAACACCTTTGAGGCTCTGGGCCTTAGGCACCAAAGTTCCATTGACTTTCAATGACACTTAGGTGCCTAAATCCAAAATTTAGATCCTCAAAACCCCTCCTTAATGCTTAGGGGAATAAAGTTTTGCCGGTAAAGTCCCCTAGGTGCCTAAATTTCTGCCAGTGGGCGTACACAATGACTTAGTGGTTCTCAAACTATGGAGTGGGAATGTGTCAAGGGAGGCAAGAGCTGCGTGCCTCTTTAAAAAAAAAAAAAAAAAAAGAGCTCCCACTGTCAGCCCTGGGTGGCTGGGGCTTGTGCAGAACAGCCGTGCACACCCGTGAGGCAGGGGGGAGGGGATACAGGGGACAGCTGGAGCCCTGCTGCTCCAGGCTGGCAGTGGGAGCCAGGGGCAGCACTGGGGGGGCTTGCGGCAGCTAAAGCCACCCCAAAATTTGCCTTAGCACTCTGTAGCCACCCCTCCCAGCACAAAAGTCAAATGGGCTGACCCGAGCCAGGGCTGGAGCCGTGCACACCCGTGCCCGCTCCCCAGTGCAGGGGCAGCTGTGCGGTGCTGCAGGGCGCAGTGCATCCCCAGGCAGTGTGGGGGTGATTGGGAGGTTAGGGGAGAGGAGCTGGGTGTGGGGCCATCACCACCTTTACTTTTCCACTGCTCCCATATTGTTTTAGTAAATGATGGGGAGGTGCAATCATTTTCTCATCGCTCAGGGAGGCTCACTATGATAAAGTTTGAGAACCCCTGTCTTAGAATAAAGATACCCTTAAGGTAAACATCTCAATACAGAGAAGAATTAGGCTATGCATTCACTGAAATACAATGCATCTCTTCTACTTACAACATTTTATGTTTTTTCTTGGAATTCTCATGCAAGTGAAAGACAGCAAAAGTGATTAGCTAGGTATACAAAATATGGTTTACTTCCAAACTAATAAGTTTGGACTGAATGATACTGCAGCATCTGCAGTCTTGAACTTTCCTGCTTGAGCTCACTCAGCCTCTGGATTCACATTTAAATTAGTGCCCTGGGTTTTATTTTGTTGTAAATTATTCCAAATTATAAATATGACATTTTGCTAAAGAGCCCCACTGCTAAACTGTAAATTACTTAGATATTTAGTACTGTAAAGTTATGATTAACTCTTCAATGTTAATATAAATATGTAAAGTGTAATGAATAGCCTAGAATTTAAAGTATATTATTAGAATAAATGGCAATATAAGTGCTTGATAATATTTAAGGTATAAATATCGTGTTTCATTTAATATTTAATTATCTAGCTCACTTTTGTACTGCTCCTTGTTCATTATTGATAAAGGGTTCATTTATTTAAGATGTACTACACATTTAAATCAAAATCACTTAGGATATAAGGTGAAGCTACAGTGAGATAGATGCTTCATGCTCTAGTAATAACCGCTGAACTAACCAAAGAGAAAAGAGTGAAATTTGCAGTTTCCTTCATATCTGAGAAGACAATGGTGACTGTGGCCTGAATGATAAAGCCAGCTCTTGTAATGAAGCAGAGTTTTTGGCAATAAACCAAACATCTGGGTATAAACATGCAGCAGGACAAAAGGTTTCAGCTGCCACTTTTCAGCTAGCCCATGGAAAATTTTTACTTTTTTTTGTCCAGGGCACTTGTGACACTGCAGATGATTTACTGTGCCTTTTGGTCTATACAACTTTACTCTCTATCTTTCAAGATTTAACTCTTGTTTGCAGTAAGAGAATGAACTCTTCAATGTGAAGCTGGAGCAGCTTAAATAATTATCAACAGAGATTGACTGCCTCATCAACTGATGCCCCTAAGTTTAGGGTAAGAATTCTGCCCCAATAGCATTAATGGGACAACATGGATGATCACAACTGTAAGTTTCAGTTTCATGTGCAATTACATGGGTTTAGCTAACCATCTAAGGAGGTGCTTGCTTAAGTGCCCACATATTCTTGGGCTTGATTCACTTTAAGGCAGTGTTTCCCAAGTGTGGAGTGAAGAGAACTAGCTTTGGGTCATGGAAAGAGTTTTCAGTTGTTCTCTAGAGTCTCAGCTTTTGTGTTTTATAAAACAGTCAGTCTCTAGCTGGTATGGTTGCACAGAAAATATTCTAAATGTGAAGCGAGTGCAATCAATGTATAGGTATCTGCCTGTGTTTGGAGAGAGCCTGATACAATAGCTATCACAGTAATTTCAGTGGGTGCTAACTCACCTGATGATACTTTAAATGTCAGTTTTGTTTGCTATTTCACTGCTCATAAATGCATGTCAGAAAGGAGAGGAAATATCATACAACTCCATCAATTTTCTCCCCAAAATGTGGGGTAGAGAAGATGTATGAATAGAGACATATAGGGCTCTAACACTACATCGTGGGTGGATTTCAGGAGGAAAAAATTGTGCTTAATGTCAATTTCCTGAAGTGGGGTTTGTTTTCAAACATTTGGGAAACACTACTCTAAGGTCCGCCTAGCTTCCACTGCCATGAACTTTTGTAATGGGACTGCTGCCCAGAGCAAGCCCACTTTGATATCTGGGAGGAGGGATGGCAGTGCAAGTCATCTGTAAGCACCAGTCTGTACTGTCTGGCTCAGATTTGGTCAGCAGCACCCCAACCTGGAACTAGCCAGGGAAGAGGCCCTCTGATTTAAAAAAATCTCTCCTCTAGGAAGACACACAAGGCAAGAATTTGTTTTTTCTGAGACTAATCCCGCTGGGACAGTGGTTCCCACTGGGGTGCAATTAACATGTAAACCACACTATTTACATGACTAGCAGTGATCCTTATGAAAAGATTCCTGCTTGGAAAAGGAAACCTGCTTGAAAATATCAAAGGAGTATCATTCAGATTAACAAAAAAGAGCTTGGAAGAGAAATAACTGCATGCCTATTTTCATTAGCAAAAACACAGTTGGATATGTTCTCTGCAACAGAAAAGGTGGTGCCATGCAAACGTGGCACTTCAGAAACAAAAGAAGGGATAATTGACAGAAAACTGCTTAAACCCTGGACATTTTGTAAAAGTATCTATATTCACTTTTACCATCACTAATTATTCAAGTATCGTACCTCATTAGGAAAGCATATAAGAATCAATTACCACCAATTAAACAGATGTGTATTCACTTACGTTCAATTATTTATTTAATCAAGACCTAGTACAACATGGTATGTACTTTCATTATATACATTCTTTAGGAGAATCTTTTGTCTTCTGGGGATTTTTGGTCAATATTATTATTTTAGATGAACTTGTGATAAGGTAAAAGTAGAGTGAAGAGAAAAAGAAAAGAAATCTTGAATACTGTGAGTAAAAACCACTTTTAAATTCCTTTACTAAACATCATTTTAATTCAGATACATTTTTGCATCCTATTAAATGTAGTTTATTATCACTTATATTCAATTATTTTTCAACTATTTGGAAAATGTGGCTTACAGATGAAATCTTGTTACTGCTGTACTGAAAACACGGCAGTTTTCTTCCCCTGGAAAAACTGAGAAACAGGTGAAAAAATGTAAAATGCAGGGGATTTTTGTTTTACTGGTAAGGATATCCTTTACTGCGCAAGAACTCTGTTTGCTTCAGAAAATGTAAATGAATAATCCCCAGTGCAGCTTTTTGTATCTTCTGCATATAAACCTGGGTTAAGTATGTAAAAGAATTTCTTGATCCCTTTAAAAGTACCAAAACTGTTATATAGCTGCAGGATTTTACTAGAAATTACTGAATACACCACGTGAGGTGGAAGAAGTTGGTATATAGAGAGCTCAAATCCTTAAATCTTTATAGCCTCTCTTGCCTAGGCAATATTGAATGTTACATATAAGATGTCCCTGTAAATGTGTCTGCTACCGACATGGTAACTGGTTGCAGGCTGAATAATTTTGTTCTCCTCCAAATGTGCTGTGCGTGTGTGAACACAACTATGCACCCACCCTTTGCCTATCATTTACTGAGTTTAAAAAGGAAAGAAGATGTGTGAGAGTGAGAGAGTTCAGATCTCCCAATTCTGGAAAGAATAAGGCTAATCTAATTAAACATCTTTCAAGAGGTAATTTCTAAGTGCTGTTAATGGCAGTGTGATGTTGCACTCTATATATTTCATGGAAATATGCTTATGAGTGTGAATATGAGGTAACTGGAATATGCTTTATGCAAAAGGTCTCTTGTAAGGTAACATAACAAAGGTGATAACCTACTGAATATATTCCTCTTATTTGTATGCATGTATCATTCTTGTATCTGAAGCTAGAAATATGAAGTATAACTCTGAGGTCCTATTGTAATTATGCAAAGTGTGAGCCATTAATGGTGGTTTAGAATCTTGATGGCTCCCACTGACTTGGACAATTGGTTGTAAATAGTTTATTTACCTGCACGACTTCCTGTGTACGTGTGGGCCAACCCAGGAAGAATGGAGACTAGGGGTCTTACAGTGACATGTGACCATGTCACATGATACTGGAATCCATCTTAATCCTTTGAGGTGGGGTGGGGACAAGCATAGACAAAAGATTCCCACCTTGTGCCAAAGCTATAAAAGGGGGTGTAGCAGGACAAAAGGGGCTGCCAGTCATGAGAAAACCCCTGCTTACCATCTGAGATGTCTGCTGGAACTAACAAGGACTGTATCAGGGGAAAGGATTGGACCCAGACTAGGAAGGAGTCTAGTCTGTGAAAGAAGCTTATTGGAATATCTCTGAGGGTGAGCTATTACCTGTAATCAGTTTCTTAATGTATTAGGCTTAGTCCTGCGTGCTTTTGCTTGGCAACTTACTTTGTTCTCTCTGTTATTACTTGAAACCACTTAAATCCTACTTTTTATACTTACTTATAACAGTTGTGCATATCTCTCTATCAGTGATATAGAGGGCGAACAATTTATGAAAATTTACCTTGTATAATCTTTATACAGAGTAAAATGGATTTATTTGGGGTTCAGGCTCCCAGAAAGGCTGAACACTGGGTGTTGGGAAAGTCCCTGTTAACTGAGAAGCCCCTGGCTGAGTGGATCTCAGTTAACTGCAGAGAGGCGTGGCCCAACCTCTGGATCTGTGCTGGAGCTGACTGGAGTGTCTAACTCAGCAAGACAGGAGTGGAGGGGCATCTGTTCTGGCAGGAGGGTTGTTTTCAGTGGTATCTCAGCTCATCGTGTGACAGTCTCGAGGGGAGTCTCTGTGACCGAATCCGTCACGGGCAGTCCTGGAAAATGAGGGCCTCTATAATCCATAGACTAGGTACAGCACAAGCAGCAATAATGCAGACTGCACTAAGTCTGGACTGCAAGAACAACCTCTAAGATCTCAGTGCTCACCATACCATTCACCCTTCAAACTCTCCACTGGTGATCACTGAAATGATGCCACAAGATGGCTAGAAACTGATTTTGAGATATGTAAGGTTTTCTTTTCTATGTAACTAAGCTAAGGAGGAACCTTCCTCACTGGTCTTCATAAAGTATCCTGATGATGAATGTAATGCAAAGCATTTCCTCTCTTTTAAAAAAATCTCTTTAAGATTGCTACAGTTGAATGGAAGAATTTCATACAGAGTGCCATAAAAAGAGAAAAATCCTACAGCCTCTGGAGGGAGGTTGTGCTAAGTGTGCTAAACTCAGGGTCTCCGATATATGGGATATGAACAGAGGTGTCCTCTTTTACAGTGGTCTACAAGGGGCTATGGGACCTTGCTCAATAATACGGATTGTGATGTACAGAGATATTATAAACAGTAGTCAGTAAAGGTGAGCTGACCTCTTGATTACCTGCCCCATAGCTCAGTGCACAATCTCCTATTCTCTGGTGTATATATATATATATATATAGTGAGTCTCCTTCTCTCAGAACATTGCCCAGACTTGGCAGTGCAACAGAAACATTCTGAGTCAGCTGAAATACAGAGTCATGCACTATTCAGTATAGCAGAGAGCTGTGGTGCTCAATGTCAACAAGGATACTTGTAAGAGCCAACTGAGTCAGATAGTTTTATAATGTGGACACCTGTCAAATTGGAAGTAGACTGAAACCACTAATTTGTTTTACAAACTGGTAGGTCACTACCCAGATAGTAATTGCCATGGATAACTTTGGCCCCAGTACTCGTATCAGCTCTGCGTAGGCAGACCCTTGCATCTGTATGGAGCCTTGTTGACCTAACTGGGGTCTGCCAAGGCAGATTGCAGGATCGGGAACTTTGTTTCTAATTACTTGGGCATCATTCCAAATGGTGAATTAGATGTAGGGACTTGTTAGTCATTGCCACCCCCTTGAGCCATCTACGGCCCTGCTAATATGTTTAAAGAAAGTAAAACAATTAAATTTGTTTTAAAATCCCACATGCAATCAACTGACAAATGGTACATATACAACTTGAAGGGATACATTTAGAACAAGAAAGGCTCACTTCTGCTCTAAAAAGTGCTCATACTGTTTCTGCTGACTTTACTGACAGTTGCACAGGTACATCCAAGTGCAAAACTTGGCACTAAACATTATTTAAATCTGTCTTCTTTAAAAAAAGAATATAAAAACACAGAGTCAAATGTGTATTAATATTGTATTAAATTAAATTTTAATTGAATTATCTCTTTAAAAAAAACCTTAATTATCTTTAACTACACTGTAGCAATGCATTTCGGCATCTACCCATGGCTCAGATATTTTCATTAAGACCTAATATTCAAGACGAAACAATGAAAGTTTGCTGCCAAAAAAGCTAGTGTACATTCTGCCTTTGAGTTCTCAGCCAGGGCTGAGAGAGAATGCTTTGAAATTATAGTTTCATTTGGATGCATACTGTCGTCCAGAAAGCAGTCTGAAATCAGATGCTGCTCTAACCACAAACACCGGGACAGCTATAATAATATTCTAAAAACCTTCATATGGATGTTATACTGCTATTATAATTAAATTTGTATTTTCTTTATTAGTCATACGATCTAGGAAAATAATCAGTTTTATTAATGTATTTAGCTTGATTTTTTTAAAGAGCCAATTCCAATGGCTCCTAGCAGTTTTACAATATTTAAATATACAAACCAAGGGTAAAATCAACTAAATATATATTAACTACCTATACAAGCTACCTATAGTAAATTTCTTTCCCAATAAAAATAAATTAAATCTTCCTAGAATAATCCACTACACATAACTTAACCCACACCATCTCTAAATTCCTGATTTAAAAAATAAGTATTTTTCAGCATTCCCTAAAGATGAACAAATATGGGCTCCACCATTATAAAGGCATGAGTGGGGTACCTTAAACTAAACTGTGATGGAGTGCCTGCCCCACACTGGGCTCTAAGGGATTAATAGAGCCCTAGAGAGGCTGCGCAGGAGGCAACCAATCAGCGTAGGGCTGAGAGGAGCAGCCAATCAGTGCCTGGCAGGCCCATATAAGAAGAGCTGCAGGGCAGAGAAGAGATCAGTAGCTGACTGGAGCTCAAAGGGGGAAGACCAGGCTCCTAGCAGGAGGAAGGAGTGCCAGCAACTTTGACAGAGCAGTACTGCAAGGAGGGACCCGGGGAGCTAGAGAGAGCTCCTGGCTGGCTGCTAGGGCCTACAGGATGAGACCCTGAGATAAGGGCAGAAGAGGATGCTGGAACTGCATGGAAAGTGGTTCCCGGACAATGGACTACAGTTGCCACCGAGGAAGTGGGTGGACAGAGATTGCAGGTTCCCTGGAATGGGGTACACATGGTGTGACACAGCCAGAGGATGCTGTAGTCCTGGGAGTGGCACGGGTCCAGGAACAAAAGTGATGGTGGTGAGGCAACATCACAGGAGGGCGCCCTGAGCAGAGCTAATTCCCATGACAGCTGGCAGGAGGCACCAGAGTGGTGAGACCCGCCCTGTCACAGTACCCAGAAGTCAATACAGAGCATTTAGAGAATGTGTTCTTTGCACACAGCACCTCTTAATATTTGGGCAGTTGCATTCTGTATTAACTTTAGCTTGCAAAGTGAAACCACGGAAAACAACATATAAATATATGTGTATGCACATGTTTCTGGGCAAGTGTTGCTTTCAATTAATATTTTGGCAGAGAAACTCAATTTAATTATATATAAATGTTTGATTTTTTGCCTTGATATTATACAAATTATATTTATTATACTGAATATTATCTATATCATATTTAACATTTGTTTCGACATTATCAAAATGAAACATTTTTGCCATATCAAAATGACATTATTCAGCATTATTAAAACAAACTGTTTCAATATTTGTTTTTTTAAAACTCCTGTTTCACAATAAATTTTGAAATTTCCATTTTTTGTTCTGATTCAGAAGGAAAAACAATTTCAAAATGTCAGAATTTCCTGCAGGACAGACATTCCTTTTTCTGATCAGCTCCACACAAACAATATTACTGAGACTGAAATCCTAAGAAACCTACTGAACATTTTAAAATCACACAACAATAGAAAAAGTCTTCATTTCAACCAAATACCTGCTATATTATGATCATCACTCATTACTAAGAAATATTATTGGCACACCATACTGCCTAAAAAATTTGCTATGGATTAAAATGAGCACATTGCAGAAGAAGCAAGAGCTAACTTAATCTATCACATTTTCATATTCTCTGTGACTCCCCATCATTGACATAGAAGTACAAACCCTACATTGCAGCTTAAACCTGGAAAATCCAATAAAAAAGATCATAATTAGCCTAATATGTGGGGGTCAACAGATCAGATTTATTAATGAAACAGCACAATTTAATTTTCCTGAACTGGTTGGTGGAGCTTCAATTCTGTTGTGCTTATTAGTCTGCTTAATCATGTTGTACAACCTTGGCTGGAAAGACAGAGTGGCAGAACAAGACCTTGGCATACAGTGTGTCTCACAGCAGGACAAAGCAGCTCCCCTCCCACAGCCTTTTCCCCCCCCTCCCAGTGTGAGACTTTCCTCCATATGGCTGACACAGGGATGGGTTTGTCACTTGGAAAACCCTTTGAACCACGGAATTCTTGATCACTAGACAAGGTTTGTAACCAGTTATCAACACTAGTGTTCTGCCACTACCACTTTGTCAAATTGCCAAAGCACACCCTCAGCTGCATTTTAAATCTGCTCTTCCTTTCATTAAAGGAAAGAAAAACATGGAATTCAGAGAAAGGGCAGTGTTTGATTAACAACTTTCTTATCAGTGCATAAATGAAATTTGAAAGGTAATAATTACATTTGTAATTACTTAGACTTAAGTCTCTTATGTTTTCTATTTCCTCTGTTTCTGGGCAGCTGGAGCAATGACTCATTAATAATAATAAAGTCATTTAACCCTGCAGGCACATTACAAGGAGAAAGATGTCATTTGTTATCAACGCAAATAGAACAATCATTGGATGGTACAAAAAGACCATATTCATTGCAGAGGATAAAAAGGACATTTTGCACTCATTCTTAACATGACATCCCAATCTGCTTCTTAATTATCAATAAACATAAGGGGACAGCAAACAGTGTATGAGGGACTACTAATGGTGTATTGTCCTGCAGTGACATTTCCATAATCACTTTAAATCTACCCTATACATATGTACTAGTTAAAGCTTTCTGCTGATGAAATTGTACCCCCCAGTAAGAAATAAATTATGCTTTGCAGTTGTAGTGCATTACAGCCCTCTTTAATGAGTGTGTGAATATGATACCTAACTGAGTTATATGGTCTCTTTATGTAAGTGATACAAGTTGGCATTCTATTGCACTTGTGATTGATTACAGTCTGACTTAAAAATAATTTGATACACTTGCAGAAATCTGGGAATTAAATAGAACACAAGTACACTTATCACATCAGTATAAGAGGCCAATTATAGTCACCTAAAGTTATGAGCTTCTTATGGTTTTTGTAAAAACAAAATAATAGTAACAGTAATTCTACCCTATTAATTGTTCCCAACAGTAAATTATGTCTATTTCACTTTTATAAAGCCACTTTTAACATGTGTAGGAGTCCAATTTTTCACCACATAGAATCAGTCAAGAAAAATGAGCTCCAAACAGTTATTTACATAAAGCCAACTTTAAAGATATTATCTGATGTACACAAGAGCTTCTATTCATTCAGATGCAATTTTTAAAAAATAGGTATACAAAGAGAACACTAAACCTACAGACAATATTTTGCAATAGCATTGGATACGATGATAAAATCATATATTAACACAGGTTACTACTAATTCAGTATTCCTGATCATATTTTTTAAAAAGTATGGTCTTGGACCAAGGAACTCCTGAATTCGTATCCCGACTCTGACACTGATTCTTCCTTTAGCCTTGGGCAAGTCACTTCATCTCTATGCCTCAATTTCCAATCTGTGGAAAATAGAGGAAACATGTATGTCTCCCTATGACTATTCAGTTAATATTTGCAAAGTGCTTTGAATATATAAAGAGATATATAACTACTTAGCAGTTTTATCATTATCACGTTGCTCAGAAAAAATCAACTCAATGTATCTGATGTGTATTAAAAGCAGGGAGTGCCTACAAACACAGGATGGCAACAAAGCCAATTGTGAAGAGATCTGTTTTTTTTAATACTGTTCTGATTCTCATTACATCAATTCTGTGAGAAATACCTAGTATCAGCTACTTTAAGTACCTAATAGAGTATTTCAGATTTACTGGACAATTATTTTAAAGAATTACCGAGATATCTTTCTGTCCATGGAGTAAAATGTCTAAAGAA
Organism: Emys orbicularis; assembly: GCF_028017835.1. Classification (NCBI taxonomy): domain Eukaryota; kingdom Metazoa; phylum Chordata; order Testudines; family Emydidae; genus Emys; species Emys orbicularis. Next base: position 34,919,986 of record NC_088691.1, on the reverse strand, counting down.
GGAAGAAGGGACAAGACACTCTATCTTCCCCCTAAAGGAAATATTTATTTTCAGATTTATCCACAAGGAATTCAGCTCTGAGGAAAATCTAGTGAATGTCACACTATGATATTACAATGGGAAAAAATGAGACTGAGATTTCATGTGAATGAAAATCACTGTAATTGGAGCTTTATCTAAATCAGGCTAGAACTTTAAAATTCCTCTTCGTGTTGTACATATCTTACACATTTGTCTAACCATCCTGCATATGAAAAGGACCCTAGTACAAACCTAACAACATGAAGTCTAAATTACTCCTTAGTACAAACAACCCCTTCCAAATCTATTCATATTTTCTGGAGTTACCATCATACATTAGTGTAAAACTTTATGAAATTTAAGGTAAATATATTTCAGTGTATGACACAGACTTGCATATCAAGAATAAGAGAGTCAAATCCATAGCTTACGTTTTCATTATTAAGATAGTGGCACCACAGAAAAAACTAAATGTGAAATGAAATGTCTTGTGAGGCATCAATTTAGTGTTTAAAAAAAGAGGTCTAGTCAAACTGACAAATGGAAATAATAGGAGTGCTACAATTTTCACATCAATTTGAGGTAAAATGTTTTGAATTACAGTCATTTTTATCCTATTTGATAAAGAAAATTATCTTAAATGGGTGATAATTTAAACCAGCATAATCCAGATTTCATTGTGCATCAATCAGACATAACTGTGATGTAGTGTGTGTCTGAATGATTTGTAGTAACATACAGTATTTTTGAACAATAGTTCAGTGCTACATTCAGAATATGCATTTGAAAGAAGGAACGGAATGGCCAATTGGAGCTTACTTCATTCATTGACTTATGTACATTCACATTCTCATAAAACCAGAAAATCACCTACTGTGACACAGTTTTACGATCTCCTTGGTGCTCACTAGGCACCACTGGCACCTTGAGAAAATGCACCCTGACTCTGAGAGTGTACTGCTAATGCAGCTTTCATCACTTCAGACATTCATCTGTGTCCAATTTGTGCATGGATGTTGCTTCTTTCCTTTTTTATGCCACTCTTCCAACTACTAAGACGTGTGCTCCATGTAAGTATTTTTGTCTACAAGACACTAATGAACAAATGCCACAACTTCCCTCCTTTTGTCTGTTCTACCTCACCAGAAACTACATGCTTTTACAAAATCCACTCTGTTTAGTTTTCATTCGCATCTGGTTTCTTTTAAACCAAATATAACATCATGTCCCAGCTTCCCTGTAAAACTATCTTCATTTCTCAAAAATGTAAGTAAAGTGAAACCCACCTCATTTAAATCATGGTGCGCATGATGCTAATGGTGGCTGTTCCTTTTTCAACCTAAGAATAAAAAGCTAAAAACCCTTTTAGTTCCTGGCCAACTGTAAATCCTTTATGCCGGGATGATGCTTGATACTGGTATATATTTTTCAGTACAACAGCTAAGCAAAAGATGTAAAATACTGTAGAATAGAGAGTATATCATTTTGTTGATCTGCTACTTTTGTTAGATGTACATTGGGTACCACATATCCTCAGAAGACTATAGTATGATGACCTTAAGAAAGCACAAGTCTATGCCACTTAAATTGCATTTAAAATTATTTTGAAGGCTTTGCGCTGGCTTTTGGCACAGGGGTGAATTTCAGCCTTTGTGACTAACAAAAGGGTTGTCTTTACACGGAAATGGTTTCAAGCACAAATTGTCGGGGTGGGAAAGAAAGATTAAAAACAGACCCAATTCTCCAAGAAAATAAACATCAGTGCTTAAAAACAGAATGATTTACAACTGTTCTTTAAAGAATTTTTTTTTAAATTTGAATATAGAAATTTCTTCCTTACGACAGCACATTATCTACATAAACTGAGAATCCCAAGGAGCTGCAGTATAACTAAGGAGCTTCCAATTTCATAGTTTTGAACAGATCTTCCTTGCAAAGCACAATATAAAATGATTTTCCAGATTTCCAGATATATATTTAATAGACCCTAATTGTCTTTGTTAAAATTTAACTTTTATTCCTCTTGATGACTGTTCATATGATTATGTTGAAAAAAATATGCATTGAAATCATAGATTTAATCTCATTGTAGACTAAATTTTATACTTATTCTAAGAAGATCTAACATAATAATGCTGTAAAAAGAGGCTTGTAATCAGCATTCAGATTGTTCAGCAATTTAACACTTCTGTTCCCTGTTTTGGAATATATGCCTCAATCAGCCATTTCTCAATTGTATTTGACAGTTGTTCTCTGTTGCCTATGTCCATTATGCAGGGATGTACCCATTAATATACTGCTCTCAACATTCATAAAATCAAGAGTTATTGCAAATAAACTCCTGAATTCTAAACCAAAAAAGTCCATCTAATGGCCAGGTTAGTTTGCTTGATATTTTCTTACTTATGGATTTATGCTTGGGGATGTCACTAGAAGTATAGAGAGAGTTAGGATGATCCAGTGGTTAAGGCAATAGCCTGAGACTTAGGAGATCCAGATTCAATTTCTTTCTCTACCACAGATTTCCTGTGTGACCTTGGGCAAGTCACTTAGTCTAGCTATGCCTCAGTTCTCCACTTGTAAAATGGGGATAAAGGTACTTCCCCACCTCACAAGAGTGCTGGGAGGTAAATAGATTGAAGACTGTGAGGTGCTCAGATACTATGGCAATGGGGCCCACCTAAAATAAATATTGAATATTTTCATACACCAAAAATTACTTTACAGCACCTCCATTTGAGGACATACTTAAAAAGTGCCCAACTTCCATTGTGAGAGAGAGCTCAGCACCCAGCTCTTTTGAAAAAATGGCCTTTCATGTCTGAAACTGCAGAGCTCTTATGAAAATCTGGGTGCCACGGTCTTTGGGATATTCTGGCCATCATAGGTACACATTATTCAAACATCTGCACATCCAACTGAAGTGATCTCAGAATGGTTCCCACCAGAAATGAAAGTTCAGATACTAAAACTAAGCCGTACAATTTGTTAGAGACCGCAGATCCAGGAGGGCACGACTGGTTTATTGTTTTATATAAGCCCTAGAGAAAGTACAACCTACAAATCTGGGCTAAGTGCTGCTATGGTGAATGTAGAAAGCTTTCACTGTGCTTGGCACACATACCCGAGTGTGAAGAATGTGCATACCTGAATCTCTGAGAAACCCTTTAAACTTCTGTGGGATAAATGCAACCATTTTTAAGAGTGGTGGGCGGGAAAGAAGAATTTATACCTGTTCTGACAATTTGCCAAATGGGTCCTTTAAAATCTCTCTGTAGTATTTAATTAAACAATATTGAATAGAAAAGAGCCTAAGAAGAAAATTACCAGCATAAAGCTTATTAACAGTGTTCATGTGCCTGTTATTGCACCTTTCCACCTATTTATCCCTTAATTAATCTATCTTCCCTTAAAAATGCCATTAATATCCTTACAGTTAATTCATTATAGCCTATTGCTTTCATTCAAGTCCATGTTAGCAGAATATATTCATCAAAAATGATCAGACATGAAAAGGCAGATTGGGATTCTGACAGAGAATAATTTATCATAGCTGAGAAGAAGCTTCCCACCAACTGGGATGTTTGAAAGTTGGAAGATGAAAATGTAATGACAAGAGAACCTCTGCAGAAAAGAAAATTAAAGGCTGGGGGAGAAAAAAAACAGTTTATGGCCCAAAATATGCAGGGTTACTGACACTGCTTCCATTTCTTTTTACACTCCCAGACCTTACGCCTCACTCTCCTGGCAGCCTCAGGGCAGCAATAATCATTAAAGTTTTTTCTCTACCTCATTTGCATAGTGCAGAAAGTACAAGGTGTGCAGTGGCAACTCAACATACTAAAAGGGTTGACAGTGAATTTCAAAGCTTTTCAGAAATGTTATTGATCCACTCAGAATCACAAACTGTTAATCAATACGTACATTTAGCAAAGGGCTTCACCTTAAAGCTACATAAAGCAATGTCACTGGATATTTTTTTCACTCACAACATACTTACTGTGATTATAATTTCTATAACGGTGACTAATAGAGTTCTAGGAAACTGGCAGTTCCAAGTATTATATCACACTTTCTAGGAATATACAGATTATTTGAGTCTCAGGAGCAGAAGCGTACAACAGCATTTATAATGTGCTATTATGTACTACTATAATGGAAAACTGTCCCATTGTTTTTGCCATTATAACTCTATTATATTGTAGAATTGGAAAGTTTCCTGTTACTGTCAGGTACTGGGCACTGAAGTAACATTAATTGTAGAGATTTGTTGTAAAATCTGCAAACACTTGAATAACCACATTGTGGACCAAATTCTGGTCTCTCAAGGCACAGATCTGACTGGGGGATTGGGGGGTGGGGTTCCCTCCCCCGAACCCCACGACCAGAGGCTACTGTGTAAATGCCAACTATTCTCCCAAATTCTGGAGCAACTGAAATGATGAATGACACAGACACTTCTCCGGGATCCACAATAATTTTATAAAATTCTTTTTACGCAAACAATTTCAGGTACTTGCCCTGATCCCCATCTCTTTTTGTGGCATTTTGTGAGGGTGATTGCAGTCTCAGGGTTATGTTCAGCTATATCCCTGAACAAAGATAGAAGGAGACTAGAACCTGTGCCAGACTGTTCAGGAAATAGGGAGTTCACTTCCTGACCCTGGCCAGGTCCCTTGCACAGGTATTAGGGAATGATCAGACCCTAAATAGTTAAATGTGCAGGTTCCATCTGTTCAGTTCCCTCTGTACAATTCTATGTTGTGTTTTCAGTGGCAGGCCAAAGAGGAATGGAATTCTGTATTTGATTAATTGGTATTTAAAGCATGATACTGCCATTATTCTGTTGTTGCACTTCTGCATGCATTCTCAGGAAATACACTTATGAGTTTTAATCACTGCTTTTCTACTGTATGTTAAGGACACCTTGAAACCATAAGAAATCCGCTGACATAAAGCCATTATATAAATGCTCGGTAGAACTGCTTAGTATATACCATTACATTACATATTTTTTTTAAAGTTGTACGCCAAGCACTCAAAAGTTAGGAAATGTGAGTGCACCTGATTCAACCACTCTGTGCGTATGCATTATGATTCAGTCTTTCGTTACATGATCATATACTTTTTTTCCCATCTGACCTCTGCCTCACTCAGCGAATGGATAATTATTCAATATTTCTCTTTTTTCTGTGAAAATTAGTGTGTGGCTACAGACCCTTATTTAAAGAATACCACCCAAATCCTGCACCAAATACAGAACTATTAATTTCCTCATGGATATTTTTAAGGTGCTGTCATCATGGTATCTGAGTACTTCACAAACATTAATGGATTTATATTATTTATCCTTGTGAAATTCCCATTGGGGAACTGAGGGACAGAAAGATTAAAGCCAAGTTGTCAAAAGCGTCCACTAATTTTCCTCACCATTTTATAGCACTTTATATAAAATCAAAGCACAGCTCCAATCTATATCAGTCACAATAGTGAGCACCCAACAATTCTGTAGATCTGATTTCAGGTGTCTTACGCGGGCACCCATAAAAGATGGAACACACAATTAGTGGCCACCCTTGAGCCTGAGGGTGGAAAATTTCAGCCAAAACTGTTGAAGTTTGGCAAACTGTAAACAGGGTCCGATAAAGGGAAGTGTGGCACTACCAGCTTCCCTACTAATAATACAGTACAGTAATTAAAGATAATAGAATGTGTTTTGACAACAAATGATTATAAATACGCATTTCTGAGCTTTCTGTTGATTTTTACTTTAGAATGTTTATCAGTTAAATACAAATAATATGTTTTGAAATGACGTAGTAGTTTCAACTTTTTTCACATCCCTCACAATGAGCTGTTATACATGCAGTTTATAGCGGTTTTTTAAAATATTTTTCTGATAACTTTTTATTGCTAAATAAATCTGTTTCCATCTATTTTTGTTAGTTTATGAAATAACAAGTTTTTATAGTAAATTTTAATTTCACCAAAATCTAACTTTACTTCAGTCAATTTTGTATGTGCTTAAACACTGCAAATGTCAGGCTGTGGCATGAAATTGTTGAAATACACAACTAATGTGGCTTTATAAAATGCACTTGTTACAGGTATCATAGCTACAGGAGAGAGAAATATTGATTCAGGTTTGGGTCATTGTTGGGGTGTGGAAGGAAAGTCACTGAAGCCCATTTCACATAGTCCACAGTTTCACTGACCTCAATGGAACTACTCAACGTGCATAAGTCTGTAAATGGTAATTACTTATGCTCACTCCTGAGCTGAAACTAGATTTGAACTGGTGATCGAAAATCTCTGTACCCCATTACCATTCCTTTCAAGAATGATCTCTGCACCACTTTACTTTGAGCTTTGAAACTATGACAGTATTGTACAGATATATAAGACACAATGCCTGCCACCAAAATGTAATCTAATTTAGATGTAGCCATAACAGTTCAAACATACATCTCCAAGAACATTTGCTGTCCATAACTCATAATACCATATACAGAGCACACATTATCATTCACTGTATGGGAAGTCTTCTCCAAAGGACTTAAAAAAAGAATTAAGAAAGCTAAGCCCTTCCTAAGGCTGGTTTCCAATATCCTTTATTAATGTTCTTCACCGGAGATGCAATGCTAAAGCTGCTGGACATTGCCAGCTGAAGCTAATGGGATTTCTTGGTGCACAGTACCTCTTAGGATCTGGCCCTAAAAGAGTGTACCATTTGGTGGTCAGTTATCACATATGCTATCTTGTCTGTATCACTGTGGGTAAAATTTGCTCCTGTACAAAGAGCCAGTATAAAGCCTGCTTAGTGGGACTTGAATGATATATCAGCTTCTTCTGGCCCTTTACACAGGGCGGGGTGAATGTCTCTCTTTCTATTTCTAGAGAGAACATGGTGAGAATACAGGCAAGAGTCCCTTGGCATAATACCATTTTCAGTCAAACATAAAAGCATAATAGAATACAGCAGAAACCCTCCTGTTTTATAATACATATTAATGTGCAAATTTGTTACAACAAACTTTTTCCACAAAAAAACTGGTCATGGTTCATTTCAAGAATAGGCACAAATAAAATTGTTATAACAAAATTAGCTCTCTTTGGGGGTTGGACTAGATGACCTCCTGAGGTCTCTTCCAACCCTAATCTTTTATGATTATATGATATGAAATTTGATAATCATAACACAATTTTGACCAAAAGGCCCTCTTTCATATGGTGATCAATTTATACATGCATCTGAGCCCAATATATTCATTGCTGCAGAAAATGCCAGTCAACTGCGCTTTCAGACATAGTGTAACTATTCAATAAGAACCACTGCAGTTCAATTAATTATATTGTACTACAACTCTACTCTGAATTATCTGGGATTCCAATACCCCCATTCACATATTTTTCAATTAGCATAGTGCCCTGTTTTTCTTTGCTACTTAAGTACTGTCAGTAAAGTTAGTGTTATAGGAAAAATATAGCAGCGTGTTCAAGGTGCTGGACTGGGTTCTGCCACAAACTTCCAGTGTGATCTTGGGAAAGTCACTTAATCTCTCTGTTCCTTCCTCTCTCCTCCTATGCAAAATGCAGCTAGTAATACAGTGTCACTGTGAGGATAAATATATTAATGTTGGTGAGGCCTCAAATGGTATAGTGCTCAGATAAAATATCTGTTTTTTTCAGTATTAAACTGAAATACGCTATCTGGTCCTAGCAGAAGTGTCTTTCTCCAGCTTTGTGTACCCCACACAATGGCCAGACAAAACACTAGGCCCTGTACTGGGGGAGGTATGAGGGGGCTGTGACAGTCAGGATTCAGACACCTCAAGGGGAGAACAGGAGGTTTGAACCTCCTCAAAATAAGTAGTTAAACCAGCTGATTGCATACTGTGTTATTGAACTAAAAAAGTATATTCAGTAAAGTCTTTTATGAAAGCTGGTAATGTTCGGAACTCAATAATCATGATGAGATATGTATACAGATTGCGGTTATGAATTTATGTTTTTGTGTATATAGTAAACTGTGCTCATAATTTTTGGTGCAGTCAGGAGGGAGGAGCTGCCTCCCCAACCAAAGGAGACTAGCTCCAAGCATCCACCCTTGAACAACCCAGGAAAAGACAAATAATGGGTCATTAGAGTTAAGAGGAAGACATTGAGACATCCCAGCTAGAATTTCCCCACCCTGAATAACCATGTGTCACCATGACATAAGAGAAACTAAAAAGAAGAGGAAAAAGCCCTTTTTAAAATGAGGCTTAAAACTGAGGTCTTCATCCAGAAACCGTGGGACAGTTACTTGGCGGGAGCTGTCTATGAGACGCTAGCTGTCCTGTATGGTAGGCGGTATGCTGGGAAACTGTTCAGAGGCAACAGGTAACTTGTGTTAGAAAAGGGAGTTTATCTAGTTTGACAGTGTAAAGACTGAGCCTGCGTCTTTGTGTTTCTGTGACTTGCATATGGTTGCTTTTCCTTACTGTTTCATCTTTGAATCTGTCATTTTTCTACTACATAAACTGTTTATTTTTACCCCAAGCAGATCTGTGCTGTGCAAACTGTGTGGAGGGTGTGTGCCAAAGTAAACTGGTATCTGGGGCTGTTTTCACATCTTCAGGGGTGACAAACCAGTTTGGAAAAGTCCAAGTGCCCTGTAGTTAAGAACTCGGAGTGGATGGATTTGGGGACCCTTGGGATGGGAAGGGTTGTTGGTGTCATCCTGCAAGGTGTGACTAGGCTGGTGGAAGCCAGGGGGAGACCTTGTGCTTGTGGGCAGGCTACTAGTGTCAGGGAATTGACCCATTGCCACACAGCAAAAAGGCACCCAAAGTTACAGGGCATGGCAGGTGATGACAGAACCACTTACTGGTCTGGGTGATCCCCAAAATGTCACAAGGGGATAGGGATTACTCCCTCCCAGAACACCTGGGGGCACCAGTCACCCCCAAATAAAGTTGGGAGGAGGCAGAGCCATGGCCCTGTCCCCACAGGCTAAAGGAGCCTGTGGTAAACATCCACATTATTCCTGAATTCTTGGGTCCTCTGTGAGGGATTTTTCCCCATCCCCCAATTCATTCTGTGCCTACCTGGCACAATCAGGTCCTACGGAGGAATATGTTACAAACTAAACTACAGAACAACAATCCCAGGCAAACATGCAAGCCCTCCTCCCCTTGTCTGTAAAGTACTGTACCAAATACAAACTGGCTGAGCTCAGAAAGTATAGGGTTAGATGATGGTACATATCCATCAAGGGGACAAGTGTCCGTAAAATGCTAATGCTTTCACCAAAGGGAAAGTCAGAGAATTATATAAAATTCTCACAGTGACAGTTTTTAAAGCTCTTAGACCAGAGGTGAGAGCATTAGAGCTGAACACTAGTCACTGATTATGTAGATCAGGGTCATCCAAACTTTGACCCATTGACTGTGTACACCTTTAGATTACACTGTGTCCCACCAGAAACTACAGCTCCCAGCATGTAATACTCTGTTTTAGTCCAAATGATCTCCTATCCATCATTAATCTATAGTAATCAACTTATTTTTAATATTCCTACTGGATTTCCTACCCAGAAGCTGATGTCCATGAGAAAGCAGCAATGTGAATTGTGAACATGAAGGCCTGGGAAAGTTCCATGCTGTAGGTACTGTATTAGGGATGTCGCACAGCAAAACTGCCTTCTACTAACTAATTCTGTTCTGTACTGATAATCTACGATGATGGGGCAATGTTAGTGTGTCCTGTCAAACACTGGGAAGCTGTGATATGTTGTGCGCATATTTAATAATAAAAGATCTATGGTAATACTTTTTATCTCAAGGTGTTCTACAAGTGCGTCTCATTCAATGACATAAAGAGAATTCCACAGACAGACTATCACTGAAGATTCAAAATAGAATTGAGTACAGAATTTTAACCCATACTTAATAATTTCTGCTATTTGCTGATTACATATGTACATTCATTTTGAAAACAATATTTTTTTTCATTCCAGTCAGATAAAACAATGAAGATGCCGTTTAGATTCTGTACTGAGTTTGGGGTAAATTAAAGTGAGCCTCAAGCGCTAAAACAATCAATAGCATTTACTGATTTTGAGCTTCTGTCCATTTGTAAGTGACATGCTAACAACTAGCTTTTCACAGTCATTATTAAACCTATACATTATTCCGAAAGACCAATCCACTCTTTCAACAATCCCGCTACCATAAAGAGTTTCTAACAGTCAGAGGGGTGAAATTTTGGAACAGCCTTCCGAGGGAAACGGTGGAGGCGAAAGACCTTTCTGACTTCAAGATTAGGCTTGATAAGTTTATGGAGGGAATGGTTTGAAGGGATAACGTGATTTTAGTCAATTAGGCATTAACGTGCCATCGCGGGTAAAATGAGGGTCCGGCTGTAGAATCTTGCCTGTATGCTCGGGGTACTGCTGATCGCCATATTTGGGGTCGGGAAGGAATTTTCCTCCAGGGTAGATTGGCAGAGGCCCTGGAGGTTTTTCGCCTTCCTCCGCAGCATAGGGCAGGGCTCGCAGGCTGTAATATTCTGTTGTGGGTGGGTCAGCTTTTGTGGCCTGCATCATGCGGGAGGTCAGACTAGATGACCATATTGGTCCCTTCTGACCTTAAAGTCTATGAGTCTATGAGTCTATGAGTTAATGAATTATTTTAATACAAGATCATAAAAAAGGCCTAGAGTAAATGATTTGATAGTGGTATCAAGCCCTGGTATATTTCCAAAGATATTACCCATCTTAACTTAATTAAATTCAATTACTTAATAAAGTTCTAGTTAGTAAACCAATATTCTAATTTCTTGGAACTCCTCTAATTTTAATGAACTTGTTTGGAACCAGATTTTTTCCCCCTTTGTGAACCAGATTAGAATGTAGTTGGAAATGTCTCCATTGAAAATACAATCTCTTTTGGAACTGATTACCTATATAAATCATCAGTGGATTCCTCTTTTAATCATACACAATCCACAGATGCAAGCACCAAAAGTAGCTCTGAAAATCACATATGGATTAATCCAATTCTACTTGAGTGAGTAAAATCTACTTTCACAACCTAAGTGTCCTTAGCTGAGATAATGAGGACCATCTCAATATGAAGAGTCTATTCAGTGAAAGGTGGGGAAGGTCTGATAAGCTGTGCTCCTTCTCACCTATCCCTGCAGTCAGGCTACATTTTTTATCCCGTAAAGGTGCATACTTTTCCCTGGACAGTCAAGTTACATACAAATGTGGCTATTAAAGGGGAGAAAGGTAGTGCATTCTGAAGGAAGGGAAGTATACTTACAGTAGTGAGTAATCTGCTCTGCCTTTCTGATCACTGCTCCCTCTTCAGAAATAGTACAGACACTCTTACAGATTACTTTGATACAGACAACAGAAGATAAAGGGCCAAATTCTGAATTGTTGCATAAAGTAACTTAGACTCTATTATACTCACTCATGCTCCCCTGAAACAATTTACAGTTGCTCCACCCACGTCTGAAGGCATTAGGTTGCTGTCACATAAACAACGAGGTGCTGGAAAGTATAAGGTAAAGTAGGTTGGGGCTACTTTTAATTTACACCTTGCTGCTCCTCTGCATGCAATTCAGACCAACACAGACTCCCCTCCACATGGCAGAATAGATGAAAGTAGGCCGAGGGAAGTCTAAATAGGAAGGAGAGGAAAAGAGGTCTAACCTACACCACCTAATGCAACAATTCATACTTTGATCCCACACTATTAATGTTACAATGATTAGCTAAAGCAGGCATTGATGGTGAAGGGAGAGAGAAAGCAAAAAAGTGTGTGTATGTGCACCTGGGTGGGAACAGACAGAAATTTGCTTATTCAATGTACAAATATGTTTCTTTTTCAAAAGCATTCTAAGAGTAGAGGAAATGTTTGTGTGGCTGGGTGTAAGATGTGGGTGATGACAAGGTAGATAGATACATACTGACATGTAGTTAGTATGACTGAATATAAGGTACGAATAGAAACTCAATTCAACGTTACAAATGAGAAATAAAAACATACTGCATGTTGTATGCTAAAATACATTGTTAGTCATGAAGCTCTGGGCACATACACCACATTCTGTCAACTTCCTCCTCCTTGTCCTTCAGAAAGTGAGAAGGAAATATCATCTATATTTGACAGAATTCCCATTCCAGCAACTCTACTCTGCAATATTCAGACTGCTTTTTCATACATCAGTGGGTATCCTGCAAGATAACTATCTGCCTGCACACATCACCTAAGCGTGTATCTGCTACTTGGACTCAGAGATGAGCCATTAAAATCAAATATTCAGAAAGTGATCTGATACCTGTCACCAATCCATGTCTTTAGTCACACAACATAGCTAGAATATAACAACATTTTCTTGATCAGAAAAAGAAATAGTCATTCCATGCTTCATAGCTTTCCTCATAAGACTGCTGCAACTTCCCACTTCCAGTTTAACCATCATCCAACCGCACTGCTGATCTTTCTGGTCTCACCTTGTCACATGCTCTCCTATGATTCTTTCACTGGATCCAAATCTCCTTCCACATAACAATCGAACAGTTTGCCCTTGCCTTCAATGTTCTACATAGCTGTGCCCCTGCTTTGATCTTGTCTCATGTATCTGATCATTTCCCTGCTCAGATACAAGATATGTATCACTTTCCTATCCTTCTCCTAAAAGCTGCAAAACACTTCACCTCTACGCTACCTCTTGCTTCTAGAATGTCATTCCTAATCCTTCAGGGAATACAGTCTCCCTGCTTTCCTACTTCCTCCTCTGCAAAGTCCACTTCTTTCTATTGTCTCTCACTCCCAAGCCAAACTAATAAATGAACATTAGGAAGTGGATATCCATGCCCCTGGAGTTCAAGGGAGCGAAAAGGATGGCATGAGAAAGAGACAGGCATGACCCTCTCCTTCCTTCTTTGAGATGAGAAAATGTAAGGTTGAGAAGAGGAGATGGCCTCCAGGAGTTCTCATGCCAGCACTTGTAAGTAGATCCTGCAGATGTTCACCAACCACTATTCAACACCGTCCCCGTTACTGTGATGAAATGAGGCTGTCTGGTTCCCATGATGGTTGCTTTGTTGTGAGCAATTTGCAGACCTTGGTAGAGATTTGTTCAGTGAAGTGTATTTTCCAATTTGAGTTTTAAGAAAGAATTAGGGAGGCCATTTGTCTAAAGAGTTTTAAATATAACCAAATTTGAGAAGTCTCACAAATTCATAATAAGCATCCCGAGTGCAATCTGAACTCTTCATCCAGCAAATAATCCATTGAGGATGCCTATTAAATTCAACATAGCTAACATAACTTTTGCTGGTCCTGCAAACTAATGGGAACTGCAAGGACAAATGTTATTTGCATATAGCTATGTTGATAATAAATTTGGGATGTCATCAAAATGCTATCACAACACAACAATTCCTGCTGGAGCACCTGGATACAACCGAAAACAATGTAATAGTGAGCATATTTCTATTTCATTCAAATATTGGCATGCTGGAAAAACCTCTAAAACCTACAAATTCTTGGCACAATCCAATTTGCAGTACGAATACACCTGAAAAGATACATTAAAAATTAAAAAGCTTAGGCAAGCCATTGTAATAACTGCCATTGAATTTGAAGGGTTAAGATTATGTCCACTTCAGTGCCAATGCTACGTGAGGTCATGATTTGTTTGGATCCTACTTTGCTGACAAGTAATTGTTCACTATTTTTTACTCCCATCATTTACCATTTATATAATGGTCCCCAATCCTGCAGACGTATTTTTCACGAGGGTCACCTCCCTACTTTCTGTGTTTGCAACAGAAATTGAGGAGGGGAAATGATTTGCTTGCCATATAATGATCATGAAGGAGTGTTGCCATCAAAAATTCTATTGATCCTATCCTACCCTATCAGGTCCAAAACAGTTTTGAGGCCTTCAGGGTTTTAGTGTTTCATTGGAGGTCCTGTTAACTTTTTAAGAGCATGCACTTTTATGTAAATCCTTTGGCCTAATGTTCCATCTCTTCTTGAGAGATCACCTTTCTCTTTGGTAGTTACTATATTAACTAGTCCAGCAAAAGGGGAATAATCAGAATAAAGAATCATGAATGTCCAAAACAAACTTATCATGAAGCTAGTGGCTTCACTCATTGTATTTTTTTTCCAATTCACAGAAAGGCTTAATAGGGATGCCAAGTTTTATTCTTGTTTGCAGTGTTGAATGAGGATATGTCTACACTGCAATTAAAAACCTGTGGCTGGCCCATGCCAGCTAGCTCATGGGGCTGTTTAATTGTGGTATAGATGTTCGGGCTCAGGCTGGAGCCCAGGTTTAGGACCCTGCGAGGGTGATGAGTCCTAGAGTTCAGGCTCCAGCCCAAGACTGGCGAGCCTAAGCCCTACACAGCTATTTTCAGCCCCATAGCCCGAATCCCGTGAAACCAAATCAGCTGACTCAGACCAGCCGGGGCTATGCTGCAGGGCTTTTATCCCCATGTAGACATATCCTCAGTCCCTGCCCTCAAAGGAAACCTTCAAAAGATGAGCATAGGAATGTAAATTCATAACTCTTCTGGACACTAAAAAACATGATCTTAACAGAGATGCTGGTTTTATGGCTCATTAGAAGAATTTGTAACACACCCTACTGCCTGCTAATCCTTCATTGCCCACTTCATTTGAAGCAGTCTCCTTCAGTATGTGTGAACCCCTTATCTTTAACAATCTGTCCCATCTTGTATTTAGATTGGACTATGCCTGCCAACCCTCCAGGATTGTCCTGGACTCTCCAGAAATTAAATATTAATCTTTAATTAAACATTATGTCATGTGATGAAACCTCCAGGAATACATCCAGCCAAAAGTGGCAACACTAGCTTGCACACTGGTTACCTTCTCCAGACCAGAGCAAGAGCTTCTGTAAAAGAAGTTGATCCAATAGAACGTATTACCTCACTTACCTTTTCTCTCATATTTGATTCTTGATCATCCAAGCCTTTATGAGCATGCTAATACTGAAGTGTGAGCCCAAGAGCTGATGCTTAGGTCTAGGGAGTGCTAGCTCAATTCTAATTTTGGTACTGGATTTCTTCTTCTTCTTCTTCTTAGTTAGAGAAGTTTCAAGGTTGCCTTATATGTCTTATGAAGAATTGTTGTGGTAAAGTATACAAGAAGAATGGATTACTGTTTTCAGAAGAGAAGATCGAAGATGAATACACAATAATTAATTAAAGCACCTATTATGCCAAATAGTGACCATATCAATGAATAAAGTGGACACTTCTTAAAGTTTATACTTGAAATACAAGCCACCAAATCAGCCCTTTTCCTTCTATTAGTGATCGGACACAAAACATCTAAAATTAGCATTAAAATTAGTCCAGACTGCTATATATTTGTCAAAATAATCCCATAGTCTAACTGTTTTTAAAACTTCTCTAATAATATGTCAAGATCCCACAGTCTGAGATATATTTTGATTTCTTATGCTTTGGTACATAAATTCCAATGACAGTTTATGCTATTCATTGTATAGCACTTGTGTCACCAACCAAGGTGAATACTTCACAAAGCATCTTGGGAAGGAAGGAAAAATAGGTGAGAAGAAAAAACTGACATTGCAGTATTGAGTTTGGCATGTGTTTCAACAGAGATGGCTGGGATTAACTGAAATTCGTTTTGGGGATGCACATCATGTTATCACAGTTCTGACAAGATCAGCAAGTGTCACTGCAGATGCTAGTGACAAGATGCCAAAAGGACAGATAAAAGAATAAAAAATAAACCCGTGGGAAGGGACTGTGATGCTTCCTTTACTGTATTTTACTGATATCGGCTGCAGAATATAAACCTGTATCGCAGGGGTGGGGGAATACTATTCATGACAAGGATTATCTTGCCTGGAGCTACTTGGGCATTATGGTGTCTGTTTTAAGTGAGGAGACTTCAGATCATTTCAGATCACTTTTCACAGATCTGCTACAACTGATTGAAACAGTTGCTTTAATTTCCTTCTTGTCCCTAGAGGGAAGATGAAATGGCATTTTAAAAGGTGACAATGGAACACACAGGGCCTACAAATAATTAATTTCCTATGTAGGCAATGAACTCTGAATTCCATTTCAGAAAAGGTACAAAGCACAGTCCTGTTTCACTGCTGTTTTTATAGACAAGAGGGGAGTAGAGTGAGGGTGGTAACTCCTTCAGTATAATAAGTGACCAATTACAAAACACAACAAATGATCAGCTGCAGTTTGCTTCCCATGACAATTGAATGTGGTGGGCTTGCACTGATTAAACAAAAAATGCTTTAAAATTAAGCAATTGTTGAAAGCTACTAAAATTCATGCCACTGCAACATGCATTTTTAATTCCGGTAACAGCATAAGCAAAGTAACTGGCAAAGTTCATGAAGAAATGAAAACACACACACACACACACACACACAAACCCCAGGTTGTACTCCTAGGTGGAAAGTCTAATCTGCATTTAAATAGAATTTTTCCAAATAACAAACAAGAGCCTCAAGCAACATTTTTTCAGAAAGGCTTGCTGCTAGTTCATAGTGTTTTATTATAGAGCCTAATCCTTCTATCTCTAATCCTCTCTCCCCTTGTATGCTCACTTCCCTACCAGTTTATCAAGGCATCTCAGCAGTTCCGAGCTCATGGCATCAACAGTCACTGGTGGTATTTCCTCACTAGAATTTTGTAAGTGCAGACTGAAACAATTTCAACTTTGTAAGGTCTGCAATTCAAGGTGAGCTATGATGAACCAAGCAGCCTTTATTAAAAAGAGATTGGGGGTTGGGGAAGTCTGAACTGAAAAAGTTGGAGTTGACTGGCTGAAGAGGATGCACTCACATAAAGTAATACTAATTACAATGGAAACATAACACTTCCAGAGTGTAACTAGAATATGCTGTGATTGTTATGTAGCTGCAAAATGTTACTAAAAACGTCTCTGATCCCTTTGAAAACGTCACCATTAGAAATATACTTCTACTCAGTCCTAAAAAGTTAAGAACAGAATACTAAATTATACATTTTACTGAATTTATGTCCTAAAATCGCCATATAAAAAAAACACTGTTTACTATTTATTTCATGAGGTTCCTAGTAGTTTGTGCCTCTCCAAGTAAGTTACAAAAGCAATACTTGCAGAAAGTTATGCTCCCTAAGTAGGAATCAAAAGAATGCCAAAGTGAAAACAAGGTCAATTATAAGTTAATTTCATTTTGGACAGATACTGTGCCAACAATGAAAGTCTTTTAATATAAAAATGGATAAGCTTAGTTCTATCATATCTAAAAGGGAAAGACAATTTGGAAAGTTGTTGGTATTTGCCAAATGTTGTTAGCTCATGTTCAACAAAAAAACAAATCCACTACAATGATTCCAGTCAAAATGGATATAGAGAGTTTTACAAAACGCTTGCACTACATTACATTTTTTTAAAAGGGACTAAAGTTATAAATATAGAGAGGTTTTAAAAGCCTGATCCCCCTCCTATGAGAGTCTTGCATTGAGTTCACTGGATGTTTTAACAGGTCCACAGAGAATTTCAATATATTTCAACTTAATAGACATTACATTATGACAACTACTAATAGTGTCAATGGAGACTATAGGATGGTAAATGTCAGCACAAGTGATTAGAGGAACACACTGCTACTCTAAACAACAACAAAATACTAGGAAGTATTTACCAAAATGGGTAAATATTACAGACCAAATTTTCAGCTTAATCTTAATTAACCCTCAGGATTTTGCACCATAAAAAGTAAAGAATTTCTAACTAGGTAATTTGCAAGCACAATTTAACTAAGCCATTTAACTTTGACATTTAACTAAGAAGTGGGAGCATATAATTGCAGGTGCAAATGTCTTCTGCCTACAAACTGTAGCTGCAAATGCTTTAAAAATCTAGGGTGAAATCCCACCCCCATTGAAGTCAGTGGCAAAACTCCCATTGATTTCAGTGGAATCAAGATATCAATCCTGGCCTTCAAAATGAATGATATCTCACCTCACAATTCTCCTTTAGTTTGGAAGGATATGCTATAAATTTTGAGGGCTGTAAGAAAGGGACAGTGTTATCTATGGGAACTGCATCAAGGATGGGGAAGAGGGCAGACCCCCCAAACATAATCATGTGAATCTGTGATTTCAGATGGTTTCTTATAAAAACGTAGATGGTTTTGACTTGGTTTTTATTAATTACTATTTTTATTTTTATTATTTTTATTATTATTATTATTATTATTATTATTATGGCAGCATATAGTGAGCCGGTGTGGCACCCCTCCGTCTCCGACAGGGCCGCCCTTCCTCCAATCCCAGCGTGGGCGGAGCCACCGGGTCCGGGGCCCGCCCCTCCGAGGTCACGGCCCCGACCCGGAAGTATAAAAGCCCGCCAGCAGAACTCAGTGAGGCCCAGACCGCCAGAGAGAGCAGACGTCCCGGGCCAAGCTCCCGCTTGGGAGACCGCCGCAGGCCGAGAGCCGCCTGCTACACACCCGCGCCGGTCAAGCCTACCTCTCGCCAGGTACCCCGAGGAGGACTGGCCCAGCCTGCCCCGGAGCCGTTACCCCGAGGAGGACTGGCCCAGCCTGCCGCGTGCCAGCTACCCTGAGGAGGACTGGCCAAGCTTGCCCCGGACCAGCTGCCCCGAGGAGGAGTCAAGCCTGCCCCGGGCCAGCTACCCTGGGGGAGAGCCGCCGGACCGGCCCCCAAGCCCCGCACCCGAGGAACCGATGCTCCTGGACTGGCCCGAACCCGACATCGCCAAGGAGGTAGGCCCCGAGGGGGAACAAGGAAGTAGCCTGGGGATAGCCGACCCCGGTCAGGCTGCAGAGGCCTGTGAGCCGATCTCAGTGTGTTTCGGTCAGGATACCCCACTGACCGGCAGCGACAGTAGCCGCTGCTAGGGCCCCGGGCTGGAACGCAGTGGAGTGGGTGGGCCTGCGTCCCCCCCTGCCACCCGCACTCACGGGTGGCAGGCTTTCCCCTCACCCAACGCTCAGGTAGGAACCTGGGCCCCTTAACTGCTTGTTTGCTCAACCCCTGCCCCAAAGGGCTTGAGCTGTGACTGTTTGTGCCCCGCCCTGACCCAGGGCCTGGGCCCCTTAACTGTTTGTTTGCTCAACCCCTGCCCCAAAGGGCTTGAGCTGTGACTGTTTGTGCCCCGCCCTGACCCAGGGCCTGGGCCCCTTAACTGCTTGTTTGCTCAACCCCTGCCCCAAAGGGCTTGAGCCGTGACTGTTTGTGCCCCGCCCTGACCCAGGGCCTGGGCCCCTTAACTGTTTGTTTGCTCAACCCCTGCCCCAAAGGGCTTGAGCTGTGACTGTTTGTGCCCCGCCCTGACCCAGGGCCTGGGCGACTTAACTGTTTGTTTGCTCAACCCCTGCCCCAAAGGGCTTGAGCTGTGACTGTTTGTGCCCCGCCCTGACCCAGGGCCTGGGCTCCTTAACTGTTTGTTTGCTCAACCCCCTGCCCCAAAAGGGCTTGAGCTGTGACTGTTTCTGCCCTGCCCTGATCCAGGGCCTGGGCCTGTTTAGACGGTTAGTTAGCGGGCAGCCCCTACCTAAGGGCCTGAGCTCCGGAACTGTGAGCCGCTCAGCCCTTGCGTAAAGGGAACTGAGGCTAGACTATCGGCAATTTAGTGAGCCGGTGTGGCACCCCTCCACCTCGGAGGGTAGAGCCCCGGCTCAACCCTACTACACGTGGCGCCCAACGTGGGGCCCTTGCCCAGCATGTGGGCACGAGCCCTAGACCCCTGTGAGAAGGGGTCCGGGGGGGAACGATCCCCCGCCGGAGACATGGATTTAACAAAGTTTTTCACACTCCTGACGGAGAGCCAGGAGCAACAGCAGGCGGCCCAGATTCAGCAGCAGCAGCAGCAACAGACCGCCCAACTGCAACAGCAGCAGCAGCTCATCCAGCAGCTGGGAGCCCAGCAGCAACAGCTGATACAAGACCTGACGGTGAAAACCCAGGAATTCCAGCAGCAGTGTCTACAGCAGTTGGCGACCGCTCTGCCCCGGCCCGCGGGGCCCCAGCCAGGAGATCCGGCTGGGGCTCCTCGTTCCACCCTGCCGGTAAGGCTGACTAAGATGGGGCCACAGGACGACCCAGAAGCCTTCCTAGTGACTTTTGAAAGAGTCGCACACGTTGCCGGGTGGGCGCCGGACCAGTGGGCCACTCTCCTCGCCCCGTACCTGACGGGGACAGCCCTTGCGTAAAGGGAACTGAGGCTAGACTATCGGCAATTTAGTGAGCCGGTGTGGCACCCCTCCACCTCGGAGGGTAGAGCCCCGGCTCAACCCTACTACACAGCACCAACTAAAATCAGGTCCCAGTGTGGTAGCACAATACAGAGACATAATAAGAGTACCAGTACAGAAGTTTAAATTGGCAAGTCAGACCAAGGATGGGGGAAAGGGAGTATCATTATCATCCCATTTACAAGTTGAAAATTGAGACCCAGTAACATTTAGTGGCTTGCCCAACATCATGGAGGAAATCTGTGGCAAACCCAGAACTTCATCCCTGATCTCCTGATTTTGCTTTGAGATGGAGTTCATTTGAATGCAAAGCACAAACAAGTATTATATTGAGCACCTGGCTTGGACCAGGAGAGGGGCAATCTCACAAACACAGACAAAGCAAACTTGCCAGTTTCTACTCAGCTTTACATTTTGAATAATTAGAATTCCTTACTCCTCCCCCACCCATCTTACACATTTATTTGTTGGGAATGCCAGTGACAGTTAAAGGCAGTGTCACGGCCCACTGTATCAGCACAATAGTGATTAGTAAAGAAATTGGATGCTGACATTTAATTCCCCTGTCACTAATGTGTAGAACAAGAATTACCACTACTATATTTTGCTTGCCATCAGCCACAGCTTAAAGATTTGTTGGAGAGAAAATACACTTTCAAGTTTGGAACACTTACTGAAGATTTAAGATTAATAAATATCAGATTTAACCTACCAGTTTTGGAAGGTGCCTGGTTGATAAATTCTGAGAGAGAGACCTATATGGTTTGTCTGCACTTTACAGAGTATTACAAAACCTCCTGACAAGTTAGTTTTGTATTTTGGCTCAATAAGTTGACTCTGGGCTAACCCAACACTGGGCACAGTGAAGAGAGTTCTGATGAGATGCTCTACTCAGTTCCAGCGATCTATATTTTTTAGATGGAAGCATGCTCCCAATTGTGCAGGGTCGTCTTTGCACCTGATGAATTGTGCTGACTGCACTACAATCTGTTAGTCACTTTCGCATATCAAGATATATGAACCTACTATAAGTCCACCCAGTTCAACTGCAGTTGAAAAAAATGACCCTGCACAATTGGAGAAAATGCTACAGTTATATAGACGAAAAAGCCCAGATGATCAGTGTGTGAGTTAAAGGGCTTTGGAAGTACAAAAAATAAAAGGAATGCTATAGAAAATGTTAGAAGAAGTTGTCATAAAACGGCCTCCTTTATTACCTTTCCTCCACTGCCAGTTTTCTCCTCTAAGAGACTGTCTCTGCTGCAAGCTCCCTGTTCCTCAAAGACCTTGCTTCTTGCAAAATATTCTGTGTGTTTCAGTCTCCATATTTTCCTTCAGGGCTTGCTCGCTCTCAGCTGAACCTTCTCTCTCATCAGAGAGGAGACCCGCTCCAGGAAACTGAACAGGTTTGTTAAATCGAGTCTCTGTGGCTTAGCTTTATAGATGGGCAGGTGCCTGGTTGGGGAAAAGGTAAAGTGTGAGGTTGGAGAATGAAGATGCCCATCGTCTGGGATGATAAAGAGTATGTCTGAAGAGTCAAGATGGGGATTCAAGGAGCCAAGGTGAACATCTTCAAAGAATGGAAGCAGCAGTTGGAGCTTGACAGATTAGCTGGCTTTTCTTTAGAGAAGTGAATTAGGTTATGGCAGATAAGCAGAATAACTGTGTTTCATTGACAAACTTTGCAAAATTGCTACATCTGAACTCCTATATGTGAGTGTGGAATTTGGAGTTTGTAGTGACTGTGGTTATATAGCTACCCAGTCATTGTTTTAGATTCCCAAAAAGTCAGACTATCAAGGAAACATTCGTAAAAGGAATAATTTATAAAATTATTTCTTCTGCATAGACAAAAAAGATATACCTTTGCTCTTAAGAATGATTGTTAGTTTTGAACTAAACTCAATTACTCGAGTGTGTGAAATAGCAGAAATACAGTCTGAAGTGCTTTAATTATGCAGTCGCTTACAATGCCTCATACTCACATGTGCCTCAAAAAGTGCTGCTTAGAAACTCACTAGAATATGCAACCATTAACAATGTTTACCCTTTTAGAAGGGTTCTATTTCCAGATTTGTCAATGTCTCACTGTGTAGTCTTGGGTGAGTCACTTAACCTAATATGTCTCAATATTCTCAGCTGTAAAAGAGGAATAATGATTATTTGCTATGCACCCTGCTGTCTTGGATGAGTGCTGAGTATAATTATAATTAATTATAATAAAATATGTTTATGTAAGTAGGATACATTTTGAGTTGAAAAAGTAATCAGATGATAGTGGGTTAGATAGAGCACCTCTAAATCTATCTGTGAAAAGAAATAGATAACCTGTTACATTTGCTCCACCTGTGTATGTTACCAATGCTTTTATAATGAAGTTCTTCTGGATTTAGCATGTGGTAGATTAAGAATAATCTAATTAGAAAGATTACAAAAATCACAAGGTCATGTTTGGGAAGGAAAGGTGGAACACCTTGCTTATGAAGACTATCCTCTTACTTAAATGTTAAAGAGAAAAAAAGTGTAACTGGTCAAAGCATGCAGTTTTCCCCATTGCTCTCTAACAGGTAACTTGCCAGATTGTTCAAAAGAAAAGGCTGGGACTGCACCTTCTGAACAGAAACTGAACCTCAGGTTTGGTGTGAAAAGTTTATTATTTGACTAATACTTTGATGAAGAAGATTAATGGAAGCTCGCAAATATGATAAGGCCTTCTCTTATGGAATGAAAACTCAAGACCACCATAAACTGCATTCTTAGGCCTGGTCTACACTGGGGGCGGGGGGGTAGATGTAAGATACGCAACTTCAGCTACGGGAATAGCGTAGCTGAAGTCGATATATCTTATTTCGACTTACCTCCCGTCCTACGGCGCGGGATCGACGGCCGCGGCTCCCCCGTCGACTCCGCAACCGCTGCTCGCCCTGGTGGAGTTACGGAGTCGACGGGAGCGCATTCGGGGATCGATATATCGCGTCTAGACGAGATGTGATATATCGATCCCCGACAGACAGATCGCTACCCGCCGATCTGGCGGATAGTCTGGACATACCCTTAGTGTTCTCATTTGAATTCCTAAACTAAAAAATCCTTCAGACACTAATATAATCTATCCTCTCAGTAAAGAAATGCAAGAATTAAAACTTACACCATAACTGTATTAACAATAAATCAAATCATTCCCCATTCCTTTAAAAAAAAAACAGTAGATGGAGTCAATAGAAATGTTTAAGGAGGGTATATCCTTAATTATCCCTCATAATAACTAATTTCCTTACATTTGTGCTTTCAGCACCAAAAGCCATCATCTCAATACTCCTTAAGGCATTTTGCTGTCCTACTTACTATATCACTATAAATAGATTTTCCAAACTGGGATTATATTTGCTAGAGATCTCTTAACCAACATTTTTTACTAAGGAAATTTTTACTAATTTATGGAGTTTAAGATAATTAGTTAGTTGGGAAGGATAGATAGCTATTTTAGCAAAAGTAAGATTTAAAATGTGTAGAAAATTCCTTTAGGCCCATATTTCCCAACAACTTTCCTTTCCATCTGCCTTGATAGCATCACCATCTTATGATCTCAAACTAAAACCTGCATTCACTGAAAATAATGTTGGGCAGTGATTATTTTAGTGCTGCAGGCTAAGAAGATCTGCTACAGAATTCTGTTTCTTTGGTACTGATCCAAATCTTACAAGCTCCCTTGGCTGTAACCCAAATCTTGCAAGTCTCTTTCTAGAGGTCTTGATCTTATGAAGTCAGTTTATTAATTTACCAGAATCCTCCTACATTTTCTAAAGTCATCAGTACAGAAGAAAATGAAGAAAGATTAGTCTGAGGACAATTAGTTCGAGTAAACTGATATGAAGTGACTTTTCTGTACTTACAATGCAGACACCTGGAAAACTATCCTAGCCTGGTAGAGAGATCTTGCATTTATACATGATGACTAGGAATCCCCTAGAAGAAAGTTAGTGTTTTTTAATTTGAAGGATTGCTAAAGGGGCTGCAGAAAATGAGGTGACTTTTCACCTTCTTTTGTTTCAGAGAGAATTCCATTCACTGTGCAATTTACATCTGGAGTCTTGATGTGTCTTAAACAGCTCAAAAGCCCTTGAGTTTGATTTCCCTATGGGACTGGAAAAATACTGAAGTGGCTGCATAGGAAGGTGATTTGCTGCTGCACTTATGCATATAGTAAACACTCAGAAGAGCATATTTTACAAATCGGACTTTCGGCTAGACTATTTTCAGTATACAGCCATTGCAATTAATTTCCGGTGTTCCAAATTAGAAATCAGGAAATGCCCATATTTATGGACCTGATCTAAGCAAATCTCTTGGTTGTAGAGATAAAATTGCCTTCTTATGGATTTTTGAATTCTTTATGATAACTAGCCTTGTTCAGAAACATGAAATTCAGGACTGAGGGAAAGCCTTCACTTTTCTTGTGCACTCTGAATTATCTGGAAAGAAGGCTCTCTGGAGAGTGAAAAGGCACTTTATTTATTGCATTTTTAAAGTAGATCCTGAATTCTTTTTATTATAATTCCACTGCACTTTATAGATTTCTGGCACTTGAGAGGTTTTATGTTTTGAATAGGAGGAAACTGCATGCCAAAAATAAATTAGAACATCTTTTGAAATGGCAGACAGAATCCAATTGTCTGATGCTATTTTGCCCCCCGACATAAAATGTTTTATTCTTATTTCCAGAGGTAGTAGATTTTTACATTAGCTATAGTCAGAGACAGTTGTTGAAAATTCCAGCTATCCTTTTGTTTTCTGCCCTAGAGGAGTACTTACATGTTGAATAGCAGGAATTAAAAGTTCACCCGAAAGAAGGCGGCTTTTCCTTAAATATACAAACTCTGAAGAAAAAACTTCAGAAATGAGAAAATTCTCTGGAAAGAAAACTGAAGGGATCTAGTAACTTTTTCCATTCTCACTCTCTTAAAATCCTCCTATAGGTCACCATCGGTTTGTAGGTGTGTGAGGACAAAATTTGATCCTAAATTTCAGCAGATGAGAAGCAGAAAGCATTCCAAAGTAGGTTTACCAGCTTCTCTCTCAGTCATTGGAAAGCTTAGTGTGGGCTTTGTGATCAATAATCAATTGATTATTGCAAATCACTCTAATTAAATGAAGAAGCCACTTCTTTATGGATCTGAATGTCCAGGTCCGCTGGACTTTGTCTCCTTAAAAACGTCCACCTCAAACTTTCTCTACACTGAACATGACTGCATCATCTTAAAAGAAATAGTTATGAATTCTACAATACGGGGCAAATTTCTGGCTCTGCTGCATTCCTAACTTCTATTTTAAGCCCTTGAGCCTTTCAAGTGCTGAGCACATTTGACTGTCAATGAGCCAGTATAATCTGAAGGTGCCAAGCACCTGGCATGATCAGAACCCAAGAACTTGAAGGTTTCTCCAGGAGACACAGATTGTAATATGAGTTGTGAAAGAGCTCTTTGATTGTCAAGAGGCAGAGATTACCTAAAAGTCACTATTCCCCCAAGACTGTCTGTAGCAATTATTCTCTTTGGAGGAGGAAAAGCCTGTAGTATTAAGGATTCTCTAGAAGGAATCAGTAAGCTCCTTTAGCTAAAGGAGCTCAGGATAAGGAGCTGAAAATCCCCCAAAGAAAAATTCTTATTTCCCCTGCACCCTTAATAGGGTTGGGGAACAGAAATGATCACACAAAAGTGCAGCGATCTGGCAAAAGAAGTTACCAAAGGAAAATTGCCTTGAGGGTCATATGGTTGTTCTTAATCATTTTCAATTTCCTTACAATGGTAAGGAAACATACTCAACCTGGTATAATATGAAGAATGAGGGAAGAAATACCTTTTACTTGAAAACCCAAACTAAATAAGGAATTTTGATTTTGTAACAGGAGAAACCTGAGCAATTACTGAGGCCTTGGCTACACTTGCAAGTTACAGTGCAATAAAGGAGCTCATGGTGCACTAGCTCACTACCCATCCACACCGGCAAGGCATGTAGAGCCCTCTGACTCCGCGGCTACAGCGCTGCTGGTACTCCACCTCGGCAAGTGGAATAACATTTGCTGCGCCCCCGCTGGAGCGCCGCAGCGCCAGTGTGGACGCCCTGGTCCTATAGTGCGCTCTGATCAGCCTCCAGAAGTGTCCCACAATGCCTGTGCTAGCCACTTTGGTCATCACTTTGAACTCTACTGCCCTGCCCTCAAGTGACCAACCATCAGACCCACCCTTTAAATTCTCTGGGAATTTTGAAAAATCCCTTCCTGTTTGCTCAGCCAGGCATGGAGTGCTATCAGTGAATCTTTCCAGGTGACCATGCCTCCATGCACCAGGCGAGCCCCAGTATGGAGCAATGGCAAGTTACTGGACCTCATCAGTGTTTGGGGGGAGGAATTACGATACCTTCAGGCAGATATCAAGGGACATGATAGAAAGGGGCCATGACCGGGACGCACTGCAGTGCAGGATTAAAGTGAAGGAGCTGCATAATGCCTACCACAAAGCCCACGAGGCAAACTGCCGCTCCGGTGCTGCCCCTGCGACTTGTCATTTCTACAAAAAGCTGGACGCGATACTTGGGGGTGAGCCCACCTCCACTCCGGGGACCACAATGGACACTTCAGAGCCCAGTGCAACAAGGCAGGAGGAGGAGGAGGAGCTGCAAAGCGGGAGCGAGGATGCTGAGGCGGAGGAAGACACCCCGGAATCCCTAGATGCATGCAGCCAGGAGCTGTTCTCAAGACTGGAGGAAAGTAGCCAGTCGCGGCGGCCGGTGCTTGGGGAAGGACAAACAACAGAGGAGGTTCCCGGGAAGCAGGTTTTATTTTGGAAAGGAAGTTATTCGGTGCGGGCTCTTGGAGCGAGGAGGGTTAGGGCTGCATACATGCCTAGATGCGGAATAG
Source organism: Emys orbicularis (assembly GCF_028017835.1). NCBI lineage: Eukaryota > Metazoa > Chordata > Testudines > Emydidae > Emys > Emys orbicularis. The sequence goes on along the minus strand of NC_088691.1, from coordinate 34,892,757 downwards.
GGCGTTGATGTGCTCTCTCACATCGCGGTAATCGGCCTCAGTGATCTCTTCAAAGGTCTCATCCAGAACTTGGGCAATGCGCTTGCGCATGTTTCTTGGGAGAGCCACTGTGGTCCTTGTTCGAGTCAGGCTAACTTGTCTGTACCACTGGGCCGAGAGGGGCGGGGAGACCATTGCTGCACACAGGCAAGCTGCATATGGGCCAGGGCGAAAGCCGCATTGCAGTAGAAGACCCTCCCTTGCTTCCCAGGTCATCCTCAGCAGCGAGATATCTTCCAGGACGAACTCCTGTGGAAAATGTGGGGACAGTGTTCAGTGTAGGGGCCCCCTGCTACTGTTGGCTCTCCCCAAGGCACAGAAATCCAGAGGACAGTACGGCTGTGAAACAATCAGGCATGCTTGACCCTGTGCTTACTCTCCATTTTGGGGCTCCCGTGGTTTAAGTGTGCTCGTTTTGGGACGGGCAAATTATGCTATTGTGTAGACTGTGCTTGCCCTTAAGTATGGGGGAATCATCGTTCTGTCTGGTGTGAACAATGCTGCCTCTGTTAAGTGTTGCATTTTGCCTTTACAGATGCAACCTTGAGATCTCAGCTGTCTGTGTTATCACCGGCCAAAAGACTCCAAAGAATCAGAAAAAGGCCACGTAGAAGCAAGGAAGACATGTTGCATGAAGTAATGCAGCATTCAAGTAATGAAAATCAAAAAGTGCAGGAGTGGCGGGAGAGTGAAAGGAGGGTCCACCAGCAGAATGCGGATCGCCAGCATCAAAGCACAGAGCGGCTGCTAAGCATCATGGAGCGTCAAGCAGACTCAATACAGGCGCTCGTAGCTATGCAGGTGGAGCACTACCACGCCTATCTCCCCCCCCCCCCTGCAGCCCTTGTCCCAAAACTCTTTCTCTTGTGCTCCCATTTCATCTCCAACCCACTTTCCCCATCATTCGGGTTTTACCGCCACCAGCTGCCTCCAACACCTGTAGCTTCACCACCCAGCCCTGAAAACTATGACCCTTACCCACTGCACTCAACCCCCATCACCATGCAGTATAGCCATCCTGGAGTGCAGCACTCATTGCACAGCACTCCAGACAGGACATACGCAAATCTGTGATTGTACCATTCCCCACCCCACCCCCTTGCCCTTTCTGTTTCCCAAGGAGTTGTGTCTCTTTTCAATAAATGAATTTTCTTTTCAATAAATGGATTTTTTGGCTTTGAAAACATTCTTTATTATTGCATAAAGTAAAAGATACCTTAGCCCAGGAAAGAAACAGGCACTGCAGGTCAGCGTAGCGAACACAGATTCCTACTAACATTGGAACCACTGCACTTCACTCCCATGCAGGGCACCAGACATGACTGGTGGCTTTCAGCCTCAAATTTCTGCCTCAAGGCATTCCTTATCCTTGCAGCCCCGTGCTGAGCCCCTCTAATAGCCCTGCTCTCTGGCTGTTCAAATTCAGCCTCCAGGTGTTGAACCTCCGAGTTCCATGCCTGAGTGAATCTTTCACCCTTCCCTTCACAAATATTATGGAGGGTACAGCACGCGGATATAACTACAAGGATGCGGTCATAGGCCAGGTCCAGCTTCCCATACAGAGAGCGCCAGCGGTCCTTTAAACGGCCAAAAGCACACTCCACAGACATTCTGCACTGGCTCAGCCTGTTGTTGAACCGCTCCTTGCTGCTGTCAAGGCTCCCTGTGTAGGGTTTCATGAGCCACGGCATTTAAGGGTAAGTGGGGTCTCCAAGGATAACAATGGGCATTTCGACTTCCCCTACGGTGATCTTCTGGTCTGGGAAAAAAGTCCCGGCTTGCAGCTTCCTGAACAGGCCAGTGTTCCGAAAGATGCATGCGTCATGCACCTTCTGGGCCAGCCTGCGTTAATGTCAATGAAACGCCACAGTGATCCACAAGCGCCTGGAGAGCCATCGAGAAATACCCCTTCCGATTAATGTACTCAGAGGCTAGGTGGGCTGGTGCCAGAATTGGAATATGTATGCCATCTATCACCCCTCCACAGTTAGGGAAACCCATTTGTGCAAAGCCAGCCACAATGTCATGCATGTTACCCAGAGTCACAGTTCTGAGCAGGATGCGATTAATGGCCGTGCAAACTTGCATCAACACGATTCCAACGGTCGACTTTCCCACTCCAAACTGGTTAGCGACCAATTGATAGCTGTTTGGAGTTGCCAGCTTCCAGATTGCAATAGCCACCCACTTCTCCACCATCAGGGCAGCTCTCAATCTCGTGTCCTTGCGCCGCAGGGTGGGGGCGAGCTCCTCACACAGTCCCATGAAAGTGGCTTTTCTCATCCAAAAGTTCTGCAGCCACTGTTCATCATCCCAGACTTGCATGACGATGTGATCCCACCACTCAGCACTTGTTTCCCGAGCTCAAAAGCGGCGTTCCACGGTGGTGAGCATGTCCGTGAATGCCACAAGCAAACTTGTGTCACATGCATTACTCGAGTCGATATAATCGTCGGAGCTCTCACTGTCACTTTGGATCATAAGGAATAACTCGACTGCCAAATGTGACGTACTGGCGAGACTCGTCAGCATACTCCTCAGCAGTTCGGGCTCTATTCCTTCAGACCAAAAGGGAAGACAGAACGCGCAGTACAAAAAACATTGAAAGATGGCACCAAATGTGGACGGAAGCAAAGGGAATGCTGGGATGCGAACCGATGCATGTTGGGACAGGACCCAGAATGCCCTGCATTCCATGCCCCCTTCCCACAAGCCACAGCGCTAGAATGGGAAGAGGTGCTCTGTGGGATAGCTGCCCATAATGCACCGCTCCCAATGCCGCTGCAAGTGCCGCAAATGCATCCATGCCAGTGCGCTTGCAGCTGTCAGTGTGGACAGACTGCAGTGCTTTCCCTACTGCGCTCTCCGAAGGTGGGTTTAACTCACAGCGCTCTACATTTGCAAGTGTAGCCATGCCCTGAATCTCTAAAGGAAACACATCCCCTTAAAGAAGAATGTTGCTCCTGACCCTTGCTTAGACAAGTACTTGGGAAGAAAACTATTATATAAGATAACATTTTCAAATGCATCTAAGTGACTTAGGAGCCTATGTCACATTTTCATAAGTGACAGGCCAAGTACATTGGAAACTTGTATCTGTATAGTAATGTTCCTTAGGGGTGTTACTTTAAAAAAAAAAATTCTATTCCAGCAAAAGCCTTAGTGTGCCTACTATAGTAGTAGTTGAGAAATGCTTTTGCCAGTATAGCTTATTTCACTCTGGGAGCCACTATAAGTGCAAAGCCAGAATTTAGCCCATTTAGTACATAAAACAGATCATCAGCAGTTTTTTGCCAATATGAGCTGCATCTATACTATGAGAGTTTGCTAACAATACAGGCAAACCTTTATTAGTGTAGACTAGCCTAAGGCAATTACGAGACTAAGTCCCATTGATTTTCAATTCAATATTCATTGTTTAAAATGGGATGTCTCTATATGAATCCTTTAAACCATTATAAGCTTCCGATGCATTGTTTTCATTCCCCTTACTGGTACCACTTTAGAGGTGGGGGAAGGCAGTCAAATGCCTCAATTTTAAGATTCTACTTAGAGGACAGGAAATACCTAACTGAAGTAAAGTAATGGCAGTGTTTGAATTTCTGAAATCAATATGCTGGCTGCTAGATGAAATGGGACACCAGATCAGAGAAAATTTTACATTTACAGTACAGCTCCCTCCATATTTTATTCCATTGAGATTTTACTTTCATCTTATAGAGTAATTCACTTAGCATGATCATGTTATTGGTCCAAAGCAAACTTCTAGAAGAATTTTGTATCTTTCAAAATTCACTTGTGCTTCGTGTGTACAAATTTAAATTCCTGTTAGGAGGGGATGGGGGCTAAGGGAAGAAAGCTTACAGCCAAAATGCAGCCAATTTATTACACATCTATAACTCATCAAAGTTGTTCTGATTATTTAGCTGTCAATTATTTACAAGAAGCTGTACCTTCAATACCTTCCTTTTCATGAGCTTATTTTCGCTAATGCCAATTGTTTAGTCAGGTGAAGAGGGGGGAAAAGGCAAGCATTGTGGGTAAATCATAACAACAACATGATGAGGATATGTGGCATGACTTAGTTTACCTAGATTAATCTGTAGCAATGTGGCTATTTTACTAAATTCTATATAATCTTAACGGAGAATGCCTAGCAGTGCATCTGTAAGGCATCCGTAACAATGGAGCCCTGGCCCAGTTAAGGCCTTTAAGTATTACAGTAATACAAATAATTGTGTCTTGTAAACTCTTGGGGCCAGATCCTCCCACCCTTTCTCATAACGTACAGTAAATTTCTCTGTGAACAGTCTCATGTTGGTCAATGGGGTGACTCAGCATAAGGATGGTAAAATCTAATCGCCTAGCCAGCTATATGGTTTCAATGTGTATGAACAAAAGCAATTTTGCTAGTTGACATTTCTTTCTGTTTTTTAATCATTAACTGTCCAAAATGGAGGTTGTAAAAAATTACTCACTGCAGTATTAGTTAATTGTTAGCTTTCAGAATGAAATTATACTTTGTGATTTTCCTTTAGATGAGAGAGGTCCTGATCCAAATAGCCCTGCAAATTCCAACTTCTAAAGCCACGTTGCTTTGGCAGCTGGCTTTCATGTCCTTCCCACTCTGAATTAGAGAAATGAGCTCATGAATTCGTCTCTGATATTGCTGATGGATCAAGGAGGGGCTTATTAGAGAAGAAAAAATAATACCAGCACTTTGCACTCCTGAAATGCCCTTCATCCAAAGATCATAAATGACTTAGCAAAATATATTGTAGGGGAGGTTTTAATGAATAGCTGCCAAAAGAAGTGGTTTAATGCTCCACCCTCCGAATGAAAAGCATGTACTTTTAGTGGAGTGATAAAAGCACATATAAAAGATGATCATGGACATAAAGGCTAAGTAAAATGGTCTCCAATGTTGCACATGCATTCAATTATGGGTGCTATTTTATGGGTATGAATAACTGTAGTTAGAAATAATACGAACATATGGATGGCCATTCTGGTTCAGACCAAAGGTTAAGGCTAAGATTATGGTTGTCGGAATCCATGACATTTCTTGCTTCAGCCACGGGGCGGTAGGGCTGGAGCTGTCAGCGGCCCTGGCAGCTCCCAGCCGCTGTGGAGGGACCCAGAGCTCTGAGTCACGAGCCCGAGAGCTCCCAGTGTTTTAATCTCTCCACATATGGAAGCTGTTCCATATCCCTAATCATTTTTGTTGCCCTTCCTTATTTTCCATTTCTAATATATCTTTTCTGAGATGGGGTGATCAGAACTGCACATAGTATTCAAGGTGTGGGTGTACCATGGATTTATATAATGGCATTATAATATTTACTGTCTTATTATCTATTCATTTTCTAGTGGTTCTTAACATTCTGTTAGCTTTTTTGACTGCTGCTGCAGATTGAGCAGATGTTTTGAGAGAACAATCCACAGTGATTCCAAGATCTTTTTGAGTGGTAACAGTTAATTTAGTCTCCATCATTTTGTGTGTATAGTTGGGATTATGTTTTCCAATATGCATTACTTTATATTTATCAACATTGAATTTCATCTGCCACTTTCTTGTCCTGTCACCCAGCTGTGTGAGATCCCTGTGGAACTCATTGCAGTCACTTTTGATCTTAATTAATTTGTATAACTTCACCACCTCACCTTTTATCCTTTTCCAGATAATTTATGAATATGTTGAACAGCACTGGTTCCAGTACCCCGCTATTTATCTCTCTCCACTGTGAACATTTTTGTTTAAATTATTGAATTTAAAGGCCAGATTCTGCCTTGTTCTTAGATGGGTGGTGAACCTGGGGAGGGCATAAAAAACTTATTCCAGCCCCTACACAGTCCATCTAAGGACCAGGCAAGGGACTGCTCCTGAGGGCACATGGCAGGACAGAGGAGCTGGAAAAGAGGTAAGACCCCCTATTACCCACTGGGCAGGGAATGTGGGAGGGTTGGTGGGGAAGATAAATTAACTGTATCCCACCAAGGGTTATATAAGTGGGTGCAAAGACGCTGCATGATTGGCAGAACAGGAAGACATTCTTCCTGCAGAGCCTTTCTCTGGGCCAGTGCAGCTCTGTACTACTCCTCACTATTCATTTGGTGCAATTGGCACACTATATCCCAAGGCACATTACCTGGTGTCCTGGCCCAAGCAATCAGGTGTCTTATTTATAATGAGGCAAAATGAAAATAAAGAACAATTATGAGAAAAGTGTACTCTTTTGATGATGTTCCATGGAATTGCATACGCTTATGCCTGATATGATGTTGGATGTGGCTTTTCAACAGTGAGGGAAAGCCAGCCTAAAGAAAGAAACCCTATAAAACATGATGGGGATGTGGTCAGCTGAGAGGAACAACCTTCTCCTACCAAGTCACAAGTGGGCAGTTGTGAGTCGATATTTGAGTGAAAAAATCAGTATTGCAGTCAGGGGTGACTCTAGGCACCAGCTAACCAAGCAGGTGCTTGGGGCGGCAAAATATATGGGGCGGCAAAATATATGGGGTGGAATAATGCTGGGGCTCCAGCTCAAACCTGAGGCAGAGTCTTGGGCTGGATCCTGACCACCCCGGGGGGGCGGTAAACAGCTTGTTGTTCTGCCGCCAGGGTGTGGCGGGGCAGAGAGCCGGCTAAGTGGGGAGCGTGTCCCTGCCGCTCTCCCATGGGCAGCAGCAACCCCCCCTCAGGCGGGAGCTGGTAGCGCAACCCTGCCCCAGCTGCAGAGGACGGGCTGCTCCTCCTCGGCTTGTCCCCGCCGCTGCAAGCCGAGGAGGAGCGGCCCGTCTTCTGCAGCCAGGGCAGGGCTGCGCTACCATCTCCTGCCTGGGGGGTGGAGGGTGGCTGGTGACCACGGGAGAGTGGCGGGGATAAGCCGAGGAGCAGCGGCCCGTCCCCTACAATCCATCCAAAGATTTACTACTTCAGCTGAAGAGTCCAGAAACAAAGAACTGTTATCCAAATCTAAAACTGAAGAATAATTATTGGAAGGTGGAGAGACTGACATAGGATTGGATCCAAGTACATGGCCGACAATAATTACTGATGCAATGCGAATGATTATTGTGAAAAAAGGTCCTTCAAAACGAGATCCTACATTTGAATATCCATTTAATGAGTCGCATCATCGATTTATGCCATCCAGTATGAAGAAAAAAATTAAAAATGGGGAACAAATTAATAGATCGTGGTTAGTGTATTCACGGACCAAAGATATAGTTTTTTGTTTTTGCTGCAAACTGTTCTGTAACTCGGACATTCTTCTGGCAACTGCAGGTTTTAATGACTGGCTAAATTTGCATCAGCATTTGAAAGACCATGAAACATCAAAAAATCATTTACGCTCATTGACAAATTGGATTGAGCTGTCAAACAGATTACGTTCCGGTACAACAATCGATGTGGTACAGCAATGACAACTACATTCAGAAATTCTACGTTGGCAAGCGGTGTTGGAACGTTTACTGGCAATCATTAATTTCCTAGCCGAACAGTGCCTCGCATTCCGTGGATCCTTGGATATTTTACATAAGAATAACAATGGAAATTTCTTAAAATTGGTTGAGTTACTGGCAAAATTTGATAATGTTATGGCTGAGCATGTACGGAGAGTGAAAGTTGGAGAGATTCACACCCATTATTTGGGTAAAAATACACAAAATGAGATAATAGAATTAATTTCTAATGGCGTGCGTAATGAAATTTTATCGAATTTGAAACATGCCAAATATTACTCAATTATAGTTGATTGTACTCAAGATCTGAGCAAAACTGAGCAAATGTCAATAGTTTTACAATTTCTGAAAATTGTTGAAAATGCAGAAGTGAAAATTTGTGAACACTTTCTTGAATTTATACCAGTGAACGAAACTACTGGGAAAGTCCTCACAGATGTAATTCTACAGAGATTGGAACACTGTGAAATACCTTTAGAAAATATGCGCGGCCAAGGGTACGATAACGGCTCAAACATGCAAGGACGACATGCAGGTGTACAGCAAAGAATATTGAATTTAAACAAATCGAGCTTTTCTCATTCCTTGCCATGCGCATTTGCTCAATCTGGTTGTCAGTGATGCTGCCAAATCATCTAAAGATGCCGTTTCATATTTTACCACAGTGCAAGCAATTTACAACTTTTTTAGTGCTTCCACACACCGTTGGGCAGTCCTGAAGAAGCATCTTGAACAAAAACTCACACTTAAACCTCTAAGTCAAACTAGATGGGAAAGCAAGATAGACGCTATTAGACCATTCCGATATTCATCAGGAGAGATTTACAATGCACTATTCAAAATAAGCCAGGACTTGTCGTATGATCCTTCATTTCGACATGAAGCTGAAACATTGGCTCAGAAAATGATGCAGTTTCAATTTTCATGTTGCACGGTTATTTGGCATAATATTCTAAATCAAATTAATTGGACCAGCAAAGTTATGCAGAACATAACCATAGACATATCCGAAGCAAAGACGATTTTGAATAAAACGCTGGAATATTTTAAAAAAATACCATTCAGATGAAGGATTTGAAGAAACTGTCAAAGAAGCAACAACAATAGCAGAGGATCTTGATTTTGAACCGACGTTTGAACCTCAACAATTAATTCGTCCTCGGAAAAAAACAAGACAGTTTTGTTATGAGGCTCATGATGATCCTATTATCGATCCAAACGAAAAGTTTAAAGTTGAATGTTTCTATTGTATTTTGGAGGTAGCTATAACTTCCATTGAAGAAAGATTTTGTCAGTTGCATGGTCATTGTGAAACTTTTACGATATTGGAAATATTAAAAATCAGTTTTCCAAAGAAGACCTCATGAAGCACTGCCAAGACCTACATTTAGCGCTCAGTACTGATAACGCTGCTGACATTGATGCAGTAGAATTGTATGATGAATTAATAGCTTTATCTGAGCTAATAAGTCCTAAAACTTCTCCTCTAAAAGTATTAGAATTTATAGCAAGAAATGATTTTTTCACTCCAAACACTGCTATAGCATTACGCATTCTTTTAACATTACCAGTATCAGTGGCTTCTGCTGAGCGCAGTTTCTCAAAACTGAAATTACTAAAAAATTATTTGAGGCCCACCATGTCTCAAAATCATTTGTCTGGACTCGCATTAATTTCAATTGAAAGTACTATTGCAAAAAAATTAGATTTCACTGACTTATTAAAAGACTACACAAGTGTAAAAACCAGAAAAATTCAGTTCATATAAATTCTTTTAATTTATAAGAAACTGGAAGGCACTAACGTTTTTCATTACAGTGTATAGTTGAACTCAAATTGTTTGTAATTGTGTTTTTGTTAAAATTAAATGACTACGCAAGTATAAAAACCAGAAAAATTCAGTTCATATAAATTCTTTTAATTTATGAGAAACTGGAAGACACTAACATTTTTCATTACAGTGTATAGTTGAACTCAAATTGTTTGTAATTGTGTTTTTGTTAAAATTAAATGTTAAAATTACACTAGTAGGAAATTGTTTTATTTCACTAACTACAAATTCTCTGTTTTCATTTTTTTTTAATTTTAAACAGTCAAAACAAAACTGCAAAGTGCAAACATGTTTAAACGCCAAAAAAAAAAAAAACCGCGCGGGGGTGAGGGGGCAGCCAAAAAATTTTTTGCTTGGGGCAGCAAAAAACCTAGAGCCGGCCCTGATTGCAGTACACCACAAGCACTCAAGAATCATGAGTCAGGCCCAAAAAATCAAAAGATTTGCTTTAAAAATTATGAGTTTAAAAAATAATAATATTTGGGATTCTTCTGTTTATTGAGCCTTTAGGATTAATGTTTTCAAGCTGTTCTCTGTAATCATGGGGGCTAGAAACTTTTTTAAAAAGAAAGCTGAAATTCTAGCAAAAGAACATGATGCCAGGAGATGGGACTTTCAGAAAAATGCCAAATACTACAAAACTCACAGTAAAATCATGAGAGTTGGCAACACTGGTAAAGAAACATTGTCTATATACCACACAACTGCTACAGTTTATTGAATCATGGAACCATCTAAACTAAAACCTTTATGCAAAATTGTACATTTTACTAATGTCTCCTGCAGTTATTTCGGTGTTTTGCCAGATTATTTGCTACGTTTAAGTGCTTTATCACAGTAATTGCTTGTTCTCAAGGACTACTACAATGAAATAATAGCATTCATAAAGTCACTTAGAAGTCAAAAGTAAATAAGAGTTGAACTGAAGTAATTAGACCATGTAATATAAATGATTAATCCATTAGAGTTCACAGCAAAGGTAAGAAGCTGATATTACATGTACAATATTGCTAATGGAGAATGGATCTAAACATTTTAATTAGATGGAATTAAGTGGCCACCCCTCTTAATTAGAATGAAGACAGAATTTAAAGTAAATCAGAGGGAAAACCAATTTAAAAAATAGCAATATAAACCTCCCCCTCCCCCTCTTCTGAGCAGTCCTACATCCTGACTGGATCTCTCCATTTGTTTTCTTTATGTCCCTGCTGCCCTCAACACCATTCAGGCCAAGCACCTTCTTTCAGCTGAGGATGACTGGGCAAGATTCACTTTAGAGCCTTCACTGCCGCTTCTCACTCAGCCAGAAGGGTTATTGTTGAAGCTGAAACACACACCCCTTCAGGAGCTGAGCATGCCAATTTCCTTACCACTGTAGGCACTGGCCAGCCATAAGAGTGAGATGGAAATAAAAAGAGAACAGAATTGCTCACTGTCAGACCACTAAGTTACCCACAATAAAACATTTATTTCACCATTATTCTGGACAATAAGGAGACACAAGTTATTGACATACATGTATCTACCCTTTACCCATTTATACTTTATCTTGGTAGTCTGTAGTATCTGTGATAGTATCAAAGATCTGGGAAGATCATTTCAAAGGGAAAAGTCTCTCAATAAACAGCAAAACATAAAGCTCTACTCTAGCTGTATGCAGAACCTTAGCATTGCCCAAGATACTAGGATTGCACATCAACTTTAGCCCCAAAATATCACAATTTTAGACTCATTTCTAAAGAGAAAAGCTTGTTCATTTGAGGAACACAAGTCACCTCTGAATATTAAGATTCTTAATGCAGTTTGGCATTAACATAACAAATCACACTTCTCCCACAATCTTACTAGGATCCATGTAGAAACCATGGCAACTATCTTGATGTACAAATTTTATTCTCACAAAAACACACCACAGAGTACTGCAAGGATTGCTATCTAGACATTCTTAGAGCTGCAATCACTTTTTAGCTGTCGCCTCATAATATTAGTAATTGGAGTTTAGCTATATTATACCAATCAAGCAATAACAAAAAAGAAACTGTTGCTAATATCGGGTCTTCTGTGCTTTCTATGTCAAGATATCCAGTAGTGATTAATAATATAGCTGTCTCAAGTAACTGAGTAATTAATTACACTAGTTTGAATTTTACTGAATAAAGTCAGGTAGCAGACTTTCACAACCTGGTCTTCCTTTCTTCTTATGCTTATGGGCACAAAGGATGCATGTAATTAAGATCATTTAGATAACTAAATCATAACTAATAACTTTGAACAGTATTAATCATCCAGTTTTGAGAGGCCTGCTGCACTTTAGAGATCTCTTCAGCACATCTATCACCTCAGTGTACCTAAACATTTTCCCAAGCACTGCAGTTTTTCCAGGATGCTATTTAAAATACACTGAGGAGAACATCACTGTCCTAAATAAACTCTTCCATTGCTCCCCGCTAACAAAGAGAATGCCCTGCCTGTAAGAAAGAGGCTAGGGCATTCTCTGTGGGATAAATAACTGCAAGTTCCCACTCACAGAGTTTCAACTGCGTGGATGGGATAGGAAGGGGAAGATACAGTTTGATCTCCATAGTCCTGCAGAAACAATGTGTGGACTCACTCGGAAAACTTGTGGAGTTCAGGAGTTCTGCAGAGCCTATTGTCTCATCCACATTGTCTTCCAGTTCACTAGATAGCAATACCACCTATTCTACTGCTGTTCCTGGACCTCCCCCTGCTTCAGGGGGATAGGGGCTTACATAGTTACATGGTTCTCTGACAAACTCAACCATGTTCAGGAATAGATTTGTTGAAAGTCACAAACCTTCTAAGTGAACCTTTGTCCAAGGTCATTGTTTTGCATCAAAATTTTACAAAATGCATGACATGGTATGATTTCCACATGAAACCAAGAGAAACTGGACATGTTTTGTTCAAAATTCAAAGCAAAATGTGGGGGTTTGCAAATCCAGGGAGACTGAAACCCAAAAACAAGCATTTATATTTGCATACACACATCATCATCATATCTCACACAAGTTTATTTGTAATTACTGTTTCAGCTGTGTATTTAGACAAGATATTTTTTCATATTAGGGGGCATATTTTGGTGCTCAGTACAATCTTCCAATTTTATGCATCTAATATACTATTTAAAATATAAAGCTGTATTTCTGAGTGCACAAAATTATATTTGGAATTCCACAAAGTTAGAACCTTTGTTTCTCTGTGACTTCTGAAAGTATTATTCTTAATACACACAGCTTGTTTGGTTTCCTACATATATGACACCTTTGAATTTAATTTACATGAGATGAGAAATCTCATTTGAATAATACAGTGTAGAGTCTTAATAAAGTGCAAAGTGTGAACATATAAACTGGGACATCTTTACTTCATACTGGGTCTCCAGGCCTATAACCATCATTACAGACTAAAAAATCTGTTTTGTCTATCTTTCATAAACAACCGATGTCAGGTTGTTACACTACTGTTGTTAGTAGTGAATAACAGCATATTATTATATTGTGTATATTATATTATATATAGTGAATAACAGCATATTAATAACACCTCACAAGTACTTAAAAATAGAAATAAACATACTCTTTATTTCTTACTATCTCTAGGGAGAAATAATGTGATTATTGTCTAGTGGTTTTATTTGTCTGTGATGTACATGTGTGAAAATTGAGGGGTGCACTCGTGTAAATTCTATTTCAATATAGGCACCAATTAAAACAGAGTATTTAACTGTCATAACTATAAAGGGAAGGGTGACAGCTCTCCTGTGTACAGTGCTATGGAATCCCTCCTAGCCAGAGACTCCAAATCCTTTTACCTGTAAAGGGTTAAGAAGCTCGGGTAACCTGGCTGACACCTGACCCCAAGGACCAATAAGGGGACAAGATACTTTCAAATCTTGGGGGGGGAAAGGCTTTTGTGTGTGTCCTTTGTTTAAGGGGTTGTTCGCTCTTGGGACTGAGAGGGACCAGACATCAATCCAGGTTCTCCCCATCTTTCTAAACAAGTCTCTCTTATTTCAAAATTGTAAGTAAAAGCCAGGCAAGGCGTCTTAGATTTACTTTGTTTTCTCAACTTGTAAATGTACCTTTTACTAGAGTGCTTATCTTTGTTTGCTACACTCTGAACCTAAGACAGAGGGGAGTCCTCTAAGCTCTTTAAGTTTGATTACCCTGTAAAGTTATTTTCCATACTGATTTTACAGAGATGATTTTTACCTTTTTCTTTAATTAAAAGCCTTCTTTTTAAGAACCTGATTGATCTCTCCTTGTTTTAAGATCCAAAAGGGGTTTGGATCTGTATTCACCAGGAGTTGGTGAAAGGAAGGAGGGGGGAAGGGTCAATTTCTCCTTATTTAAGATCCAAGGAGTTTGGATCTGTATTCACCAGGGAATTGGTGAAGGTCTCTCAAGGCTACCCAGGAAAGGGAATTAGCTTTGGGATGGTGGCAGCGGACCAGAACTAAGCTGGTAGTTAAGCTTAGAAGTCTTCATGCAGGCCCCTACATTTGTACCCTAAAGTTCAAAGTAGGGATACAGCCTTGACATTAACGATTTCACTATTGTTCCCCCACTGCAATTTCTGTACACTAGCGCAATATATTGGCACTTTTGCCAGGCGCTGATTTCCCATTCCATTGGAATGTTGGTACTTTAATTACAATGTACTGGATACATGGGGCATTATTGCACATAGGTTCAAAATTGGGTAGGTGATTGATTTTTTGTTTTGTGAGAGACTAAATGGATCATTACTTAATCTGTGGAAAGCTGTGAGTGGCTGAAATGTTATGGTTTTGCTTTTCTGATTCCTACTACAGAAACCTCAGAAGGCTTTGACTCAAAGATTCTTTTCCCTTTGTATTTAATTGTCCTATATCCTGGAGTTCTTTGGGGCTTCTAGTTATCATATGTCACTGTCTTTTCTTCCAGATGACTTGGTACAGAGTCTAGTCAGCACTTTCCCCTAGGATGCTATCAGATCCCAGAAAGGTCCCTCAATGTTGCACCCCTTTGGCAAATTATTTCAGGCTTGTCTTGGATTGAGATCATGATTCAATTATGATTTGGAGTCTGTGGGTCAAACATACTCCTGGTCTGCCCAGCAAAGAGAGTTGCCTCCCTGACTGGTTTCCATTGGTTCAACACTTTACAGGACTGCTGACATTATAATGAGCAACTAGTTTATAATGGACAACTACTATAAAACACATATAGACATTGGGCCTTAAGGCTGTAGCTTTACATTGAACCATGTGATTTTGGTTCATTCTGTGTCTACTTCAAGTTTTTAAACAAGAATTAATAATTTCCAAACAAATATTGCTACAGCTTTTTTGGATAGATCCCAAACTCTGTAGAAAAATCTTATACTCTCAGTTATAGGTTACCCTTTTTAACAGCCCTTGTGGTGAGTGAAAATCTGTTTCTCTTCTAAATGTATATTTCTGGTTCAAGTCAGTAAGGAGAAAGTGAATTACAAATGGATTATATTAAAAAGATTTCTTGCCTTGCTTGAACTGTTTTTGCTACTCCAAAATAATTAAAAATTCTCAGGAGAATAGCTGAATTTCTTTAGTCTTCTTACTGTTGGCATAGTCTGCCAGTGGGGCAAATGATTGCAGAGGTGTAATTGAACTAATCAAAATAAGGCCAGAGCTTTTATCAAGCCTGTTTTCTATTATGGATTACAGCACCATTTGATCTGTGAATTCCTAATGTTCAGTGCTACATTTTTTTGGTGTTTTGTTTGTTTGTTTTTTAGGAAAAAGTCATGCAAGAGTGTTCAACTTGCAACTGCACAATGACATTTCAGTTAATTTAAACAGAGCTAATAGCTTTATCTGTCTTTCAGATCTGTCTCCCAGAAGATACGACTATTTTCTGAACAGTGGAAGCCCTGGAGAAGAACCCTTTAGCCCCATCATCCTTCTAAATCCTTATAGGAAGAAATTTACAATACTGTGCTGAACTCTGACTTTTGCTTACAAAGCCTACAAGAGAACAGTGAACAGTCGCTGCTTGATTAGGGGTTAGTTCTTCACCATCTCAGCTCAAATAGAATGACCCTTAATAGCATTCTCTTTCCCTGCACAGATAACTATTCTCTGCTGTGTAAGTTACTGTCTTACAGAATGCTTACAGAGAAAGGAAGAAACTAACAAATAGAAGGAATGTATGCAAGCTATTACCATGGTGAAGCATGATAAGACCATAAAAGGGAGCATTTGGGGACATGTGGAAACACTTTCAAAGGACTTCCATAATTGCACCTGAAATATCTGTAATCACATATCATGTGTATGTTTAATTATCACGGTGGAGAAATGTCTTCAAAATACCCATTTGTGCATGACCCATTGTGCATGCAAAAAACTCACACTTGACACACAAACAGGAAAACTGTGCTCTTAACCTGTTTGTGTGTTCAATTTAGCTAAGGTGTTTACACAAATAGATGCTTGTTTGCATGCTCAAATAAGGATTTTTAACAGCAAACATTTTAACTCACTTATAAGGCAGGAGCAATTAAGGAAGCCTTAAAAAAGTTACCAGCAAGGACATAGCAAATACAAATGGAGATTAAATTTTCAAAGCTTTTTTTATTCTTTATTCACCAAAAAAGACACAAATAAAACAGAGAAAAAGAGTGCTGAAAATAAAATATTATTAATATAGTTTGGCTCATCAGCCCCGTGAACTCTAAAACTTGTCTTTATCAATCCAATTCTATTTCTCAAACGCCCATCTTATTGTCATTTGACTATGCCAGGAGATTGATCAACGAGTCAATTACTGTTTATTATCCTCCTGCCACGGCTATTGTCCTTCATCAAAATGTATGAACATCAATAAATAACGGTGAAATAGAATTAACCTGGCATGCCAGAGGGGTGGTTGCAGCATTAAATGATAGCTGCAGTAGACTGTGATTATCATTTCACTGCAGGGAAGCACAGCTGTGTTCTGCTGTTAGAGTAACATTCACAACCATGGAATAAATCGGAATCAGTGTTGGAAACCCTGACTCAAATGCATCTAGCATGAACTAACCACCCAAGAGCACAGAAATGGCTCTCTCACTTTCCTACATGAAAGATAACAGCAAACTCATCTGTGTTTATCATCTTGGAAACCTCTCCCTTCAACTATCTTTTATTTTCTTAGACCAAATCCATCTCTTCAATATTTTTCCCTGCTTCACACTTTTGGGGACCTTAAAGTAAAGCAATATTTATATTATATTTTATTTACTTTTATAAAACATTACCACAAATATGAACTGTTCTCATACAGGTGGACAATACTGTATTATATACTAAAGTATCTTTTGTTATGTCAAAGCATATTACTCACATGTACAAATTAAGCCATATGCCCCTAGGAAGAATGCAAGTAGTGTGACAGCCATTTTATAAATAAGACATAGACAGGTTTAGTGATGGTCCCAAGGTGAATAAGGTAAAAATGGTGAATAAGTGGAATTGCCCAACATTCCCAACTCCAGTCCTCTGCTCCAATATCCAATCTATACTTCCTTCTGATTGAGTCAGCCTAATGTATCAGACTATAGCCTGGTTTCACAAGCCAGTAGTGAATTTCCACTTTCTCAACTGTAATGTTTGGATACTTGGAACAGATCCATGTTTGCACTAATTAATACTGCAGCAAAAAGAGTATATCCATGTGTTTGACCTGAATTTCAATCTCTTTGAAGACATAACATTACAGGAGACACACATAAATGAACTACCATCACGGGAAATACAAATGAGTTCACCCTTTAGTGAGTTGGAATTACCTGTGTTCAGGGTTCTAAAAGTGGAACATGGACTTGGAGGTTACAGAGCAAAAGGGAGACCCAGCATTCTTTAACATTTATCCTACTTGGATCAAAGGGACTGGAATATAAGGCCTGTAAGAATGATTTGGAAATGGTATAAAAGAGAATGTTAATGTATAGTCCTCCAGTTCTGTTTTACTTCAAAAAAGGGAGTTGGCTTATTGTAAAGTACAGTTAATCACAATGAGGAAATGACAACATCAGGGCCGGCACTTCCATTTAGGCGACCTAGGCGGTTGCCTAGGGCCCCAGGATTTGGGGGGGTGGCAATTCAGCAGCGGGGGGTCCTTCCACACTCCGGGTCTTCGGCGGCAAATCTGCGGCAGGTCCTTCACTCGCTCTGGGACCCGCCGCCGAAGTGCCCCGAAGACCGAGAGCGCGGAAGGACCCCCCCGCCGCAGAATTGCCGACGACGACTGGGAGCGCGGAAGGACCCCTGCCTAGGGCGGCAAAAACCCTGGCGCCGCTCCTGGACAACATCATGGCACTACTGTGACAGTCACAAGGCTGCTAAACCCTAAACTCTGTGAGCCATCTGTGATTCCAGTATGCTGCACTAGAATCAAAGTAGCTAGTCAGCATGTTCCAAGTCCCTATATGCATGCATGTTTCCAGGGAGAGATCCTGAAGAAGAGTAGGGTGGCTCATGAGTACTATGATGCTGGAGGTTTGGGAAGTAATAGTACAGGCTTATCCTCCTTGGGCTACTCTTTTTTTTCTTTACGGGAAGGAGACTCTTAAAAATTCATAAAGGGTTGTCCCTCCCTGAGAGTGGAGGCAGTTTGGGAATGTGTGTGGAGGGTGGGTGTGGAGGCTCTGAACATGACTCCTGTGCTGAGCATTAGCATCACAGCTAGCTGACAGCACATGCACAGAACTACCATGGTGGTAGCAGCAGCTTTGCAGTCACAAAAAGTACCATAACAATGGGCTTGAATCCCGGATCCAAAACCACCCCGAAGTATGGGAAAATTTAGGTTCAGATCCTAGTCACTGTAAATTACATGTATATTACAATTTAGTTTCCCTATTTTGTAGCTTGTGTTCCAAAATATATCACCCCAACCTTTGGTGAACTTTGGAGGAGAAGAAATTAAGCACAGAAGAGAAATCATGTTGCAACATGTGGCAGACATTTAGAGAAATCATTTGGGCACAAAAATCATTGTGATGATTATATAAAATACCCCTCCCCCCACTCCCCTGAGAGGCGGTGAGTTGAATGCTGCTTTAATGAGTTGATGGTGAAATCTTTATAGACTCATAGATTTTAAGGTCAGAAGGGACCATCGTGATCATATAGTCTGATCTCCACTTGGACAATACAGGTTACAGAACCTCACCCACCCACCCCTAACCTCTGGCTGAGTTACTAAAGTCCTGAAATCATGGTTTAAAGACTTCAAGTTACAGAGAATTCACTATTTACACTAGTTTAAGCCTGCAGGTAACCCGTGCCTGATGTTACAGAGGAAGGCAAAAAAAACCCAGAGTCTCTGCTAATTTGACCTGGGGGGAAATTCCTTCCCGACCACAAATATAGTGATCAGTTAGACCCGAGCATGTGGACAAGACCCAGGAAATAATTCTCTGTAGTAATTCAGAGCCCTCCCGTCTAGTGTCCTGTGTCTGGCTGTTGCAGATTTTTGCTACTGGCAATCACTGATGGGTAGGTTGGATGGATGCGTGCGCTAGAGAGGAAGCAGATGCGCTGTACTGTGCAGTCTCTGTTTGCATTATAGTATGTCAGCTTATGTCCAAGCCAGTCTGCCTATGGAGGAGGAAATGACATCAGAGAGCAGGTGAGGTTGAGGTTATATAGGGTCATGAAACTGAAGACCTGTAGCTTGACTATAATCCAGTAAAATACAATAGGCTCAGTGAGGACCGTGAGATGGTTGGAAGGGGAAGATGACTTTCGCAGCAGGATAATGAGAATTACCATGCAGATAGTACTGTGAAATTACACCTCCTGGAGCTCTAACTTGTATTGGATTAAACTTGATTACTTCAGTAACTTAACTAAATCATGTGAAATGTGCCATGTGCTATTTTGTCAGATGAATACATAATTTCTGATTGATTTATGTCTTTAAAGATTGAAATTGGCATCATTTTTGGAGGGGCTTCTTGCCATAAAGATAACTCTAAAATCCCAGAGCATATGGCAAAATTTAGATTCCTTCCTCCTTATTAGTGTTCTCATTTGGCATAATTTGTCATTTTCTGATTACTTTAATAGCAGAGAAGTCCTAATTCAGCATGCATAATTTTTCAGCAAGGCCCCGGCATAATTTAAGCACACAAGGTCAATGGGACTACTCTGGGGCTTAAAGTTATGCAAAGGCCTAAATACCTTGCTAAATTGGGGCCACATTCATAAAATTATTTACATATGATTCTCCTTTCCACTGAAACAATCAGACCAAACCTTCTAAGCAGATTTCCACTTGCTTTAGTGACAAAGGTAAAATGGAAGAAGAAAAAAACTAGTCTTTGCTGATGCAATGTAATATATTTTGGGGTGTAACTCACAAACTGTTACAAAAACATCCTTAACATATTGTGTATGTCAAAAATAATTTGCATAAGCAATGGATGCAACTTGAAATATTGCCTGGCACATTTAAGAAGATCTTTTGAAAAAGTGGTTCTTCAAGACCTGCACATGCTTTATAGGAAACTTTGTGGGTGGAAAAATTGATCCCACTGATTATTCCTCACTTGAAGTCTGCAAACTGCATACCATCAGATTAGGCCTGAATAAAGACTGGGAGTGGTTGGGTCATTACAAAACCTAAACTTAATTTCCCCAATACTAATTTCTTCCTACTGTTACTCACACATTCTTGTCAACTGTCTGTAATGGGCCACTCTCTTACCACTTCAAAAGTTATTTTTCCTCCCTTGGTAACCTGCTTAATTGATTTATCTCGTTAGACTGACCTCACACTTGGTAAAGCACCCCCATCCTTTCATGTATTTATACCTGCTCCTGTATTTTTCACTTCATGCATCTGATGAAGTGGGTTCTAGCCCATGAAAGCTTATGCCCAAATAAATTTGTTAGTTTCTAAGGTGCCAGAAGGACTCCTCATTGTTTTTGCTGATACAGACTAACACGGCTACCACTCTGAAACCTTCAGCTCTCAGTACACAGGCGCATCTCCCATCGACTTCAATGAGAATTGTGCTCATATATCAGAGGGCTGAATTTGGTCTATTATCCTCCATTTGTGCCACTACAGTTGTTGCCGTTGAGAAATATTTATGATGTTACAGAGAGAGATTTTATTACTACAAATGCTAAACTGCAGGACTTCATGAACTGTTCAGAAACTAAGATCTTATTTAAATCAATGTAGTCTATATAATTTTTTAAAAATAAGAAATAACCACAATAGCAGTCTTGTGCTTTGTTTCTACTTTTTTTTCCAGTTTTCTATGAGGTAAGAGCAGTTCATTAGGAAAACAGACTAAGAGATGAATTTATTATAATGAGTGAGTAGCCATACTGAGAAACAAAAACAAAGAAAATCCTATATTGTTGTTGTTAGGGGTGAGGGGCAGGGAGATTTGTGCCTCCAAGAGATACTATTTAGTACCAGGCATTCAAGCTACATGACTATAAATTAGATAATTTAATCAAATACTCTTGGTACAGCTCATGCTAAAAATTAACCTGTAAATCACAGCATTTATATATTCCATTGTTTGCAGTGTTGTTGTAGCCATGTTGGTCTCAGGATATGAGAAAGACAAGGTGGGTCAGGTAATACCTTTTATTGGATCAACTTTCGTTGGTGGAAGAGAAAAACTTTCGAGCTTCCCAGAGCTCTTCTTCAGGTCTGGAAGAGGTAACCAGAGGAAGAGGTGTCACATCTAAATACAAGGTAGGACAGATTGTTAAGCATAAAGGATTAACACACATTGCAAGAAACCACTTAAAATGAAGTGGGCAAGTAATACCTCTGCAGTCATGAATAAAGGAGGTTTAGTAGGTTACATATAGTTGTAAAGAGCCTGTGGCAGGGTGGACTAGGCCCTGCTGGAGGCCTCACAACCCTGCATCACCCTGTCCCAGAATAGAGCAGCGAGAAGTCCTCCAGCAGCCAATCCGGGGCCAGAAGAGCCCTACAGAAGACAAGCAGCAGAGCAGAGAAGTTCAGTTGCTGTCTGGAGCTCAATGAGGGAGGACTGAATGCCTGGCTGGTCGGCTGGATGAGCAGCAGGACTGTGGAAAGATCACTGCAGAGAGCTCACCAGGCAGAACTGAGCCCAGGGAAGGCTGGCAAAGAGCCTGGCTGGATGGATGAGCAGCAGGACGATCAAAAGGCCAGTGTGGGCAGGCTGAGCCCAGGGGACTGAACTTGGCCAGACCAGACAAGGATACCGAAATGGGCCCTGCAGTTCTGGTTGCAGACTGAGCCCAGGGAGGGTTGATGAAAGGCACCAGCTCAGGGTACCGAGATGGGCCCCGGCTTGGTGGTTGAAGAAGGCCGTGCCTCTGGGAAGAATCCTAAAAGCTACAGCCCCATACCAGGGCCACGATAAGAACTTGGGATTGTATATCCCGGAAGGGGGGGCAGTGTATGTGGCTCAGCTGAATCACTGAAGACCCGCTGAGAGAACCATTGGCTGGGGTGGCACTCGTGAGAGGCGGGTGCCACCCCAATATAAGAACTAAAATCAAAAGCAGGCTCACACCCAACCAAGAAAAGGGGGCCATCCACAAGAGGTGGGTGCTCCCCCATGAAAAAGAACTGTATGAGGGCACTATCGGCCAAAGAAAGGGGGCGCTCGCGAAAGGTGAGTGCCGATCCCGTTACAGACCCATAAAACTAATGTCTACATTGAGACCATGATTGTTAGTGTCTAGCAGAGTTATGGATTTAAGTTCCCAGGCTCGTCTTCAGAAGGTGTTAGGCAGGTTTCCTTGGAGGATGAGGACTGATTGGTCAGATATGGAGTGATCCCTTTGTGAAAATTGTTCACAAGGTATTTTTGTCTTTTTCCAGACCTGAAAAAGCGCTCTGTGAAGCTCAAAAGTTGGTATCTTCCACCAACACATGATGGTCCAATAAATGTTATTACCACACCTGCCTTGTCTCTATATTAATATAAACATTTGGAGTTCATTTAGAATTAATTTTGAAAATAAAAAATGATGCAAGTTTTTTATGAACCTGCAAAGTGTTCAAATCCATTTTAAGCTGTATTTGGGCACATAAAGCTTCTGGTGCCCTAATGTAGTCTCTTCAAAAACTAGAGATTTTTACACAAAATAAAAGAGAGGCATTTTGAGTAAGGGTCAGTGCTCCTAAGATTTGTTGCCTTGGAGGAGAAAGAGGAGTGCCTGTGTGAACAGCTTTACATGCAGGTATCATCACCAGGGATTCAATGGTCTGCTCCCTGAATTTTTAATGTCTGACTCAATACATTCAAACTGTAAAGCTCCCTTTAGTGACTCAGTTCAAAACATGTTCCACAATAGTCCCTTTCAATTACCAAACAAATATGAACACACTAATCATTAAATACAAAGCATGAGAATATTTCCCTTAATCCCCGGCCCAAAGAATCACCAAGTTTTTTTATACGTTTTATTTTCAATTCTAGGATCTATGTTCAGATGTCACTAAGGCCCTGTTACAGCATGTGCTTGGAGAACTGGAATTATAGACACTCCAGTTCCTGCTTTCTGTTGCCAATTCCTCTAATCACGAACAGTAAGTCTGACAGAAAGAGGGAGAGAGGTGTCAAGTTTAAGATTTTCCCTGTTTCTAACCAAGGACCAAAAACTTGCATGGTCATTCAACCCTAGTAAGTGGGCTGAGAATAGGAGAATTCCATAGGACACACGTGGAGAAAGGTTTCAGAGGTAGCCGTGTTAGTTTGTATCTGAAAAAAAACAAAAAAAAATGAGGAGTCCTTGTGGCACCTTAGAGACTAACAAATTTATTTGGGCATAAGTTTTCATGGGCTAGAACCCACTTCATCAGATGTATGAAGAAAAAGATATAGGAGCAGGTATAAATATATAAAAGGATCCTTCCATATAAGTGAGAGAGTAGAAACAGAGCCTCACCATCATACCTGCTCTATCCTAAATACCCCAAAGCCCTCACCATTTTCCTCCATGATGGGGGGAAAGAAGATCAGACAATTCACAGAGTGGTGGAACATCTGGCCTTACTTCTGCTTAGCCCTGATTCCTTACAGTTCCTGGAAGTTCCTGGATAAATTCCTGGAAGATAGGACTATCAACAGAATTGGTAGGGATGCAACACCATGCTCTGAATGTCCCTAGCCTCTGTTTGCCAGAAGCTGGGAGTGGATGACAGGGGATGGATCACTTGATGATTGCCTGTTCTGTTAATTCCCTCTAAAGCATCTGGCATTGGCCACTGTTGGAAGACAGGACACTGAGCTAGATGGACCATTGGTTTGACTCACTATGGCCACTTTATGTTCTCATGGATTCCAAGCCACATAGAATTTTCAATGCTCCTTCCTTGGCATTCCCAAATCCTGCCTTCTCTGCAATAACAGAATCTGTGCAGAGGGCCCCCTTCATGCACATGGAGAAAGGGATTTATTTCCATATCTCTCAATGTGTCTGTAAAAAGCACAAAGGCTATACACTAATGCATACCTGAGATTTGCCCCAATATTAGGATATAGATTTGAGAATAAAAAATATTAAATTAATCATCCACTCTACCTTTAGATTGTCTGGCTGCAATAAACTTAATACTAATCATGGCCTTCGGTTTGTTTTGAAGCATAGGGCAGAGGTTGGAAGGAGGTGGTCTCAAAAGAGTTCAGACTGTCAGCCTTTTTTTAAAACTTCAAGAACTTGAAGGCAATTTCTACAAGATTTTTTTCCCTTACAAGTTAAATCCTTTTCTCCTCCTCCTGTTCCACTCCTCTTAACAAAAAGCAGCTCATAAACCAAACTCTAATCAACCTGAAAATCCCAATTTTATTTCTTCAGCTCCCTAGGGGGTCAGAACATTTTGCAGAAATCTTTTATTTTCTAAACTCCCCCACTTCAGGACTTCTGTTTGCTGCCTACTTTCTCTCCAAATAAAATTACTTTCATTTAGGATTATCACCCTCCTTCCCTTTCATGCACACACACATGCTTCTTCAGCCTCCTGTGATTGAAAGTATTTAAAGCTCTGCAATTTAATTGGAAGAAACATGATGTGAGGGATTAGCAACCCCTCAATTCAATATGCAGAATTATGTTTACACAGCCAAGAAGAGATTAATCTATTATTTCTCTAATTTTGCTCCTGTTTTCAAATCACAAAAATCGAACACCCAGCCAGTATGCTGGGTACTATATGGAGAAAACATGCCTGCGGCACAAGATAGTATCACTAGCCATAAACACTGTTAACAATGATTATGCTGAATTTTCCTACAAAACGTGTATAGTATAAATACATTGTCTTACTTGAATCCTCTTCCCCACCATACAGATTTCATTTTCGGAACAAGGTTCTGATCCCTTGATCACATGGCCGGCTCCAGGCACCAGCGCAGGAAGCAGGTGCTTGGGGCGGCCAATGGAAAGGGGCGGCACGTTTGGGTCTTCGGCGGCAATTCGGCGGCGGGTCCCTCGGTCCCTCTCGGAGAGAAGGACTGGCCGCCGAATTACCACCGAAGAATGAAGCGGTGCGGTAGAGCTGCCGCCGAAGTGCCGCCGATCGCTTTATCTTTTCTTTTTCTTTTTTTTCTTTGCCGCTTCGGGTGGCAAAAAAGCTGGAACCAGCCCTGCCTGATCAAGAAGTCAGTTGATGTCAATGGACTTTGGATCAAATCCTGAATGAACTTTAACAATAACAAACCATGAATGTGTTGGTTTTAGCCTCTTATTAATGTTGCTATTGTATTTGTAACATATACATTTGATCCAACTCCCCTTAGCAAAACACTGGTTTGGCTAGAGAATATTTTGCTTTAAAATTTGGAATAGATCAAGCATAATTAACTGTACAAATGAGATAATAAATGTTGTTTCTTCCACTTAGCATATTACATTTTTTAAAGTGCAGGACAGTTTAAAATCTGATATTTTTGAAGTTACTAAGTCCCTTTAAGGCAAATTTATGGTTAGAATAATGGCAAGAATGAATAATAAAGCAGTCTTAGAATAGTAGGATAAGGAGAAATGCAGCCAGGACAAACAAATGAAAGGAATGTTTCCTACAAGGCCCCCTTCTGTGGTTCCCAGAATGACTAGCACTGCCTCTAAGGTGGTGAGATAAGATTTCTATTGCAATTTAGGAAATCACTTCCTACAAATGAATAGAGTTATGCCTAGGGCATCAGTGTTGAAGGACATGAAAGCCCCACAGCAAAGACTTTAAAAAAAAAGTGTCTTGTTTGCTTCATCCTCTTACCTACTTGTTTGCTTTTATTATTTGATATGAACAGCTCTGTGCTGCAAGGGGGAAATCGAAAAGAAAACTTCAAACAATTAAACTTCACTTTTCAGTCAGAGGCATGCTCAGACTTTCTTGCTGCAGACGTAGTTATTTCCTTTAGACCTATTTGACTGGCTACGGCCTGGTCCCCACTAAGCCCCCACTTCGGACTAAGGTACGCAAATTCAGCTACGTTAATAACGTAGCTGAATTCGAAGTACCTTAGTCCGAACTTACCGCAGGTCCAGACGCGGCAGGCAGGCTCCCCCGTCGATGCCGCGTACTCCTCTCGCCGAGCTGGAGTACCGGCGTCGACGGCGAGCACTTCCGGGATCGATCCCAGAACATCGATTGCCTGCCGCTGGACCCTCCGGTAAGTGTAGACGTACCCTAACATAAAGAAGTGGTTTTGCATGGTCTGTGGCTTTCTGGAGTTTTTTAACCAGGAATATATTTCTTTGATTTTGAAAGATGGTTTCAATATAAGACATTCAAATTCATGCAAAACAGCTGCTAGAATAAAAGGAAGGTTGGAATGTACGTTTGAATAACAAGACACACAAAATAAAATCATTGAGTTGGATTTTTCTTACGATGGAATTGTTAGTATTTCTCCTCTAGCAGCAGGACCGTCTGGGGCAAATAAAAATCAAGAGCATTTCTAATTTGTGGCAATATTTTACTTTAAACCACACAACTCTTCTATGAGAAACAAGTCCCAGCCCAAATACTGATGCCATGTGGACACGTACAAGTACACCTCTACCCCGATATAACGCTGTCCTTGGGAGCCAAAAAATCTTACTGCGTTATAGGTGAAACCTTTCGAACTTGCTTTGATCCGCCGGAGTGCGCAGCCCCCCCCCTCCCCCCGGAGCACTGCTTTACTGCGTTATATCCGAAGTCATATTATATTGGGGTAGAGGTGTATATCAAAACTTTTTTATATCTGAGCTACTGCTTACATTCACTAGATCCAACCAGGTTCTTATCCAGAAGTCATGAAGTGGTATGTCTCAAAATAACAGCAAATCAAAACTTTTTCTACTTATCTGATTTGTCCACAGATAGCTCAACTGTTCTAGTGATATTTATAGGTAAAGGGTGAGGGGGTTTGGGATTTTTGCTGTCTCACTCTCTTTTTCAAATCACAATAATTTTATTCCTTCAATACTGTACTAAATTTAAATTAATTACACAGATTATCATCATTGTTCCCGTTGTGTACGCATAATTTCCAGTAAACTACTTGCATGAGCGACCATGTCTTTATTCAACTGTAGAACGCCATGCACACCTCTGGAACTATCTGTAAATGTTAAATAACAGAAATAATGCACATAAATACCCAAACATAAGAACCAAGCTGCTACTTTTTTCTGCCAAAATGTCATTTCTGTGCATAAACCAGTTTGTGCTGAAAATCTCTAGATCTGGTTTAGACAGGATTATTAGTTTGGTTGGATAATGTGAACTAAACCACTGAACCTTAATTAGACTCTTTAAACATTTTTCTTTATATTCTGTGTCATTGTTCAAACAGACTTCCAATAGAGTAATTCAACAACGGCAGTTAACAAAGGAGTTCTTCTGAGGAACTGATCTCAACTCCACACTGAATGTTATGAGCTTAGCTCCTTCAGGACATTTAAACGGTATTTGTAAAATATTATTTAGAACACTAATGGATTTTTTAGTATAAAATTAATATGGATGACTGTAACTTGCAAAATAATGGTCTGTGTTAACCAGTTGGCTAGTTTACTGCAATGGAAAATGTTGCATGCATCTGGGCAGGCTACATTTCAGGGAGATGTATCTATCTGTTCTTCCTGTGAGGAAGATTGCACAGTTCAGATACAACTCAATGAACTGTGCAGATGGTATCACTCCATCACTTACAAAAGTACAGGTAAGAGAATAGGGATTTGCATGAATGTGCTGATGCTTTGGAGAAATGGAGGACTACTTTAATGTGTCCTTCACACAGCAGATGGTACGTGAAATCTGTTTCACAGCTGATAAGCATTCTAAAGGCTTGTAAAGATTTGTGGCCACTGCTCTAGTGACAGAGCAGAGTTATGTGATCAGGTCAAAGGTACCAAAATTCTATGGTAACAGCACCCATTTTATAGAATACTTAAAGCACAGGTTCTTGAACTATGGAAATATACCTCAGTTTTGGTTAAATCATGGACATGATCAAAACAGTTATATGTCCCCCAAAGAACGAAACACTGCTCATGTTATTTGCAATACTGTCCCTTAAGGTTACTTTCACAAATAGGAGGAACTTTGGGGGAAAAAATCTAACGAGGATGAAAGATCTTTCAACTGTGGCGGTAGTGGCTTTAGAAAAGGAGACTCCCCATGAAAGCCAATGATTGAATGGCCTGGGTACTGAAGAACCCTCTCTACCACAGAAGTTGTCCATACAAATCATATTTGAGAAACAATGACAAGGTGTCATGGGGCCTGTTACTGTGATGAATATCCATTGTTGTTAATGACATTTGCTACATTTCCCCAAGTAAATATAAATATTTAAATATATAAAATAAAGATAGGGTGACCTACTGAACACAGTATTCCAGGTGGGAGCATAACATTGACTTATACAAAGGCATTATACTAAATAGTTATCCTCCAATGAATGTCAAATAGCAGGTATAAACATAATTTTAGTTTTGTAAACTGTCTTTCATGTCAAATATACAGCACTAGTGAAATGGTGCCACCCACGAATAAGGTATGGTAGTGAAAAGCAAAACCAGGACAGCGCATTCCACTCAAGAAGGAAACCAACTCTTACAAATAGTGCCATAAAAGCTGTAGTGTCCACCCACAGTAGAAAGAATTTTGGTTTTCAAGTCTCATCTGAAGGACAAACCAACAGAAAATTACACAGAACTCTGCTTATCTACCAGAGAAGCATGAAGGCTAATTTAATCCTTTCAGGATTCAAATCTGAGATTGCAAGGAGTGTGAGTGTTGCAAACATGATATGAACACCACACTGTCAGTCCACTAGTGTTTTATATAATCATAATTTGCACTCACAATTTTTCAGTTTTACTTTTAACCTCCTCCCTTATCTTCACTCACAATAACGCAGGAATTGTCACACTGGAGCTGACTACTTGTTCATGTGGTCAGTTCATCTGACAGTGACTCAAAAAACAACAGAACATACGCCAAAGCTTAGGCTGCTCAGTGACCCCAGGAGTATTCAACAAATACCTATTTTGAGACATCTTTGCAAACAGTAACCTATTCTTCAGAGATCAAAAGTCTCAGTTCATTCATCTCTTTTCTAAGCCTACAGTCCCAGTCTTTTCAATCTCTCCTCTAAGAATGTCTTGCCATACTGCTAATCATTTTGAGGCCTGTCTCTAGATAGCCTATTATTTCTGTTATTTCCATTTTGAGATAGGGTGACCTACTGAACACAGTATTCCAGGTGGGAGCATAACACTGATTTATACAAAGGCATTATGATATGTTTAGTATTATTTTCTTTCTGATTACTCATGTACCTTCATGTTTTGCTTACATTTTTGACTAGTGCTGCATACTGACCTGAGGTTTTCAGTGAGCTGTATAAGCTTACATTTGGTTATTTTCCTGAATGGTTACAGTTCATTTAGTACCCAGGAAAGTGCATGAGTAGTCAAATTATTCTTTCAAATGTGCATTACCTTGCATTATATAAACACTAAGTTTACTATTTATCAACAACAAATCTATCATTTTGCTGCACATTCACCTAGGTTTGATAGGACCTCTGAAGTTCCTCATTCTTCTGTAGTCTAGACCAGTGTTTCTCAAACTTTTTTTTTCACAGACCACTTGAAAATTGCTGAGGGTCTTGGAGGACCACTTAATGATCTTTCCAAATGCTGTTTGTACCGTTAGCTAACTATTGTAAAGTGCTTCGGATAAAAGTGCTACATAAAAAAAAACCTTTTAACTGTTTTTGTTCTACAAATAAAAGCACACAACTCATATTTTAATATCAGTATTCTTACCTTTCTAATGTGAGGATGTGCCCTCTCTCTCCTGCTATGGCAGCCCCCAAGCTGGGTCTGGGAAGGAGGGGGGTCTCTCCCTCTCTCCCCCACTGCAGTAATCACAGAGCTGGGGCTGGGAAGAAGGGCCGTCTCTCCCTGGCAGCCACAGCCCTGGAGCTGGGGAAAGTTGCCTCTTTCTCTGCCCACCGCAACCCTGCACATCCCAAATTCCCCCCACCCCCGCTTCTCACCCTACTGCTCCCTCCCACCTACTCCCTATTCCCCCCAAGGCCACCATCTCATCTTACATGTGCGATTTCTCCAGGGTCCAGAGACCTAATTAGTGGAGTCATGCCTGTGCGGCTCCACTAATTAGGTGGGTGGCCTTTTATTCACTCATGTGCGGCCACCCAGGTGCGCACCTTAGAGGGAACTATCCGTGGACCACCTGAATGGAGCTCATGGACCACTGGTGGTCCACGGACCACAGTTTGAGAACCTCTGGTCCAGACCAACCCACATAACTATGTGTCATCTGCATATTTCACAACCTGCTTGCTAGCTCCTTTTTATATCATTAACAAATATATTAAACTGAACCTTGAAGCAAACCACTTTTACTCTTTCACCATGTTGAAAATTGCCCATTTATTCCTGCTCTTTATTTTCTGTCTGTTAGCCAATTTCTAATCCAAGACAACACTTAATTTGCACTACATGACCACTTAGTTTCTTTATTAGCCTCTTGTCTGGGACTTTGTCAATAGCTTTTTAGGGACCAAATTAATGGCAGCTGGCTCTAGTTTATCCACTATTTCATTAATATGTTCCAGGAATTAACAAACCAGAGAAGCATGATTTTCCGTTATAGAAGCTGACCTGGTTTGTACATATAGTCTATCATCTTCATCCGTATGTTTTATAATTCTTTCAATTATTGTTTCAACTAGTTTTCATGGTACTGAAGTAAAACTCACTGGCCTGTAATTTCCCAGGATCAATCCTTGCACTTTTAAAAAAGAGAGATATAACATTTGCTGCCCTTCTTTCTTCTGGTGCTACTGTTAATTTTAACACATACTATTAACCACATAAATAAGTTCCTTGAGAACTCTAAGGGCTGGTCTAGACTGAGAACTTGCATGGGCATAGCTATGTCTCACTGAAGTATGAAAAATCCATATCCTTGAGAGATATAGCTATGCCGACCTAACCCCTTGTGTGCAAAGTTCTAAGCTGATGGAAGAATCCTCTTGGGGGGCTGGATCAATTACAGCAACAGGAAAACCCCTCTCGTTGTTGTAGTGAGCATCTGTGCTGGAGCGCTACAGTGCTGCAGCTGTGCTGCTGTAGCGTTTTAAATGTAAACATACTCTAAGATGACTAGTGTCTAGTCCCCAGGGCTCAGTACTCTTTAATCAATCAATTTGATCCTGCACCAAAATTGCCACCTCAGTTTCTAACAGCACCTCATTTTGATTACCTGTTGTGATGTTTGCACCTTTCATGCAGAGGGCCTGCAGCTGACCCTGCCCAGTTGTCAAGCAGCCGATGAGTGCACCTGGGCCACAGCAAAACCACCTGAGTGGGGTCTTAAGACCAGCAGCTGTAGCGGCTCAGTGGCTGCTCAATGCACATGTCTGCAGATTCTCTGCCTTCCTGTGCCTGCCTCACTCCAAGCCCTGCACCCAGCCTTGCTCCAGCCTAGACCCTGCCCTGCACCTGCTTTCCCTGACTCCAATTAACCCAGTTCTAGGGTGACCAGATGTCCTGATTTTATAGACACAGTCCCGATATTTGGGGCTTTGTCTTGTATAGAGCTGCCTATTACCCGCCACCCCATTCCGATTTTTCACACTAGCTATCTGGTCACCCTACCCGGTTCTGATCCTTGGCTCTGATTCCTGGCTTTGATTCCTGCTCCCACCATTTGACCTGATTCCTGCTCTGACCTAATTTCCTGGTATGTTCTCAAAGACTCATAACAAGATTTCTGAAGACAGTACATACGTTTTATAATCACTTTGGTGTATATATTTGATTTCACTGTCCTGGTTGCCCAAACCTCATTAAAATAAATTCTTGAGAAGTGAGTTTTTATACAACCCATATATCACTGTGGTGCTAATGAAAAATTCGCAAATGGCAACTGACCAGACTGTTGCAATATGGGAGATTCAGAGAAAAGGCAAGGCCACAGTTGATTTTACTGATGCCTAAGTGTGGTATCTTCTCATTTATAGAATATTCTCAACCAGCTATATTTGAATGGACTGGAAGTGAATTATAAAGACTCACTCCTACCTTGCAAATATTTCAGAAAATTCTAATTCTATATTAGGTCCCTAAAATGTTATCCATAGTTTGACTACTGTATGCACAAAATAACTGATAAAGCATATTGATTACTACTCTTGTTAAACCTACGTTTCATTTTTGTGCTTCAGTTAAATGAATAGAAATTCATTCACATAAATAAAGTTTGTAGAAACCATTAATGACAGTTAGTCCTGGAACCAAAAAGGCGAGAGGCTATTCTTGATTTAGTCCTAAGTGGAGCACAGGATCTGGTCTGAGAGGTGAATATAGCTGATCTGCTCAGTAACAGTGACCATAATGTAATTAAATTTAACATCCTTGGGGGATGGGAGGAAATACCAAAGAAGCCCTCCACAGTAGCATTTAACTTCAGAAATGAGAACTACAAAAAAATGGGAAAGCTAGTTAAACAGAAATTAAAAGGACAGTCACAAGAGTGAAATGTCTGCAAGCTGCATGGAACTTTTAAAAACCACTATAATAGAGGTTCAAATTAAAAAGAATAGTAAGAGGACCAAAAAAATGCCATGATGGCTTAACAACAGAATAAAAGAGGCAATTAGAAGTAAAAAGGCATCCTTTAAAAACTGGAAGTCAAATCCTACTGAAGAAAATATAAAGGAACATAAACTCTGGCAAGTCAAGTGTAAAAGTATAATTAGGCAGGCCAAAAAAGGATTTGAAGAGCAAACAAAAAAGACTTAAAAACTAACACCAATTTTTTAAGTACCTCCAAAGCAGGAAGCCTGCCAAACAATCAGTGGAGCCACTGAATGATAGAGGTGCTACAGGAACACTCAAGGCAAGGCCATTGTGGAGAAGCTAAATTAATTCTTTGCATTGGTCTTCACTGCGGAGGATGTGAGGAAGATTCCCACACCTGAGCCATTCTTTTTAGGTGACAAATCTGAGGAACTGTGTCAGATTGAGGTGACAATAGAGGAGGCTATGGAACCAATTGATACATGAAACCGTAATAAGTCACCAAGACCAGATAGTATTCAACCAAGAGTTCTGAAGAAACTCACATATGAAATTGCAGATCTGTGAACTGTGATATGTAACCGATCACTTAAATCAGTTTCTGTACCAGATGACTAGAGGATAGCTAGTGTGACCCCAATTATTTTTTAAAAGGCTCCAGAGGTGATCCTGGCAATTACAGGCTGGTAAGCCAAACTTCAGTACCAGACAAACTGGTTGAAACTATAGTACATAACAGATTTATCAGACACATGATATGTTGGAGAAGAGTCAACACTGCTTTTGTACAGGGAAATTATGCCTCACCAATCTACTAGAATTCTTTGAGGGGTTAACAAACATATGGACAAGGGTAATCCAGTAAATATATTGTACTTGGACTTTCAGAAAGTCCCTCACCAAAGGCTCTTAACTTTGACAAGGTCCCTCACCAAAGGCTCTTACGCAAAGTAAGCAGTCATGGAATAAGAGGGAAGGTCTCTCATGTATTGGTACTGGTTAAAATACAGGAAAAAAGGGTAGGAATAAATTATCAGGTTTCAAAATGGAGAGAGGTAAATAGCAGAGTCCCCCCAGGTTTGGTCCTGGGACCAGTGCTGTTCAACATATTCATGAATGATCTGGAAAAAGAGGTAAATGGTGAGGTGGCAAAGTTTGCAGATGATACAAAATTACTCAAGATAGCTACATCCAAAGCACACTAGGAAGAGTTACAAATGGATCTCACAAAACTAGGTGACTGGGCAACAATATGGCAGATGAAAGTAAATGTTGATAAACGCAAAGTAATGCATATTGGAAAACAGAATCCCAACTATACATACAAAATGATAGACACTAAATTAACTGTTACCACTCAAGAAAAAGATCTTGGAGTCAAGGTGGATAGTTCTCTGAAAACATCTGCTCAATATGCAGCAGCAGTCAAAAAAGCTAACAGAATGTTATGAATCATTAGGAAAGGGATGGATAATAAGACAGTAAATGTCATAATGCCACTATATAAATCCATGGTATGCTCACACCTTGAAAACAACATGCAGTTCTGGTCGCCCCATCTCAAAAAAGATAGAAAGATTAGAAATGGAAGAGGTACAGAGAAAGGCAACAAAAATGATTAAGGGTATGGAACAGCTTACATCTGAGGAGGGATTAAAAAGACTGGGACTAAGAGGGGATATGATTGAGGTCTACAAAATCATGAATGGTGTGGAGAAAGTGAATAAGGAAGTGTTATTTACCCCATCAAAAAACCCAAGGAAGGTCACCCAAGGAAATTAATAGGCAACAGGTTTAAAACAAAAAAAGGAAGTACTTCGAATAATGCACAGTCAACCTGTGGAACTTATAGCCTGGGGATGTTGTGAAGGCCAAAAGTATAACTGGGTTCAAAAAAGAATGAGATAAGTTCATGCAAGATAGGTCCATCAATGGCTATTAGCCAAAATGGTCAGGGATGTAACTCCATGCTTTGGGTATCCCTAAGCCTCTGACTGCCAGATGTTGGGACTGGATGACGGGGATGGATCACTTGATAATTGCCCTGTTCTGTTCATTCACTCTGAAGCATCTAGCATTGGCCACTGTCAGAAGACACTGGGCCAGATGGACCACTGGTCTGATCCAGTATGGCCATTCTTATGTTCATATTTAGGTAGTTGAATCTAAAACATTCTTAATCAATTAACTTATTTGTTTGTGTATATACACTCGCATTATATTTCTACTGAGAAAAATAAGACTTCTGAAAAGATTGTTTATTTTTATCTGCTATACATACTGCAACTATGTGTTCAGCAGCTGCTTTCTAAATACAGACCATTTAATCCCCACAAGGTATTTCCATGTACATTAATGTGTCTTCCATTAGCCACACAACAGCCTTTGACCACCAGGCAAACAAGGTAGGGAATAGCTAATTCTCCTAGTTCTTAGGGATCATGATGCTGAATATTTGTAACAGTTTGCTTAGCAAGAGTACTACAGTACCAGACAGTGATATCCAAAAGACAGTGATCAGATCTAATGCATGCTCATTCATTCTAATTTTAACTGAAGAAGAGAAAGAGAAGCCTAAGTAGAACCCATTTTGTTGGTTTCACTTTTGTTAGTGACTCCTTTTGCCTGATCTTTTATTCTCTTGTTTTCCTTGAAAAGAGATTGTGGCAAAATTTATATCTCATAGTGTCTATCTTGTGAGCTTTTCTAAGAACTACATTACAGAAATCGGGTTTATGTATCATAGCAGGTCTTGTAGCTGATTTCCTCATATGCATGCTTTTGTTTGTTTGTTTGTTTTCTCCTACCCTAAGATACCGAGTGCAATTTCCATCCCATCATTTTGGCTAAGAAGCAAAGCTGACAATTTATTACAGCCCTCCTGTGCCAGATAATGGTCCAACTGATGGAATGTGACAGAGCAGCTTAACTTCAAGAGCCAATGCTTCTTCCTATAACTGCTGTCACTTTTGCTTTTCTCCGTTTCACCTTGGTAAATGATTTTCCTGCTGCTGTTTTAATTTTGATATGTCTTGTTAACTGAGGAGGTGTCCAAGAAAGTGAAAAAAAAATAGGTAGATGTAAAAAAAATATTTTAAAAGGTACATCATTTTCTAACATAATCACAGTGACAGAGTAGTGTGGAGAAATATGCTATACTTATGAATGAATGGGTAGTGTGTTAACTTGACAAAATGCCTTACCTTCAAGACTATAATTAATCCTTTACATAAAAATAGACGGCTTTTAATACATGCTATCTCCCTCTTCTTTGGTGTGAAGCGATTAGTCCAAAAGAGATACAGAGTTTTCAAAAGTTTTCTGTGACTGTAGGGCATTCCAGGTAACTTATTTTCTATTCCTAGTCATTTTTCTTCATCAATTAGTTTGTAAAATCAATATAAAGAACTTAAATTGGCAGGTAGATTCTCATTCTGGAGAACCGTTTGTTATTTGACCACAATACTCAGGTAAGTTTGTCTTTCTCCCTCATACTACCATCTTTTCAGTCCTGATTTCATACCAGTATTACAAAATATCAATACAATATAATGCTCTAAAGAGACAGTAAATGTATCTTTAGAGGGTTCTACTAACAGTAACAAATCAAATAGATAAAGGAACAATGCTACACAAATAAATGACTCATCTGAACACACAGCCCCAGGTGACTTGAAATCATTGTTTCAAAGGCAGGAGATTCTTTTTCTCCAGAGGAATTTCACAGTTATTTTTAAAAGAACTGCTACAGACTCAAGGAGTGAGGTAATTGATTTTTTGAGACTGGATACCTCTTAGAATTCTGTATATATGGAAAAGGATGACAAACTTCTTACTAAAAAGAGTCCCGTTTACAATGAGGTACAAAAAAAGTCTATGAAATTAATAAAACTCCAGAAAGTTTTAAAACATACCTTCTACAATATAATATATACACACACAAGTACATTTTGAAAAACCCTCAGATACTTTTTTCTGTATACCAGGTTTTTTTAAAACTAAACCGAACACTTTCTCCTTCCATGAACTTCATTGGCTTCAGTTAGAGCTTCTGGGGATGTGCTTCTTTATCTGCTTCTCTCATGCACTCGATAATCAACAGCAGCTATAATATTTTTCTTCAGTGAAAATACTCCCACTGAAAAAATATTCACTTCTATCTTTAAAACAAACCATTGACAACCATACTGTTAATACAATTAATCTTTTCTAAAACAACAGTACATCTGTAAATTAAATAATAATACATTATTATTATTATGTATCTGCATTAGAATGGCACCATAGGATACCAGTCAGTATCAAGGACCCCCCTGACCCCCCCCCAAGTGAAGAGCTGTGCAAAAACATAACAAAAAGAAGGTACCTAGCCCAAGAGTTTATGCTTGTATGTTTATATAGCAGCTTCCATCCAAAGGATTTCAACATCCTTTACAAACTTTAAATATTTATCTTGACAAGACCCAGTGAAGTACGCATGATCCTCATCTTACACATAAGGCAATTGATGCTTGTGCCTGATTTGTGTCGGATACCTCTTGGAATTGGCCTCAAATTTCTCTATTTGATCCCAAAATTGAGGCACCCAAAATCACTGGTCAGCTGCAAAAATTTGGGGCTAACTGACCTCTCTAAGGTCCTACAGGAAATCTCAGACAGAAATGAAAATAAAACCAACGTCTCCTGACTCTGAGTTCTATGCCTTCAAGCACAAAAGCATTCCTATTATCACTTTGTTCTGAAAAGTAGAAAATTAAGCATGAATACAAAAGAAAATAATTCTGCAATGAAACAGGAATCTTCTCACAGCATCAAAACAACCCACACCTTTGTGTTCTGTACTCTCAAATCATACACTTCAGTAGCCATAATTAAATTATTTTTGGTGCCCCCAATGGCTAAATGGTTTTGAAGGGTTCCACGGCCCACATCAATTTCAACATAAGTATGAAAGAAGCAGCAAGAGCACTTACAGATGAGTGCACTCTGAAGCACGAGGGGGAGGTTTTCTTTTTAGAATTTTATATTTCTTTGTGTAGCTTCTTTCCAGGTTGTAAGCCTTTTTGAACTCAAATTTCTTTCAGGGACAAAATGTATTAAAAGAAGAAATGTTACCACTGTAAAATAAAATGACAATGTGATTGTATTTTAGGGCTAATTCTTGTTCCCCTGCCCAAGGAGTATTTTTGGTTGCCTACTATACTAAACAAAGCAGAACAGATGGATAACAAGTAAAAGAAGAAAATTTTCACATTAGAAATGTGTTATAAGCAATTTGGGGCAGAGACCATCTTTTTGTTATGTGTCTGCACAGTATCTAGCACAATGGGGCTGAAACCTCTAAGCTGTACTGCAATTCATCTACAAGTGTGAATGAGCTTTTTAGTATAATCTGTACTGTATTGCCACAAAGTCCGGTAGTACCAGTATTGCCAAATGGAGTCAGTATTTCTATTGAATCTGAACTCCAAAATGTTTCTGGGTGCATTAACTGTGCTGTACAAATTAAGAACCTGATCCTTCAAACCCTTACTCCTGTGAGTAGTCCATATGACTTTCTTGGGCTTGCTTATGGGTCCAATCTAGCACCTACTGAAGTCAATGGAAAGACTTCTATTGACTTCAATGGGCCCTGGACCAGACCCTAAGTGCACAGCATCGCCTCTAACTCTAGGTTCATTTTTTGTGTACATGGACTTGGCAGACAGCTACATGTCTATTTTCAAATTATCCTGTGATACTACATAGGAGTGCCACTGATTTCAACAGAAGCCCCTAGGTGCACACAGAAATGGGGAAAAAAACCTACTTTACTCTTATTTACCATTTTAAATAAAACACCCACAAATTAAGGCTCTGATTACATAACTGATAATACGTGAGCAGATCGTTGTTCCAGGCAGAGAACCAGTGAAGTTCAAGGGGAAGGAGGGATGTGAGGCTCTACGCCAGTGTAGCAATTGACCTGCACTCTATTAATTGCAGGTTTGCAGCCACACATTGGACTCAACTGATTTCTCAATTTAAGGGTATTTTTTTTAGCAATTAAATATTTACATATCTGACACACTTTTATGCACTCACACAGTGCAAGTCAAGACCATCTGCAATGGGGAATAAATTTTGGCAAGTGATTAGTCCATAATGTGTATAAATTGCTTTTGTTTTTTATTTATTTTATTTTATTTTACATAAGATAGTTGAGACATTCAGCTTTGAGTATTGGCTGCTATACAAGTTCCACAATAATTTTTTTATAATGCATAATTATTATCTTTACACCAAGGATGCTTTTATCCGTGTTGGACAGGGATATACTCATCTACCGTCTTTTACTATTAATAGGAGTTTTAAGAATCTAAATCAGCATCTATTGTAATGCAACTTTATCCCTAAATATATGTTTATACAATTCAACTTCATCCTACTGAGTTAATATTTCACATTTTAAAAAATGTCGAGGTAGGTAATTGTACTAGAGTGTCTCAGCTCCAAACAAGCTGTTCTGACCTACCTAGTAAATAGTGCATCTTAACATTGTCTTAGACCAGCATGTATACATATGATTTATCATGCTGCTATATACAGTTCTGTGAGATAGCCTTTTGAATTCGTAAATTTTCGTAAAAAAAAAAAATAGACAAACTGAGCACAGAAAACTACATTCACACAATAGATACTGTAAGAGTATCTATTTAAGCTCTTAAGCCAGGATGTTCAGAGTTAAGGCTGAAACTCTGTTAACCCACCACATTGTATTCATGCAGCATAGGTGTCTCCAAAGAGTGGGTGATTTTGCACACCATATGTCCTGCAAAGTGGTCCTAAAAGGAGGGGCTATAAATTGTCTAGAGTGAGGAAATTCCATTTTATCATTCTTTGAATGCTTGTGTCTGTGTGCATGTGCATGCATCATTTAATGAACATTTCCTCCACTTAAAGCGACCCAGCACAGAATAGCGTCTCTTATAGGAACCAGGCAGGATCCTGTTATTTCTCCATTTAAAAATGCTTTGTAGTGTACTCCTTCAAGTTCCTGTAAAATTACACATACGCCTTTTCCACTGAAAATGCAAAAGTGTTACTATTTTGCTCAACAATCCAGGTCACACTGACCTTTATGATGACACTATTTGGATAACTGCAATATGAACTCATTTGGGGAATAACTTTAGACATCTGCTCAATCCTGTCTCAGTCCTATTTTTAATGTAAACAAGGTCATTTTCTGTTATAACTATTAATTATATGAAACAAAGCAATGCTAAAAACTTTAGTGGATTATCAGATGGCCTTTTAATTATAGTAGTGCAGAGTACTCCAATAGAGTTTGTCAGAATTTCCATTACAATCCTCTACTTGTGAGGGGCATATAATTTGAAGTAAAAGGTCACTGCCATCTGAAACTTGACTGAGGATGTCGGTGGTTTCAGAATACTGGTCACTAATGTGGCCAAATGACTGAATTTATTTCCTTTTTTTAGGGGGAGTGAGGGGGAAATAGCATGATCTTAGGCCAGCATTCCCCTAGTTCTAGTATTTGTGGTTGTCTCTTATTTCAGATTCAAGTCCTTATATTTTTAATAGCTTTTTTATTTTATTGTATAATTCATTTCATAGCCCCACTCGACCAACCTTCCTCCACCTAGGGAAGCCAGGTGGATCAGAAACCCCCAAAGGCAAGCTGTTTCCCTCACGTCACACATTGTTTTTATAATATCCTCATACAAATGGTCATAGTGGATCACAAGTTGAATTATGCCCTGAAGCATCGGGAGTTTCCACTCTTCCAATATTCTTTCTTATTTTTTAAATACTTATTTCAACTCAGGATATTTTGTATCCATATAAATGTCCAATCCTTTTTTGAAACTCTTAGCCTATATTATATCTTTTGCCAATGAGTCCCACACATTAATTGTGCTTTGTGTGGAAAAAAATATTCCTGTTATCAGGTTTGATTTTTGCCAGCTCCTCTTGTCCTTGTGACTAACAAACAGGGGGCATGATTACCTCTCTAAGGCCTGGTCTACACTGGGGGGGGGGGGGGGGCGGGGGCAGATCGATCTAAGTTACGCAACTTCAGCTATGTGAATAATGTAGCTGTGTTGACGTACTTAGATCTACTCACCGCGGTGTCTTCACTGCGGTGAGTCGACTGCTGCCGCTCCCCCGCGCCTGCGCCTCTCGCACCCGGCGGGTAGTATAGACATACCCTAAGACAAATAGTTCCAGTCTTTTCAATCTTTCTTCATATCAGGAGTAGTCCTCTTCATTTCTGTTGACTAAATGGAGGGAGACCTAGATCTCTAGGAAATGGATTAGGGGTTGCTGTGCTGGTGAATGTTAGACTGGATGGCATGGGGTAGGACAATTCTTTGGCATTGGCAGGGACTTCAGTGGTTTTGGTCTGGCTTTAAATGGGCAAAGAATGAATGTTGTAGTTGGGATGGTTCTATGGGCAGCTGGGAACACAGACTGTCCAGTGGTTCAAGAGCTAGGCAGCAGGCTCAGGAGACCTGGGTTCAATTCGTTGCTCTCCCATAGACTTCCTGTGTAACCTTGGGCTTAGTCGCTCTCTCTCTCTCTCCCTCTGTGCCTCAATTCCCCAATCTGAAAAATTGAGGATAACTGCACTCTCCTACTTCACAGGAGTGTTGTGAGGACAAATACATTAAAGACTGCAAGGTACTCAGATACGACATTAACGGGGGCCACAGAAATAGTTAGACAGATAGTTGTGTAGTGGTCGAGGAGCTACATTTTGCAAACTAAAAGAAAATCAATCCAGAGAAGAGGCAGAGGAAAAAACAAAACAGACAAAGGATTAATGGTTAATGTTTTTTTTAAAAAATGGGGAAAATCCTAGTGGTCAGGCAGAGAGCTTGCATGTTTTCAGACCATTTGGGTTTTTTTTTGCCTTTTTAGATTGGAAGCTCTTTGGGACCATGACCTAGCTTATGGTTTTGTACAGCAACAGGTGCATTTGGGGGACTATCACAATATGGTAATAGTAACCCCCAGGAGACACAATCTCTACCTGTGCCAGTGCATCTCTTTTCATTGTACATGACAGAGCATGGCAGTTTTGGCTACTGAGATAGCTGCTTCAGCAAAGCATGATCTTGCCAGAACAATGTATTGTGGGTGGTATACCTGGCCATAATGTAGTGGGAGACTGTTTATTTATGCTCCTTCCTAAAATAGAAATGGATGAATTTTAAAAATAAAACCCAGTTCATTTATAGTGACTTACACACTTCCATGAGAGACTGAAACAGGGAGGGGTGTGTATATGTGTGTACATGTACTAGGGTGGGATTATGTAACAGGATGAAATACTGAGATAAGAATAATCTTACCAGTGTAGTACAATAGGCTAAAATAACTTCAATGAAATATATGAAAATGCCTGTGATGTACAAAGGTATTAGACAGATAAAAACAAAGACTATAGACAAGTAATAACATCTGTCAGCTAAATTGGTTTATACTTTCTGTCAAATAACTCTTAAAGACCAAAGCAGCATGGGCATTTCTAAGATTCTGAAAATCATTTGAGAAAATATAACCCTCAAAGTGCAACTTCTTCATGTATCGACTCCCTAGGTTCGCCGGGGGGTGGTGACCTAAACCCTGAGATAAGTGGGGAAGTGGGATACCGGGAAGAAACACAAGGAGGAGGGATGCAATGGGGGGGGGGCTCCTGATTCATACTGAGAAAGCAGGGCAATCGGCTAGTTATCTTAGGTGCATGTACACAAACACAAGAAGCCTGGGAAATAAGGAGGAAGAATTGGAAGTCCTGGCACAGTCAAATAACTATGATGTGATTGGAATAACAGAGACTTGGTGGGGTAGCTCACATGACTGGAGCACTGACTGGATGGGTATAAACTGTTCAGAAAGGACAGGCAGGGGAGGAAAGGTGGAGGAGTTGCACTGTATGTAAGAGAGCGGTATGATTGCTCAGAGCTCCAGTATGAAACTGGAGAAAAGCCTGTTGAGAGTCTTTGGGTTAAGTTTAGAAGCAAGAGCAACAAGGGTGATGTTGTGATGGGCGTGTGCTATAGACCACCTGTCATAACTATAAAGGGAAGGGTAACAGCTCTCCTGTGTACAGTACTAAAATCCCTCCTAGCCAGAGACTCCAAATCCTTTTACCTGTAAAGGGTTAAGAAGCTCGGGTAACCTGGCTGACACCTGACCCCAAGGACCAATAAGGGGACAAGATACTTTCAAATCTTGGGGGGGGAAAGGCTTTTGTGTGTGTCCTTTGTTTAAGGGGTTGTTCGCTCTTGGGACTGAGAGGGACCAGACATCAATCCAGGTTCTCCCCATCTTTCTAAACAAGTCTCTCTTATTTCAAAATTGTAAGTAAAAGCCAGGCAAGGCGTCTTAGATTTACTTTGTTTTTCTCAACTTGTAAATGTACCTTTTACTAGAGTGCTTATCTTTGTTTGCTATACTTTGAACCTAAGACAGAGGGGGTTCCTCTAAGCTCTTTAAGTTTGATTACCCTGTAAAGTTATTTTCCATACTGATTTTACAGAGATGATTTTTACCTTTTTCTTTAATTAAAAGCCTTCTTTTTAAGAACCTGATTGATTTCTTCTTGTTTTAAGATCCAAAAGGGGTTTGGATCTGTATTCACCAGGAGTTGTTGAAAGGAAGGAGGGGGGAAGGGTCAATTTCTCCTTATTTAAGATCCAAGGACTTGGATCTGTATTCACCAGGGAATTGGTGAAGGTCTCTCAAGGCTACCCAGGAAAGGGAATTAGCTTTGGGATGGTGGCAGCGGACCAGAACTAAGCTGGTAGTTAAGCTTAGAAGTCTTCATGCAGGCCCCTACATTTGTACCCTAAAGTTCAAAGTAGGGATACAGCCTTGACACCACCGGACCAGGAGGATGAGGTAGACGAGGCTCTTTTTGGACAATTAACTGAAGTTTCCAGAACACGGGCCCTGGTTCTAATGGGGGACTTCAATCACCCTGACATCAGCAAGTTTTTC
The DNA here is from genome assembly GCF_028017835.1 of Emys orbicularis. Classification (NCBI taxonomy): domain Eukaryota; kingdom Metazoa; phylum Chordata; order Testudines; family Emydidae; genus Emys; species Emys orbicularis. The sequence goes on along the minus strand of NC_088691.1, from coordinate 34,849,300 downwards.
GAGAGTGTTGGGGACAACTTCCTGCTGCAACTACTGGAGGAACTAACCAGGAGCTGTTCTCCTCTTGACCTGCTGCTTACAAACAGGGAAGAATTGGTAGGGGAAGTAGAAGTGGGTGGCAACCTGGGCAGCAGTGATCATGAGATGGTTGAGTTCAGGATCCTCACAAAAGGAAGAAAGGAGAGTAGCAAAATAGAGACCCTGGAATTCAGAAAAACAGACTTTGACTCCCTTAGGGAACTGATGGGCAGGATCCCCTGGGAGGCTAATATGAGGGGGAAAGGAGTTAAGTAAAGCTGGCTGTATTTTAAAGAAGCCTTAGTGAGGGCACAGGAACAAACCATCCCGATGTGCAGAAAGAATAGCAAATATGGCAGGCGACCAGTTTGGCTTAACAGTGAAATCTTTGGACAGCTTAAACACAAAAAGGAAGCTTACAAGAAATGGAAACTTTGACAGATGACTAGGGAGGAGTACAAAAATATTGCTCGAGCATGCGGGGGTATAATTAGGAAGGCCAAAACACAACTGGAGTTGCAACTAGCAAGGGATGTGAAGAGTAAAAAGGGTTTCTACAGGTGTGTTATGAGTGAGAAAAAGTTCAGGGAAAGTGTGGGACCCTTAATGAATGGGGGAGGCAATCTAGTGACAGATGATGTGGAAAAAGCTGAAGTACTCAATGCTTTTTTTGTCTCGGTCTTGACAGACAAGGTCAGCTCCCACACTGCTGTCCTGGGCAACACATTATGGGGAGGAGGCGAGCAGACCTCAGTGGTGAAAGAACAGGTTAAGGACTATTTAGAAAAGCTGGACATGCACAAGTCCATGGGTCCAGATCTAATGCATCCGAGGGTGCTGAGGGAATTGGCTGATGTGATTGAAGAGCCATTGGCCATTATCTTCGAAACTCATGGCAATTGGGGGAGGTCCAGGATGATTGGAAAAGGGCAAATATAGTGCCCATCGTTAAAAAAGGGAAGAGGGAGAACCCGGGGAACTACAGACCAGTCAGCCTCATCTCAGTCCCTGGAAAAATCATGGAGCAGGTTCTCAAGGAAACCATTTTGAAGCACTTGGAGGAGAGAAAGGTGATCAGAAACAGTCAACATGGATTCATCAAGGGCAAGTCATGCCTGACCAACCTGATTGCCTTCTATGATGAGATAACTGGCTCTGTGGATAAGCGGAAAGCAGTGGATGTGATATATCTTGACTTTAGCAAAGCTTCTGATACGGTCTCCCACAGAATTCTTGCCAGAAAGTTAAAAAAGTATGGATTGGATGAATGGACTGTAAGATGGATAGAAAGCTGGCTAGATTGTCAGGCTCAACGGTTAGTGATCAATGGCTCGATGTCTAGTTGGCAGCCAGTATCAAGAGGAGTGCCTAAGGGGTCGGTCCTGGGGCCAGTTTTGTTCAACATCTTTATTAATGATCTGGATGACAGGATGGATTGCATCATCAGCAAGTTCACAGATGACACTAAGCTGGGGGAGATGTAGATACGCTGGAGGTAGGGATAGGGTCCAGAGTGACGTAGACATATTGGAGGATTGGGCTAAAAGAAATCTGATGATGTTCAGCAAGGACAAGTGCAGAGTCCTGCATTTAGGATGGAAGAATCCCGTGCACCACTACAGGCTGGAGACTGACTGACTAAGCAGCAGTTCTGTAGAAAAGGACCTGGGGATTACAGTGGATGAGAAGCTGGATATGAGTCAACAGTGTGCCCTTGTTGCCAAGAAGGCTAACGGCATATTGGGCTGCATTAGTAGGAGCATTGCCAGCAGATCAAGGGAAGTGATTATTCCCCTCTATTCAGCACTGGTGAGGCCTCATCTGGAGTATTGAGTCCAGTTTTGCTCCTCCCCCCCCGAAAGGATATGGACAAATTGGAGAGAGTCCAGCGGAGGGCAACAAACATGATCAGGGGGCTGGGGCACATGACTTATGAGGAGAGGCTGAACTGAGCTTGTTTAGTCTGCAGAAGAGAAGAGTGAAGGGTGATTTGATAGCAGCCTTCAACTACCTGAAGGGGGGTTCCAAAGAGGATGGAGCTCAGCTGTTCTCAGTCGTGGCAGATGACAGAACAAGGAGCAATGATCTCAAGTTGCAGTGGGGGAGGTATAGGTTGGATATTAGAGGGTGGTGAAGCACTGGAATGGGTTACCTAGGGAGGTGGTGGAATTTCCATCCTTAGAGGTTTTTAAGGCCCGGCTTGACAAAGCCCTGGCTGGGATGATTTAGTTGGTGTTGGTCCTGCTTTGAGCAGGGGATTGGACTAGATGACCTCCTGAAGTCTCTTCCAACCCTAATCTTCTATTATTCTAATGCTGGGAACAATGATTTGTGCATATTGGCCTGGGATGCCGATTCAGTAATTCTATGCTTCATCATGACCAGTGGCCATTATTTCATACTTCCCAATACTGATACTTCAGAAGAAGGTGCAGAAATGCCAGAGTACAATGAAGTACACGAGAGAACAAATTACTTACAGATTCAGGCTCTCCATGCCTTCAAGAGGTTAAACAAGCAGCCACGATCACCAGGGCTTAGTAATACCTTGTCCAGCTACTCTCTTGCTGTAAGCACCCTGTGTTTCAGGGACTATGGAGAGGCTGGCGTAGCCTTGCTCTAGTTGGAGATTCTCCTTTATACCAGCATAAGTCTTCAGAGTTCTGGTTAGGCTGGTTGCTGGTTGCTCTGCACCACTTCCATGTACAGTAGCCAGAATGGACACAAGAATCAGGCCCTAAGGATTTTTGGTCAGTAAAATATCCTCCAAGTAGAAATGAGCCTGGCAAATCTATTTCAACACTTATGCATAAATACTGATAAAATAAGTAGTTACCATAACTACTGGTATATTGATACTGACCTGTGTGCTTTAGTTTGGTTAAATGTACAAGCAAGCCAGAGGTATGTATTGCATACACATTAATTGGCAGGAAATATTTAATGATTACTATAGGTTAGGGGTCGGCAACCTCTGGCACGCGGCTTGCCAGGGTAAGCACCCTGGCGGGCCGGGCCAGTTTGTTTACCTGCCGCAGGTTTACTCATCCGCAGGTTCGGCCGATCGCGGCTCCCACTGGCCGCGGTTCGCTGTCCCAGGCCAATGAAGGCGGCAGAAAGCAGCGCGGGCCGAGGGATGTGCTGGCCGCGGCTTCCCGCCGCCCCCATTGGCCTGGAGCAGCAAACGGTGGCCAGTGGGAGCTGCAATCAGCCAAACCTGTGGACGCGGCAGGTAAACAAACTGGCCCGGCCTGCCAGGGTGCTTACCCTGGCGAGACAGGTTCCAGAGGTTGCCAACCCCTGCTATAGGTCTAGACCAAATGTGCACTGGTGCTTAGCTTGCAAGCTTCCTATCTCACACCTCCTCTCCAAAAATGAAGGGCATAGATGTAGATCATTGCATTTTTCCAATGTATTATGTGAACCCAGTATTGTCAGTGAAGAAAGCATGGATTACTACAGTACTGGCCTGTAAAACTCAATAGAGAAAACAAGTCTCACTAAAAATCAAATATCAGTCAGCTTCTCCTGCACAGAAACAAAGTGAAAGGTGAACTGTTTTTATATACGGCATGACTGCAACACTCAAATACACTTCATTTTTCATGAGGTAAACTGACAGTGACATTTAATATGCAGAACAGAGGACAGATTTTCAAATCTATGAAAATCTTTGACAGGTGAGATACAGAAAGGCACTGAGATACTATAAAGATGTCAGGGCAAAACAAATCTCAGTGTTCTCAAATGGAAAGGACAGGATTTTAAAACTTTTCTATTATTTAAAACTTTTCTATTTTATTATATATTCCCAACCCAATCAACAGCATTCAGTTACTGTTTATCCTTCCTTGCTTTCAAAGGATTGGTGAATATCCTGCGAATTTAGCGTGCGAGCTCTTTCTTTAGCTCCCATTAGAATAGATTATATAAATTCACAACTTTAATGACATGACTGCTTGAACAATTATTATTATGATCTATTTCTGGTACCATTCTCAATAAGCCTAGCACTTTCCAAAACACAACAGAAAGAGATTCTGCTCTAAAGAGCTATGTTTTATTCAGAGTCTCACATAATGCCAAATCCCTGTGAGGTTCAGGAAAATGTAGATATTGACATTCTACACTTCAAACACATAGGTCAGAGGGGTTACTTTAGATACCCTTTCAGTTCCAGGGACGTCACCAGACTCTGGAATCTTAAATATAAATCCAAATTGTATTCATTTTCCATGGCACAACATTATTTTAGTGTTATGGAGGGGCCCTAATATAATGATCGAGCTAGGAGATACCAGGGCAAAAAGCAATTTGGCATCTATAGATTTAAGACCTTCCTGCAGATTTTCCTGTGTTCTGCAAGATGTGAGTAATCATTAAAAGTTTCCAGCCCTTCTAGTTCTGAAGATAGAATACTTACAGTACATGAATTCATGGCTATTTTCTTTGTTGAAACAATATAGCATTTAAAAAGTGTGAATTGTAGGTAATGTATTCAGCCGATGATATAAAAAAATTAAAATAAGTATATTAGCTTCCATCATTAACCAATAAATCACCACGTAATGTATATAAGATGATGTTATAATGAAAGGAAAATGTATATAACCAATGAACATTTATGTTTCATAAACATAAAACTATATCCTGAAAAGCTAACTCAGATGAGTATCTTTGATGGCACTATTTGTGTAAGGATAAGGCCAATATATAAAAAAAAACCCAAGAATTTACAAACTATACTTCCGCTGAATGAGTAGTTCCACTGAATTCAAAGAAATAATATCTACGAGGTTAATGCATGTTAATGTTATCTAAGACTCCACACCTATCTCATAATTCAGATTTTTACTTATTCCTGTTTATACACACCTCAAAAACATACTGTTTAAAAACCTGAGATTTAAAAAATATGAGGGGCTAATTTACCATATTGGTAATATTTACACCTTTTACTGACCAATTTAAGGTAATATTTTTAAATGACCTCCTTTGCCTTCTTTGTGTCTTACAATGATATTGAACATTAAAATATGAGTCATGCCACCTGAAAAAAAAATCAAAATCCCACACATTTAGAGATGAGCACCACATATTCATTTAAACTCCCTAGGCCAGAGGTTCTCAAACTGTGGTCCGCGAGCTCCATTCAGGTGGTCTGCAGATAGTTCCCTCTAAGGTGCGTGCCTGGGCAGCCGCACACAAGAGAATGAATGGCCACCCACCTAATTAGTGGAGCCGTGCAGGCATGGCTCCACTAATTAGGTGCCTGAACCCTGGAGAAGACGCATATGTAAGGTGAGGTGCTGGCCTTGGGGGGAATAGGGAGTATGTGGGTGGTGGCAGTGGGGTGAGAAGAGGGGATGGGAGGAATTTGGGATGTGCAGGGCTGCGGTGGCCAGAGAAAGAGGCGACTTTCCCCAGCTCCTGGGCTACAGCTGCTGGGGAGAGACTGCCCTCCTTGCCAGCCCCAGCTCGGGGGCTGCCGCGGCGGGGGAGAGAGGGAGAGACCTCCCTCCTTCCCAGCCCCATCTCAGCAGCTGCCACAGCGAGGGAGAGAGGGCACACCCATCACATCAGAAAGGTAAGACTACTGATATTAAAATATGAGAACAAATAAACATAAATTATTATTACGTTTTTTTTTATATAGCGCTTTTATCCAAAGTGCTTTACAATAGTTGGCTAATGGTACAAATAACATTTGGAAAGATCATTTAGTGGTCCGCTGAGACCCCCAGCAATTTTCAAGTGGTCAGTGAAAAAAAATTTGAGAACCACTGCCCTAGAGATTTGAAATGTCCTACTATATCTCGAAACAATATAGCAGACATGATTGTCACTGAAATCATGATCTTTGTATGAAACCACGCTTCCCTGGTTCTCATGTGTAATCCCATTGAAGTTACTGAGATTGCTCACATGAATCTAGTCAGCAAGATTTTGCCCTATAATCCCATTAATATATCTATATAGATTACTTGAGATTGACATGGATGTATTACTTATGAGAAGCAAAACCATGAGTGAGTTAGATAGTTCATCCTAATCGAGTGCCAAGGAAACCTTTAAGAGACACACCAAATAATTGTGTATTTTGTTTCGCTTCTATGTTCATACCAAATATTTTTCAGAAAATAAAAAAAACAATTTCAGACTTTTTTAGAATTCTGAAAAAAACCCAAACTCCGACCGTATTACTTGTATCCCTCTGCCTGCCACATATAGCTGCTTGAGTATCATGAGTCCAATATGAAGAGTGAAACTAGAGCTGGAGGGAGATGGGTACAGGTGGCTAGAGGGAAAAAAACATTCTGGAAGCCTCTATATAACTTAAAATAGCTTTTTTTCTGTAAAATTATTGTCTCTCTTTTTTTAGGGTTAGATTTTCCCTGATCTACCAGTGTTAGAAACAAAAATTGTAATCCATTGAAAAAAGAGGGACTCTCAGCTCTCAGATAATATAAAGCACATATTTGTTTCTCTCTCTGATGGTTCACTTGATACTGAACCTTAAATCTATTACTGGCCCAGTAATGAATGCTACCATTACTGCCAGCGTGATGTTGATCAGGTTATTAGTGGTGGTGTTTTTAACATATGAAAGCTACTCAGAGATTTTATATGTTAAAGGTCGTCCCAGAGAAGCAGAGTGCTATTAAGATGAACAAAGGTAAATATACTTGATCACATAGGTATTGCTCAGTATACATGGACTAGGTACACAAACAAAGTGTATCTACAGAAGTGTCTATACCTCATTATATATTTTGCCAGTTTCCATACAAATCTCTGTATGGTAGAAACAAATTGTCCATACCAATGAGAACAAAGTGTTTTTGTATGTCTTTAGTGTTAATTAAAATAAAATTATAATGCTAAAACAGAAAAAAACAGATTAAATTATTGCAGGAAGCATACAAAAAAGGATGTTTTTACCACAAATCTGTACTTGCAGTTATTTTCTTATTATTCAACAGCAGAGGAATACATACTTTAAGTATATAAATATGAAGAAGTATATAAAACTGCAATATGTACACATTTGGGGAATAACTTTAGATATCTGCTTAGTCCTGTCCTAGAACTATTTCTAATGTAAACAAAGGCATTTGCCGTTATAATTATTAATGACATGAAACAATGCAATACTAAAAATTTAGTAGATTATCAGATGGCCTATTAATTATACTGGTGCAGTTCCTGGCAGGAGAGTTAAGGGTTTGTCAGCATTTCCATTATAATCCTCTGCTTTTAAGGGGTTTATAAATTTGGCTGTAAAAACTCACTCTTGGCTGAAAACCTCTGCCCTGAACAGATTTTTTTTTGTCCATTTTTATATTAATTAGTAGAAACTTTGTGGCAAAAAAAGGGGGGGACATAATTGATTTCTGAATATTGTTTCATAATGTGCACTAGGGATTGTGTATTTCAGAGGAAAAATAAGACCGTGATTCAAGTCCAGCACTTTTTTAGCTTGATATAAATACTCACTCAGTTTAGACTGGTGGCCTGTCTTTCACATATTGCTTTTTGGTTTTGTATTTCTTACCAGTCCCATGAAAGAATCCAACTCAGCCCGACTAGTACTAGTTGCCCCACTATGTGGCAACCTATAAGCCACTAGTTGCCACACTATGCTCTATGTTATAGGCTCATTGTATAGCCTTGGACAGAGATGGCCAAATTATTCATTGCAGATTTAGCCACTTTCTCTTTGCAAATCATCCACAATCTGGTCCTGATCTCTGAGAACATGTTTACTATATGTATTAGATGACAAACTTATGCAAACAAATTTTATTGTATGGGTTGTTCATGAATAGCTAATTTGTCTATTTGAATATTTTTTCGTGGCGTGCAATGCAACAGACCATTTAAATCACATGGTATAGTTTCTGCATCTTGGCTGTTTGACTAATACTTTTTAAATGGCAGTTAACTAATACTAAATGAGGAATGATCCATAATAAACCTGTGATTGGAATTTTCAAATGTATAATAAATGTGAACATTTTTGTTATTTTGGGGATTTCCAAACAGTTTAATGAATAGCTTAAAAATCGCCATTTGAATGTTTACAAACAACAACTAAGATCAAACCTATTTTTTATTCCCTGTTTTTATTCCCAAATTAATTTTTATATTAGTCAACCACCACATGACTTGGGCGAACCTCTTTGCCTTAGCTTCAACAAATGTAAAATGGTGATAATGACCCTTACAGTGCCTGTCTCACAGGGTGTGTGTGAGAATTAATTAGTTCCTACAATACTTTGAAAATGTATAGTGCTATATAACACGCTATGTAAGCACTAATTATTATTAATATTATGATTATTATTATTTTATTTACATTTCAAATTTGATTGAACCACCAATAATTAATAAAACCTCATTTGGTGCCAGAAATGGAAAGCACGAAACAAGCTTCCAAACAAGAGCATCTATTTCAATGGAAAAAATGATACAGGACTAAATCTGATCCAGTGTGCCAATGCTGAATTGACGGATTTGGCACATGGAGGTTCCATTGAGGATGAAGCTAAATAAAATCCTCCCTCCCAGGCCTTGGCTGCTATTACAGCCTTGAGATTGCAACAGTCTTTACAAGGAGTTCATCATACCACTTCTGGGCCTGGTCCCCATCCCTAAACTAGTGGTCTGCTGTGGCCTAATTTTTAGACCCAACCAGGACCTGAACCAGACTCAAGCTTGAGAGGGTCCAACTGTTCTCCCACCCAACACGGCCCAGAGCCAATACTTGTAGTTGAGTTCTATCGAGTTTCGATCATGTTGCAGGGCCCTACCCTAAACCACGCTATATGAGGATGTCATTGAGCAGGATTTCCTGCTCTTACTCCCTGAAAATGGTTGTTGTTGCACAGTGTATCTGCACACACATGATCCACTGTACCTGGACATTTCCAGGGCTGCAGAAGAGAAGGGGCAGAATTTGTCACTCATCAAAAGAAAAAAAATTCAACAGGAAATTCAGACTCCATGACACAAGATATTCTGGTAGATGGGAAGGAGTAGCACAGGCACATCATTAGTGTTAAGGCTGGTGCTCATATGTAAAAACTGCCAAAGTAATAATTTATGGTACTAATATACCAAACATTGCCTTCTTATTTTTCTGTAAAAATGTAATAGTCACCCAGAGGCTCAGAACCAATTAGTAAGAAAAATTAAAAAAAATTGAAAAGATAATTAAACATGGTTCCCTTCAATTTTTTTCTAGCCAGCTAAAAAGTGCAAAGAAAGAAGTTTTGGATGAAAATTCAAAGTCCACAAATGGATGAGCCCAATCACTGTGCACCATATAATTAATATGTTGTATGTAAATCAACCATTTCAAGGTGCTAAATACAATGAATACATTTACCTGTATTTTTGTGTTGGCTTGCCAACATAAATTGCTTTAATTGTGCTATTTATGGTAAAAGCATTAACATAAAGCATCCATAAATCAGGCCCCTTGTGTTTTAAGCTATTTAATGCGTACAGCTCAGTCACAGTAATGCTACGCATGGAGAAATACACAATATTTTTTCCGTTTTATTTGTTGATAACATTGCTCCTGAGGGACACTAGCATATTTGAAGCATGGTTATGTATGCAACATATATTCTTCTTGTCTTTTATTTCTTTCCTATTTTTTATTTTTAAGCAAATTTGAAATTAAGATTCTGAGAATAGATGAAATGCACATTTGTTTGTTTGTTTTTTAAAGAGATTTGAATGGCAAAATGCTCACTCATGCTTTCAGGCAAATCCCCCTTTCTTTTGAATGCAAAACCCATTTTAGTTCAGAAGATAGATAACAGATCGCACAGGAAAGTCTAACAAGCTTCTGTTGAAGGGATGAGCTGCATCTTTTTATTTTTTTAAATTCTAGTCACTCTACATATGACAGCTCCAGAGCAGTTATAAATCCTTTAGACTCCACATCAAAAATCACCATCACAATTGCCACTAATTGGCAATATGGTTGGCAGATAGGCCAATGACTGAATGGGCCCTGCAGAATGAACTCCCCTCTCAGCCTGTCAGACATGGATCCTCCAGAATACAGTTGAAAAACATTTATTGGACAGTACTGCCCACTGCCTGTGCTGTACTTGAGGACATCAGTCTTTTGTACTGTCAATCTGACACCTTTCAGACACACTGACAATCAGTCAGAAAAAAATATTAAAATAATTTCCTTACAGTGACAACTTTCTAAGGACCCAATTTCAAACTGTATCCTCTATTCGTTTGTACTAATGACCACTGGCAATAAACTAGCAGGCTGTAAACAGATCCAGCACTTTCCAATGCAAGAAAATAAATGGGATACAGTATGATGAAACAAAAATTACACAGTGGGGCCATGACCTATAGAAGTAAAAATAATAAATGGGAAGATTAAGTTAGGGGGTTCAAGATTCATTAACTGACTAATGCAAATGCAAGGAATGCTGCAATAAAATGTAATGAAACAAACCCAGAATTTCAAGTAGATAGTCCATAGAAAACTTATAATTTAATATGGACATCAGAAAGCATATTTAACCCAAAGCATGAAGTGTTAGGATAGGACTTTGCATTTATAACTAATTTACAGTTTTTGGACAACAGCAAACGTGAGTAACATTCATTTTCTTGTGCAACTCACCCTGCTCTCAGTGCCCATTCAAGGATAATCAGCATTCCATCCAGAGAGCCCAGTCTTGCCAAGACCCCTGTGAATAAGGCTGCCAGGTCAAGGACCTTTCATAAACTAGAATTTCCATGTTTTGTTCCATATTTATTTATATTTGCACATAGGCTCTGTAACAGATGCACCAAGATCTAGAATTGCTTGTTCTTCTCCCAGCTGATGATTTAGTTAAGACTAGAATCTAGACATGACAAACTTCACCTTTCAAACTAGCATTTATATCAATGTAGATTTTCTAATAAAATATTAACGTCACTGTCAGTTCACCATTAGTACACTAAAAGACAGTCTTTGCATTGGGTCAGAAGTAAACCCTGGGTAAATCACAATTTTTTTTTTTTTTTAGAAATTCACAACAGAGTAAAGGGCCAAGTATTTTACTTCATGGCGTATAAACAGAATTAATTTTACAACCCACCTAGATAGCATGTAAAGATCCTTATATACCACCCTCTGTTGTGCATATTCACAGAAATCTATTCTTCCACACGCAGAAGAATGGTACACATAGGTACATAACAGCTGAGCTGTACAGTTTCCTAAAGTGATTTTTATATGAAATACTTTATTATATTTATTTTTTAAAGATTTTTTTAAAATCATGATTTGTGGGTATTTTCATGATTTCTGTGCACCAAAAACATGATTTACATAGGGCCCTAGTCACAAGGCAATTGACTGTGGTCACACCATGGGCCAGATTAGACATGCCATTGCATAAAAGTGCAAGCAGGGCTCCTTGTAGCTCCCACTCAGAGCCAGGCACAGTCATAGTCCCTCCACTCTCATGAGCACATGGACTGCTCCATCTAGTCACACTGATGAGGGCAGGGAGGGTGTAAGGTCATGTCACCATCTTCCACGTCAGCTGCATTTAGGAAGGATACCACATCCCCTAAAGGGCTGTAACAGTGGGCAGTCTCCTCTGACTACTCCCACTTGGGTAAGGTGGCTCTATAGTGCCCTACCTGAACCCAATCTGAAGATAAAGTAAGAATACGTAGAAGCCATCTAGTCCATTTCTGCAACTACAGACAGTTCAGACAAAGTACCATAGCTCTAATTCATCTCCTAACAGACCAGAGTGGAGTAGTCTAATGGGAAAATCACTCCGCATATTAATACAGACATCAGATTTCTCTCTAACTATTCCTCAGCATTCAAGGTTAATTGTGCAATAATTGAACTCTTCTACAGTATATTTATTAAAGGTTAAAATGTACATGTCCGTGTAAACACTTCATTAGTTTGCTAATATTATTAGGCATAACAGCAGCATTCCAGTTCATAATATAAAGCTGCGAACAGAGTAACTGTTTTCTAAATATTAGGAAAATAAAATACATCATTGGGAACTACAATGACTGACACTGTTAAAAAAGAAATGAGAAATGTTTTAATTCTGGTATTATTCATTATATTACCAAATTGAGAACATTTGGAATACTGCAGGATGGAAAACACTAAAATTTTTGAAAACTGTATACATACTGAAAACAATTAACATTTTCCTAATACAAATGACAGTAAACAGAATTTTAGATTTAGTTCAAAATAATTTCCACAAGAAATCCACAGTCCCCGGATGTCCTAAAAATGTGTTGAGGGATTAAAAACTGGAATCCAATTTTTTGTGTGAATTAGGGCTGTCAATTAATCACAGTTAACTCAAAAAAAGTAATCGCACTTATAACAATAGAACATCAATTGAAATTTATTAAACATTTTTGGATGTTTTTCTACATTTTCAATATTGATTTCAATTATAACACAGAATACGAAGTGCACAGTGCTCACTTTATATTATTATTTTTGATTACAAATATATGTACTGTAAAAACGATAAACAAAAGCAATAGTATTTTTCAATTCACCTCAGACAGGTGCAGTAGGGCAATCTCTTTATTGTGCAAGTGTAACTTACAAATGCAGATTTTTTTTGGTTACATAACTGCACTCAAAAACAAAACAGTGTAAAACTTTAGAGCCTACAAGTCCACTCAGTCCTACTTCTTATTCTGCCAATCGCTAAGACAAACAAGTATGTTTACATTGACGGGAGATAATGCTCCCTGCTTCTTATTTACAATGTCACCTGAAAGTGAGAACAGGCATTCGCATGGCACTTTTGTAGCCGGTGTTACAAGGTATTTACATGCCAGATATGCTAAATGTCCGTATGCCCCTTCATGCTTCAGCCACCATTCCAGAGGACATGCTTCCATGCCGATGTCAGTTAAAAAAACAATGTGTCAATTAAATTTGTGACTGTACTCCTTGGGGGGAGAATTGTATGTCTCCTGCTCTGTTTTACCCGCATTCTGCATATATCTTGGATGATGACCCAGCGCATGTTTGTTTTAAGAACACTTTCACAGCAGATTTTACAAAACGCAAAGAAGGTACTGATGTGAGATTTCTAAAAATAGCTACAGTACTCGACCCAAGGTTTAAGAATCTGAAGTGCCATACAAAATCCGAGAGGGACGAGATGTGGAGCATGCTTTTAAATGTCTTAAAAGAGCAACACTCTGATCCGGAAACTACAGAACCCAAACCACCAATAAAGAAAATTAACCTTCTGCTGATGGCATCTGACTCAGATGATGAAAATGAACATGCATCAGTCTGCACTGCTTTGGATCATTATCAAGCAGAACCCATCATCAGCATTGAAGCATGTCCTCTGGAATGGTGGTTGAAGCATGAAGGGACATATGAATCTTTAGCGCATCTGGCACGTAAATATCTTGCAACGCCAGCTACAACACTGCCATGCAAATGCCTGTTCTCACTTTCAGGTGACATTGTAAACAAGAAGCAGGCAGCATTATCTCCTGCAAATTGTAACCAACCTTGTTTGTCTGAGTGATTGGCTGACCAAGAAGTAGGACTGAATGTACTTGTAGGCTCTAAAGTTTTACTTTGTTTTATTTTTGAATGCAGTTTTTTTGTACATAATTCTACATTTCTAAGTTCAACTTTCATGATAAAGAGATTGCACTGTAGTACTTGTATGAGGTGAATTGAAAAATATTTTTTGTTTTTACAGTGCAAATATTTGTAATCAAAAATAAATATAAAGTGAGCGCTGTACACTTTGTATTCTGTGTTGTAACTGAAATTAATATATTTGCAAATGTAGTAAATATCCAAAAATATTTTAAATACATATTCTATTATTGTTTAACAGCGCGATTAAGCACAATTATTTTTTAATCGTGCGATTAATCACGATTAATTTTTTTTAATCGCTTGACAGCCCTAGTGGGAATGATTTAAAAATGTGTTGATGCGTCTATATTTATGTATTTTTAACTAATGTTGATTATATAGGTTGGATCCATTTTAAACTGAACACCATTTTTTTTTAAATTGAAACTATATGGGTAATTCTGTAAAGTAAACCTATTTTGGAGAAGAAAGGAAAAGGGTTGGTTCCAAAAAGTTGTTAGTCAATATGTGTTACTATTTTGCACTAAAATATAGAGAGTGACACCCAATGCAGACACCCCTTCTTGCCAATAAATCCCTATCAACTGACAACAAGGGAATTTAAGAAAATCTAAAATATCAAAACCAAAACCCCTACCTCAAGCAGAGTTTTTATCCTGTAAATGGAGAGATGCCAGAGACTCCATGAAGTCCACTAGGGATTTCACTATTTGCAACTGATTTTATATGGAAGGTGCTTAGACACTATGCTGATGAATGGCAATATAAAATCCTGATAAATAGATAGATAGTTCATGAACATACACACTAGCTGCACTGATTATGAATGTGTCCGAATTAAGAAGAGCCCAAATAGAGTAAGTGTAAGAAAAATGGTAACTACTTATGACTTCTCATATTCTGGTAGGCTGTCTAGAGGTTATAGCAAAGGACTGAGTGTTCCTGTCCCTAACTCTGCACCTAGCTGTCTGTGTGATCTTGGAGACACCAACATCTCTCTGTTCCTCATAGGTAAAAAAGAAATACTTCTTACATGTCCTTGTATAGACCTCAGAGATGAAAAGTATAAAGTATTGTTTTTAGACTGTATCACTGGTGGGCATTATAAATAACTTTCAAATGGGGCCTTGACGGAACAGACTGTAGCTTGTGAAGACACTCCTTTACTTTACCTCTTCCTCTAAACAGATATGAATACTATATTATACTGTATATAGCAACCTATAATAACCTAAACCCTGCTGTATTTAGCAACCTTTTATACTGGATAACCACATGCTGAAATTTTGGTGTTTTGCGGAAAAGATTTTAATCAGTCAGCCTAACAGAAGGGACATTCTGAGGGGCATCACAAAGTCACATTCGGCTACACAAAATTTTGTTATGGGAAGCACCATGGGCATAATTCTAATGTCACTTATAAATTGGGAATGGTGCCTCTGAAGTTCATACCAATGTGAATCTTTTGTAACTGTGCAAGAAGACTCAGACCCTATATCACTAATCTGGTGAGTGTTCTGTAGCTTGTGAGTGATACGCTTCAGTTTAAGACCTAACAACAGGATTATATGGAAGTAGAAAACTGACTACAGTGCTATATCTCTAAGCTGAAATATCAAGTTCTCTGTTGATAGAAGGATCATCTTACTGACACTTAAAGATGCATTTTAAAAAAAAATGTACTCAGTGTACGTGCTTAATTTTCAGTGCAAAGATAAGAAATCAGAATTTTGCTCTTGCCTTATGTATTTGCAGTGGGCCTGCTATTTGCTCAGCTCATTGTTTGCACAAGCAAAAATTGTTCATTGGAAAAGTAATGCAAGAAAGGGCAAAGACACATTTTTAAACCTAACTGTGATTTGTGCATGTTGAGTAAACACATGAATTTCCTTATAAAAAAAGTTTTTGGAATCACAGCTATAGAGCTGTGTTCAAGCTCCTTTTTGTTTGTTTAACCACTTTTCAATTTTATGCAATTGATTTCCAGTGTTATGCTCCTGCTGTCCACAGACTCCAATGTAATATGGCTTGCGGATGTTTCTCGCTGTATTTCATTTGCAGCTGCACAGAATTTAAAGCAATTAGCTGTTAATGTTCCTGGCTGATTTCTAGTGTTTAGTCTTCCCTATCATGGGGCTGCTTTTCTTATCTTGTACAGTTAAAGCCCGTCAGACTCATATGCTTGTTGCACATGCAAAAAACTTGAGTGAACTACATGGGCTACAGTTGTTTTTTAAATGTTAGATAATACTGCTTGTTTGTTAATTTCCTCTTCGCTGCGCTCCAACACATTGGCACTGCTTCTGCAATGTCAGCTAAGGTCAGCTACACACAATTTATGGTTTAAGTAAGTACAAAACTGGAGATCCAACACTTACTAACCCAGAGGTCCCACTAGTACAATGAAGTAAACTGCTAAAATAATGCTCATAATGGAACCCAAAGCAGACAAGCCAATGGGTTCAAAAGAGAAATCCACACAGCAACCCATTTCCTGGTGCAAAAATCTGGGCATGAATGAGGAGCATGTCTAATCTATGCTCATTTAAAAAGGCCCTCCCCAGACTCTACCACTCACTGTATTTTGTGGCCCACTCCCTTGCATCCCTATGTGCAGGTATGCGTTAAGCCAACATGCACCTGGGATACACAATATGCAGTGCTGTCCCCATAAAGTTATGACAAATGTCAAGACACTCTAAAAGAAACCCCCCACACCTCTCACAATGTTTCCTAGCCCGATACATAATCCACGTTCCTCTTGGTCATCCCACTAGCTAGCTCAAGGGAAAGCCAAAAATGCTAATATGCCTGAAGCGTGGCAAGAAGCGGGCTCTTCATTAACCCAAATTTGCTGCCATAAGGCACAAAACACAGGTAGACACCAATTCTGCAATAGGTGCCTATCCACATGGTATTCCCTGAAGAATCAGGTATCAGATGGTAAACTCTTTGGGGGCTACAACTTTGCCTTTTATTTGTTCTGCCAAATGTCTTGCAGACACTTGCCAAGAGAGCAGGTAGGTGGGAAGATCCCCTTTTGCTATCAAAGAATAAGCATGCCTTCTCTATCCTTGTAGCTGATTTATGCCTCAACAGGAAAGGCAAACAGCCAATCAAGTAAGCAGTAGAGCAGTGGTTCTCAAACCTTTTTTTCGCGGACCACTTGAAAATTGCTGAGGGTCTCGGCAGACCACTTAATGATCTTTCCAAATGTTGTTTGTATCGTTAGCTAACTATTGTAAAGCGCTTGGGATAAAAGCACATTATATAAAAAAATAATAATAGTTAATGTTTTTTTGTTCTACAAATAAAAGCACTCAACTTATATTTTAACATCAGTAGTCGCACCTTTATAATGCAATGGATGTGCCCTCTCTCCCTTGCCACAGCAGCCACAGAGCTGAGGCTGGGAAAGAGGGTCATCTCTCCCTGGCAGCCGCAGCCCCGGAGCTAGGGAAAGTCGCCTCTTTCTCTGGCCGCTGCAGCCCTGCACATCCCAAATTCCCCCCATCCCCTCTTCTCACCCCACTGCCCCCTCCCACCGACTCCCTATTCCCCCCAAGGCCACCACCTCACCTTACATGCACGTCTTCTCCAGGGTCCAGGCATCTAAGAAGTGCAGCCACGCCTGCACAGCTCCACTAATCAGGTGGGCGGCCCTTCATTCTCTCCTGTGCAGCTGCCCAGGTGCGCACCTTAGAGCGAACTATCTGCGGACCACCTGGATGGAGCTCGTGGACCACTGGTGGTCCGCAGACCACAGTTTGAGAACCTCTGCAGTGAAGCGTAAAGCCTCCAGTCAGGAGAGGGACTCCTCATACTTGTTTTACAAAGCCAGTCAGCGGCAGGACAGGGGAACTGAATCCTTTCTCTTGCTAGGGACTGCCAAAGCACACTCATAGTGCACTTTTTGGAAAGACTGTTCATATTTATTAGTATAGTTTTTGGAGCAAATGTGCTAATGAGGTGTAAATAAAGGTTGAAATGGATTCTTTCAATAATATTTCTTTTTGAAATAATATGTCAGACCCATTGAGCAATTTTTCATGTGAGAGTACAGTAATTTTTTATTTGACTATTGTTTCCACGACCTATGCCCTTTTCTGGATGCACAAATTTGCGTATGCAGTTTAAAAAAAAAAATAGAAACAATGATTTTTTTAAAGTTTAGTGCTGGTTGAAAAATGCAGGTTGACACTCCTCTAGATTCTCTATTTTACATTCACGCAAAAGACGACAAGAGCTGATCCAGAGGGTCTTTTCTAGGGGTGAGAATTCCATCTCCATGCCCATTCAGCTTTTGGCCTCTCTGCTAAGGCTATCGGCAAACCTGTCAACTGTGGTGCTATTTTTGTTCTGCGACTAGTGGCTTTAGTGCCCCAGACATGATTTGAACGTAGGCAATTCTTAAGATTGGTCATTTTTGAAAATTCAGACCCAAAATGCTGTTTTAAAAGAACAGATTTTACCCATTTCTAAAAGATATACTCTAGGAATTTTTTGGGGGGGTGGGAGTTGTATGGCCTGTGTTACACAGGAAGTCAGACTAGATCATTATGGTCCCTTCTGGCCTTGTAATCTATGAAAACCATTTTCCTACATCTCTTAGATTTTACTTACATGTGCTATATTTCCTTTGATTTCCCCTTCCCCCTCTTTTCAGAGCAGTCACATGGGTAAAAATGAAGACTCTTTTTCATTTAGAATCTAGTTAGTATTTTACCTCTAAACCTCTGTTCTGCATTCTGACAGTAAGCTTTAATCTGGTAATCTAACAAGAGGAAAAGGCAGTCTCAGCAGACGTGCTCCAACCTTGTGTTCGACCATATTAAGAATTAATACTTAGCCTTGCCGTACAACCCAGCTTTAATAAAGCTACCCAAATCCTCTTGGCTGCCTCTTTGGCAAGCCAGCATCCATCAAAGTGTTCAGCTTTTGTATTTGCTAATTCAATAGGCAGCCTGACAGGCAGGTTTTAAGATCCACATTTTATGAGATAATAAGGTGTTTTACATATTTCAAATTTTTGCTCTGTTGACAGAAAAATGAATTTGGATAACTTTGGGTTTTTTTTAAATAATTTTCATAATAAATGTTACTTATAGGTTTAAGAATGTTTTTGATAGTTCAGTTGATTAACCCTTTCTACTGCCAAGTTGTTTATTAAGAAGCTGGTTGTAGGTGTGGGAAGGAAGTAACTGAAAGCCTGTTTTAACTCCACTGGACTTTATGATCGTAAAGAAGTTAGAGTTAAATCTTCATTGATCTAAAATGTGTTATAAGCAGCTGTGCTTTCAAATACTATCACATATTTTTCCTGTATTTGTAGCACACTTTAATACACTCAGATACAATACTGTCAATTCTAGCTGGTATAATTAACCCCTTCATTAACGTAAAGGCATAGAGATGCATCCTCAGCAAAAACCACCATGGAAACATAGGATGTGCTGGGTGTTTTTGTAACCACATTGAAACACACTATTAAAAGAGCATACTATATAGTATCTGACTATATATTTAGCTCTTCATTAAGATTCTTGTTGTGAGGTACTGGCTGGTATGTGTGCTGGCCATGGCTCTGCAGTGAAGGAGGAAAAGGATGTTGAGTCTTTAAAACACTCTACAAACATTGATTTACTGGTCTACTTATCTACTAATAAAAACAAGTGCACAGCACTATACGCGTGCTAAGTATTATTACTAAGTTATGCTTCACAACATTCCTCTGAGTTGGGTATATTTGTACCCAATTTACAAGCATATAAAACTGAGGCACAGAGAGGTTAAATGCCAAAATCAACACAGAAAATTGTGGCAGTGACAAATAGAACTCACAAGTTTCGACTACCTGATCTCTGCTCTAACTGCTTCCTCCTACAAATAGATCTGCTCAGATGTTTGAATGTGCCTTCCTTTTATAGCTCAAAGAGATGGAGACCACTAATACTTTTGCGGTGAAATCCTGGCCACACTTACTTCAATGGGACTAGGATTTCACTCCTGATACCTGATGGAGATTCTCTTTTACTCAAGTGATAGTTATAACCGGGCTGTGTTCTTTGGGCCTAAAGATAACTGTTCTATTACTGATGCCAATTTTGTCATTTAGCTGATGTCCTTGGTTCCTATAATATCACAGATGGCCAGTTTAATCAGAGATTTTCAAACATAAAATGGTTCAGTTTTGAAAATAATCCTACCCATCAAAACAGTCAATAAGGAAAAACAAAACAAAAACATTTGATTTTTTTTTAAATCACAAAATAACCAAAAGGCCATTTTTTTTCTATTTAAAGTTTCCTTTGAAATTTATTAATAAATAAATAAATAAAATGTTCTTTTGCGGAAATTTTTTTTTGGAAAACAGAAAATTTTGACAGATTTTTTTTTCCATTTGAAAGAAAAAAGGAACCAGTTTTCACGTATAGATGGCTCCAATCCTGCAAACACATACAATAGTTAACTTTAAGCACATGAGTAATCCCAATGAAGCCAATGGGACTCAGGTGCTTAAAGTTCAGTTCTTGTTTCAGGATGGGTTCTGTATGTGGCTATGGAATGTATGCCTTGCAATACTTGCATATCACATTAGTGGTTTTCTGTTATGGCATTAACTTATAATACACGTATTTAGCACTTTGTGCCTTCAAAGTGCTGTATGGACATTATCGCAGCTTCATGTCACATCACCAACATGAATTTAGTATTAAAGAGAATGTCAAATTCTCATATAAGAGGCACTCGACCTATCAGCTCTATCTACATGGCTCATCTTCACTGTAGCATTAACAATCAGACAAGCATTTTGAGTTTTAATTTTTTTCCAACTCACTGTTTATAAACAACAGAATTTTGAACACTGTGGTATTTTGACAGTACTGTGGTTTGACATCATAATATAGAGTGTTTAGAAATGCCTGCGTATAATACAGAATGTCAGGGTATCTGATTCCTGTCAGCACAAAATACAAATCTGGGCAGTCGTCTGAGTTGTAATTTTGTTTACCACAAATTAACACCCTGGTTACTACTGAATTATTCTTACACAATTACAATTACCCGGTAAACAATTCTAGCACTGGGCACCTCAGACTAGGGGAAGAGCCATATTTTCACTGCCTGTGTCTCTGTCTTGTCCTGCCTTGCTAATATTGTGGGTTTTGGCCTCGTAATCCAGGGGTGAGTTAATTGACTGACTCCTACACTGTCACCTCTATTGTAGCCAGAGACTGCGATAGTTTTTCAGTCTTGTAGCACCTTCCTGGTCCTGCTAACCCTATGGTGACATTACGGTTAAAAGGTTATCAGCATTTTCAGTACCAATCACTATTTTCAAGGGGGTTGATAACTGTGCCATAAAAGAAATCATGCCAAAGTGAAGCTGGATGTATGAGCTCTCGCACATACATCTATTGAGTTATGGATTTTAAAAAATAAGTCACTAAAATGTTTTTCAAAATATAATTGTACAGCAACATGAGCAAGATTTAATGTGGACGTTATGGTGATGTTTTACACTCTGTTAATTGCATGGCTGTTTGCAGAGAAGGTCTATGACAGGGTGGAGTGGTGTTTGGGTAAGGGGATTAATTTTTTCCTTGTGTGTGTGCAAAGCTCCTAGCACAACTGAGTCCTGACTGAGGCCTCTAGGCCCTACTGCAATACAAACTATTAATAATAAATAAATATTGACAATAAATAATAGGCACTATTTTGAAAAGTGCCAAATTATTATATATGAACTACTTGGCCTGGATCTTCATCAGTGGCCGCCTAAACAAATTTGTTTAAGTAACTAAGGACAGTAGACACCCATATCCCATGCATGAAATATCTTGGCAGTGCTCTAAAGAGAGGGTTAATAAATATTTGATAACAATACCCTCCTTCTAATAATATTTCAAAGCAGTGTAATTTACAGTTGACATGGAGAAAGAATGCATGTTAAAAACCAAAAGATGTACTATTTTCTTAGTATGGTTCATTTTACAAATGTCAGTAGGGCTTAAAAAAAATTACAAACTCATTGAAAACCTTACTTGGTTGGACAAAAGCACATACACTGAAATAGATCGACTGCTGTTCTAATGTAATTAAATTTTCCAGCTAATGTTATATTTAACACTTTAATATAGTACTACAGGTGTTCATGGCTGCGTATAGCAAGTAAAAGCATAGTCTAGGTCAAGAAGAGCTCACAGTCTAAATCCATGCTGAAAACTGAATCTCGGGACCTTTCCTCTTCTATATACAACCAATTGTCTACTTAGAGTTACAGTAGGCATGTACTTCAGTAGCTGAACAGACTCCAATATATTTAACATCACTGCATCACTGCACAAGTATAATATCACATGCTGTCCTAATACTCTTGCAGCATCCAAGGCACATAAGTAGGTTAGCTAAGTAGGTAATGATACAATAAAAGCTGGAACACTGACATTGTTTGTTACACTTCAAATTGGACAACTAATGTTACTCACTTGTGGTCTAATGGTATTGTGAGAACGTTCTCACAAACTATGAAAAAGAAAAATGATGAGCTTCTTCACACAAAGCATGCTAGATTATCCCTTTCTTCTGTGTCTTTATTACTGTACTCTGTTTTGCTTCTTGTAAATATGTGGCCTATTTCCTGAAGCTTAGTCTTAGTTACAACAATCATGCTGAGAAAATTTCCAAGGAGATGGGGTAAAACATCCAGGAGGGTAAAGAAAAACCAAGACATTTTTCTGCAGAGGGAGAAGAGAGAGAGAATATAGGAATACATGCATATATTTGCTTGTCATCTCTTAGACATAAAAAATATGCTCAGAAAATGCAAATAAGCAACTCTGCTTGCCTACGGTCTTCAGTGTTAAACATTAATTAAGTTAACAGAGCACTTAGCTGAAGGCTAAAGGCTAAAACATATCTTGGATAAAAAAAGGTTTAAAGTGAAAGCATTTTGCTGATAGGAACTATTTAAAAATAATGAAAGGTTTTATTTATTTATTATTACTAAACAGATTTTAAAAATGTCAATTGACATATATAACATAGCACAGTAATAGCCTGTGCCTACAAAACTGTGATGCCAAGAGAAACAAGATTCCATAGATTCACAGAATAGATTATTTATTTATTAATTTTAACAGCCAAATGATATTTAGGCTCATTGACAGGAGGGATTCTAACTGGAGGCATTGTGGCAGAGGCTTGAATTCTGCTGCCCTCTCAGCCAAAGCAACTTGTTTATCATTTAAAGCATTTTTCACGTGCAGATCTCAAAACGTTTTAAAAGAGGGTGAGCACTATCATCCACCTACTGAATGCTATGCTTCATAGGGAAATCCTGCATGAACAGAAGAAGATGGGATGGACAAGATGAACTGATGGCAGAAAATGGAGATTGAAAAGATTTCTAAAAGAAAGTCCTACTGTACTGGCCAAAGTTTGTGAATCCAGAATACATCTGCAGCATTGTTTCCTGGTGTTTATATTTCCACGCCTGGGTTCTTAGTGCAGTGTTTATCTATTTTCCACTCCATTTTGGAATTCCACACCAACTTTCATGCAGCATGTGTAATCCTTATCTGATTCTAATGGAGCCCAAGGGATCATACAACTATAAAGCAAACATCCATTTCTAAAAACAAGCCCTCTGTAAATAATATGAGTATTTTTTCCATCAAAATACCAGGTGAACTGTAATTATTTTATAACCAATCATTATAAAAGATGGTCCAGTGGTGGTGAAAAGTGCTCAGGTTAGATACTTAAAAGTGGTATAAAATGTCATGGTTAATTTTTGATTTCTCTAGACTAGAGATAGTCTGGTGAATTATCCATGAATGTGAGGAGCTATCTTTGGATAATGTTACTGCAATACTGTATAACATTATCCAGAAGAACAATATAACTACATTATTAGCTACCTTAGATATGGTATCTGCTAATCACTTAATATTATACTGACAAACTATTTAAACTGCAGTATTACAGACATACGGAATATTACTGGAGAACCAAAATTAAATAAAGAATTGTCAAGATTTTCATACCTTTTTACAGCTATGAAAGAATGCTAGCTGATTATTCCAGGGTAAACATCTTAAGTGTTAGATAACACTGAATACTCCTTTCACTCTTTCTTTAACATGTTTGTTCTCTAATTATTTGATGCAGTTGTGACAGACAATGAGATGATTTTAAACACCAAAGCTTTTTTCACGGTAAAATAAGAAAGCAGAAGTGCCTAAATTAGACAGTGCATTAAATGAAAAACAGAATGGACAAATTTGAGTAATAAATGGGACCAAAGGATGCTTTTGACACTATTATACACACACTGTATATAGCATAGGGCCTTAACAGCCTTTGTTTATTTTAAAATCATGGGGAATGAAGGAGGAGAACAAATGTGGATTGTCACCTTAGCCCTGGTCTACACTACAGGGTAAGGTAAAATTTAGCTGCATTAGGTCGATTTTATAATGAATGCCTCTACACAAGCAACCCCGTTCTGTCGACCTAAAGGGCTCTTAAAATCGACTTCTGTACTCCTCCCTGGTGAGGGGAGTAGCTCTAAAACTGACCTGGCTGGGTCGAATTTGGGGTAATGCGGACGCAAATCGAAGTTATTGGCCTCCAGGAGCTATCCCAGAGTGCTCCAATGTGACCACTCTGGATAGAACTTTCAACTCCGATGCACTAGCCCAGTACACAGGAAAAGCCCCGGGAACTTTTGAATTTCATTTCCTGTTTGGTCAGTGTGGCGAGCTCAGCAGCACAGGTGACCATGCAGTCCCCCCAGAATCGCAAACGAGCTCCAGCATGGAGCGAACGGGAGACACTGGATCTGATTGCTGTATGGGGAGAAGAATCTGTGCAGGCAGAACTCTGATAAAAAAAAAGAAATGCTAATATATATGCCAAAGTCGCACAGGGCATGATGGACAGAGGCTACAACAGGGACACACAGCAGTGCTGCGTTAAAGTCAAGGAACTCAGGCAAGCCTACCAAAAGACAAAGGAGGCAAACAGTTGCTCTGGGCCAGAGCCCCATGCATGCCGCTTCTATGATCACCTGCATGGCATTCTGCGGGGGACCCTACCACTACCCCACCACTGTCCGTGGACACCTGCAAGGGGGGAGTCTCAAGCAACACGGAGGAGGATTTTGTAGATGAGGAAGAGGAGGAGAAGGAGAATGCGCAGCAGGCAAGCGGTGTATCCATTCTCCTCGGCAGCCAGGACCTTTTCATCACCCTGGAGCCAATACCCTCCCAAGGTGGGATTCCCAACCCTGAAGGCGGAGAAGGCACCTCTGGTAAGTGCACATTTGTAACTACAGTACAGGGTTTAAAAGCAATGGTGTTTAATGTTTGATTTGCCCTGAAGACTTGGGATGCATTTGTGGCCAGTACAGCTACTGGAAAAGTTGTTAACATGTCTGGGGATGGAGCGGGAATCCTCTAGGGCAGGGGTAGGCACCCTATGGCATGCGTGCCAAAGGCAGCACACGAGCTGATTTTCAGTGGCACTCACACTCCCTGGGTCCTGGCCACCGGTCCAGGGGGCTCTGCAACTACAGAGTTTAGTTATATATTATAGACTTATAGAAAGAGACCTTCTAAAACGTTAAAATTTATTACTGGCACGTGAAACCTTAAATTGGAGTGACTATATGAAGACTCGGCACACCACTTCTGAAAGGTTGCCGACCCCTGCTCCAGGGACATCTCCATGAAGCTCTCCTGGAGGTACTCTGAAAGCCTTTGCAGAAGGTTTCTGGGGAGGGCTGCCTTATTTGGTCCTCCACGGTAGGACACTTTACAACTCCAAGCCAGTAACAAGTAGTATGGAATCACTGCAGCACAAAGCATGGCAGCGAATGGTCCTGGGTTTTGATCGCATTCAAGCAACATTTGGTCTATATCTTTCTGTGTTAGCCTCAGGAGAGTGATATCATTCATGGTCACCTGGTTGAAATAGGGGAATTTTTGTAAGGGAACAGTAGAGTCATAGAGTCATAGACCTTAAGGTCAGAAGGGACCATTATGATCATCTAGTCTGACCTCCCGCACAACGCAGACCACAGAACCTCACCCCCCCCCCACCGCTGTAACAAACCCCTAACCTATGTCTGAGTTATTGAAGTCCTCAAATCGTGGTTTAAAGACCTCAAGATGCAGAGAATCCTCCAGCAAGTGACCTTTGTCCCATGCTGCAGAGGAAGGCGAAAAACCTCCAGGGCCTCTGCCAATCTGTCCTGGAGGAAAATTCCTTCCAGACCCCAAATATGGCGATCAGCTAAACTCTGAGCATGTGGGCAAGACTTACCAGCCAGCTCCCAGGAAAGAATTCTCCGTAGTAACTCAGATCCTACCCCATCTAACATCCCATCACAGGCAGGGCCAGTGCAAGGATATTTTGCGACCTAGGCGAAACTTCCACCTTGCCCCCCCCCCCCACCCCCCGCGCACATCGGTTCATCAAGGGGCAAATCCCAACGAGCCTTTATAGACCCCAGGGGCCAGCCATACCCAGGGGCTGCTCCCCAGACCAGGTTCCCCCCTCCCTGCCCCCTGAACTCCCCTGGAGGGTACACAGCCCCCCCGCGAGCCCTCCCCACCCGACCCCTGCGGTCCCTACCCCGAGTCCACTCACTGGCTTTGCTGGGCTTGGGCCGCTGCAGCAGTTCGGCAGGGAGGAGCTGCCTTCTGGAGGCACCGGAGAGCCAGAGCATCGGCTTGCGGGGGCGGCGAGCCCCAGCCATGGAGGAGCCAGTGCGGCACAAGGGGGCAGCAGCCCTGCAAAAGCAGTGGCATGGCTAGCGGCGAGCAGCCGCATCCCCCGTTCCTCCAGCCCAGGCTGCAACCGGGCACCCCCCCGGGGGCTCCTACAGGCTGCAGCGGATGCAGGCCTCCCATGGGCCCCCCGGCTGCCCCCTCGCCGTGCTTGGGCTCTGCGGCTCCCGGGCATGTGAGCCGCCACCGGGGCGCAGGGCCCTGAGCCTGCGCCGGGAGGGGCAGCAGCGGCTCACACACCCGGGAGCCGCAGAACCCGAGTGCGGTGAGGGGTAAGCCAGGGGGTGCGCCTGCCTGGGCTGCAACTCACCTGGCGCCCCCCTGGGGGCTCCTGCAGTGGATGCATGTGGGCAGCAGCCCTCGCACACCTCCCGGCTCCCCCCTGCCACGGTCGGGCTCTGCGGCTCCCAGAAGTGTGAGCCGCCACTGCCGTTGCCCCTCCCAGAGTAGGCTCAGGGCCCTGCGCCCCGGTAGCTCACATGCCTGGGAGCCGCAGAGCCCGAGCACGCTGAGGGGAGAGCCGGGGGGCGCACGGGGGCTGCCGACCACATGCAACTGCTGCAGCCTGCAGGAGCCCCCGGGGGGGAGGGGGCGCTGGGCCGCAGCCTGGGCAGGAGGGGCAGGGGGCACAGCTGCTCCCCGCTAGCGGTGCCACCGTCTTTGCAGGGCTGCTGCCCCCCTGTGCCACACTGGCTCCTCCATGGCTGGGGCTCGCCACCCCCACAAGCCGACGCTCTGGCTCTCCGGTGCCTCCAGAAGGCGGCTCCTCCCTGCCAAGCCAGGGCACCGCTTTTTTAGGGTTACCATATTTCAACAATCAAAAAAGAGGACGGGGGGGGGAGAGAGCCCACCCACATCCACTCCCTCCCACTTCCCGCCCCCCTCAGAACGCCCAACCCCCCCCCCGCTCCTTGTCCCCTGGCTGCCCCCTCCTGGGACCCCTGCCCCTACCTGCCCCCCTAGGACCCTACCCCCTACCTGTCCCCTGGCTGCCCCAACCCTTATCCACACCCCCGCCCCCAGACAGACCCCCAAGACTCCCAGGCCCCATCCAACCACTACCCGCCCCCTGAGAGACCCCCCCCCAGAACTCCTGACCCATCCAACCCTCCCCCCACCCCGACAGCCCCCCTGGGACTCCCCTTACCACCATGCCGCTCCAGCCACTGGCTCCACGTGGAGCCAAAACAAACAGGCTGGGGAGCACACAGCCCCTCCCCCGCAGCGTGCTGGCAACGCAACGCTGAGGCAAGGGGAGGGGGGAGTGGGGGAGAGACTCTGCCTGCTAGAGACCAATGGGAGTGGCTAAATCAGGCCCAGGCGTCCAATCAGCCACGCTGCACTCTGTGTGAGGGGAAGGGAGGGGAGGGAGGAAAAATCTTGGATGCCCCCAACCACTTGGCGCCCTAGGCGACCGCCTAGTTCGCCTAGTGGTTGCACCGGCCCTGATCACAGGCCATTGGGCATATTTACCGCTAATAATCAAAGATCAATTAATTGCCAAAATTAGGCTATCCCATCATACCATCCCCTCCATAAACTTATCAAGCTTAGTCTTGAAGCCAGGTATGTCTTTTGACCCCACTACTCCCCTTGGAAGGCTGTTCCAGAACTTCACTCCTCTAATGGTTAGAAACCTTCATCTAATTTCAAGTCTAAACTTCCTAATGTCCAGTTTATATCCATTTGTTGTTGTGTCCACATTGGTACTGAGCTTAAATAATTCCTCTACCTCCCTGATATTTATCCCTCTGATATATTTATAAAGAGCAATCATATCTCCTCTCAGCCTTCTTTTGGTTAGGCTAAACAAGCCAAGCTCTTTGAGTCTGTTTTCATAAGACAGCTTTTCCATTCCTTGGATCATCCTAGTAGCCCTTCTCTGTACCTGTTCCAGTTTGAATTCATCCTTCTTAAACATGGGAGACCAGAACTGCACACAATATTCCAGATGAGGTCTCACCAGTGCCTTGTATAATGGTACTAACACCTCCTTATCTTTACTGGAAATACCTCGCCTGATGCATCCTAAGACCGTATTAGCTTTTTTAATGGCCATATCACATTGGCGGTTCATAGTCATCCTGTGATCAACCAAAACTCCAAGGTCCTTCTCCTCCTCTGTTACTTCCAACTGATGCATAAAAGGACCCCGTTCATTCTGGGCTGTTTACGCTTGGCTAAAAGGGATCATCCCTGAGAATAGCCACACGGCGGGGGGAGGGGGAAGGGGATCATCCCAAATAGCCACGTGGAGGGGTGGGGGGAGGGGTGTGCAACACATCCACCCAAAAACCGCAGCCGCTCCTTTTAAATGTCAAACCCAACCGACATTGCTTGCTATGGGAAAGGAGGGCGCTGCAGTTTGAAAACATTCCCACATGTTATGAAGGCATTAGAAGCCAAACCCGCGTACCCTTTGGCTTACCATGGCTGCCTGGAAACCGAATTCTGTTGCCCAGTCGTGTGTGATGTGTCACCATACGGCAGGCGCTCAATATAAAAGGCAAAATGTGACCTTATACCTAAAGTCTGCTGTGAATTGCTTGATTCATTGTGAAAGAGTGTCCCTTTTGTTCTCAGAAATATATCATTTTAAATTTTACTCTCCCTTTTTATCCCCCTGCAGGGGCAAATGTTTCTATGCTCCCCTATCATCTCCGTCCCTGAGGTTATCACAGATTAGAAGGCGAAAAAAACGCACTCGCGATGACATGTTTTCCAAGCTCATGCAGTCCTCCCGCACTGATAAGGCCCAGCTGAATGCATGAAGGCATTCAGTGGCAGAGTCCAGGAAAACATTAAGTGAGCGTGATGAGAAGAGGCAAGATGCAATGCTGAGGCTAATGTGGGAGTAAACGGACATGCTCAGGCATCTGATAGAGCTGCAGGAAAGCCAACAAGAGCACAGGCCACCGCTGCATCCACTGTACAACCGCCTGCCCTCCTCCCCAAGTTCCATATCCTCCTCACCCAGATGCCCAAGAACGCGGGGTGGGAGGCTCCGGGCACGCAGCCACTCCACTCCAGAGGATGGCCCAAGAAACAGAAGGCTGTCATTCAAACAGTTTTGATTTGTAGTGTGGCTACAATAAGCAATGTGGCCTTGTCCTTCCCTCCTCCCCCACCCCACCCTATCCCACCCGGCCTACCTTATCAGTTATCTCCCTTTTTAAAAAAAATTAATAAAGAAAGAATGCATGGTTTCAAAACAATCGTGAGTTTATTTCCTTTGCCAGCTGTGATCGAAGGGGGAAGGTGGTTAGCTTACAGGGAATTAAAATCAACAAAGGGGGCGGGTTTGCATCAAGGAGAAACGCACACAACTGTCACACCGTAGCCTGGCAAGTCATTAAACTGGTTTTCAAAGCCTCTCTGATGCTCAACGCGCCTACCTGTGCTCTTCTAATTGTCCTGGTGTCTGGCTGTTCAAAATTGGCAGCCAGACGATTTGCTTCAACCTCCCACCCCGCCATAAACGTCTCCCCCTTACTCTCACAGGTATTATGGAGCACACAGCAGGCAGTAATAACAATGGGAATATTGGTTGCACTGGGGTCTAACCTAGTCAGCAAACAGCTCCAGCGAGCTTTTAAATGTCCAAAGGCACATTCTACCACCATTCAATGTTTTCCTGGACTCTGCCACTCAGCCTATAGTTGAACTGCTCCTTACTACTGTCCAGGGAGGGAGGGGAGACTGACAACATACCCAAAACCACCCGCGAGAATATTTTTGCCCATCAGGCATTGGGAGCTTAACCCAGAATTCCAATGGGCAGCGGAGACTGTGGGAACTGTGGGATAGCTAGCCATGGTAGTGAGGATGCACTCCGCCGACTTAATGCGCTTAGTGGGGACATACACAATCGACTGTATAAAATCGATTTCTAAAAATCGACGTCTATAAAATTGACCTAATTTCGTAGTGTAGACATACCCTTAGGGAATGGAGAGAACACAGCTCTCATAGAAGCAGGTGCAACACTGCAATCAACAGTGTCACACCCGTTTACATCAGAGCTGAATTTGGCCCACTGATTAAAGAAGCCCTGCAGAGTAAAATTGCCAAGTTTCCTAACACTCTAGTCATTTGTTTCCTGTTTGTTTAAAACAGATTTTTTTTCCCTGACATCTCTTTGGTTTATTCAGCCTACTGCATTTCAAATTATTTTGCTTAAGTCAACTGAGTTACTACCATGACTGATGCAAAATTATAATTTAACATAAAAAGCACCTTTGTTAAAATCCTTTGAATGTTTGTATTCTTTCTTCTGAATTTCCAGCTTCACGGCTTTTATAAACCATTTAAAAATAATTACCAATCTATAGCCCTGGCTTCTTCTGTCATTACAACCACAAACATTAATGTAAGTGTCATACCCATCAAATATGAACCAGGCACATTTGCTACTGTCTTACAAGGCAGCAAATCTTCATATTTCCCCCTCTTTCAGATTTCACTTGGCTATGCCTCAGTGTCCTAATGCTTTAGACTAATGATATTTTTACTTTATTTTTTATTTAAACTTTTTTTCGCACTTACCTTAGTGGTAACTATAGTGACAATGATGTCAATGAATTACTTCACTAACAACAGTTCAAAATAAGTCAAATAAGAAAGAGGTGTTGAGACCTAAAGTGCTGAATGAGCTCTCATACATTAAATAATCAGTTAACATGTAAAAAAGCAAAACAATTCGACCCTAACCAGCAGCTTCCTTGGTTTTCAGAAATGAATTCATCTTCAGAAATAAAGCATCACTCACCCATCTGGAAATCAAATGTGAAAGATAAATGCGGGGGGGGGGGAGGGAAATCACATCAGAATGTCTATATGTCTACAGGAAGACACACATTGTTTTGAACAAAAATATTAAAAAGAAAATACAATATTTGCCTAGTGCCAGGCACTTGCTTTGATTTGCCATGAAAAAGATTAGTTGATTATCTTACTATAATTAAAAATCCTCTAGTTTCTATTTTCTGTCAACTAACTTAAAATAGCTATACCTACAAAACTTTTTTCTGAGGAATTTAATAATTACATCAAATAAGGTATGTTTTACTGCAGCTTGAAGGCATAATACAAAGAACAAAAAATTCTCTGAATGCAGAATATTTACACACCTACATATTCCCTCCCACCTGTTCCCTTGAGTTGAGATTCTTTTTTTTAAAGTGGGTACCATCAGATACAGAGGGTCACATTTTCAAAGGTGTGTGCCCCTAAGTTACACCCACAAACCTCACACTTGCATGTGCAAATTACCATAATTGTGTTCTGCAGGGCTTATGTGGCACACAAAATTACCAAATTTGTCTGTGAAAATACCTGCTTCTAGGTGCAACCCTACCTCTGAAGATTTGCCCCACATTCTAAAGCTCAATTAAAAGAAAAGTTCTTTACTACACATTATCACCTAATGGTCAGCCCTGTTATTTTCTCTCCCTATTACAACTGAAGGCACTAACTTCTAGAACGATTTAGCAAAGCTAAAATCACTGATTGTCTGGTCCTGGCACATCATTCCTAGGAATTGTGTGGCAGTGAATCTCATGCCTTTGGAAAACGAGGCAGTTTGGCTTGCTTATCGGTACAGGAATCTTCTAGAGAAAATGTGCCATATAAGTTAGTGTCCATGCATGCCTCTGTCCACATGGAACCAGGCCTGCTTAAATGTCTGTAATAATAATGCCTCCAGAGGGTGACAAAAAGATATGAGCCTTAATACAATAGAATCCTCCTAATTTGGCTGCCATTGTGGCTGGTCTTTCATCCCAGTAAAGGGAATTTCCCATTATCAGAGATACAGTGAGCCTATCATGTTACTGGACACGTGCATGGTTTTTGGAGAAAGCACTACAGGACTAAGCATGATTTGCATCTAGGGACAGCTGTAAGAAAATCACATGTATAGCAACAGAGAGGAAGGATGGTCCAGTGATTAGGGCACTAGCCTGAGACTCAGAAAGTGGGTTCAATTATCTACTCTGCCACAGACTTCCTGTGTGACCCTGGACAAGTCACTTTGTCTATGCTTTACTTCCTCATCTGTAAATTAGGACTAATAGCACTGTCCTACCTCCTACGGATGTTGTGAGGGTAAATATATTAAAGATTGTGAGATGGTCAAATACTATGGTGTTGAGAGCTGTATAAGTACCTAAGATAGACAGTTAGTGGGAAGAGCATGCTGGGAATGGTCAACAAAAAGTAATTCATATACTTTCTGCATGAGTCACAGATATGGAGACACCTAAAACTGTTGTCAGAAGAGCAGACAGACAGACTAAACAAGGGATAGATACACACGGCACCTGAGCATCAATAAATCACTGGTATGCATCACTGTTATTTGGGAGTACTCTTCTCATTGAGTTGCAATCACTGTACCAAGTACACATCCTGATTGTACTAAAGGAGACCATCTTTGTTCTTTCGGGATGGACTCAAGCTGCACCTTTGGGAATCAGATCTTGATTTTGAACTTGCTGAAGCAGAGTGATATTCAGATCTGTTATGATTAAGCCCATTATGAAGAAAACAAATATGAACATTTCAGATCCAGATTCAGAGTCCAAACATCCCAGATTATATATGTTTGAATAAGAGGGTTTGATTCGGATCCGTCTTTCAACATTTATTACTTGTATATTATTAATGGCAAAAATGGGGACTCATGAAACTGAGCTTACAGCAGATAGAATTAATTCTGAAGGAATAGATCCCACCTCATTCTGTAACTCCTGCATTGTTTTCTATTGCATTCCTCATTTCATCCTATACTTGGTAGTCTGAGTAGTGCTGTATGTCTAGCTATACAACTAGCTTTCACGTCACTGTCTTAATTCCACATTGTACAAGCAGCATGGAAATGTCATTGAATTTTGTTACACATGGGTATGACAGAATATAACACAATGACTAACACTTAAAACACGTTTCTCCCATTGGACCAAATGCTCAATAATGAATGATTCAGACATTATCTGTGTCATCTGAACTTTTGGAAAATAATCCTTTTAACAGATATCTGGAAAAAGTTTTATTATCCTACATAAACTCAAAGATTGCACATCTCTATTGATTTGTCCCTTTGCATGGTGATGAAGTCTCCTTTGTACATTGCAAACTGAAGTTTTGTAGTCTGATTTTTTTTGGACCACAAGGGACACATAGGTGAACAGATTTTGTGTTGCTGATTTTCGTTTTTTCACAACATGTGAAATCACTGTTGTTGAATTCTTGAGATACAAAGAAAAATACTACCTACCCATTATTTTTAAAGAGTAGATAAAGTAGCAAGCCTTACATAACTATAGCAATAGATATATTGTGAAGTCACATGTATTTCATTCCATTTTATACAATGTGATTTATAGAAAAGCCCACTTTTTATGTTATTTTGAATATGTCAGATATAACTTCTTACATATCATAAAAAATATTAATTTCAGCACTTCAACTTATGAGGCTTCTTGGATAACCTTTGGATATACTCTGATGTGGATAATGTTTTTGTAAATAAAGAACAGCAGAAGTGTCATATATTGTATTCAATCTTGCAATCCTTCGAACATGTGGTCAAAGTGCTTGTAAGCAAAACTTGTATCCTGGGAAACTTGAAGAAAAATATAGTAGAAACGGACACTTGAAGATCAAATATTCAAAACAACAGTCAGTAGGAGCACATAACTTCATTCAAACTTTTAGAGAAAAAAGTAATTCTGATGGTATTGTAGGAGCTGCAAGATAACGATGAAGGAATATTAAGTCAGACTGTCACTAAAACTGAAAATAATGTAGGACTGAAGAGAGATTTGCTAATTAATTAGTTAAAAAAAAAGCTTTGAGACAGCCAGTAGGGAGTATTCTCTGTGCAAGCATTGCTATAATTAATTAGTGGGATTGTGTATTTTAATTAAGGCTTAAAAGCAACTGAATGGTGCATGTTGCAATGCTGATATTGAATTAATAATAATTTGTAAATAAGAATTCTAGTTAGAAGTTAACTGCAAAGTGAAGTACAAGTACAGTTCTTTTTTGGGGGGAAAAAGTTTAAGAAAACCTACAGAATAACGAGTTTCATAGATTCATAGATGCTAGGACTGGAAGGGACCTCGAGAGGTCATCGAGTCCAGTCCCCTGCCCTCATGGCAGGACCAAATACTGTCTAGACCATCCCTGATAGACATTTATCTAACCTACTCTTAAATATCTCCAGAGATGGAGATTCCACAACCTCCCTAGGCAATTTATTCCAGTGTTTAACCACCCTGACAGTTAGGAACTTTTTCCTAATGTCCAACCTAAACCTCCCTTGCTGCAGTTTAAGCCTATTGCTTCTTGTTCTATCCTTAGAGGCTAAAGTGAACAAGTTTTCTCCCTCCTCCTTATGACACCCTTTTAGATACCTGAAAACTGCTATCATGTCCCCTCTCAGTCTTCTCTTTTCCAAACTAAACAAACCCAATTCTTTCAGCCTTCCTTCATAGGTCATGTTCTTAAGACCTTTAATCATTCTTGTTGCTCTTCTCTGGACCCTCTCCAATTTCTCCACATCTTTCTTGAAATGTGGTGCCCAGAACTGGACACAATACTCCAGTTGGGACCTAACCAGCGCAGAGTACAGCGGAAGAATGACTTCTCGTGTCTTGCTCACAACACACCTGTTAATGCATCCCAGAATCACGTTTGCTTTTTTTGCAACAGCATCACACTGTTGACTCATATTTAGCTTGTGGTCCACTATAGCCCCTAGATCCCTTTCTGCCATACTCCTTCCTAGACAGTCTCTTCCCATTCTGTATGTGTGAAACTGATTTTTCCTTCCTAAGTGGAGCACTTTGCATTTGTCTTTGTTAAACTTCATCCTGTTTACCTCAGACCATTTCTCCAATTTGTCCAGATCATTTTGAATTATGACCCTGTCCTCCAAAGCAGTTGCAATCCCTCCCAGTTTGGTATCATCTGAGTTAAAACAGTATGGTATATCAGCTTGATATGTATAAACAAAAATTGGAATTCTGCTACTTTTAAAATTTCCTTTTTAGTCTCTGTTTACACACATTAGAAAGAGCACAGCATCCAGCCTCTGACAATCGGGTCCCAGAACTGAGACATCCACAATCTGTACTTGGTTTTGAAATCTTGGCCCAAAGTCCTTAACACATGGTTAGACAGTAAATCAGTGGTAGATTTGAGAACTGGACCCAGAACACCCAGCCTCCTTGCTCTAATAACTATACTACAAGCAGCAAAGAGTCCTGTGGCACCTTATAGACTAACAGACGTCTGTTAGTCTATAAGGTGCCACAGGACGCTTTGTTGCTTTTACATGTAAGCAGAGTCAGGATGAGCTCTACCCTGACATCTGGTGGTGAATTATGGCGAGTGTGGAAAAGAACTCCAGGGGCTGATCTTGTTTGCATAGGCACACCCACTCGCCTGGCATGAAACACAGCAACTGAAAGTGGTTACTTTGGCTGGTGTGGGATCCCCAGTTTCTCTATTATTGGGGTAGGAAGAATAAAGTTTTGTTACCCTGATTCTGTGAATCAAGGCCAGTGGAACTGTTGTATGACAGAAGGACTGAGTGAGTCCTTCACCATTACCTAAGTAGCACTTGCTTGACAAGGGGCATGGGTTACAAAACCCAGCGAATTGAGAGAGGATGGGGACAGGTATTTGTACCTGATAGTATGGGCTCCCTCTGACGGTTTGAAACACCAATTGCACCGCCTCCTCTCTCCACTGTTGAATGTCAGAGCTAACTTTGATTCCCTTAGGAGTCTAGTTACAGGCTGCTGAGCTGAATTCACTTTGGGCCAATGGTGCACCAGCACTGGGGCTCCCCTACTATACTATGAGCTGAAATCGCTAAGAGCTGAAATCACAAAAAAAGCTGACATTATTAAGAGCTGAGATCACTGAGTGCTGTGTTAACTAGTGGGGGAGCCTGAAGCTATATTGCTCAGCAGCTGGCAGAGCAATTTGTGGGGACGACTGGAGGAGCAGCGAGCGGCGTGGAGCCTTGCGGGGCCGGTTGGAGTGGCCCAAGGAACGGCGAGCGGAGCTGTTTGCGGGGACGGCTGGAACGGCTCACAGGTCGGTGAGCGGAGCGGAGTGGAGCGGAGCAGCTTGTAGAGCGGAGCAGTTCGTGGGATGGCAGGAAAGTGGACTGGCTCGTGGTAAAGGCTGCGGCGGAACCCCCACGGAGAAACAGACGGCTGGCCAGCCTCGGATCACGTAAGGTGCCCCTTAACACCCTGCGTGCCCCCCCTTTTACTCTGGGGCTGCACTGACCAGGGACAGAGACTTTGGGGGTTGTTGGACTTTTGGGACTTTGGGTGGTTGCTGGACCCAAGAGACTTTGGGGGTGTTGGACTTTGGGGACTCTGGATGATTTTTGGGTTGCTGGATTCAAGAACCAAAGGGAAAGGACACAGCCCAATTTGCTGGGGTGGGTTTTGCTCATGGTTTGTGTTATGAATCCTGTTTGTGGTGTTTTTCCAATTTTATGCTGATGTCGTTTACCTCATGTTATTAAACATTTTCTGCTACACTCAGACTCCGTGCTTGCGAGAGGGGAAGTATTGCCTCTTAGAGGTACCCAGGGGGGTGGTATGTAATTGTCCCAGGTCACTGGGTGGGGGCTCGAGCCGGTTTTGCATTGTGTTATTGAAACGGAACCCCTAGATACAGAACCCGGCCCTTGTTGCTGCCAACTTAGATGGGCAGAAGGGTTACATACAGATCCAGACTAACACGGCTACCCCTCTGAAACTATACTACAGTTTCATATATTCCTTCGTTAGTAAAAAGGCAGTTGGTTGAAAGTTAGTCAGAATTGCAAAGAGCAATAGTCCTGTCAGAAATGAATTAGTGAGCACAATGTAGGTGAGGAGATCAAAACTGAAACATAAATGCATCCACTGTTGCAGAAATAAAGATATTTATCTCATGATTATCATCACCACATACTGATATGTGGTAGTAATATAGATTTATCTATCATGATTGTTCCTATAATATATATCATTCATCAGTGTCCATAAGATTTATCTAAATGCATTGAAACTACCCTTTAATAAATACACTACAAAGCCGAAATAGCTGAGGATAACATATTTTAGTTCCCTGGAAGTCTTGCAGTTCTCAAGGTCAACAATGCACATATTGTACTTTGGAATTAGAATCATAGGACAGGAAGGGACCTCAAGACGTTATCTAGTCCAGACCCCTGCACTCAAGGCAGGCCTAAGTATTATCTAGACCATCCCTGACAGGTGTTTGTCCAACCAGCTCTTAAAAATCCCCAATGATGGAGACTCCACCAATTTATTTCAGTGATTAACCACTCTGACAGGAAGTTTTTCCTAATGTCCAACCTAAACCACCCTTCCTCCAATTTAAGCCCATTGCTTCTTGTCCTATCCTCAGAGGTTAAGAACAATAATTTTTCTCCCTCCTCCTTGTAACAACCTTTTATGTACTTGAAAACTGTTATCATGTCCCCTCTCAGTCTTCTCTTCTCCAGATTAAACAAGTCCATTTTTTCAATCTTCCCTCATAGGTCATGTTTTCTAGACCTTTAATATTTTTGTTGCTCTTCTCTGGACTTTATCCAATTCGTCCACACCTTTCCTGAAATGTGGCACCCAGAACTGGACACAATACTTCAGTTGAGGCCTAATCAACACGGAGTAGTGCAGAAGAATTACTTCTCGTGTCTTGCTTACAATACTCCTGCTAATACATCCCAGAATGATGGGTTTTTTTGCAACAGTGTTACACTGTTTACTCATACTTAGCTTGTGATCCACTATGACCCCCAAATCCCTTTCCGCAGTATTCCTTCCTAGGCAGTCATTTCCCATTTTGTATGTGTGCAACTGATTTTTCCTTCCTAAGTGGAGTACTTTGCATTTGTCCTTATTGAATTTCATCCTATTTACTTCAGACAATTTCTCCAGTTTGTCCAGATCATTTTGAATTTTAATCCTATCTTCCAAAGCACTTGCAACCCCTCCCAGCTTGGTATCGTCTGCAAACTTGATAAATGTACTCTCTATGCCAGTATCTAAATCACTGATGAAGATATTGAACGGAACCGGACTCAGAACCAACTGCTGCGGGACCCCACTCATTATGCCCTTCCAGCATGACTGTGAACCACTGATAACAACTCTCTGGGAACGATTTTCCAACCATTTGTTTGGCTTCCTCTGCCTTCTAAAGGATTTGGGGATACATCTACACTGCACTCTAAGGCCAGGCTCTGACACAGTTTTGAGCCCAAGCCTCCCTTTCATCCACACACAAATCAGTCTGACATGGGTCACCAAGCACCCACCACCTGGACCCTAGGAACCCTGGGGGAGGGGGGCAGTCAGAGCCCAAGTTCTGCTGTAACTAGGGTCCAAGCCCTGTCATTTTGCAGTGTGGACGCAGCTCAAGCCACAGTTCAGAGTCCGAAGGTTAGCGTAGTGCAGTATGAATGAGTTAGCACAGTGGTAAGACCTGGGTCCAACAACTGTAAACCCAGATTTACAATGCAGTGTGAAGGCTCAAACATGGGCTTGGAAACACCAAGTTCAAAAGACTGGGTCCCACAGACATGGGTTTACAATGCAGTGTAGACATATGCTTGGAGACTGCCCACGAACTTGCCTCAAAAATAACAAAAACTGCACACCCCATCACCATCACCACTAAAGAACCAACCACTGCAAAAACCCAACAACAAAAACCACAAAATTCTATACTAAATGCTACTTGCAACATCTCCAACCACAATCTGCTCTCTAAAGTCCAAATCTTAAATTTTTATGCACAGTTAGAAATTGTGTCCCTCCCCAACTTTAGGGTGGAGGCAGGCACTACTGCAGACTATCGGTTTTAGTAGTGGTGTGGCTATGGTAGTTAAAAACTGCATAGTTATGGACCTCAGTGGCTTTGCACACACACTACCAGCAGTGGCGAAAACTTGCCCTGTGGCATAAAAGGGCGTAGAGTCCCTCTTTGAGAACCCATCACAGCCTATTGTATTTAGATCTTTCCACAGTGAGGGGCAAGATTTGCCCTAAGTTTCCCATGCAAATAAATATCTAGGAGAAAAATTTTGCTTGTGGATACACTTGTGCTGCTTTTTCAGTGGGCTCTCAACTCCAAAGCAAGCTCTGAACAAATGACTTCTGAGAAATTATGTTTACCATAACATGATAGCAATTATCTGTCTAACAACTATTCTGCGTATCACTGCAAAAATGCAAGGAGAAAGGAGGCTGGCTTTGCTGAGATAAGATGGCTTTTGTCAAAGTTACAGACGCCTTTTTTGGAGTGGTTAAAATATCCCCCCCCCCCCCGTCCTGTAAGCAGTAGTGTGAACTTTACAGTATTGGATTTATTCATTAAAAGAACAAAAATAGAACTACATCAAGTTGTGTAAAGTGTAGTGTATGCATTGAAAGATAGAATAGAATACAGTGGTGTGAGGATAAAGCCACTGAACATGTGCAGCTTATTGGTATTAATTAGTTAGTGGGTGAGCAAAAATAGGAAGCACAGAGGGAGTCTGCTGGTGTTTGCTGAGCAGTGTAAATGCTGAGTATTTTAATCCTGAAAAAAGGGCAACGTGAAATCTAATCAGCAGCCTTTGTTATAAATATCCAATAGTAAAAAAAAGAACAACATTTAGATATTAAATCAGTGGTGCTCAGTGAAGCCAGTACATTGAGGACCATCAAAAACTTGCAGGAGGTACACAGTGCATTGCCAGTTTGGCTGAACAGAACTTCTTTCCAAGAGCTTGCCTGTGTGGTAACTGGGACTGAAATAACTAAATCAGTTGCAAATCACATCTTCAGTTATTTTGATGCAAGTGTGTTGATTTGTAACTGACTTAAGTTATATTGAAATAGGGCACAATTATCCTGAAATATGAGCGTCCACTCACAGACTTGCACCAGAACGAGAAAAGAGTGAATTACAACCGATTTTGGCTATTTTGGTTCCAATTACCATGTAGTCAAGCCCTGAATCAGTGCTGGCTTGACAGCAATTCAGAAGAGTTATCACATTGTGGGCCCAATCCTCCACGCACCTGCACATGTAGTTAAAGTTAAGCAAGTGTGTAAGTGTTTGCAAGATCCGGGCCTTTGTTGACAAAATTTGCTTTGATTTTCTGTGAGAAAAGGATCATTTAAGAAATCCTTTTCTACTTTAAAATTGCATGTGGAAGTTTGGATGCTTGAGAGTAGTGCCATATAAATAGCACCGGAGATCAAAATCTTATAGATGAGCACAGCACATGGGGAGCAGCAGTGGTAGC
Organism: Emys orbicularis; assembly: GCF_028017835.1. Classification (NCBI taxonomy): domain Eukaryota; kingdom Metazoa; phylum Chordata; order Testudines; family Emydidae; genus Emys; species Emys orbicularis. Next base: position 34,808,484 of record NC_088691.1, on the reverse strand, counting down.
TTGCTTCATGCTGCTTCATTAAGAGGGTAAGAAGGAAGGATCTCATTCCCCTTCAGTCACCTTCCATCTTTTCTTTCACTGCTAGAGACTACCAAGAAAGGTGCCTAGAAGTGCTAGCTTTGTGATGATGGATTTGTTATGTCGGGACCTATCAGAAATGGACGTTCAATCATTAGTGACTGCATATATTAGTAACCACTTTCAGTCATTAGTGACTGCATATTAATCCACAAAATATACAGTAATAAACAAACTATTAAGTGCCCTGGAATGGACACCAAGGAGGAGCAGTTCTTTATCACAGGTTGGGTGTCTATTTATTATCAAGATGTTGTTGCTTTTCTTATTTTGTTCAGGAGGAGGTAAATTGGCAATTTGACAGGTTCAGGATCCAATTTCATCCTAGCCTGCAGCCATACTTCCATCTGTTAGTGTCTATTTGTTCACTATCTGACCAGGTAAGAAACATAATAACCTACTAGAAATGACCAGGAAGGTAGCTAAAGAATTTTTGACCAAATTCAATCTTAGAACTGTGTCTCTCTGTCTTTCCCCTCCAGTCCACTCAACAATTCCATATAGAGTCCCATGCTTAATAGTGACCCTGAAGATCAAAGGAATCCATGAATAAATGTTAATGTTAAAGCAACTTAATTATTCAATTCGGATGACAAGTAGCGTATATAACACTGCAGAATATGCCTCTGAGCAAGAACATCTATCCTTATATCATGTCTTGTTAAGCTTCCAAGGAAATGGGTTCCAAAGATATTACTATACATCTAGTGACTGAGTCATCTTTTGAAAATGTCTTTGATTGAACGGCATTGGTATGGCAGGTATGCAAGAGTGCATTCTGAGTGCATTTTCAAAGTGACCCTGTCAAACTCATTGTGACTGTATCTTCTTCCTCTGAACTTTTGATAAAACGTTTGTGATTACATGCTGATTTTGTCAGAAACTCCATTCAGGCATGAACAATGTATCTGCTGGCAGCAAGGTCATGATATAGCAAGTTTCTTTCCCGCAAATATCATATCACTGAGATCTCATTTTTGCCTATTTATTACCAAAGCTTCTATGCAATATATCTGTATCTTCTCTGCTTTCATATATAGAGTAGCAGCTGCTCCAATACTCTAAAGCTTTGTACATTTTTTAAAAAAGAAACTAGAGTGATAGAAACAAAACAAAGAGTTTTCACATCAGAGCTCATAAGCATTGTGTTTTTCAGTTTTCAGAGTAGCAGCCATGTTAGTCTGTATCCGCAAAAAGAACAGGAGTACTTGTGGCACCTTAGAGACTAACAAATTTATTTGAGCATAAGCTTTCGTGGGCTACAGCCCATTTCTTCGGATGCATAGAATGGAACATATATTGAGGAGATATATATACACACACATACAGAGAGCATGAAAAGACAACTCCCACCTTTTCATGCTCTCTGTAAGTTGTGGCAAAGTACCTTCTTCTCCTCAGCAGGCTCAGTCCTTTTTAGCCTTGGAGACACAGGTTTGGGCAAAAGCAAATCTTTGTAGGTAGCACAGGGGCTGGCTATTCCTTCCCTCAGTCAGTCCCTTGTGCTTGTTTTTCTTCCCTTCTGGGGACAGAGTGCAGCCTTCCTTGCTGGAAGGGTTCAGAGCCTTGCTACACCTAGTTTACTGGCAGCTTCCCTCGCTCTCTCTCTCCCCCCCCCCCCTTCCATGCTGGGGAGGGTTTAAAAAGGTCACAAGCAGTTGGAGCCAGCTGAACCTAATTAGTTCCCTGGTAACCCCTTGTCCAGCTGAACCTTATTTTCCCATGGTTATCCCTCCTCAGTGGCTTGGGAGAGGCCTTTTTAACCCCCTGGTACTAATTACTACCCCCCCCCCCCTTTGTAGCTGTTTGTCCTGGGTTTGCCACAATGTGTATATATATCTCCACAATATATGTTCCATTCTATGCATCCGAAGAAGTGGTCTGTAGCCCACGAAAGCTTATTCTCAAATAAATTTGTTAGTCTCTAAAGTGCCACAAGTACTCCTGTATTTTTCAGTATTCACTTTGGTATGCATATTGCCACTAAACTCATTCCATATTTACCAAAAATCAAGCAATATCAACCCTACATTTTTTACTGCTATGGTACATACTTATTTGCAATTTTTTTTAAAGCAGTGAAAGGATGACTGACATCAGGTATTAATGTGACACCACCTTGTATACTGTGGATCAAAAACTAAATTCAAAGCTAAGTCTTCATGTTCCTCTTCTTTTTACTTCTCTTGTCCTACAACTGCCCATATGATAGATAGGCAGAAACAATCTTCATGAAACGGAAACAACTTTATAGTGGTATCCTGGATGAAAACTATTTAAATTGGGCCAGCTTTCTTGACTCTTTTCTCTTTTCCTTTTGTTTATTTTTTTCTGGAGCGTTTTGGAGTTCACAAAAAGTTACCACCCCCACATTTATGTGAGAGTGACAGAATGCGAGCACCTTACGATACTTCTAAGGATTTTCATAAGGCAGTGGAATTTAAAATTGATTTGTTGATTGATTGAAATCAATTGAGCTATGACAACTTACACTAGCTGAGGATGAGCCCTTCTATGCTGGAAACACATATTCTGTTTTGTATGCTGAGCTTCAGCCCAAGAGTGAAATTTTATTTCTGAGATCTTCTATGCAAAGTCACAGCTTTCAGCAATTTTTTTTCCTTTGTAAAACGCATATTAAAATGGAATCAATAATAGAGCCTTACCTACTGTCTAGTGCCACTACTGGAAACTGCTGTTTTGTTTTTACTGTCTTTCAGAACAGGAAAAATCCTGTGTTTTAAATGAGTTTATCATAATGATATATATGGTTTTAATTACTCTGTATCTCTGCCAAGAACATTTAACTATTTTGTCATCCCGCACTCACCTCCCCAAAATCTATGTACTATTCCCTTTCATTTTAAAGATCTTAATTTAAGTTTTAGTTTATCATCTCTCTGAATGGGGAAAAATGAAGTAGAGGTAAATATAGATTTCTAACTTCACTCTAATAATTCTTCATATCATACAGCACAAACCCAGTAACGGCTGCTCAGAGCTTTGCAAAACGTTGGAAACTATTTTTAAAGTGTTCTAAATTTAAATAGGGTATTGGATGATCTCTAAAATCCCACCTTCCTCTCTGCACACATAAAGGGCTCAGAGAAGATGAAATATTATTTTAGCTAGCTTATGGTGTAGAATGTACATCAGTTTGTAGTAATGCAGTTGTAACTAATGAAGGTAGAGACTTGCCACTCCATCAGGCTAGGACAAATTTTGCAGGCTAGCAGTTACACTACTCTCTTTGACATTGCCAGTGAAATATAATCTTTGGTGCTATTTAGAACTGAGAGGTTGTAGATTCTCCCATAATAAATGATCATTAGGTAAGGAACAAAACACTTTGAATAATTTCTGCCTTTGTCTCTCATACTATGTATCATTTAGGATTATTGCTATATCTGACGTGCTCTATTTTGATTATATATACAAAGTAGTGTACATGAGTGATTAAACTGAAGTACTGAAGGTGTATTCATGAGATATGAATGGATTGTCTCATTGAGTTTTCATAAAGAAATAATGATACCTTCCCACATGCCAGATTTTAAAATGTGGCCTATAAAAATTTCAATACATTTATTCTTTAGAAAAATACAGCTTCAAAAATACCAGCGGTTGTATGTCCCCTATTTCTTATCTCCCTTTTCCCTGCTCCCGTTGTCATAAGCTACTATCCTATTTGTTGCTGGTTCATAAAAGAGTAATATATCTGTTGAGACAGTGAGATATAGAGATCACTTGATATGGATGTCAAGAGACGTATAGTGTAATTTTCACAGAACAGTCCTGGTAGTTGTGAGTTTGAGTGTGTTTATGTATATGTGAGAATATATTAAAAACTGTATTTAAGAATCATTAAAGTTAACAATACTTTATTACTGAAATACCGAGCATTGGCTATAAGTCTGTTATTAAAATAGATGGCCCCAAACAATAACCCCAAATCCTTATAACAATATAGACCTTTATGCTTTATAGTATAAACCCATCCCTAACTATTGGGGGGTTGGTTGGAAACCTTTGCTGGTGTAGGTGTTCCCATAGCTGCCTAATCCAGGGTTTCTTGCAACTTCTTCTGAAGCAGCAGGTACTAGTCACTGTCAGAGGCAGGATACAGAATTGGACAGACAGCTGGTCTGATCCAGTGTGGCTCTTCCTATTTTCCATTCCCATGCCTCTCTGAATTCTGGATGCTTGAAATTCAAATCCAGAGTTTGCATTTGGGTATGAAATGTAAACCCAGGGTTAGTGGGACTTGAGTTAGCTGACCCATGTTAGGAAACCCTGGACTTGGGCATCTACATTGCAACCATTTGTTAAGGCTTTTCTAACCCATGCTCAAACCTAGGGGTCTGGCATCCACACTGCAGAAGCCCTAATGCCAACCTCCCACCCCCAAAATGTGGCCACTCTAGCCCTACAAGTATGGTGCACTGTGGGAAAACTTTACGGCCTGCCCTGCCCATTACCAGGCAGCAGCTAGCTTTGCTTGATTGGTTTGCTATCCATTTCAAACCCAGGAGGCTCTCTAATAGCGTGCTTGCAGATTAGTGATCAGAAGATAATGGGTTAATGCTGATCTGAGCTGCTGCCACTGGCAAAATGGGGAGGGGTGGCTTCCATTTTCAATAGAGTGGATTACAGATTGTTGGGACAGAGGACTAAGGAAGTTGTCCCATGCAATTGTGGGATATTTCTGGCTGGCTCCCAGGACCCGGGTCAAGTGGAGCTGTGTGTTCACTGCAAAGCAATAGGGCTAGGACCTGGTTTCACTTCAGCTCAGACCCTCCTGAGATCCTGGGTCTGAGCTGTGGATTAGCGTAATTGCAGCATAGATGCAAGAGGGGTTAGGCCTGAGCCAGGGCTCAAGCATGGGCTTACACTACAGTGTAGACATACTCTTTGAATCCATCTAGCACTGCACCAATGTCTCATGGAGCTCATAATCCACAGGATTTCCTTCATTTTTCAAACCTTATGACCATTATACTGTGCCATAAGACCAAGACTAGGGGGGACACTTTAGGGACCCTACCATCATATTCTCAAGAGACTCAACTCATGGCCTTTTGTTTTTTGGCTTCTGTGTCTCTTTCCGAAGCTTTTTGGCTTTAACAAAAAGTTAGCAAATGTTTTATTTTCTACAGAATAAGTGGAATCTTTTCTCCTTGAGATTCATGCAACTTTACCTGAGAAGACTTAGAGGGTAAATATGTTTCTAATGAGGCTCCTTCACCAGCGCACTCTAGCTGATTTGAACTTCCTTCTCTCTCTCCTGGGAAGGACTGTGAGTTGTTGTGTACGCTACAGGGTATCTTTTCTTGGTATCTTACCCAAGCTTTATTTGCACGAGACTAGGGAAGACAGCCTACAACTAAAGAAAAGTTCCCACGTCAATACTGAGGTTTAACATTATGTTTATGCAGACAGAGATCCTACTGTAAACTACACAGACAGCAGAAAAGGGCATCAGAGCAAATAAGTTTTAAAATAGAAACCAAAGTCATTAACCAATAAGGTCCCTGGCAAAATGCTCTAGTCACCTCACAGGATTCCCTGCATGCTGGAAGGACAGTTGATAAAACAACCTATTACAACCAGTTAGAAGAATGGCTAGGTTTTCACAATGTATGGCATCCAGCTATGTAATATATTAGTAAGCACCCAGATGGCAGATTGTTTTGAGAGAAGGGACATAACTTTTATTAACTGCATAAGAACACGGCTCAGACTGAACTGACTGAGACCTATGAAAATACATAATAAACACTAAGCTTGTTTAAAAGCTCAATACAGTGACTCCTTGTTTCATCAACTATCTTTTGGAGAAAAATAGTTTTTAAAATTATTTAATTCAGTAACTTATCACAGTATCTCCCCATCTTATACAGTAACTCCTCACTTAAAGTCGTCCCGCTTAATGTTGTTTCGTTGTTATGTTGCTAATCAATTAGGGAGCATACTCATTTAAAGTTGTGCAATGCTCCACTCTTACGTTGTTTGGCTGCCTGCTTTCTCCATAGCTGGCAGCCTCCCTATGGCCCCCTGACCCCCAGTGCCTCTCGCCCGCCAGCAGACTCTGCGGATCAGCGCCTTCCCCCTCTGCCCCCCTCCCCAATCAGCTGGCTTGCGGCGTTCTGGAGGCAGGAGGGAGGGGGAAGGAGCGAGGACTCGGGCGCAGGCTCCCCCTCCAACGAACGCGGCAAGACAGCTGATTGCCCCGGGCAGGAGGGAGAGGGAAGAGCGAGGACTCGGCGTGCAGGCTCCCCCTCCCCCCTCCCTCCTGCCTGGGGCAATCAGCTGGCTTGCTGCCTTTTGGAAGCAGGAGGGAGGTGGGAGGAGTGAGGACTTGGCGTGCAGGCTCCCCCTCCCTTCCCTGCCTCCCAAATGCGGCAATCCAGCTGATTGCCCCGGGCAGAAGGGAGGGGGGAGGAGCGAGGACTCAGCGCGCCTCCCCCCTCCCTCCCCTAGGCAGCAATCAGATGGCTTGCAGCATTTAGAAGGGAGGGGAGGGAAGGGGGAGGAGCCAGGACGCAGTGAGCGAAGTAAAGGGGGAGGAGGTGGCGGGAGAAGAGGCGGGTCAAGGGTGGGGGCTTGGGGGAAGGAGTGGAGTGGGCGGGCTGAAGGTTGAACCCCCCGCCTCTGGTGCTTGCAGAGTAGGGGAAGCTGCCCTGGAACCTAACCCCCCCATTTACATTAATTCTTTGGGGAAATTGGATTTGCTTAACATCGTTTCACTTAAAGTCGCATTTTTCAGGAACATAATTGCAACATTAAGTGAGGAGTTACTGTACATGGAAGCCCAAATGAGAAATTTTCATCAGAGATCTCATCTGCCATGATAGCTCAAGCGGAAAGAAACCTTGAACCACACAAGGAAGTTATCGCATATTATGACAGAACTGCATACAATGACATTCTTTAGGATAGACCAGATCTGGTATAAACATGAATCCTTACACATCAATTGACTTCCAGGCCTGCTACTGAATTAGAAATATATAACATAACATTGTATTTGATGTACTAAAATCTGACAAGTATGACACCATAGCTGGTGGAGCCAACCAGTGTGTTAAAATAGCTACCTAGCCACCTTATAACTGTGCCCTGACATATGGCTTGTAGTACTGCCAGAGAAACTTTCTGCCATTTCTTAACCACCCCCAGCACTGACTTTAAGTCAGAAAGCTTTAATATTGCTGCAGCTGTCAGCCTGATATTTCTGGATGCAGTAAGGTCATTCTTCAGCATTCTCAACCTTGAGGCTTTCCAGGGGAGAAAGTATCTGATCTTTAGACCTCTAATCAAATCTTGTATACTGCAGACTAGCTAGTAACCAGCACCTTTGCTTTTGTAACCTTGACTCTTCCTGACCAAAATAATGGCAACCCGCCAGAATTTGGAAATTACAATCTGCTTTGATTGCTAAATTTGAATTACTAACTTGCCTCTTGCTCCTTCATATATTAGATATTAACTCTTACTGTATGATATTTCATCTCTCTCTGTCTATCTCTGTTCCTATTCAGTCTTTGACCTCTCTGCTGAGATCTGCATTTGTGATGATAGCTTTGTGATGTGGATAGCAAGAACTGGATGGAGCCAATCAGTTCATAAAAATACCAAACTAGCAATGAATATTACTGTTATTGGGTAAAAAGTTGAACTGACTTAATAACAAAAATGTGGTTTAATCATGTTTGCATGAGTCACACTTTAATGTTTAACATTTAGGCATAAATGTTAATCGAATTACTTCTCATCTGACCTTCCTTTTGTTCAATTTGTAACTATATGTGAATTTCTTTGTTTGAAATTTTACAAAGATTTCTATTACTGGAGAGACATTAGCAGTATATGTACTTATGGCATATAATTATTTTGTGTAGCACTTTTCGATCTTTTAATAATGTAGCATTCATTCTAACAATGCAGAATCATTTACACTCCATTTGTGGAGTCTGCAATTTTAAGATTACTATTTCATCTCATTTATCCCCTATTCTCTAACTGAAAAAAAGTTGTAAGTCCACATCAGAAATTAACATATCCCCATTTCATGGTGCAACATGCACTTTTTATATCAAATAAAACTTTAAAAAAAAACCCTTTTCTTTCTATATTTCAGCACCTGCCCATGGCATTTTGAAACATTCTTCAGATTCATTCTTTTACAGGTTGAAAACAAGTGGACTAAGCTTCATCTTGAATTGTATTTTTGTACATGTGCTACAAAACCTTGGATAATTGGGGTTAGGGTTTAAAATGGAAATATTAGTTTTGCCCACTTCCACCATTTGCAGTAAAAAAAAAAGGCCTGACTCTTCTCTCACACCAGAATGAATCTGGAGTAACTGCACTGACTATACAAAACTAATTTGAAGTGAGAGACAAATGAGGCTCAAAGGATCTCAGACTTCCATACAATCCTTGGGCTGATCCTAATAAGTTTATTCCATAGAATTATTGCCACCAGACAGAATTTGTCTCACCTGTTTAGAGGCTCCCGATCAGGGCCGGCTCTGGCTTTTTTTGCCGCCGCAGGCAAAAAAGCCTCCGGCTGCCGCCCCCCCCCCCCCCCCCCAGCGGGGGAGGGCGGCCGGAGCCCCGGGGGGAGGGCAGCAAGCCCGGCTGTGGCCCCACTCTCCCTGGCGGCCGGAGCGCCGCGCCGCCCCCCTCCAGGTGCCGCCCCAAGCACAAGCTTGTTGGGCTGGTGCCTGGAGCCGGCCCTGCTCCCGATGATACCCATAAAAAAGGATTCTACAATAGTGGCCCCAAACATCATCTCTTACAATAGCGCTTTGAAGTGTTCATTGTAGTACTCTCCTACTCTTGAATGTGAAATTTACAGTTGGTATGCCTCAGTGGTGGATCTTTCTGGCTCAATTAACTTTTTTTTAAAGCACTCTTTCAAAGTCTCTAGTTATAAAAGAAAAGATTGATAGAAACATACTGCAGGTACAGAATACATAAAAAGAAGAAAAAAACACTAAGTAGATTGGACTATACAAAAAAACAAAAGCCTGAACACATCTTTGCCCTGTCTTTATTACAATTATATTTCTATGCTAGACTTCTTCAGAAACAGACAATTATTAGACAACAGGCTAACCCTTCATGCACAACATTGCCATTACAAACCTCTGCTACAAAGCTGGTCTCTTCTCACCTCCCATTATGCAGCTACGTTCCACAATCTGGATTTTCGAAAACAAGCGCAGCTCCAAATACAGTTTTCCTTCGGGTCAATTTGTCTATGTCAGCTGCCAAACCTGGGACCTGGACTTACTACTACTCTGCAGTGCTAAGCTTTCAATTGTCATTAACAACCATTCACATGCAAAAGGCTTCTTTTGGTACGCTGCAGTATTTCAGAGGCTTGCAACAGGACCCTAGCAGACAAAGGTACATTTTGCATCAGAAGCGTGGAGTTGGTAAGGTGATGCTCTGATGCTTGTGAAAGCTGAAGCCTTTACTCAAAGATGTATGAAGATGGCAGTTCTAACTTGACGATGTGAAAAAAATCATAATTCTCAAAGAGACGATAAGCAAAACGAATATTTCCCTCCCTAGTAATTAAGCTACGTTCTGCCACAAAACATTTCACTAATATGTGATTTAACTCTGTCATTTGCATTAGCCAAGTGAATAAATGTATTGAACACTGAATAAGCTGAGACCCAAGGAACAGGCATCAATTTCTCATTATAAAATATGGGCCCAAAGCTGCAAGGTGCTCTACATCCTCAGCCACTATTGATGTCAGGATGCTCAGGACTTGGCAGGATTGGGAGCTGCATATTATGTGGTAAAGTGATGCCAAAGAGTTCAGGGGAATGAGAAATATTTAAACAATTTCATTTAAATGTTGTGCTATACCTTATAGTGGCTGCATCTCACCATATTGACTCTCAGCTTTCAATTATATCTAATTAACATAATAATAAACAATTTTCTTTTGGGGTACATAATAAAATTTGCTGTTAGTTTGCTGCCGTCCTTCCCTAAATTGGGCGTGGTGCACAAGACTGGGACAACTAAAGAACACTCTGGTCATGCAAGGTTTGTAAACAGGATGTTAAAAGTAAGAATTTATATCAGGAATGTTTTACATTTAGGCCTAGACCCTTTAATATGATCTGTCTCACTGGAACGTTAAATACCCATGCAGAGTCCAATGAAATCACCCACCTGGAACAGATTGAAAAATTACAGTGTTAATAAAGTCAGGCTCTTTTAACATAACTTTTTGTGTGTAACTTCCTACGTTTTTTTCAAAAAATCAAATGGAAAAACCTATATTCCATCATGTTGAATCACCCCGATGGATTATCAGCACTGCACAGACCTTTGCCACTTGACTTAAGAGGGTAACTGATAGGAGTAGCAAGTTGTCATCCTCTATATGGATCAGCACTAGAAGGGGATGGGAGACTTTGTCAGTCAGTTTCACAGCAGAAGAATGGGGAGACTCAGAACCTTCTTCCCCATTCTCTTCAATCTGTCCATGTTCCAATCCTGTTGATTCCCCATTCCAGCTTCTTCAAGCAGTCTCATTCTCCACACCTAGCCATTCCCAGTCTCTATTTTTCAGGCTTCTAATACCAGTCTTCTTGCCCAGCAAGTTCTAGTCTCACCCACTGTATCTCCCAGTCTCAGTCTCCTTACCATGTCCATTCCCAGTTGCCCCCAACTGCCCAGCTCCATGCCCCATCTCCTTGCTCAGCCAGTCCCAATTCTCACTTTCCAGGTCTCAGTCTCCCCTCCCACCAACTTGCTGCCACTTCCTGTCCTCCAATCTCTCCCTCCATTCCTAGTACCTTGGTTTAGCCAGTCTTAGTCTGCCCTCTGACTCCCAATCCCCTTGCCCATATAGACCCCACATCCCAACTCCCAGTTTCCCTCTCCCTCCTCTGGGCTAGCCTCCAATCCCAATTTTCACCCCCACCCCTAGGCACCTTGTCCAAATCTACTACTCCCATCCCCCAGCAGATCCACCTCTTGTACCCTCTGTATTTGAATTGGGCAGATTCCTCTCCCATTCTACCTTGCCCATCAGGGAGATCATTAAAAGCAAAGCAAAAACAGGCTCCCTGCTCTTAGTTCTGGTGGCCAGATCCAAAATGCCCTGCAGCAGAGCTGTAATTGCAGGGAAACTCCTGCTCATCCCAGGAGTGGAGCATGCCCAGAATAGACAGAGTTTTGGGTGAATTTAGCTGCTAAAATTTAAGAATTCTCTACTGAGCAATTTCAGTTTTTCAAAGACCTGTGTTGGGAAGTGTTGGGCAACCTTAATATATATACACACAATATATATATATGAAACTCTGTTCTATTTTGTAAATGTCTTCAATGCTGGAGTTCTTAATAGAAGTGTCCTGAAATGTGTCATTATCAGCATACTCAAAACATTCTAATGCACTCTGTTAAACCAATCAGGAAAAAGAATGGATAGAAAATGTTCTAACATGCAAATTTAAACATTAATAGCTTGTAAATGTGGAACTTATTTTCTTTTAACTTGGTTTTTTTTCTTTCTTCACTGAGAATGATTAAACAAGCCAATTTGGATATTTCAAATTTCACAGGTTTTGTGTTACATATTTCAGTTGGAACATATGCAAAAAGTGTATCTCCCACCCCCCCACACACATTCAAACAACTTGAATGCCATTAAACTGATGTTAGGCTCACTTCATCAGATTCACTTTTCGGCTGAGACCAAGGATGGAAAATGTTAGCCAACCAGGAGATTTTTTTTACAATACTATGAGCCATAGTGGCTCTAAACACGATTGGTTCAATATTGACTCAGCATGAAGAATACCATGTACTAAATGGCACCACGACTTCATGCAGCATCTGGATTTTCCTCAGAGTTCCAAGCATTGACCTAGCTCAATCTTCTTTAGTTTGAGACCTGGCAATATCACAGCTTGAAGTGGTACAGCCAGGGCCGGCTCCAGGGTTTTGGCCGCCCCAAGCAGCCAAACAAACAAAAAAAACCAGCAGGAGTGAGGGACCGTCCGCCGAATTGCTGCCGAACAGCTGGACGTGCCACCCCTCTCCGAAGTAGCCGCCCCAAGCACCTGCTTGGTAAGCTGGTGCCTGGAGCCGGCCCTGGGTACAGCTTTGAAGCCAAAAGGAAAAGTTCCGGCACAAATGGGATTTACACTTTTTTCTGTGCAGACCATGAAAGGATCAAGCTGCCCCTGTGAAGGAAGCCCTTCTGATCCTGTGTAAATCTCTGCATAAATGTCTGGGGAAGATCCCCAGCTGGTGCAAACGGTCGCAGCTCCATCAGCTGAGGAGCTGCCCCTGCTCTTTTTTCTAATATTGCAAAGTGGTAGAAACATGTGAAGCCAGGTTCTTGACTGTCAGCCTACGAAAACCATTTCCTCACAGCTGATTAATTGAGGTAAGTTCACAAATTGTGATGAGCAGTTTCCAGCAGTTGAACTGTATGATAAAGGATGGAATTAAACATAGAGATCTGAATATGTTGGACTAGATTCTCTGGTCCACACCACCTTTTTGCACTATTCAGGCAGTGCAAAGTGGCTGCATTCTGGCCAAATGTGCGCAATGGAGAATTCCCCTTGTGAAGAGTAACTCTCTACAGATATAAAGTTGGCAGACACAGCATAGTTGCTCCTCAACTTCTCTAATTTGTGCTAGGGTTGCATGGTGCAGGATCAGGGAGATGCATTTGGCTCCCACATGCTACCTCCGCCATACCAAACGTAGCTCTGGCACAGGGGAGAATTCAGCCGAATCTATTTAAAAGCCTAGAGAAATAAGAACTGAGAGAAATTAGGATTTTCTGTCCCATGGAAATTTTGACATTTAACATTTGGCTTTGGCCCAAATTGGGACAAAAAGTTGAAAGTTTGAATTTTTTTGCAGAATGAAAATTCCAAAAATGTCAATTTCAAAATGACAAAATGTTCCCTACAGAGAATTCTGATTGTGTAGAAACTGCATTTTCCACTGTAAAATCATTCTGCGGGAAAATTTGCAATCACTTCTATTCAAAACATTAAGTGTAAGACAACAGTTTTCCATCCCATTTACATCAAAACAATGTTCTCTTGGAGCTAAAAAGACACATCCAATCAGTCTGCCTTATTTTTAGTTCACTGCAAGTGTACAGGAGTTATTCCTGCAGTCAGAAAAGAAATGCAGCTCTTTGTGGATGTAAGGGTCAACTCACAAGGATCAAAATGCAAGACTGAGGCCATAGTCTCTTCTTCATCTATATGATGGAAAGGTAGCATGATCCAGAAGATAAGGCACTGGCCTGGGAGTCAGGAGACCTGGGTTCAATTCCTGGCTCTGATAAGAATCACACATTTCTGAGAGAGAGGGATAGTTCAGTGATTTGAGCATTGGCCTACTAAACCCAGGGTTGTGAGCTCAATCCCTGAGGGGATCTGGGGCAAAAATCTGTCTGGGGATTGGTCATGCTTTGAGCAGGGGGTTGGACTCGATGACCTCCTGAGGTCCCTTCCAACCCTGATATTCTATGATGTCAATAGGAATCTTGTTGGGCTCCAATACATTACAATCCCAAATGTTTTCCCAGAGTTAACAGCAAATGTGCCCATCAACTTCATATGGGCAGATAACACCAAGTAACTATTACTATCAACACTTGCAAAAAAGAGAGTGGGAGGGATACACCACCAGGAACTGTACAATGCTGATAAAGATCTGACACAATAGAGATTGTGCTGGCACAGGATAAAGTAGATTTTGAACACGGAGCCGTGTTCTGAAATAGTCACAGCAAGTCAACTGAATGACTGCAGATGTTGGTAACAAATGAGTCTCGTTAATTTGGCTATCTAAAAGATAATGACTCAACTTATTATAGGGAAAGAAGAAGAAAGCAGCAGTCTGTAAACAAAGCTAAAATAATGAGATTGCTCTAATGTCAACTCATTGGAGACCTATTACAAGTAGTAAAGTTTCTGAAGCAAGCAGCTACGCTGCATGTTTCAATGTAGTCTAGAAAGGGGCAATGGTAAAATACTATCTCAAAATTTTCAGAAATTGCCAATTTGGCTTATTATACTTGACAGCTGTGTTTCATGGCCTTTTTTACATGGAGACCAAAAAGAAACCTGCAGGGTATATGGTGTGAGTGTGTTTTTGTTTTATTTTGCTTTTTGTCATAAGCCACCTAAATCCCATAACTCTTTGTGACTGGAAAGGACTGAAGTACTGTAGTCTTGGAAAGAACCCATGGGTCATTTTGGGGTGCTATGAGAGGATGCTGGGGCTTGTGGGTGCTGGTGGGGAGAGTTATGGAGGGGCTCAGTAAGGAGTTATATGGCAGGAACCCTGGAACCCTGCCTTGGGACCATTTAAATGCCTGGTATATGGCTGGTTTCCAGCATAGTTAAAAGGATAAAATGAATGGTTCTCAGAGGTAAAAGACCTGGGATTTTACTGGTGGGTCTTGTGCTCATTGTGGAGACCTTGTGGCTCTTGCAGGCCCAGGTCCACACCCTTCTTCACCCTCTGTCCGCCTTGCAATGGGGAGGGTGATAGGAGCACAGCAAGATAAGGAGAGCCGCCTCCGAGTTAGAGGTTACATGGTTCCACTGGAGTCAATTAAAAGCCTGGTAAAGGACAGTCTGGGTGATGAGGGGATAGCAGTTAAAGGTACTAAAAGCTGTGGACTGTCACTTAAAATCCATCTATGTGTCTGTCCTCATTTTGCCACTGTGTCCAGATCAATTTCCAGACTTCAATGAAACTATAAAACTTTACACAAGCTAAGGATTTGCTGCCCCAGCCCGTTAAGGGACTAGTCCTGCAGTCCTTACAACTATAACTCACACTGAAGTAACTGAGATACTCTTGGTAAACCAAACAATATATGATGAATGTTTATTGCCTCTGTTGAATACAGGCATTAATGAATTCAGAGAGCTGTGTAAAATTAACTTATTGCAACTTTATAGCATTACTGTAAAAAACTAGCTGCCTGCCATTGGGAAACAATTTAGAGGGATTTAGGAGCACAAGTCCCACTGAAAGGCATAAGGTTTTGTGCTCCTAAATCCGTTAGGTGCTTTTTGAAAATGTCTCCATTACTGTGCAACTGTATGAATATATATATATTTGGCTGGTAACAAATTAAAAATGTATATAACATGAGTTCTGTGAAATAATTACAGAAACAAGAATTGTAAACATGTTGGACAGAATTAACAACCATACAATGAAGGATTTTTGTAAAAAAAAAAAATTAATGGGCCTCAAAGATATAGCTGAATGAGTACAGACTGTACTTTATACCTTCCTGTCACCTATTTTAAATGCAATCTAAAATTGAGGCAGTTAACTTTTCTACACAGTATGCTAATACTATATCATAATCCAGAACTACAGCAGGATTAACGATAGAGTAAGCAATGCACATGTAGTACATTTTAGAAATGTCAGTGTAAAGTATAAAACCTGCTTTTCCTTACTGCACAAATACTTGGTTTATGAATGATATGATTTTATAGAGATGCAAAGCACATAGAAATATGACAGACAAAAGGAAATAACAAGCCATGCTTTCATTTGATAATTTCTTTGGATTTACAATCCAAAACAAATGTTCAACAGAAACATTTTTTGGTTCAAATTCAGTTTTTGAAAACCTTTATTCTTCATTACAATCTACTTCTTCAATTTGATTTTAAAAAGAATTAGCAACTTATTGTTGTAGAGTACTTTGAAATTTCATATACTTATTATGGAAAATAAAGTCTGCCTGGGGCAGACTGTGTGACAAAGTGCTTGCTTTTCATCTCTGAAACTGCTATTCCAATCCAGCCCAGACTGCAGTGATCAAAACATCTTTCAAATCTGATCACTTGTAAAGGACACCAAAATTAATAAATAAATTCATTGGGTATGTATCTAAGGAAGATGAAATGCATACCACAAAAGCAATTCAATAGTCAAAGATCTGCCCTGTTAAACTCTAAGACTGGAAGTAGAGGATAGAATATGAAATATTTTAGGTACTAATAAAATGTTGAAAATTAGAGGACAGGCTCTGAGCCCCCAAAGCAGGGGGAGGAAAAAACCTGCGGGGTGGCCGGAGCCAGAGTGCAGGGGGACTCCCTGCGCTACAGATGTGCCCTGGCTACAGGGCCGGCTCTAGGATTTTTGCCGCCCAAGGCAAAAACAATTTTGGCCGCCCCCCCGTTTTTAATTACCCCCACCCCCGGCCCCGCCTCAACTCCGCCCCTTCCCCAAATCCCCAGCCCTGCCTCCTCCCCCCAGGCTCTCAAGCCTGGGAGGGAGGGAGAGCAGCGGCGCGCGAAACAGTTGTTTCGCGCGAAACGGCCGCTCGGGATCTCCCCCTCCCTCCCAGGTTTGAGAGCCTGGGAGGGAGGGGGAGACTCCGAGTGGCCACGGCGCGGGCGCTGCTTCTCCCCCTCCCTCCCAGGCTCTCAAGTCTGGGAGGGAGGGGGAGCAGCGGCGCGCGAGCGGCAGCGGAGGTGAGCTAGGGCGGCTGGGGCACATTTTTAGGGGCGGCATTCTGGCGCCGGCCATGCCGCCCCTAAAAATGTGCCGCCCCAAGCACCAGCTTGTTTTGCTGGTGCCTAGAGCTGGCCCTGCCTGGCTAGCGAGGAGGAGGGAGCGGGGGAGGAGAGAGAGAAGGGGGGCGGCCAGGGCTTCAGCAGGGCACTTGCCACGCGGCCCCGACTGCTGCGCTGCCTGCCGGGAGGGCTCCACGCCGCTCCGGTCAGCGGGGAGGGAAGGACGCGAGCTGCCCTGCTGGGCTTGCTACAGACCTGGGGCAGGCGGAGCTGGCCATGCCGCCCTAGGATTGGGCGGAATGCCGCCCCGTAGAATCTGCCGCCCCAAGCACAAGATTGCTCGGCTGGTGCCTGGAGCCATCCCTGAAGAGGAATACTAGCCCTCTCTTTCATCAACAGAGGTCATCCATTAATATCCCTACAATCCAATAACCTGATTCTGCAACTCTTAATCACGCCTAATGTTTGCTCACACAAGTAATTTCCTTCCTTCCATAGGACACTAGTAAAACACAATATTTATATAGAAGTCTTCAAATTTTTGTTCATCTGTTATTTCATTTTTCTATTCAGCTTAGAAATATTTTATGTAATTTCCCTTTCCCATTCTACCCAAGTCCTTTGGTCAAGGAGAACCTAAGAAAGAATTATTCACCAAAGAGAGTTCATGTCATAGTCAGGGTCCTATTGAGTGAAATAATTTTCTAATTTGAAATAAAAAAGGACTACTCATTAGGTAAACTAAGCAAATCCATTCCTTCTTAAAGATTGCATTTTTATTGAAATATATTTTTCTCTTCCAGTTTTCATGTTGTGCTTGCTGGTGGCATGTTGGTAGAGCTTTTTAAAAATATATTTTACACTTCCAGATCATTATTTTCAGTGAAAAGAGATAACCTAAGTTTATTCCAAACAATCACTATATTTGAGGCTACAAATACATAGTTAATCTTAGACTATATTAATAATTATTTATGCCATTCGAAGTGAAATATGTTACTGAATAATATATGGACAATAACGATTGCAGAAATAGATATTTGATCTGTAAGTGCATTCTCCTTTCAAAACCTGAATTACTTTAATGTAATAAGCCTACATTTAACACCAAAGGGAGAAGGATATATTTTTATGAATATGTATTGCATAGTTGTTTCTCTTCTGTTACTTATTGTATAATAAGTCCCATGTGTTATTCCTACCACAGAGAATCTCTGATGAGCCTTGAATTTACTTCTCCTAAATTATAGTCTCATTTATTATGAACTAACCTCAGAACAAATTTTCTTCTTATGTTCAAGAACAAAATTTCTTGTACTGAAGGTCAAAATAAGTAGTGAAGTCAGAATGAAAAACAAAATGCTTAGAAGCATGCAATGCCATAATAATGGCTCAATACCTATTTTTTTAGTTCTGTGAAGAGTATTAATTTTAATAACATTCTACCACAGGTACAAAAAATATTCAGTACTTTTTGATGTATAATTCAGGTAATCCTACTACATCTCCTGCTGATTGCAAAACTAATAAGTAGCAGCTTTATCATACTTAAGTAGGTTGTACAGTATTGTAACCACAAAAATGGTAAAGACCAAGTCAAATTTGTTGCAGGTGGAGGAAAGATTGACTTTAAAATCCTTGCAATATACAAAATACACAAAATAACAGACACCTCAACATTATATGTATATGTACTAAAATAATGAGACACCGGTTTATGTTGAGTAGAATGCTGGAAGATATAAAAAAATTCTATAATACGTGTATGGGTTTATTTTTCCTGCGGACACATAGTGCATTAAACCCTTAGGTTAGATACAAATAGCAACTTTAAATCTATCCTAATGCCAATGAAAGCTATAGAATTGCAGCATTGTTGTCATTAAAATAGCTTTAGTCACTCAACAACAGAAGTTGCTGTTTTACAAGCCATTTTATTTCACTGATGTCATAAGACCACTGGAAACAGTTCTATTACCACAGTAAGAATTTCTTTTGTACAAAGCCTTATACATTGCCTAAGGGTTTTGGGCACCCAAATTCCAACGTTAAAGTTAACAAGCAATGGGTCCCCAAATCCCTTAGGAGACTTTGCCAACCTCAACCTGAATTTCCTAAACCTGTACTTTGAGGTAAATTGAATGTTTGTTTGTTTTTCCTAGTTCACAAAAAGAGTCCTACAGAAATGTGATACATTGCTATACAGGCGGCAGCTGGGTCAGGTATACAATGCTAAACAAAAGCCGATCAGGAAGAACAATGGATAATAAAGTGTTTTCTCCTTCTTCTTGGCATATATGAGGGAATATTGATAGGATCATGAAAAAGTAAGACATAGCAAGATATAATGAAATGATAAAGCAAATTCCATAGTCTTCAGATGAGTAAGTTTATTTGCTTTGGGCTTTTCTGAATTTGGAAGGCAACACAGAGTTTGACTGAATAAAATTCAGTATACAAATGATCCATTTGACATGACCTCAGCTCACAGCCATGGGCAACTAGTCTAGAATAAAGCTCTTGCACAGAGACAAAAAAGATAAAAAGGAAGAAAGTCAATGATACACTTTGATTGGATTTTCTAGTTCTGAAGTACCAATCCACACTGTTACCATCATCATGCAGTACTGTGGGAAAAAAACACCATTTTCTGAAAAATAATGTGATGCCCATGGGAGCC
The DNA here is from genome assembly GCF_028017835.1 of Emys orbicularis. Taxonomy (NCBI): domain Eukaryota; kingdom Metazoa; phylum Chordata; order Testudines; family Emydidae; genus Emys; species Emys orbicularis. The sequence continues at coordinate 34,789,161 of NC_088691.1, read as the reverse complement.
ATCAAATGGAGAAAAACATTAGTACATTTCACCACCACCACCGCCACCAAAAACACATTCTCCTTTCCTCTCTGGTAAACAAAGTATTCAAAAATTAAACCACACAAGTAGTGCCACAGGAATGATTTTCCTTTCACTTATGACAGGAAACAGATAAATGAAAGTGAATCGGCCCCATAGAACTTCAGTTATGTATAGATCTTGATCCACTAGACAAAGCATTTGCAGTAACAGCACAAGGAAACAACAGCTCATTGATATTATTTAGTGTTTGGCTTTCTTTTCTCCACCAATCAAATCACAGTCTTGTCAAACAGGGAGAAAAATGTTACCCTCGCTTTACTTTTGCAGTTAATTTCTGGGACTGATAATGGTTTAGTGATATTTTAAATTAGTCCTCCAGGAACATTTTAAAAGACTAAATTTGTTAAAAGCCTTGAAGTCTTGAATATTAACCTTTTTGGTGCTCTGCAGATGTCCAGAAATTTTGTATTTGTATGGCTCCCACGTCAATCAACTGTAAAAATACCAATGAAGTCAGTAGGAACAGTTAGGACAGTACTGAGCACTTTTGAAAATCTCACCCATTATGTGCTTGCAGATGACTGATATCTCATACAATACCTAATGAAGGAACTTGATTATTGTGTGCATCAAATCTGGTACTCACGGAATTAAAATAGAACATGTTTGTTTTGTTTTTTTCTTCTAAAGATTTTGTGGAAAAAAGCTAGATTAACTGTAAAGCTAAATTAATTGTCTGGGATTTTCTAATGCAAAATTTCCACATTTCTTAATACATGTCTTTTAAACAGTAAAGTTCAACTAATTAAGATGCAGCTTCAGTTAACTGAAATATCTCAAGGTCATCTTCCCCCGTGTTCTTTCCCTGTTAACTGATGGGTGAAAGATCTCAGGGTTTAAACCAAACAGCATGCCAAACAGCTTCAAAGTGAAATACGGGGGGATGCTATTACATTTCATATTTCCAAACATAGTGACAACCTTCTCTCTGGCCTGGCAGAAAACCACCACATATATTATAGAGAGAGAAACATTTATGAGAAGTAGAAAATCATGTTCAGCACATTTCACATCAATTATAGCTTCCCATGCCCCCCTGCTAGTACACTACTTTTGGGTAATTCCTTGAGGCAGTATATTACAGGGATAAAACAGAAGTGCAGAAATTATTTCCTAAGGAGCATCTTTCTAGCCTTGATACACATGTAACTACCATTAGAATAATGTAGAGAATGGGCCACTAATCCGCAAAAGGACATTGTTTTTGCATGTTTTAATGAGGTTTATAAAGAGAGACAGCTCTTAGAGTGATGCCTTTGCTTTCAAATTAACTCTTTGACATTGCTAGACTGATTTTTTTGATGTCATGGGTTAGTGCAAAATTTATTTCAATTAAAGTGGGCGAACACAACCTGCCCAGTATCAAACAATTACACTTCAACTTGTTTAATTAAAAAAAAGTTGGATCATCAAGTATGTATTTGTTTTTAAAGAGGCCTTTCCTAATTTTAATAATTTTGCATGATAGCAGAGAAAAGAGTTTTGTAGCTTTGCTGCTATCAAATCTGTGGAGATAAACTTCAAAGACACCTGAAACACTGAAATATATCTCTTTTTAATAAAATTAATCTTTAAAAGTTTTCAAAGCAGCATAGCTTAAGAGTAACTGCTCTTTTGCACACATCTCTTCCTACCTATTATATCTGATACAGGACGAAGAAATTAAATATCTGCTGTGATACAAGTAAAACTAGATAATTAAACGCCTTGTGCTGTATGAAAGGAATTCATGACATAATGTAAGGAAATGAGTCTTCTAACTCATTTGAGGGTATTTTCCCACTAGTAAAAATCAATTGTATGTTTTCCATTACATATTACACACACACACACACACACACACACACACATCTGCATACTACCACTGAATATGAACAGACAGTCCTTATCTAGTTCTCTGATTCAGGCAAAACTTGTTACTTTATTGGGAGTTTGTTTGGAGAAAGGACTACAGGATTTGGACCTGAGGTGTAAATTGTACAGTTCCAAATCAGACAGGATCAAATTCTGCCTCCAGTCACCCACGTAGTCAGTGGAGTTGCATGGAAATACCTGATGGCAACTTTGGCCCAAATTCCGCACATGCAGATGAATTTTCAAAGGATCTCCTTTGAGTGCTCTGGTCACTTATTGGGCACTCAGGTGGTAAGGGTAATTTTCAAAGGAGAAAGAGGGCAGTGCTTGCTCTTTGAAGATATGCATCCAGTAATGAGTGGATATGAATTCAACAGTCTTTTCATGAGTCGCCTGTGGCCTGCTGGGACAGTACAATGACTTCATCAGCACACGAATAGAAAGAAAAACCTCAAATAAATGGGAAGAGTGAATGAGACACTAGTTTTTAAAAGTGATGTTAAAGCACCTTTTCCTGTTTTGTGTTTCAATTATGGCATAGCAATATTCAATGTTTCATATAATCTATGGGAAGTAAATACTCCCGTAATTTACCTGCAATTTACCATGTCAGGTGTTAACTCCTGAAAATGAATTCCTAGGTTTGGTGCAAGTATCAGCTTAAGAGTAAATTTAGTGTCACGGTTAGAGCAAGAAGGAGACAAGGCAGAAACAAGCAGATCATATAAAAGAGATTTGCAGCCCTGTTCCATTCCATTCTGCTTGTGGAATAGATAGTTCTTATTTATTCATTTAGTTTGATTAGAACAGAAGACTGCAGAATCCCAAGGACTGGTTTCTAGTGTAAACAGATTTTAATACCTTGGTCTCTACTTTAGATATTCTTCCAATTTTCCTTAAGATGTACACAGTTCTGTAAGATAAGCCTACGCAAGTATCTCTTATGCTTTTAAGCTGTACATATTTTTACAAGAAAGCCTGTGTCATTTCAGACATACGAAGATTTTCATTTCCAAGAAACTTGCCAAAACATGATTTTGGGGTTGCTCAGTTTCCGTCTCCTTCTTTCCCCTATACAGTTCTGTCACAAGGGATGCATAAAGGCTAAATAAGGGAGTGTCAGGTTTTCCATTCAGGGAACAACAGAGAGGATACCTTAATTGTGCCGTGTATGTTGTAGAGGGATTTGGTGAGAATTTTCCCTATTATTTATTGTTTTCTTGTTTCATTCATAGTCATTTGTTAGTCTGGTAACACTTCTGCTTTTCTATTTAATACTTATTAAATTAAAAGGGTTACAGTACAAATAAATATCAGTCATGTTACTGTTGAAAATGTGCTTTTTAACACCCAAATTTCTGGGTTTTCAATAAAATGCTCCCAAACCTCATTTTGAATTCAAACATTCTAAAGCTACTGCAGTATCAATATGAGTCTATGGCCTACGGAGTGAGTCCGGAGAGAGAGAGAGAGAGATTACTAAGGCACACTAAGGCATGGGGCTGAGGATTGGGTTTCCCACCTGCTGATAACTGCCCTCTTTTTCTGGTGGACTGTATTTTTGTTCATAGCTAAGTATTGATAGAGTTTCTTGATTTTAAGCATTAACTGCTGGTCAACTGCATTTGGTATTACTTTTTATTCACTTACAGATGTGTACTCAATGCAGTAAGTGCATTTTTAGACCAAAAATATATAAATTAATTTCATTGGTTGATATTGACTTAAAAATGTATGTGCACAGATGTGTGGAAAGGACCATTGAAACACATCAACCTGATTGAGTCAATGAGCAAATTCTGGCTGGGGATACATAAGAACATAAGAATGGCCATACTGGGTCAGAACAAAGGTCCATCTAGCCCAGTATCCTGTCTTCCGACAGTGGCCAGGTGCCACCAGTGCCAGGTGCCCCAGAGGGAATGAGCAGAACAGGTAATCATCAAGTTATCCATCCCTTGTCGCTCATTCCCAGCTTCTGGCAAACAGAGACTAGGGACACCATTCCTGCCCATCCTGGCTAATAGCCATTGATGGTTCTATCCTCCATGCATTTATCTAGTTCTTTTTTTAATCCTGTTATGGTCTTGGCCTTCACAACATCCTCTGGCAAGGAGTTACACAGGTTGACTGTGTGTTGTGTGAAGAAATACTTCCTTTTATTTGTTTTAAATCTGCTGCCTATTCATTTCATTTGGTGACCCCTAGTTCTTGTGTTATGAGAAGGAGTAAATAACGCTTCCTTATTTATTTTCTCCACACCAGTCATGATTTTATACACTTCTATCATATCCCCTCTTAGTCATCTCTTTTCCAAACTAAAAAGTCCCAGTCTTATTAATCTCTCCTCATATGGCAGCTGTTCCATACCCCTAATCATTTTTGTTGCCCTTTTCTGAATCTTTTCCAATTCCAATATATCTTTTGTGAGATGGGGCGACCACATCTGCACGCAATATTCAAGATGTGGGAGTACCATGGAGTTATATAGAGGCAATATGATATTTTCTGTCTTATTATCTATCCCTTTCTTAATTATTCCCAGCATTCTGTTCGCTTTCTTGACTGCCGCTGCGCATTGAGTGGATGTTTTCAGAGAACTATCCACAATGACTCCAAGATCTCTTTCTTGAGTGGTTACAGCTAATTTAGACCCCATCATTTTATAGTATAGTTGGGATTATGTTTTCCAATGTGCATTACTTTGCATTTATCAACATTAAATTTCATCTGTCATTTTGTTGCCCAGTCACCCAGTTTTGAGAGATCCTTTTGTAGCTCTTCACAGTCTGCCTGGGTCTTAACTAGCTTTAGTAATTTTGTATCATCTGCACATTTGCCACCTCACAGTTTAGCCCTTTTTTCCAGATAATTTATGAATATGTTGAATAGGGCTCATCCCAGAACAGACCCCTGGGGGACACCACTATTTACCTGTCTCAATTCTGAAAACTGACCATTTATACCTATCCCTTTGTTTCCTATCTTTTAACCAGTTAACAATTCATGAGAGCACTCTCCCTCTTATCCCGTGGCAGCTTACTTTGCATAAGAGCCTTTGGTGAGGGACCTTTTCAAAAGCTTTCTGAAAATCTAAGTACACTATATCCACTGGATCCCCTTGGTCCATATGCTTGTTGACCCCATCAAAGAATTCTAGTAGATTGGTGAGGCATGATTTCCCTTTACTAAAACCATGTTGACTCTTCCTCAACAAATTATGTTCATCTATATGTCTGACAATATTGTTCTTTATTATAGTTTCAACCAGTTTACCCAGTACTGAAGTCAGACTTACAGGCCTGTAATTGCTGGGATCACCTCTGGAGCCCTTTTTAAAAATTGGCATCACATTTGCTATCCTCCAGTCATCTGGTACATAAGCTGATTTAAATGATAGGTTACAGACTACAGTTAGTAGTTCTGCAATTTCACATTTGAGTTCCTTCGGCACTTTGGGTGAATACCATCTGGTCCTGGTGATAACTGCGGTTTAATTTATCAATTTGTTCCAAAACTCCTCTAATGATACCTCAATCTGGGACAGTTCCTCAGATCTGTCACCTAAAAAGAATGGCTCCGGTTTGGGAATCTCCCTCACATCCTCAGCCATGAAGACAGATGCAAAGAACTCATTAAGTTTCTCCGCAATAACCTTCTCATCCTTTAGCACCGCGATCATCCAGTGGCCCCACTGGTTGTTTAGCAGGCTTCCTGCTTCTGATGTACTTAAAATTTTTTTGCTATTACTATTTGAGTCTTTGGCTAACTGTTCCTCAAATTCTTTTTTGGCCTTCCTAATTGTATTTTTACACTTCATTTGCCAGTGTTTATGCTCCTTTCTATTTTCCTCACTAGGATTTAACTTCCACTTTTTAAAGGATGCCTTTTTGCCTCTCACTGCTTCTTTTACTTTGTTGTTTAGCCACGGTGACTCTTTCTTGGTTCCCTTACTATGTTTTTTAATTTGGGTTATACATTTAAGTTGAGCCTCTATTATGGTGTCTTTAAAAAGTTTCCACACAGCTTGCAGAGTTTTCACTTTTGGCACTGTATCCTTTATTTTCTGTTTAACTAACCTCCTCATTTTTGTGTAGTTCCCCTTTCTGAAATTAAATGCTACGATGCTGGGCCACTGTGGTGATTTTCCTGCCACAGGGATATTAAATTTAATTATATTATGGTCACTATTACCAAGCGATCCAACTATATTCACTTCTTGGACCAGATTCTGTGCTCTACTTAGGACTAGATCAAGAATTGCCTCTCCTCTGGTGGGTTCCGGGACCAGCTGCTCCAAGAAGCAGTCATTTAAGGTGTCAAGAAACTTTATCTCTGCATCCCGTCCTGAGGTGACATGTACCCAGTCAATATGGGGATAATTGAAATCCCCCATTATTATTATTGAGTTTTTTTACTTTAATAGCCTCTCTAATCTCCCTGAGCATTTCACAGTCACTATCACCATCCTGGTCAGGTGGTCGGCAATATATCCCTACTGCTATATTCTTATTATTAGAGCACGGAATTTCTAGCATGGTTATCTCCCAACAACATTAGCAGGTGTTAGTGCATACATCTGAAGGCAAAGTTGGGATAAATGAACACAAAGATAAGTATTTAATAAAGAGTCTTCCTTGACTAAAGAAAAAAAGTCTTCTTCTTCAAGACATGGTCTATTTCAGGGGTGGCCAACCTGAGCCTGAAAAGGAGCTAGAATTTACCAATGTACATTGCCAAAGAGCCACAGTAATATATCAGCAGCCCCCCATCAGCTCCCCCACCATCCCCCACACCGGCAGCCCTGCCGATCAGCGCCTCCCCCTCCCTCCCCACACCTCCCGATCAGCTGCTTCAGGGGAGGGGGCGGGAAGGGGTGGAGTGGGGGCAGGGCCTGTGGCAGAGCCAGGGGTTGAGCAGTGAGCACCCCCTGGCACATTGGAAAGTTGGCACCTGTAGCTCCAGCCCCAGAGTCGGTGCCTATACAAGGAGACGCATATTAACTTCTGAAGAGCTGCATGTGGCTCCGGAGTCACAGGTTGGCCACCCCGGTCTATTTCATTACATGCAGCATTTGAGGAAAATGGTCAAGGGTAGCAAGGTCTGAACTTCCATATTACACTTAAGAAATGTATAGAATACTAAATGCAACTCTGTAGATTAAAGTAGCTTTATCCTGGGTTTGTACCCAGTAGTATTATGGTGAGCAATTATACAGGGGTTAAAATAAAACAAAATGTACACATCATTGAAAGCCTATGTATAGGGTGACACAAAATGAGAACAACCAAATTTAGAAACCACAATATTCCTAAACATTCCATTCCTATATGTAGAAAAAATACACTGCATTCCCTTTTTCTGTCCATCATAACTGCCACAAAAATATTGTTTTTGTCTGTTTCCCATGCTTTTTGTCAGCCCAAACATGAATTATTTTAGGAAGTTTGGAAAAAGAATGGTTTAACTAGATTCAAGCTATTCAAATGTAAAACAAACCTAACTTTTTCTCTCTATCTCTATATATTATGTATAGTCCTGTAGATCTTGCCTTCACTATCATCTTCAAAGTCATTTTTATGAATACAGTGAAATACTAGCTGCCTGAGCATCCCTAACATGAACAGGGAAAGTGTCTCGTTCAGATACTAACTGCTTCATACAATCAAGTCTCCTCAAAATGAAAGGGCATAATTCATATTAACCTTAATGGGTGGTAGATGCACACATCAAAGGGAGCATTAACTCCTGCATTTTTTTTTCATTTTAAAGTTAACAGGCATGATATCAATATGATCTATTTTAATGGGCTTCAGTTTTGTAAAACATGCCCTATATCTGAGACTAGATCTCTTTCTGCAGAACCCTGTGATATAAACAGACATATCATCAGGCTACATATAAATTTTGATTAAAAGATGAAGATTCACACAAAGATCCATGTGACATCCAACTGGAAAAACTGGGACTGAAATACCCAAGATGGCTGGGTTCTGTTGGGTCACATACAAAATGCCAAGGAAACTGATGCTTTACATGGTTCTCCTCCCCTGTAGAATTCTATGATCTTGGCACTTAACTTTGTACTGTAAGTATGACAAATTCAGACTCCTCTTAGAACATTACAACAGTCATCCCAGGTCTGAATTCTAAAAATGATAGTTACCAGCGTTTTTAGGAACTGACCATCCTCTACAACCCACCAGCTCCACTGACTGAGGATCATACTTTATCAGCTTTTAGAGACTCTACAAGTAGTTAGGTGTCAGACTGATCTTTCCCAGTTCCCTTACTTCTCTCTTAATCTGTTTGCTGATTTGAGAAAATTGCTATCCTTTTAAAATTATATTTCCACTATGTTAACAATAAATAACAATTAGAAGGTATATAAAGGGCTTCTCATAAGGAACCACAAAACTCCTGCATTATAAATACTGTTATAATATCTATTATTTAAACAGTATTAAATATCTATTATTTAAACAGATATTTAAACCGTAATATTGCTTGAGCTCCAAAAGTTCTGTATTCCACATATAAGGAGCATAAGGCGTGTTAAATAATATGTCGGGCAACTACTGTCCTTGTCAGATAAGACTGAAAAAACATTGATTATAATTATAGATGACTGGAACTAACGGCCACATTATAAACTATGGGGAGATTAATGCTGCATAGAATTAGTAACGTGATCTGAACAAAGATATGTTACATCACAGATGCTGGAGTAAGTGCTTGGGCATGTACAGGTAAAGCAGACTAGTTTGAAAAGGCCCATTAATTAAAGGCCCATTGAGTGAATGGGAAGGCTCCCACTGACTTCAATGTTCATTGCACTGGGGAAAGCTCTTGTGTTTGCTTTCTTGTGTACATTGCTCCAGGAAGAGGGGAGATTTTGATGAAGGAAGAATGAAGAATCCAGTATGCTATGTGTCTAGTATATCAATTTAACATTTGCTTTTCCAGGTTTTGAAGGAATGTACCAGTATGGACAATCCAAAACACTCAAAAGCATTCTCCCCTAATCAAATGAATCCAGAAGTTGAGGTTTTAAGACCACCATCAAATGCTCACCATAATAAAGTCTGGCAACACCGGACTGTGCACAAAGGGCTGGGAAGTTGCAAGCTAAACTAAGAATTCAGACGATATTAGTGTAAGTATCCCTTAGACCAATGCAGCCCCCCACCCTTCATGGGGGTCTGGAGAAATGAAAGGAATATGATGCTGTGGAGGCTACCATCAAAATATGTCAATTAAGAACTCTCTATCCTGCAAACGAACAAAAAAAAAAAGCTGAATTCTTTGTACTCAATTCACCCCTTCAGAAAAATCCTGAGTAAACACAGCATAGCCTGCCGGACAACAAATTTGAGTTTTGTTGTACCGAATGGGGGGAAATATCTCAGAATTTAGAGTCCTCCTTGGAGAAGGCCCTCCCTTAGACTTACAGCTCTGAGAACAGTTACTTCAAATATTCCTGATCTGAAGACTTACAGCTCTGAGAACAGTTACTTCAAATATTCCTGATCTCAACTTCTGAATTAAAGAGAGGTTGTCTCTAGGATACTAGAACAAAACCCTTGTTAGCTATACAGAGCAAAACCAATACCACATAGCACAATAGGAAGAATAGTAAGACTACAGGAGGCCTGGTTTTCAGATACAAGCTCTTGAACATTCCATGGCTCTAGCAGATTAACCTAAACAGCAAAAATAATGTACATTGTATATATATTAGCTATGTTAACTTACTAAACCTTTATAGAGAATCAAAAACTGAGCATTATTTTCAGACAATTATGCTAACACGTGTTAGAACAAATGGAGGTTTTTATAAACATTCTCTGAGTTACACACATATTTAGTCTTTATAATGAGTCACATCCTGGAAAGAAGGAAAATGCTTGCATAACTGTTTCACAGGGAAGCAATATCTGCTCTGATTGTCATGCTTCTGTAAAAAAAAATGAATCCGAAATGGACAAGAAGAATTGAAATGCTGCAACATAAAACATCTTAAAATCAAGTTAGCAATTACGTAGCCTTGTTGACCACTGGCAGGCTCCATGTACGAGTTCATTCAGTGAATGGATCACAGAAGAAGATTATAATGGAAAACCTCATGAATATGATTAGGCTATTTTGTACAGGACACCAGGTACTTAACTAGAGAAAAAAATATGCCTCAGTCCAGTCTCATTAGCATTTGGCCTACATTATTGGCAAGGAAGGGCTTCAGGCCAAAAGTGGCCCTCTTGAGAGATTTTATTCTATTAAACAGGAAACACACTTGTCCAACAGTTCTCATACCTCCAGTGGAAAATTAACTTCTTCATTAAATTTGTGACTGTATCAAATTTAATGAAGATATTAATTTGGATAAAGATCCATCCAAAATGAGAGAATTAAACCTATGTCGTCTGAAGTAAAACATTTCCATGAATACTTCTTTGTGTTCACAATAAAAAGTTACATGGATGCAAACTAATTCAAGAAATATGCTACTGAAAAGCATGACAATGCTTTGCATGTTGAACCTAAACAAACAAGGGCCAATCTTGGAGACCTAAATCAGATAAGACTTGCAGTGAAGTCAGTAGAAGACTTGCCTGAATAAAATGAGCAAAATCTATAAGGTTTGGGCCCATGAGCTGAGTCCTCTGGATCACTGGATAAAAAAACTAATTGTGCATAAGAGTTATTTATTGTCCATTTATTAATACAGTAAGTCATTTGACATGTCATTAGTTATTTGAAATGAATATTTAATAAAACAGTAGATGTACTTTTATTACACCAGTTATCCAATAGAGGAGAAATATTTCACATTGAGAATCAAAGACAGAGAGAAAAAGAAAATGTGCTGGCAGCAGGGCTGTTCATTCTGGGCACATTTAAGTGAACAGACCAGAAAATATGAAATTTTTTTCTCTCTATGTTCTAAATTGGCTTTTGTCTAAATGTCACATTTATTTTCCTAGTTCAATCCGCACCTGTGGCCTTTTGGGCCTAAATTTATGACAGATGGACTGGACTCTGGACTATTTAGCAGTATATTCTCTCTCTGTGGGTTTACATATCCATGCCTTGGGGTGCTATGGCAACAGCCCAATGGGCTTACTTTTTAGCACAGGCTTTGTTTCTGCCTCAAGTGTTCAGCCTTGGAGCCGAATATTTAAAAAGGATGGACCAACTATTGTGTATGACCCAGCCATAAATTACCGACTCTCTTCAGCATTATTATGACAATTAGTCACTGACTTCTACAGCTAAGTTTGGGAACCTATTTTTAGAAGAACAGGCATGCCAAAATAACAGGATCTGTGAGTGGGTAAAGAACTGAAATGCAATGAACACTGCAGCAATACTACCTAATAGCAGAAAACAATAAATGAATCAAATAATTTAAAAAAGCTTTAAAAATCACATGTATACGTATGTTCTATTTAATAGTCTTAATCAATACAACTCCCTATTTCTGCTTTTGAACAACTGAAAATAAAATCGCTGTGCTGTTTAGTGAGCCACTCAGTGATCATTTCCAGACAACGTCTCTATTTACTGAGCCTGGATTTTGAAAAACACAGAGCAGCTAGTGCGTCAAAGAATGGCAGTAATTTTACTGTAGGCATAAAGCCCTCTACTGGAGCAGACAAAAATAAAAAAGGTCTGACAAATATCTGGTGCAGAAAAACCTTGAAATAAACTCTGCCGTTTTGACTTCCATACATGTTGCATGTATGGAAGTCAAAGTACTTGCTTGGGGGGGGGAAAGGGATAATTTGGTTTGAGCACTTAATCTGCTACTGACCTCCACGAAGAGTGTTTCATACTGGAGCCTGTGTATGAGGTGATCTTAGAGAGGGTGTGCTAGACACAGAGTGATCAGTGCAGGAAATATGAGTGCACATATCAGGTCTGGACATGAATAAGCATGACACATCTAAGCATATTTTGAGGCAGTGCTGAAATACATTCATGTATTAATTCTGAAAACTTTTCTGTTAAAATTTGGAGTTTTATCAGTAAATGTTTCATTGCCATTTAATTTTTCTATCACTAATACTGTGCTACTAGTCCCACTCAAAACAGTGGCCAATGTATCCTGCTTTTTCTTTGTGTGAAATGAAACGATCACTCTGAAGCAAAGCAGAAAGGGGTAAAATTTACCAAATAATGAACTTATAAGGAAGCTGTGGTATGAAATATGGAAGGAATACAAGTAACAAAGATACAATCTGTCCAGTGGATATGTACTAGGAGTCAGGAGATGTGAGTACTATTCCTAGATCTGTCACTGAAGTTGCTGTCTGATTGCAGGCATCTGATTTTGCCTGTCTGTGCCTCAGTTTCTCCATTTCCATCATGAGGATAATGATATTCAGCATCCTTTGTAAAACATTTTGTGGCCTATGGATGAAAAGAGTTATAACGTTGGTACAGGTGTTGTTCTATGCTGGATTATTATTATAAAACCACAAGACGAGCCATTTTGATTTCAAAATGCTGTGGTGAGCGAAAGTTCTCCCAGATGGGCACATCCACTTAGACAATGAGTAAGTGCATGCCCAAGAAGATCAACAGTCCAGTCTGAGAAACAACTACATCTAGTGGTGAAAAACTTCTAAAGAACTGGAGAGTAGAGTTAGGCCATCCAGAGGTTTGCTTCAATTCTAGTTTTATCCAAAGCATCCTAATTTAGAAGCCATATTATTGAAGAGAATTGAGATTTAACATTTTCCCCCTTGATCTCTGCAGAACTAGATGTTCTTTTGTTCTTTATGTTTGCAACTTGTTACAATAACACAGTATGTACTGAAGTTTTGTACTGTATTATTGTTCTGCTCTCAGGTTGTATTCGTTTTTTCAGAGATTACCATTGCTTTTTTGTGCACAGCCAAAGGACTGTTAAAGCAAAAATACCCATAATGTCCCTTCAGACTTTCTGATCGTTTGTTTGCAATCCTGAGACAGAAGTATGATTTTTCTCTGCTCATTAAATAAAAAGGTTACAGGTTAGTATCTTTGAACTGACGCTCACTCACAGAGTGCAAACACAGATTCTCTTTCAATTCCTTACCCAGAAGCTGGCTATATGATTGATACAATAAACTTTAGAAAATGCTTCTAACTCAGCAAACATCTTTCAGTATAACAAAATGAATTGGTGATACAATAAGCTTAATAAGTGTTCCCACTCTGATGCCATCTGACATGATGTGAAAGCTTTGGTGGATTGTATAATGTTTTAAGAAAATTTAACCATTGTAAAAATCAACTAATTAAGCTTCACATTTGTGGTAAGACCCTTTTATCTTCTACTGAAGGCTGTTACAAATTTCACAAGACACTAGGATATCTCTGAAGGATCTGTCTAGGCAGCAAACAAACTCCTTGAGAGATATTTGAGCTTTTTGAAATTACTATCTTGATCTTTCCCCCCCTCAGAAAGCTGTTTTAGATATATTTCTTACAAAGTGGAAAGTACTCGAAAAACACAAGTGTTCAAAATTACATTTAGTTTTATTCCACTGAACATCCTGCAAATTATTAGAATGTAAGAACTATTATTTTGAAAATATGGCTTTTCTTATTATTATTTCTTTTACTTTGGCTGACTTAGCCAAAATCTAGATTCATTTCAGGTCAAACTATAGATCTACTAATTATCAGGATCTCCACTAAAAAAATATGTACATGATCTATACGCATACAATTCATCTTGGAGGGACTCCATTAACTGTCTGAGGCAGTTAACAGATATATGGGCAGATTCTGCCACCCTTACTAATGTTGAGCAGTGCTTTACACTGGTTTCAGTAGACTACTTGCAGAGTAAGTTATTACTCAGTGTAAGTATGGACAGCAAATGCTAGCACATATCTATATAGATCAATACAAGAAAGAGACGACATGTACTATGGAAGCAGAAGATAAATGTTGCCTTAGAGAAAGAGTGCACAAAAAAGGAATAGAGATAGAGATGTGATAGCTGTAAGAGAGAATGGTCCATGAGATGGAAAAGAAAAGCTTAAAGGAAGAATGCCAGGTCCTCAGAACTTTGTTCAGGTACCTAACTGTGGGAGATCATTTAAACTTGAAGATGGGTAGGTTTGTATGTTTACACACTACAGGGACAGAAGCAGTTCTTCCGCTGACCTAGCTGCATCTAGCGTAGGGGTTAGGTTGACTTTACTACATCGCACTGGGCATCAACGTTTTCACTGCCCTGAGTGATGTAGCTAGGTCAATCTATCTTTTAAGAGTAGACCAGGCCTCTGACACTAAGGTTGGGATTTTCAGAAGGGCCTAAGAGTGTTAGGCACCCCCCTCTCACTGAAATTCAGTGGAATTTGGGGGTGACTAACTTACTTAAGGGCCTTTGAAAATCTCAGACTGTTTACACACTCCATACTGTATATAAACTTTCTTACATTTTATGTGTGTTCCCATATATTATTAGTTTCCTATTTTGCAAAAACTTTCAGGCCTGGATTCTTCATTCCATCTGAGCAGGATGCAGTGGAAAAGGAGTGACTGTAGGAAGTAGGGTTGCCAGGTTTTTGACTGGAACGCCTGGTCGAAAAGGGACCCTGGTGGCGCCGGTCAGAACTGCCGACCGGGCCATTAAAAGTCCAATCGGTGGTGCTGCAGGTGTAAGGCAGGCTAGTCTCTGCCTGTCCTGGCAGCGTGCTGCGCCCCGGAAGCAGCCAGCAGGTCTGGCTCCTAGGCCGGGTGGGGCGGGGGTTGCACGGGGTTCCGCATGCTGCTCCCGCCACGAGCTCCGGCTCCACACTCCCATTGGCCGGGAACTGCGGCCAATAGGAGCTGCAGGGGCAGTGCCTGTGGGTGAGAGCAGCACACAGAGCCTCCTGGCCCCCCTGCCTTGGAGCCAGACCAGCTGCTGGCTACTTCTGGGCACCAGGCCAGGACAGGCAGGGAGCCTGCTTTAGCCCCACTGAGCCACTAACCAGGAGCTGTCCGAGGTTAGCCCACGCCCAATCCCTGAGCCCCAACCCACTTCCCCAGAGCTGAGCCCCCCGCCCCAAACCCAGAGCTCCCTCCCACACCCCAACCCACTGCCCCCTCCTTCACTCTGAATCCCTCGGCCCCACCCCCAGCCTGAAGCCCTCTCCTGCACCCCAAAACCTTCATCCCCAGTCTCACCCCAGAGCCCTCACCCCAGCCAGAGCCCTCACCCCCTCCTGCACCCCTACTCCCTGCTCCAGCCTGGAGCCCCTTCCTGCACCCTGAGCCCCTCATTTCTGGCCCCACCCCAGAGCCCACACCCCCTCTCTCACCCCAGCCCCCTGCCCCAGTCCAGTGAAAATGAGTGAGTGAGGGTGGGGGAGAGCGATCCCCGAGGGAGGGGTAATGTAGTGAGCGGGGGGTGGGGATGGGACCTTGGGGAAGGGGTGGGGCAGGGCCAGGGTCTCAGGGAAGGGGGGGTAGGGTGATCGGTTTTGTGTGATTAGAAAGTTGGCAACTCTAGTAGGAAGCCCATTGTGGTTCCTGGATCCAGGACTGCCTAGCTGTGGTGCAAGTTAGGGATACACTAGGACCTTGCACAGGGGAGGATCGGACATACTAGAGCCAGGGCCGCCCGGGGGGGGGGGGGCAAGTGGGGCAATTTGCCCCAGGCCCCGGGCCCCACAGGGGCCCCCACGAGAGTTTTTCGGGGCCCCTGGAGCATGGTCCTTCACTTGCTCCGGGGGCCCTGGAAAACTTTTGTGGGGCCTGGGCCCCCGGAGCTTCTTCCACTCCGGGTCTTCGGCGGCAATTCGGTGGCGGGGGGTCCCTCCGCTCCGGGACTCGCCGCCGAAGTGCCCCGAAGACCTGCGGCGGGGGGTCCTTCCGCCCCGGGACCCGCCGTCGAAGTGCCGGGCCTGCCGCAGAAGACCACAGGCCCCCAGAATCCTCTGGGCGGCCCTGACCAGAGCACTGGTTTAAGGCCACTTTCTGTTGCTTGTGAAGACTGGAAAATCCAGCTCTCAAACTTTTTGATGCTAGGAGGTCAACTTGGGAGGCACTTCAAATGTGCTCATTTCAAAGTCAGAAAAAGAAAGAAAGAGAGCAAAGCAGAAATGTTTCCTGTAAGACTTTCTTTCATGCTTCTCAGATTGAAACTGTTTTTTAAATAGCAGAGATTTTTATGCATTTAAAAATGAGTTATGTGATGATTACCTAAAGGAGTATTAAAAAAAATATGCAAGATAATTCCATCAAGGCTTTTTAAAATCCTATTTGCAATTTGTCAGTCTTTTCAGGGGGTTACAAATCTGAAC
Organism: Emys orbicularis; assembly: GCF_028017835.1. Lineage (NCBI taxonomy): Eukaryota > Metazoa > Chordata > Testudines > Emydidae > Emys > Emys orbicularis. The sequence continues at coordinate 34,772,935 of NC_088691.1, read as the reverse complement.
TGCAGTGGTAGAAACAACCATTTATATGCCATTATTCATTCCCAAGACTTATTCATAAGCGCTGCATTACACAGTTTTCAGAGGGCGTTAACTATCTCAACTTTTATTCAGCACATGTACTGTCTGCACTATTCATTGGTTGGGTCATACACAACTTGCTCTTTTGTGCATTCTCAACCCATTTTGTAGTTTTATTTAAATGCAGTGTTATTTATTGTAATGTATAGAAAATAGCCACAATCCAAGGTGATTGCTAAGACAAAATGAGAGATAAATAGCTTTTATCATTACTTCCCACACAATATTATTATCTACACAGGTGTGCCTAGAGTCAGTCCCCTTCACCTCTTCATTTCTAAGACAGTTCACAACCTTTGTTTCATTATGCAGATGCCAGTGCTCTAAAATAGTTTCTAAGAAGCCAGCCAAAGAGAGGACTGCAGTCACCATATAGACTGTATGGAATTTAGCAAGATGGATTTTAATTCCTGGAAAGACCAGGAAAGACCCTGGATTTTTACTAACAACAATAATATTTTAAAAGTCCTGTTTAAAGGGCAGTTGTTCACCCATATATTTCAGTGACTTACAATCTCTAATAATTAGTATTGTGTGTGTAATACCCATGCACACACACACAGTATGTTAAAATAAGATTGTTAAGGCTGCAAAGTCAAGTACTCAAAAAAGAAGAAATGCATGAAGTAAGACGGCCTGTGCAACGTTAGTTCAGCCTCCTTGTACATACGCATTATGATACAGTCATTAATTACAAGGATACAAAATATTTCTCCCCAGAACCCCTGCCCCACTCAGTGCACAGAATTAACAGCACTCACTCAAAGGGCAGCTCTTCAGTATTTTGTTTTCTCTTCATCATTCAATGTGTGGATATACACCTTACTTATTGCACACTATTCAAACCAATCACTGTAGCACTTTGTGTGTTCAAAGCACAGCTCCCCTTTACTTCAGTTGTAGCTGTGAGTATTCAGTACTCACAGGATCTCATGTCAGGCTCCCAGAAAACAAGGAACACACAACTGATCGCATGTAAAAAGTTTGGTTTAAGAGACTTAGCATTATGTAGGAACTCTGTCACACAAAAAAGGATAGATCCAGTTCCCTAGGACAGCAGTCAACTGCCTTTATCATGAAACAATCGTTTCTCTCCTTGCAATGTCCTGCCCCATTCACTACTGGAGCTGGTTGACCATGGTGAGCGTGTCAGGTGGCTCCCCAAGAACTGCTTACTGAGGTCTGAGGCCTTTGACAGCTTTGAGGCTGTCTGGGATACTGTCTGAGGATTTTGAGGTCCTGTCTGAGGTACTGTCTGATTACCCAATTTTTACCCTCTAACCTTCCTTCACTCCCGTTCCTATTTTTTCATTTGTTGTTTCCCATAATTACCTGTGGCCTTTAGCTATGGGTGGTCTAAGACACACCATCTCCCAGGTCCACAACAGGTACTAGAGCTGGTTGGAAATTTTCTGTCACAAAATGCTGATTTGTGGAAAACAAAACATTTCACAGAAAGGTGTCAATTTTGATGAACCTTCTGATGGAACATAGGTGGGTTTTGAAACTTGCTTGGCAGGCAGATGTCACAGGGTGACTGGCCCCTTCCAGAAAGGGAGTGCACCGGGAATGATTACCTGCTGCAGGGAGTAAGAGGGCTCCTGCTGGGCCCTGAGTTAGCAGGGAGAAGACACCAGGAAAGGCCTGTGGAGAAGGCCAAATTCCAGGCCAGAGGTGCTGGGAAAGCCGGAAGGCAGAACCTCAGGGAGGAAGGTCTGTAAGTAGCTTGGAACTGGAGCAGAAGAATGTTTGAACTCTGAAGGGAAGGAGATGTTGGGCCCTGCTGAAACTGGGTGAAAACTTTGACTTCTATGTTGAAAGACTTTGTGCAGGCCTTAATAAGCTGGACCTCAGAAGGGGTAATGTTTTGAATATCTGGATGTGTGGACTTTTTGAGGGAGCCCAAGTTAAGGGGAAACTGAAGCCTCAGCAGAGTCATACTTAGAGAGAAGGGTATGTTACAGGACAAGCACACCTTTTGACAGCAGTTTTCTGTCAAAAACCTGCCTGATTTCCTGCCAGCTTGCCAGCTCAACTCCTCAGCAGCCTGCCTGAATGATTCCCTCAGAGTCGGGACCCTAGAGCTTCCAGACTCCAAGGGCTGCCCTATTTACACATCCTAGGGAGCCAGCTGCCCCAAGGGTCAGACAGCACAGACAGCCAATTGGCCCAGGATCCTGGCAACCTTGGAAGCCCCAACTCTACCCAAGACTCTTAGGGTCTAGGCTCTCTGACTCACAGCTGGCAGCCTGGAAGCCCTCACGGTAAAGGCACATCCCTAACTCAATGGCCACTCCTTGCCAAATTCCAAGTCTCTGCTCCAACATGTAGGGCGCTAGGCCTTTCAAAAGAACAGGTCATCTGAACACAAAGTATTTTTCTCTAGCCTTGATCTCAGAAATGGCTGAATCTTTTTGGCTGAAATTTTCAAGAAGAGTTCAGCATGAAACAGATACCTGGCATGGAAGATTTGATGTTAAACTCTTTAAATTGTTAAAGAAGTATAAAAAAGTTATAAGCAACTAAAAATGGGACGTATTGGACAATAGGTGGTGCTACCAGCCCTGCCCATAATATATATATATATATATATATATATATATATATATATATATATATATATATATACACACTCACAATACTGCCAATTCCAAACATTCAAATATTACAAGTTAAGCCTTCAAAATCATGAGTGGCTGAAAAATCATCAGATTTAAAGACAAAAACAACTTCTGAGTTATTTTTATTTGTCTTCCAGTTCTGGAGACTTCAGGATGCACTTGAGTCATGTTTTTAAGCTTTTCTTTGCAACCACAAGGATTAGAAACTTACTTTTCTTAAAAAAGAAGAAGAAGAAACTGTGATTTTCAAGTAATCAGGACCGAGGCTTTAAGTAAAACATCAAATATCATGAATTCATGATAAAAATTATGAGGTGGCAACACTAAGTTATACGTACATTTCCCACATCCTCACAAGCATTTGTGCAATCTATATATATAGTCCAACTCCAGAAATGAAAAAGAAGCTGAAGTGAAACAGGATGGAAGTTACTAATGAAAAGCTCTTCATTCTAGAAGTGAAACTGGATAACGCTGTTACTTCTAAGGCTCAAATAAAAACAAGATGACATAACTTGTAACCAGTCAGCAGACATGTTGCCAATGTGTTTGGTAGATTAGCAATGGCACCCCTCCCCTCTCCCCCTGCTTACCAATAAGAGTGTAACTTTAGTGCTGACCATCACTCTAGCTGAGATCCTGTCCTCCCAACCAGGCTTTGTAGTCTATTGACTACATACACTTCCCACACCCCCAGCATCCCAATCTCTTTGGCTGGTGTTGTGCCCCGCCATACGCTGTGAACCCCACTGAGACTAAATTACAGATTCATGACAACAGACTAGCATGAGTGATAGCAGCCTAAGTGACACAGCAATTTTCTACAATCAACCAAATTATTCCTTCTTCATGAAAGAGAAATAGCACTAAGAGGCATAATCAAGTACACAGGAGTCAAGAATATAGAGCTCATGGCACAAATTGTTAAATTGTTCTAAGTTGGGTATGCAACCAGCTAAAGGCATTTAACACAAATTGGTCACTTAGGTATTGGCACACTTTCATGTTAAACAAAGGCAAACAAAAGAGATCTTGCAAATGTCTGTTGTCCAGAAGAAACTCCACAAATGAGACATCTTAAGTAGAAGCAGAACAGTACTGCTGAGAATAACTTTAAATAACCAGCATGGGAACGATGGGAGGTAGCACTGGTAGTAATGAGAATTCAGATAGTCATAATCAAAAACTAGTTTCCCTCCGTGCAAACTGGCTATGGGATACTGTCATTCAATTCAGCCATGGGTCAACAAATTAGTACCACGTTTTTAGCTCCTGATCCATTAAAGGCCTTAAGCATGTGTTTAGCGCTGAAGTCCATGGGACTACTCACATACTTAAATTGAAGTATGTGCTTAACTGCTTCACTGGATCAGGGCCTTAACATGCACAATTCCACAATGTTATGCTTCATGTTACCTTAAGTAGAACTGTTAAAGTCAAACTACTATCTACTTATCTTGCCATCCACCTACTTTTATAGCTTAAATCAACTAAATATCCAACTGCCATTAATCCTAAAAAGAGAAGCATTTAGTTTCACAGTTTGGAGGGTATATATACAAAAGAATATATATTGCATATATGCCATTGATGCTATCCAGAGTTCTGTTATGATGCTAGTATAACACCGACAGACCCCAGTCGTCGGCAGGTAGGATTGAACGTGGGAACTCTGGAGCTTAGTGCACGAGCCTCTACCGCATGAGCTAAAAGCCAACTGGCTGTTAGTGAAGGCTGTAGAACAGACTCATTTTATCTCTCTCTTAAGGGGGTCTCAGTGCCACTAGATGGACAGAACACCACACTCAGAAGGTGTGTGGGTTACACTAGCATAGAATTCTGTTTATATTGTGAGCGTGATATAACCTTAGGCTAGGTCTACACTACCCGCCTGAATCGGCAGGTAGAAATCGATCTCCCGGGGATCGAATTATCGCATCTCGTTGGGACGCGACAATCGATCCCCGAATCGACGCTCTTACTCCACCAGCGGAGGTGGGAGTAAACGCCGTCGACTGGGAGCCGCGGAGGTCAATTTTGCCGCTGTCCTCACAGGGGGGTAAGTCGGCTCCAATACGTCGAATTCAGCTACGCTATTCGCGTAGCTGAATTTGCGTATCTTAAATCAACCCCCCCCCCCCCCCCCGTAGTGAAGACCTGCCCTAAGTCTCAATAGAACTCTAGATATAGACACTCAAGGTCATGTAGAAATACACAAGTAACGATAACTTTTTGCTGTATTCAATGCATAATGACTGGAGTACTGCGTGAGATGCCAGTACATCAGAAAAAAACAAATGAGACAATTATGATAGTTCAGAATAGTTGTGTCACCAGTCTTGTACTGAATGTTTCTCACTCATACTCTCAAAAGGGAAACTTCAGAAGAATATGGACACACTTTTGCACACTTTAATCAGTTGCTATTCATTCTAACATTCATTCTTTCAAGTTCTGGCTTTCTCTTCTTTTCTTTCACTATATCTTTACATGCTACTTATCCTTTTCTGAATACAGAAGAGCCACACTTCTCATCTCTTCAAAGCCTTATCTCTCTCACTCCTTTCTAAGAAGCATTTTGTGATACTTCTTATGAGGAATGATATATAACATAAATGATATTGTGTTCACAGTAGGGTACAAGTAGGTATTGCTATGCAGACACTATCTGATTATGTGAGGATATTGGATAGTATTGGTCTTTTCTGGGTCTAGAATTATTTCCTATTATGCTGCCTAATGATCCTGTGATATTGGTGACCATTGTTAATAATGGATGTTATGACTCATCTATCCATCCCTCCATACTTTTTGATGCCACATTGAAAAGATAGGAAGCCATTTGGGTAAAATAATCTAATAAATCATAACAATTTAACTTCTAATAGGTTTTATTATTACTTTAAATTTTATTGTAAATTTGTTTCATGCCTATTGATTTTGAGGGTACTCTACCCTTATAATTAAATATCACCAAGTTCTTCAGTATTAAATCATTTTCACTTTCTGACTTTTACAGTAGACCAACCCTCTTCATTTATCCTTTGATCTCTCTTACTCGTGTTACAATAACACAAAAACATATGCTCCATTTTCACATGGTCTCCAATGTAGTGAATACAAAACCAGACTCTTGTCCATATTCAATTTTTAATGAAAGCATAGTGTCTATGCTGAAAAGCGGCTAACACATCAAAGAGTAAATATTATACAACTTTATAACTTTATATTTAACTTTATGTGCTAAAGAACCATATTTAAAAAAAATGTTGGCAAGGGGGACAAATAACTAGAAAGTGATTCTTTTTGAAAGCAGCTTAGCTTAACACAATTTAGTTACAGTGGGGACAGGCGTGTGCGTTAGCTTGTCAGTTGATCCTGCCAAACAATTCCAAAATGTACACACAACATTCAGAAGCTAATATGCAGACTGGTAATTTCCAAGGCAGGAAATAAGTACAAAGGTTTGGTACATTGCAATGTACATCTCTCCCCCGCACCAAAAAAAATCTCTGAGCATTGTTTTTGGGAAGTGGGTTAAAAATGGTTGCTCTTCAGCTATCGGATTACATAGAGAAACAAAGGAATAACATAGAGCTGGGCAAAATTTTGGGGGGAAATTTCTCAACAATTTTGGCTTGACTTTTCCCTGTCCATTTCAGCTGAAATTTTTAAATTTTCTAGCCAGCTGTAGAATAAACAGAATTTCAGAGGGATGATTTTTTGCTGAATGAGATTACTGCCCCTCACTAAGATTTCTCTGCAAATATCACTGTACTTGAGCGTCCCACAAGCAATGCAAGGAAAATAATAAGTTAACTGAAATTATAAATTAAGAAAAAAACACCCACACTCAAATCGATATCCCTACCTATTTCATAAGGATTTGGGGATAACCTGACAACAGAGCTAGCGTCAAAATTTGAAAGTATCCTCTTTTATTGTAATAAACTGAAATCTTAAAGAAATAACTTTTAGAAAGAAGCTTTTAGAAACTTTGCTCTTAAAGCAGATTTTAAGCAGTTATTATAATCATTGCATAGTCTAATTTGCAGTTTCAGGTTCAGAACACTCATTGGTCAGACTCTGCATTTACCAGCATTATTACATACTTCACGGTATTCTGTGTACAGAACCTGAGGATGTCAGGAATTGTGAAGATGTCCCAGCATGTTTGCCCAGTGAAAGCTCCTTTACAGAGGCACCTGGGGCATCAGAAGAAAACTGTGAGTCACTGTCATCAAGTCAGTAGAGATGTTTAAATGAAAGTCACTGGTAATGCTTAAATGCAAGGAAGACATGGCATACTGGGCCCCTGATAAACCGAAGAAGCATTAAAAGAAGGGAGTGAGAAAGGGGCTAAGTCAGTGCAAGAGCTTAAGGAGAGACAGTCTCTGAAACAATGTTCCATGTTAGCTGAACGTTACTGAAAAAGCAGTGTGAGATATAGACAAGCTAATTCAGAAAGAGGAGGCTGACAAGAATCTGGACCTGTTTGAATCAATGCTGTAGCTATTAACATGTATCGTCCCAAAAGCTCTCAGACATAGACTACCAAGCAGTACGATAATTTCCATTGGCATCTCAGCCCATCTATTTCTCAACAAGCCCATAGTGTATCCTCATCAAAATCACTGGATATGGAGCGTTTTTCATGGACTAGTCTTCTGTGAAAATTTACATAAAAACAGCAAGCTCCTTTGGTTATAAAGTAGTGTTTTACAAGGCAGGTTTGCAGTTTGTTCTATCAATAGTGCTTGTTTAAGAATTACAGCATGAGCTACTTCCTTTTTTTTTATTAACAATTTTGCTGCTCTTGTGCACATGTTAAGCAGTTTCCCAGTGAAGCAGAAATGAAGCATTAAACCGTGTCAAGAAATGAAATCCTAACATTACCATAAAAAATACAATATGTGTAGTATTCAAGGGGGGAAATGGTTATTGACGCTCAGTTCTTTCAGAGAAACAAAGCGTTAAACAGCTCGTCAAGCTCTGTCAATTCCTTTCTCAGATTTTATACTATGTGCTTTTTACAAAACCTGGTTAAATCTTTCCTCTCTCAATGTCACATCCACGTCAGTTTACATCTCCCAGGGCAGCTCCAATTACACTTCCTTTCTGCTTTGAGCAAGCAACGGATGTTTTCTTCTATGGTCGCATCAGGCAATAGCAGAAGTATTCAATAATATAGACAAAATGCAGTCATTAATATACAAATATTTCTCAAGATATAGGCTTTATTTTTAATATAGACCCTCAACTTTCCTGGAGTCTTCTAAATGTACAATCAACTGCCACTGTCGCTTTGTTCAGATTATAATTGACAGTAATTTTCTGAGAGTCTCAGTCATCTAAATAACTCCCTCACCCAGATTACATGAAACTAAGCAATGTTATCTCCAACAAAAGAAGGTGAGGAAACATCATTTCTCAATAATCAGTCAGGAATTAAGTGGGATTTAAATGGTGCGCAGGCCTCATGAATACCCTCTCCACAGGGATAAACTTCACCCTCTAGAAACAAATTTCTATTCTCTATTTTGCCCTAGAGGCAATAGTGTGTGAAAACAGAGGACTCATATCAATGCAATTACATAGTAGCAATTTCAGGCAAGCACAGAACAGGCAAAGTCTAAGAGTAATACCAAGACCTCAAATTCCTGTTCTTCAATGTAAAATCAATGGTCAGGAAGATTTTTATCACCCACATCACAAAAGATGTCTTTAATCTGATTTGCATCACAGAAATCTGGCTAGATGATGTTGCAGGCTCACCGTTAGTCACCTCACAGGTTCCTCATAACTCTATAGACCTAGAGCCACAGAAGATAGCTACTCCACTTCCTTTCCTATTTTATTCCACTACAGACTCAAATGCAAAAGAAACAGTATCTTTTAAGTGCATCCATTTACTCTTCTGATCCAGAGGTAAAACCAACATGTGCATCCTGCTAATCTATAGCAGGGGTCTGCAACCTTTCAGAAGTGGTGTGCCGAGTCTTCATTTATTCACTTTAATTTAAGGTTTTGTGTGCCGGTAATACATTTTAACGTTTTTTAGAAGGTCTCTCTCTCTAAGTCTATATATAATATAACTAAACTACTGTTGTATGTAAACAAGGTTTTCAAAATGTTTAAGAAGCTTCATTTAAAATTAAATTAAAATGCTGATCTTAAGCCGCCGGCCTGCTCAGCCTGCTGCCAGCCTGGGGTTCCGTTCACGTAGGCCGGCAGCAGGCTGAGCGGGGCCTGCGGCTGGAAACTTGGCTGGCATGGGGCCGGCAGCCAGAACCCCAGGTTGGCAGCGGGCTGAGCAGGGCCGGCGGCTGGGACCCCAGCTGGCAAGGGGCCGGCAGCCAGAACCCCAGGCCGGCAGCCAGAACCCCAGACCGGCGGCGGGCTGAGTGGGGCCGGGGACCGGGACGCCAGACCGGTGGCGGGCTGAGCGGGGCCGGCACCCCAGACCAGCAGCAGGCCGAGCGGCTCAGCCCGCTGCCAATCTGGGGTTCCGTCCGCTGGCTCCTGCCAGCCAGGGTCCCGGCTGCCGGCCCCGCTCAGCCCGCTGCTGGTCTGGGGTTCTGGCTGCCGGCCCCTTGCCAGCTGGGGTCCCAGCCGCTGGCCCCGCTCAGCCCGCTGCCAACCTGGTGCTCAGGGTGGGGGGTGGGGATGTGGGAGGTGCAAGAATCAGGGCAAGGGGTCTGGGGGGGCTGGGTATGTGTGGGGAGTGCAGGAGTCAGGGCAGGGGTGTGTGGGGAGTGCAGGAGTCAGGGCAGGGAGGTTTGGGGGGGCTGGGTATGTGTGGAGGGTGCAGGAGTCAGGGCAGAGGGCTGGGGGCATGTGAGGGGATGCAGGAGTCAGGGCATAGGGTGGGGGGGCTGGGTATGCGTGGAGGGTGCAGGAGTTAGTGATGGGGTCATGGGGGGGGGATGCAGGGAGCTAGGGTACAAGGGGGTGCAGGGGTCAGGGCAGAGGGCTGGGGGAGGTGGGCTGGGATCAGGGGAGTGCTCCCTGCCCCCTGAGCAGCTCACGGCAGGGGGCTGGAGGGATACGTCCTGCTCCTACCTCCCTTCCCCCTGCCTCTTCTCCGCCTCCTTACCGATCTGAACAGCGAGGACACTGGGGCTGCTCTTCTCCCCTCCCTCGCAAGGGCCATCAGCGGCAGGGAGGGAGAGGAGGCGGGGCTCGATGCAGCACGCTGGGGGAAGAGGCGGGGGAGGGGGAAGCTTGGCTGCCGGTGGAGCCTGCCGTACAGCAGCAGCCGGCAGGACCAAGCTTGCTTCTGCCCCCTTCCCCTGCCAGAGAGAGTGGTAGGCGGGGGGTGGAGAAGAGCGGGTTGGGTCGGGCAGGATTTTTAATGGCACGCTGCTGCCTGCCGGGGTCCGGCTCAGCCCACTGCTGGGGTTCGGCAGCGGGCTGAGTGGGACCCCAGCAGACAGCAGCGTGCCATTAAAAATCGGCTCGCGTGCCATCTTTGGCACGCGTGCCGGTTGCCGACCCCTGATCTATAGTCTGACCTTCAACAACAAAAGGTGTCTTAAAGGAGGGGACTAAGGGCTTGTCTACATGGTGAGTTACTGTGTGGCAAGCCAGGGTGTAAATCTATAGCACACCATCTTGCCGCACACTAACTTCCTTTGTAGACACCAAAACAGTGCAGTAAGATATGTCTACACTGAAATCAGGGCCGGCTCTAGGCACCAGCGTTCCAAGCATGTGCTTGGGGCGGCCCTTTTAAAGGGGTGGAATACCGGCCCTTTGGGGGTGGCACTCCAGCTTCTTCTTTTTTTCTTTTTTTTTTTTGCTTCGTCGGTGGCACTCTGGCTTTTTTTTTTTTCTTGGGGCGGCAAAAAACCTGGAACCGGACCTGACTGAAATATAAAACCCATGGCTGACTCGGGCTCGCAGGACTCGGGCTGCAGGGCTATAAAGCTGCAGGGTAGATGTCTGGGTTTGGATTGAAGCCTGGGTGTGGTACCCCATTGTGGAGAGAGTCCTGGGGCTCAGGCTCCAGCCCAAGCCTGGATAGCTATACTGCAATTTTACAGCCCTGCAATCCCAGCCCCGTGAGCTTCAACATCCATATTGACAACACCTCTAGTGCATAAACCCACAATTTCCAGGTTTGATTTTCTCACACATAATCTCTGGGACTGTCATACCTCAGGCTCAATTTTCAGAATGGGCCTGGATGTAGGGAACATAAGAAACACCTTCTATCCTGGACTGACTTCTGCATCCTCCAGGCTGAGATCAGGTCTATCCCAATATACAAGCAAGAAGTAGCAAATATAACTGTCTGACCCCAGAAGGTCACCTACATGCAGTCAAAATTCCAAACACCCTTGGCAAATAACCCCATAGCCACAGTGTACATAATCACTTAGAGCTATCATAAAATGAAGCCCACTTCAGTGACTGAGTAAAGCTAGTAAAAATGATTAAAGACTTCAGGATTTAATCCATCACCCAAAGACTTTTTTTTCCCTTCTAGTGCATGGGGCAGTGACAAGACAAAGACAATTTGCTTATTTTTCCATGTATATCTTTATTTTTGTTCTATAGGAGAAGTTAGGCTGCAGTAATTGTAAATAGTTCAGACACTGAAAAGATACGTCACCATCTTCCCGCAGAAATGACAAGCCTATATGTGAATACAATATTTGAACACATTTAAACCTATTAAACTGTCCAAGATCATTATTGATTTTACTGTGTATAAAACAGCTGAAGCATTAAACAGCAGACATTCCTAGCCATAAACATTAAAAGGGATCTTTGTGTCTGCAGCAAATATATAATGCCATTTTTAATATAACAGATTATTTCACTTGAGAATCAGTCTTGAACGAGTCCTTGGTGTCTGATTTTACACATCTGAGTCACAAAAATAATCAGCAGGGCAAGACCATATCTTCATTCCTACAAACAGAGTGCCGTGTTGAGCACATGCTTGTACACGTACATTGCCTGAACTCTACCACTCTGTCTAGTCCTGGGGAATTGTCCATACAATCATGGGTTGGGTTGTAAATCCCTCATACTTCTAAGCCCTCCTTACAGGATTCATTCAACCTTTTGGCCACATTGCTTAGCTACAATTGGGGCCGGGGGTGAACTGATCTCTGTATCACATTTTTGCAACAGAATGATTTCAAAATGCAGTACAGAATGTGGTTTATGTGAGCTTGACGCACCTGATATGCTCCTTGAATACATGATAAGTGAAAGGTAAATTATCAATATGCAACATCATCTTTGTGAAGTGCTCATAACTGGTCTCATCAGAAGATTCCCCAGCCTTCAGTGATGTGTTTGATCCCAAGCTTATGCCAAGTATTATTAAGCATAAAATGAAGGCATTTTCATGGATTTCATTTGAAGCATTCTCAGTCTCACAACAATCACTAATACATGGGGGATCTCCTTTGTTAGATTTAACCAACTTTTCTTCCCTATCATTTCAAAGAACTAGACTTGCCCTACATACCTGCATTGGGGCATATAAAGGAAACATGAAATGAGCATGTCTACTTGAGGAGTATGTTACTACTCTGTATGACAGAATCTGGGCCATTACACTTATCCATATGAAATATTGTATATGAGGATATCTGAGTAACATGTTATCATGGGTTTGTTTAGTAGTGTGAATTTTTATAGCTGATGTGATTTTTTTAAAATATGTAAATATATAATAGAACTCTTGTATTTTTAATAAGGCAAGAAGTTTTGAATATGTAATTAACTTTGTATTTTTGCTCTGTCACTCATATGATATGTGGATATATGCAGAAATTGCAATTTTAAGGTAATTTTCATTAAATCATGAAGGGATCACTTGAAAATCAGAGATCAGGTTGTATATGATCCCATGGTTTTCAGTTTTTGATATGTGCATTTAAACTGATTTTCTTCTATTGAAAGTGAGTGTGCTGGAGAAGTTATTAATGTGTTGGTATCACACTGGTGGTGGGATAATGCTTGGAAATTGGTATTGTTTTGGTTTTGATAATTTCTTACAATTTTTTTCCTTTTAGGGTTTACACAATTGTAAGGAAATACACTTGATCAACTCTGATAGTTGATCAACCCAATAATTTATGTTTTCATCCATCGTAATTCTAATTATAATTCACTTCTCTGAAAAGAAAATTCAACACAAAAGATAGATTATGTAGTATCATAAGCACATTCATCTTTAATCCATTCACAAACTTGAAATGCATTTTATATTGACTCTAAAATTAATGAACATGGATGATGAACCACTGGGGTCTTTAAAAGTTCTCCTTTAGGCATGCAGTGCCTGATTCCAGGTTCTACTGATAAGTTAAGGTAAGAACAGTGCAACCAGACTTCGCTTTTCATGAACAATAAATTTCCCCTTCCTTTCTTATTTAGAGAAATAATGATGATTACATTATTTAAAAATAATTACCCCCCGCTTATTCAAACAATAGGGAAATTAAAAAAGGAATTAAATTGGATTAAGGCAATGTTATAGCACTCTGCTGGTGCAAAGTGGCCTAAATTCCAGTTTAGCTGGCTACAGCGGAATCACTAGAGTTTATGGGGATCTTTTGGCATGCACCATGCCAATCCCCAGCTGCCATAACAACACCGTGGGGATATTGGCAACCAGCACAAGTTATACTAGCCTTCAGAGGAACCATCCCAGAGCAGCCCCAGGGATTCAGAGCAGTGATTTGAACATTGGTCTCCCACATCCCAAGTAAGTGCCCTAACCACCAGGCAATTGTGTATTCTGAGGTGACTTTCTCTCAATCTCCCTGTTTCAGCTATTCCACTTTGCATAGGCAAATATTCATCGAGGCAGAGACCAAGAGACTGACTCTACAGCTTGGCGGTTAGGGCACTCACCTGAAATAGGGGTGACCCAGGTTCAAGTACCTGACTCTCCCACATCCCGGGTCAGTGTCTTAATCTCCAAAACAGGCAGAGGAGTGATTTGAACCTTGGTCTCTCACATTCCAGGTGAGTGCCCTAAATATCAGGCTATTGGTTATTCTGGGCCAGTGTGTGTTTCTCTCAATTCCATCCTTGATCTGAGACTCCTTTCCTGAAGAAAGTTTCAGTTTTGATCAAGTGGCAATTTCTGATGAAAAAAAATTTCCTAAAAAATTTCCGACGAGCTCTACCTTTGTAGGCTTTTCTACGACTTATTGGAAATGTATACATAGTTACAGTACATATAGTGTGTAGCTGGCAATCCCACATTCACAAAGCCTTGGCTCTTGTTCTAAGAAATATCCATGCAATTATTACATGTCCAGTTACCGTGACCATCAAGGGATAAGAAAAAGGAGATAGGCTGAGATTTTTGAAGGGGCCTAAAATAATTGGTGCCTAAATACTTTCCCAGCTGTAGCCTTTAGCTAGAGTTGCACTTGAATCTTCATATGGATAATTTAAAGTGAAGTGGTGGCTGGAAAGAGTGGATTGCTCACTGGTGGTGGCACTGCATTTTGAACAAGTAGTTTTACAGATAGCAGCAGGTGGAGTTGTCTCTCAAAGACTCCTAAAGGGAAAAAAATACCATTTTAAAAAGGTGCTATAGATCAGGCTCTGGCTCAGAAAAGGAGCATAGTTAGCACACTCAGAGCCTTTTAACTTTTCCCTTTCCCATTATTTCTCTTTCAACGTACAACTGTATTGAGCTTTTCCTGATTTCACTTAATATCCCCATTGACAAATAATTAAATCAGAGCTTGGTAACACATACACACACAAATAAAATAAAATAAAATAAAATAAAATAAAGTGAGAGATCTTGCTCACCAGGTGGGTTTTCCCCAGGAGCTTGCAGCACTAATTATAAATCGTAGGTAACTCAGCAGTAATAGCACACGAGTAACAGCACTGTCACTGCAGTGCTAGTTATTTCTATTTAGCAATTATGCTTTCATGTTTTTACTTGCCTGTCAGGTATTATCTACATTCACAGTTAATCTACAGTTTAGCAAAGAGTATAGTACAAAAGTGACAGCTTAGTCACTGTTAGAATTTTGACTTAATCTCCATGAACAGAATATTGTAATGTATACCATTTGTGGATACTTTGGCCATCCAGCTGTATTATTTAATGATGAAACATAAATCAAAACGTATATAAACAGATGAAACTCTTAAATAGTGGTGTTCATTTTTACTTATGGACCTTATTTTAAATCTCTACTCTAAAATTACACTGTTTTTTAAAATTTAAGCTTTAACTCCTCTCCTATAAAGAAAGAAAATGTAAAATTCCCAAAAGACCTAGCTTGCTAAATTGTCCAATCCATCTCCAGTCAAGTAACAAAAACACATCAAGTGACACCACACATTTTAAAACCATATGGAGTGCTAAATTGAAAACAACCCAATTAAAGCAGAGCTTAGTGTGGAAAGCCTGGAGTGAAACCAAAATTCAGGTTTCTTACAATCTTAATAAGAAAGTAACCCAAACTGTGTTGTTAAACACTGATAATTTCTGTGGTGTTATATTGCATGGATCACATTTCAGTGTACAGCCAGAATGATAATGATATTTTTTTCAAGACAATAATGGAACAGTAGGCAAAAGAGATTGTAAGAGGTCTTTGTTCACAAAAGGTAAAAATGTGAAACCCAATGCTAATTAGAGTGAAAC
Organism: Emys orbicularis; assembly: GCF_028017835.1. Taxonomy (NCBI): domain Eukaryota; kingdom Metazoa; phylum Chordata; order Testudines; family Emydidae; genus Emys; species Emys orbicularis. The sequence goes on along the minus strand of NC_088691.1, from coordinate 34,757,587 downwards.
TCTCCATTAAGAGATGTATATAAAAATGATTAAGTTTCTTTAATTGTAGAGCTACAATAGCTTAACAGTTGCTAGTACAGTCAGCATCACTTAATAAGAACACAGGTTCTCTTGTGGTGAGAGCACTGGACTGGAACTAAGGATTTCCTGGCTCAGTTCAGAACTCTGCCACGTAATTCCCGTGTGATTAAGGTCAAATAACTTAATGTTTTTGTGCCTCAGTTTCCGATCTGGAAAGTGGAAACCAATAATAGTTGCCTATTTCACAGGAATTTTGTGAAGATGAGCTCATTAATATTCACAAAGACCTCAGATACTATGGGGGAGCACCACCATTACCAAGAAAATTATGCTTTATCATTCAATCCTTTCAGGACGAACATCTTCATGCAGCTTTATGCATGACATTGTGACTTCAATCAGCAAAAGAACTGACATGATACCACAATCTGCTGTTCTTTCAAAGACGTGGAACAATATCCATTCCAAAAGTGCCTCGGCTATGTGGATACTAGCCTTCTTGGATGGCAGGCAGGTGCTAAACTTGTACGTGCAGATATTGTGAACAGGAAATGAAAACAAAATTTGGAACTGTATTTAAGATGGACCCAGTGCTGCAAAGTGTTGAGACTCCCTCAATCACACTAGCACTAATGGTTGATAGTGCACATTACAGGATTGGACCCAGCTGCATCACTCCTGATAGGTAGCAAACTATACAGGAAAATGATGGTGAGATTTTATTGTCTGATATGATCTCATATTGCAATAGTATTTGCATAAACCCAAGGTAGATGTTTAATTATTTTTTTCCAGGCATAACAAAAATATATTAGAACAGAATCAATAAAGGTATATTGAAACCTAATCACTTACCAAGTCTAAAGGAGCTACGTAAAACCTTTCAAACCTCACTGCCTAAAGTCAGGCATCTCAGTTGGATACCTTAATAAAGCGAAATAAGTTTACAGTGGTGCTGAGCACCCACAAGACCTCTGAAAACCAGGTTCCTTTTTTGTGCGTGCTTTAATATACAGTTAGGTGCCAAGTTTTAAATATTTTGACATGTCACCAGGTGCTGCATAATCATTTCATACAAACTTTGTATCTTCTTTATACTTCAGGAGAAGTTAAAAAACAAAATAAAACAAAAATGGTGCAAGAAACTCCCTAGCAGAAAGAACTTTCATTGTATAGGTAATGATATTTCTGTAAAACAATGCAAACACATAGGCCTGAATTCTTTGTCTATTTATTCCTGCACTTGAGGCATGAACCGGATGGTGATGGGGGCACAAAGGTGACTTTAAAGCACCTTTGTGCTTACCATGTTGTGGCGCAGCTCTGTGCCTGCCTGGCCCACAAGGAATGAAGTTAAAGCAACCTCAAGTATGCACTGCTAATTCATATTCTGCTTCCTATGGCTCTCTTGAGAATAACTGTACAAAGTTGGTCATATTCCCTTCCCACCTCCTCTTTCCTTTCATGCCTTGTATAGTCCCCACATCACGGTCTGGGAGCAGGGTCCTTTGTGCCCTTTGTGCCCTTATACCAGCTTTATAGCACCAGGGGAGACCATTTGCGCAGGAGAAATTCCCAGGGGATCATTTCCACTTCCTTTCACTCCTCTCCTTCGTGCAACTGTGAATCAAGCCTGTAAACTTAAAAACCTATGAATTACCATGGCAAAAGAACAGCTCATCAATATAACGGAAAGCACATGAATCAAAAATGATACATGCTTCAAACTGAAATATCGATTGAAAATGAAACTTGTAGGAGTTTCAAACAGTGGGTTTGGTGAGCATCCTTTATATACAAAGGCTTTAAAAATATGAAAAAGCTATTGATTTCCTACAAAAGGAATATCGTTATATAACAGCTCTTTTGTTTACCAACCACCTTTTAAAATGGAAAGAATAAGTTGCACCACCTATGGCAGGATATTAATCCATCCTATATTTAAATAATTGTCAGTAGTACTTTATTTTCCAGTCTAGGGGTGACCTCCAAATGCAGTATCTTCTGATTCACATTTTTAAAATAATCCCTGCAGGATCTCAAGGAATCTGAAGGAACCTCTTTGCAATGATTAGTATTTGTTAACACTCACCATTGCAGCACAGAGTAATTAAATAGTCAAGAAAATGCCATTTGTGTGAGCTGTTTTAAAGCAAAGCTGAATATTTGGGGGGGGGGGAACAAACATGCATGAGCATGGGGAATTATTCCTCTTCATGACCATCCCCTATCAGAAAAACCCATATTAACATTCATAAACAGAAATTCACACCAGTCCCTCTTATGCACAGGCAGTCCTGAACTTCTGTAGCAGTAGTATTCATTTAACAGCATTAAAATGTCTCAATATACAAGGCAGTTTTCTAATGAAAAATGTTAGCACTGCATCATGTTCACTTACACCACACCAGGCAAAACATCCTAACCTTGTTTATTGTCTCATTTATGTTATATGATCAACTAAATTGTTTCAAACAGTACAAAAGTAACAATATAATTCTCGCAGTCTAACACTTAAATATCTTTTCCTGGTTAGGCAGAAACAACTCTGTCATACATGTACTGTACCATATTCAAAAATTATCAGTCAAATGCAGTGTAAATCCATTCGGAGGCAAATATTTGTAAGGAATGTTTTTTCTCTGGGGTCCCTGAGAATATAAACATAAGTGAAAGGATCAGATGAGAATGTTAATGGAGAAAAATCAAATGGAGTTTGTTTCCTCATTGCAGGTTCCTAAACTTGGGGAATTCATCAGAGGACACTGTACTGGCAATCCCCCCAAACAAGGCTACTAATAAGAGCACTTTGCAGGGCGGAGCTCAAAAGCCTCTAGCCCCTTCAGAAACCCAAGGAGAGTTAGAGTAACCAGCAGCATAGGGGAAGAAAGCAGCAGTAGCTGGGCTTCCCTGGCCTCCCTTACACCATCCCCAAATGGAGCCACAGATATCCAAGCTCTAAAAACCAGAGCTATTTAAGGCATCTCCAGTTGGGCACCCAAAAATGGAGACACTCAAAATCACTAGTATTTTGTGAAAATTGAGAACCACAGCCTGAAGTTACTGCATGACCTTATTATTGTAACCCTGGTCCACCCTTTCCTGTACTCTAACCCTATCGCTTGTGTCACAGCAACTACACTTGGTCCACCAAAGGCATCCACATTAGGCTCCCAGCTCCTCTGCCATCACCTCTCTTGGATAGTGGGACACGTCCTGTGTCCCAGCGGCATAGATCCCTGCCCACACCATGAGTTCCCCAGCAAAGCAGACCTGCTTTGCTGTCTCATCAGAGGCTATAAACAGCAAAATTGCCCACCGCTATAAGCTGCCACACCACCTTTCCAAGCAAGCACATTTATTCTTAAGGTGAAAGCATTGCAGAGAAAACATATTAAAAACAATAAAAGAACCTACACACATATGAATAAGCTTACCAGTGAGCACCCCAACTCTAACAAGGGCTTTGGCCTTCAAAGGGTTTTTTTCTGTGGTTACAAGTGCATAACAGCTGTTAGCTCAGAAAAAAAAACACCATGAATCTGTGAGTCTCTCTTTATACAACTCAGGCCTTTGATCTTTAGATTCCAGGGATAAGTAAGGAGCAGATAAAGGTCTCCACCTCAGGGCAAAGCTTCAAAAGGCTAAGTTTTTGTTTTACCACAGGTGATACCCGTTGCAGTACATCTCCCTCTAGAGATTTCCTGTGAAACCCACTTAGCTTTGTTTGTCCCAAAAGTTTATTCTTGTCTGGCACATTGTATCAAATAGTCCTCTGAATTTCATAACCCTTCCCTGGGTTCACATTGGCCATTTCTCCCCCCAGAGAAGTTACAATCCCGCAATAATACATAAACTTTGAATTTATAATACAATGGACTCCAAATTTATTTCAATGAGATCTTCCAAAGTTATTGCAGGAAATTGCCATATCTGTCACTCGTCCCTCCTAAATAAGAGGGTATAACTAAGGTGCTTGACTGGCATCCTGGGGAAACTCATTGACTTATTTCTGCTGGTGTTTCTGCCATTTCCTTTCATAATTTCACATTTCAGCTATTTCATATAATAAACATTCTGCTAGCAAGGCAGCAAACAAGCTTCAAAAATCCGTACAGAGCCGTTCAATCCCATATCATTTCTCTCTTTAGAACCTATGGGGCTGAGCTCTCACACAACCGTTCTTACTCCCAAACCTTTGGATGTAAATCTGAGACCTGGTCCCCCCATACGTACCTGTCATCCAGTTTCTAGGGGAGGTGTGTGGTGTGTCCCTTTGTCCCTTAAGGGGTCAAGCTGCCCAAGCGATGGTTGATGTTTCTCCCCCGCACTTGGAAGTATTACAAGCAGCAATTCTTTGGACCAAAGGAAGACTTTGCTAGGGCATTTCCCACCCTGGGGTAAGTAAGTGTCATAGATTTGGCAGTGCACCGCAGTGCTTCAGATTCCTTTACTTTTGGCTGGAGACACTGCCATCACCGTACTCTGAATTGCCCCGGGTTCCCTGGTAATGGTAGTCAGAAAGCTCGTCCCTGTCAGCTACCCTGTTTGCATTTTTGCTAACACAGTCTTTGTAGGTCTGAAGCTGACTGAGTGGATCTGATGTATCCTTTCTGCTTTCAAAGCCATAATATCATTCCCTAAAAAGCAAAGACTATGGAATATCTGACAATATACCTACAACCAGCATCCCTGACCCTTCCTGGGTCTGTATAGAAATCTATGCTATAGGTAGAGTGAAGTCTATCCCAGGCACTCAGTCACACCACCTTCCGTTCCCTCTGATGATTCTATGGATCTGCATCCAGGAGGGTGCAGCATGACATGTGGGCAGTGGTTAGGCGTGTGACAGCTCAGAATGAACATCATGTGCCATGTGTGACTCCCTCCTTCCAGAGATTCAGTCAAAGTTAACTCAGTGAGGTTAGGGTGCAGCTAGGCCCTGTGGGCAGAATGGGCAATCCTGGGCAAAGTGACCTCGCTGCTTTTCCATAGTCTTTGCTTTTTAGGGAATGATATTATGGCTTTGAAAGCAGAAAGGATACATCAGATCCACTCAGTCAGCTTCAGACCTACAAAGACTGTGTTAGCAAAAATGCAAACAGGGTAGCTGACAGGGACGAGCTTTCTGACTACCATTACCAGGGAACCCGCTGCAATTCAGTAAACGGCACACTGCTTATCCCTTCTTGTCCCACTGGGTGTGGGTTTCAACCTGATCCCTGTCCTCTGATCCCATTTCATCCCTATTTGGTTTTCTCTTCAGACCAGGACAACTATCTCCATATTGGTTGGCCCATTTCACAACTATACTTACCTCTCTGGAATTTTTGTCTACTAACCGTGAATTGTTCTATCCCCCTTAATTCGTAATCCTGATAGACCATGGTCACCCCCCAAACAGTTCCCCGTTTCCTTACATGACCCTAATTTGAGTTGAAACCTCAACATAGGTCATATCCCCTTTTCTCTCAACTCCCCCAAACCTTCTAAGATATGCTTCAGGAGTCAGTTTAAATTTTAAAACAAAGCTTGTTTACATCATTCATAATATGTAAGGGTGAAAACATCCAAGGCCTTTGCTCCCAGGAGGTAGTGGAGCCAGATAACATACCATGTCCACCTACCCCAACTTGTTTAATTCACACTCAATTTCAAAAGCATTTAGACACAAATCCCTTTCTATGCTACTTGGCAATTCACACTGTTATATATCCTACCTTTGACATCATATATGTATTTTGTTACTTCAGTCGCTATATCTGAACTAAAACTTTGGTTTTAGGCTCTTCAGGTTAATGACTGTCTCTTCCTGATGTGTTTGGATGGCAGTTGGCATGTTTATGGGTGCATAGTGTGTGAATAATAAATAATAATAATGATAATAATAATAATAAAAATAATAATAAAAATATAATACTTCTTGGCAGTATCAGCACACAGAGTGAGGATTGAATGGAATGGGTGAATTTACTACTTCTAATACATTTAAAGGGAATTTACCAATTGCTTTATCCTTTTGTCTTCAGCAGTCCATAGCCACCTGCTATACCTTTTCTCTTCTCCCTGTGACCTTGACTATACTTGCGGTGCCATGTAGGGTCCATGTAACTCACACTGCAGTTAAAGGCAGGCTGCATCCACACTCACTGAAGTGTGTAGCAACAAGCAGCAGTGAAAGGCTCTGGCACAGGAAACTATGAGAGGAAAGACTGGCAGCAGGACGCTACACTGTTAAAAATAGCAGTGTAGATGTGGAAGGCACTGCTTGGATGAGTAGAGAGTTGTGTAGGGTTCGGGCATGTAGGGCACTCTACTAACCGTAGTCTAAGCTGTGTCTCATTGTCCGTGATGCTTATAACCATACTAGCTAGACATGTAGAGTGTGTATTCTACATACCACCATAATGGTAGACCTACCCTGTGACATCACCTTACTCTGATGCCAGATTTCTCATTTATTTTATCCATATCAAGTGCACAATCCAGGTTTATTACATGCTGCAACACTATTCCTAGGTGTCCAAGTTGAGTTAGTAGCCAATAACTTTTTCTTCTGCCTATGCCAGGTGAGAGGAGTGTGGCCTTGACACTGCTATCCATGCCTTTGTCACCTCAAGATTAACCTGCTTGGATGTACTCCTAAGAGGCTCCATATTAAAGCCAACTTAAGCTGGTGCAGAAGGACCATTTATTAAGCAGATTTATATGTCAAGAGCACATTACATCTGTCCTCCGAGATCAGCACTGGTTGCTGGTAAGCTTCTGGGTGGAATTCAAGGTGCCAGTTTTATCCTACAAAGCATTATGGGCCAGAATTTTAAAGATATTTAGGTACCTAAAGATGCAGAGAAACCTAGTATGAGTTTCAAAAACACCTAGACTCACAGTGGGAGTTAGGCACCTGGGCGCTTCTGAAAATCCACTAGGTGCCTATCTGCATCTTTAGGCACCTAAATATCTTTAATAAAAATCTGGCCTTAAATGTTTTGGCACCTAGTTTCTTGAAAGACTGCCTCCTCCCTGGGGTACTACTACCACAGCTGAGATAGTAGAGAAGTTTGAGCTGAAGCCTCCTTGACAGATGATTTCACAGTGATTTTCTTTCACACAAAACATTTTGCTGTCTCAGAGAGTAAGAAATACATGATCACGGACTCTGAGTGTGTGTGGGGGGAAATCACTCTTTCAATTTGATATTTGCTTGGGAACTAGCTAGTCAGACAGTCAAGCCTGCAGATGAGCTGTCAATTAACTGAAGATTCCTACCTCTTATTTTTGCTTTCCCTTAATTTATTTTATAAGGTCTCTGAGTGGTTTATAAAAATGGAATATTTGTGTCCTTCCTTGTTATTACTTGTTACTTGTAACACTTTGGAGCCTCAATAATGGATCCTAACCCCACTGTGCTAGATGCTATATAAATACAGAACAGAGAATTTACAGTCCATTGTTCCCACTAATTCCTACATGTGGCAACAGAAACTTCCAGGGGCATACGTTTGTTTGCTTGCTTGCTTTTTGTTACTGGTGTTATGTTCTCATTAGATTTTACCGACTTTAGATATTGACTACTTTTTGTGAAATTAATATTTATATTTTAAAATTGCAGAATGGGAAGTGGGAGGAAATACCACTTTAGCTTATGATATATTTCCTTTGTGTGGCCCACATACCTTCTATAAAAAAAAGTTGTGGGTTTTTTTGGAGTTAGAGAGTATAAAATATATGCAAAAATGACATAATAGATATTTTTAAATGATTTGTTCTTCACATTGATTTACAAAAAGGGAGTTTATGTGTTTTCCAGCAAGGTCCTTTTGCAAACATTAATCGTCAAAGGAGAAGAAAATGCCTAGCATTGCATCAGGACTAAAGCACTGTTCACACACTTCTAATGCAGTCCCACACATCTGGGATCACTGTATTTACAAGTGAAACTTTCCGGATGCTGCGAGTGAACCTTGTGCACCTCCCTTAAACCTCCTTAAGCCTCTTTAAACTGTCAGAAAGTGAGGTGGTAAAATTCTCCTGCCGCTCCTACACTTTTAGTCCTGTGAATTCAGAATCTGCCTTCCCTACCGAGTGTTAACTCAACAAGAGCATTATCACCTAGAGGTGTTGAAGTGCCACTTAACTTCCTTCTCCCCACCCTCCCACCTCCCCTGTCCCCCGAAAACCACAACAACCCATTTTTCTAAAGGTTAAATATCTCAAGGGAAAAAGTCCATACACAACTTTTATAAATATACTTAATGTGTAACAAAAACTTTTCCACAAATGCAGCAGTATTCTCAGGGAGAATTTTATTAAGGAAATTTTCCAATGTGTCATTCATTACAAGCAAATGTCTGTTTTTCAACTTCATAATGAGAAGAAGGGAAAAGAATTCACTACCTGTAAATTGGCTTTCTTCAATTTACATCAGCGCACAGGCAAAGGTGAGAAAAAGCAAGCTGTTGCAGCTTGCAAAAAATAAAATGCAATTTGTTTCTTTGTTTGTCAACTGCAATGTGCTCCGATTTCCAAAAAAAAGGGACAGGACATCAGCTCAAATGAAATTTATATGTTTTAGTATCAGCTGCAGCCTAATAGTAGTGGAATTCATTTCACTCTTAACTGAAGTATTCATTTCTATCACTGCAGAGCTTTGAAAAATCAGGGCTTTGAAAAAGGGAAGACAAGCATCAAAATACTATTTAGTAGTGGACAAAATCAAGTATATGTCATTGTATAATGATCTTGTGTCAATTATATACAAATAGGAGTGTAAAACTAGCTTCTGTTGATTTAGATATAATTATATAATATTTTGTTCCCGCCTCCCTACATACAAATGTTCCAGAGTATATGCCAGTAGATATTTAAAAACTAGCATCTCTTACAACTCAGCATTTTAAACTATATGATAAGTAAAGAAGAATACCCTGTGCTCTGGAGCAGGACAACATTTTTCAGATAAATCTACCCCTTGGGACTGTCACCTGACGTGCTGGAATTACTTCTGAGCTCATTTTCCCTGCCAGCTTGGGACTCCAGAACCCTGCCTTATTGAGCCAGACACGCTAGCCTGCTGCAACACAGACCCAGGTCTGGTCCAAGCCCCCAAAGCTGCAGACTTTAACCAAAAGCTGCTCAGCAGGTTACTTGCCTCCAGCACCCAGACACCCAGATCCCAGTGGGATCCAAACCCCAAATAAATCTGTTTTATTCTGTATAAAGCTTATACAGGGCAAACTCATACATTGTCTGCCCTCTATAACACTGCTATTAATCACTTACTCTAGGTTTGTTAATAAACAAAAGTGATTTTAATTTTGTTAATAAACAAAAGTGATTTTAAAAAGTATAAAAAGTAGGATTTAAGTGGTTTCAAGTAATAACAGACAGAACAAAGTAAGTCACCAAGCAAAATAAAGCAAAAACACACAAGTCTAAGCCTAATACATTAAGAAACTGATTACAGGTAATATATCACCCTCAGAGATGTTCCAATAAGCTTTTTTCACAGACTAGACTCCTTCCTAGTCTGGGCCCAATCCTTTCTCCTGGTACAGTCCTTGTTAGTTCCAGCAGACATCTTAGGTGGAAAACACGGGCTTTCTCATGACTGGCAGCCCCTTTTGTTCTGCTCCACCCCCTTTTATAGCTTTGCCACAAGGCAGGAATCTTTTGTCTCTCTGGGTCCCCACCCCTCCTTCTAAATGGAAAAGTACCAGATTTAAGATGGATTTCATTATCAGGTGACATGGTCACATGTCACTGTAAGACCTCATTCTTCATTACCCACGGGCTAGCCCACATGTACACAGGAAGGCTTGCAGGTAAATAAACCATCCACAACCAATTGTCCTAGTCAATGGGAGCCATCAAGATTCTAAACCACCATTAATGGCTCACACTTTGCATAATTACAATAGGACCTAAGAGTTATACTTCATATTTCTAGCTTCATATATATGAATGATACATGCATACAAATAGGATGAACACATTCAGTAGAGTGTAAGCTTTGTAATGATACCTTGCAAGAGACCTTTTGCATAAAGCATATTCCAGTTATGTCATATTCGCATTCATAAGCATATTTTCATAAAGTATATGGAGTGCAATGTCACATTCCTCATATCATAATCCTTCCTTTTGTGTGAATTCCACAAAGGTCTGGGAGAAAAATGCCTTAGAGTTAAAGGAATGCTCCCACACCATTTCATCTGCCCCAGAGTCAGGAACTGTATTGGTTCTGTAAAGGCTCTTAAGCAACTAAGCTGTCATCAGATAAGAGGGAAGGTCCTCTCACGTATCAGTAACTGGTTAAAAGATAGGAAACAAAGTGTAGGAATAAATGGTCAGTTTTCAGAATGGAGAGAGGTAAATAGGTAAATAGAATGGAGAGAGGTAAATAGGTAAATAGGGGTGAGTACTGGGACCAGTGCTGTTCAACATATTCATAGATGATCTGGGAAAAAGGGGTAAATAGCGAGGTAGCAAAATTTGCAGAGGATACAAAGCTGCTCAAGATAGTTAAGTCCAAAGCAGACTGCAAAGAGTTACAAAGGGATCTCACAAAACTGGGCAACAATATTGTAGATCAAATTCAATGTTGATAAATGCAAAGTACTGCATATTGGAAAGCATAATCCCAGCTAGACTTATAAAATGATGGGGTCTAAATTAGATACCCACTCAAGAAAGAGATCTTGGAATCATTGTGGTTCTCTTAAAACATCCACTCAATGTGCAGCGGCAGTCCAAAAAGCTAAGAGAATGTTGGGATAGATAAGAAGACAGAAAATATCATATTGCCTCTGTATAGATCCAGGGTATGCCCATATCTTGAATACTGCATGCAGATCTGGTTGCCCCATCTCAAAAAAGATATACTGGAATTGGAAAATGTACTGGGGGAAAAATGTGTAGGGATATGGAACAGTTTTCATATGAGAAGAGATGAATAAGACTGGGAGTTTTCAGCTTGGAAAAGAGATGACTAAGAGAGGATATGATAGAGATCTATAAGATCATGCCTGGTGTGGAAAAACTAAACAAGGAAGTATTATTTACTCCTTCTCATAACACGAGAACTAGGGGTCACCAAGTGAAATTAATAGGCAGCAGGTTTAAAACAAACAGAAGGAAGTATTTCTTCACACAATGCACAGTTAACCCATGGAACTCTTTGCCAGAGGATGATATGAGGGCCAAGACTATAACAGAGTTCAAAAAAGAACTAGATAAATTCATGGAGAATAGGTCCCTCATTGGCTATTAGCCAGGATGGGCAGGGATGCAAAACTATGCTTTGAAGTGTCCCTAGCCTCTGTTTGCCAGAAGCTGGAAATGGGTGACAGGGGATGGATCACTTGATGATCACTTGTTCTGTTCTTTCCCTCTGAAGCACCTGGCATTGGCCACTGTCAGAAGACACCATACTGGGCTTGATGGACCATTGGTCTGATCCAGTATGGCCATTCTTATGTTCAGTCTGGAGTAGAGTTCAAGTGGTGTGAACTCCATACCTCACAAAAATCTTCTCTCCCATTTTTCCAGCAAAGAGGAGGATACTTAGTCAGAAATAGGCTTTGAAACGACCTGGATTACCACTGAGAGTTGGAAGGGAGCTTGCACAGTGTCCAAAATATTAAGATACATTTTCTGGTCACTTCACAAATGGTTGGTGCTTGATTTCAATAGGACTTGATTACTATTATCTATGAAAAAGTGGACTGACTCTGGAAAGTCAAGCTGAATATTTTTGGAAAGAACTTCTAAAATCACTGCAGTCTAGATCATGAGTTTGAAATCTGACCTGAGCAAAAAGTAGCACATTGCTGTACTGCACCTGGAGCAGCTGGGATGGAGGTTGTGAACAGAGATGGTTGGAAACTTTCTGATGAAACAAAGTTTGTCAGAAAATACCTATTTGTTGAATCCTAAATAAATGCAAAAACATCTCTAGTTCAACTAATTTTCACCAAATTTCAGACAGGATTCTGATGAAGCCCTGTCTACCAGGCAGGTTTCCAACCTGCTTGGCTCCCTGCCAGATCACCTGGTGGGCTGTCCGGGAATACAGGGTGCACAACTCCAGAAAAGAGCATGAAACCCTGGTGTGGCAGGGCTGCCCCACAACTGCAGACCCTGGAAGCTTAGGGTACTTCACTGCAGAGCCATTCTCATTGCAGACCTCCCCAAGAGCTGCAGACTCTACCTGGGTCCCCCTGAACGGCAGGTCTGCCCCATGCCTGTATACCCTGGAAGCTCTGAGGTCCCCAAGCCGGAGCAGTCTGCATGGTGAAGCTGCCCTGCCACAGGTGTCTGAGCCCTAACAGCTGCTGACTGAAACTGACGAGTATGTCAATTTCAGACAGTATCTGCTGAGGTCTGTGGGGAGCAAATTTTGGTTACAAAACATGTTTCACTGTTTCCGAAACATTTTTTTCAGCATTTCCGGTTTGTGGGAAACTTGTTTTAATTCTGAATCAGAACAACCCCATATTTTGAGATATCAAAATTTTCCACAAACTAGAAATCCCGAATTTTGATCAACTCTAGTTGTGACATGTTGAGCCACTATTCTGGTCACCAGCTGATTTGGCTGCCCTAAGCAGCCTCATGATGGTACGAGTTTGCCAGGTCTTGGAATGGCTGGTAAGACTGTGTGCTGTATTTTTCCAGCAGCAAGGTTGTGAGAGAAAGGCAGCACCAGAAAGAGAAGCTGCATCTCTGATACTTTTATCTTTGTTATTCTTTTCTCTCCTCCCCTGTGTGTGTGTTCATCTTGTTCTGTCTTAAAGGAAGTATGATTGGACTTTAACAAGAGCAACAACAACAGTCCCAGCCCATCTCAACTAACTTCTCTTCTCCTCAAAAGCACAGTTACTACTAGCTTTGTTACCCTCTACATTCTGTCAAACAGGGGACTTTTTTCCTTCTAAAGATTATCTACAGCTAAAAGGGAACAAGGGATATTGTTAAAATGAAAGCCTTACTTAATATTTTGCCCCTTTTTTGACCCCAGTGGCTAGTCAAAGTTTAGGGCTCTGGGGATGTTCCAGTTGGAAGTAGAAATTGGTGATAGGTGCATCTTGGATGCCATTTTGTCTATTTACAAAGAATGCCCAAAGTCTTGTGTCTCAGAACACAGAAGGAATCAAGAACAAAAAGAGCAGTTTCTTAGCTTGCAGCCGCGCGTCCCCCCCTCCCACCCACCGCACAAGGCTCCGTAGCCAACATCAGACACAAAAGCTTTCACTCTAGCTTTTTCCAGGGGTCACATTGTGCTCACTGGCTACTGCTTGGCTTTCTTCCTTTTTTTCTTCTCAGTCCTGTTGTCCGTTCCCATTTCTTTGTGTGTGTTCTCTCACACCCTCATAGCCACCTGCTCACAATACCCAGTCGAACCCTCTGCCCCCAAGGTGCTAGTTTCGGGGGGCGGGGGGAATCTTTCGGCTTTGTTTTATGTGTGTCCCCTTAACTGTCTCTTACAACTATCGTAAATGGAGGACTCGTTCATGCATCAGCTCAAAGGAGGTTTTAACTCAACCCATAATAAGGTTTCATCCAACTCATAACAACACCTTACATTTCAAGTGTGTTAACTCTTTTTACTTTATGTTCTCTATCGCTAATAAAAGGTTAAAAGGATTCTTAATGGTGAGTCTTCCATGGTATTAACCAGGCTGAGGTCTCTGTATACCCGCTGTACAGTGACTGGGTCACTTTGACTTTCTGGATTCTTATGTTCCAATGAAATTAATACAACAGTAGGGAGTTGCAGCTGCTTACTTCCCCGCTGTCCCACTCTGTGAGTAGCAGTATGGGTAGCAGGGGTGAGATAGTAAAGGGATAATCCTTATGTGCCGCTAGTATCATGCATGGCCTCACAACCTGGGCCACAATCTGGCCTTGTGCTTCAGCATTGTCTAACTAGGGACTCAGCCATCTAGTACTCCACTAAGCAGCCAAACTCCTACTGAAAAAAATGGGAGGTTGATGCACAAGCACTGCAGTCTGAGAACACAAATTTGTAATGGAAACAGAGCATAAAATTCCCACATAATTTTAAATGTTACTTTCTAATCTCTGTGATAGTTTCCAATACTTTTGTTAAGTGGCAACAAGAAGATAAAATCATTTTACCTCCGCAAACAGAAATCAATTTACATTGCTATTCACTGAATGTTAATGCATTTCTATCGAATTTTTAGAATGAATGAACTTTTCATTTATCAAAGTAACATTGTTACTGTGTGACTAGGTATTATTCCATCTGGTATCAATAGATCAGTGAGAAGTTAGAATGGAATCTCAGCTAAATGACCACCTAAAAGCAAAATGAGCCAAAATGCCCATTCATGAAAATAAATATACCTAAATTTAAACTATATGTTCAGTCATGAAATTGCTCATAAGTTTAGACAGCTATTTTATATGATAAAGAAAAAATATCAATCCCACATTATGTATACAATTTCCATGTCAAATATTATCCATCATTCAAATCTTGTTCTAACATTAGCATTATTTTCATTAAAGGAAGAAGAATCAAAAACAAGGAACAAAGTCAGTAATAAAACATTTTAGAATCAATAATTCATTGAGACTCAAGGTCTTTGTAGAGAATGTAGGAAAATATTAAACATATGTAGGTGACACTCCTAGATCCCTTTAAACATGAAAAAATTTCAGTTAAAAGAGACAACAGAACTGGTCTTGGGGAATCTACAAAGTATGCAGCTTCCCTTGTCTTTTCCCCTTTATTCCCACCCCTCCACAGACCCACACACTCTCTCATTCATTTTGGGGACTCTATAATGTATAAATGCCAAAATAATCTCACATCTTATTTTTAAAAATCCACACCTTTTCACTGTGGAGAAAGTTTTGACAATATGAAATGATCACTAGCATTGACAATTTGTCAGTGATATTTCCTACAAGTCAAGAGTAATTCAGTTGCTTCTTCAGCCATCTGGAGTGGGGTGCAGTGGGGTCTCTGGAGTGGGGTCAGTGGTGTCTCTGATGCTCACAGAGAAGGAAGCAGTTGAGAACCTGTGGAGCCCCAAAGAATCACCTTTGATGACATTCTGGAAAACCCTTAAGCCACTCCTGGGACTGGTGTGTGTACATTAAGCGAAGCAAACATTCCTATGCAAAATAACCCCAATATATATATATAGTTTGCACATACATATGCACACACACACACGGGTGCACACAATACATAATAAAGGCTTTCATAGCTGCTTGCCAATACTCGCACATGCCCACAAACACTGGGCTACATTCTATGCTGCTTCTTTTGAGAGTTGCAATACAGAAGGCACAAGCCAGGGGGAGGTGGGGAGGCTGCTACAGGGCCTGAAATGGTCTCCATAGAAAATTAGTACAGCCTTTAACTTATGGTAGCTTTAATTGTCCTGCCTATCAACTAGTCTGGAGCTCAGAATCCATGTAGCACTGAGCACATCTTCGTCATACCACCGGATCAACCCCCTCCCCCAAACACATGCCTTAAGTCAAGGTCTAAGAGTAGGGGCAGTTTATGGATAACGACATTAAGCTTATATTGCTCCTGCTCTGGGGGAATTATCCCCTGGCTCACTGTGGCCATGTTACGTAGTAGCCAGAGTATGGGCCACAATCTGTCCTGGTGTATGTCTATACACTTAGAAAACGTGAGGACAAAGAGTATAGTTTTTAGGAATGCTGAAAAAAAACATACATAAAACTTACGATGCTTTTATCTTACATGCCTAATAAACATAAAGAAGGGAAACACACTTAGAGCCATCTCGTACTGAAAATATATGTAGGGGTAGACAAATTCAAAAGGTCTGAATAGATCAGCTGCATTCTGACCTGGTTGTAGAAAGGAATACACATAACATATTGTGGAGTTGCTTGAGAGACTAGAGAGGAAATCAGAAAATTTGGGCTGGGGATGAATTCTGCAAAGTGACGTTCCTGGGTGTGCATATGTAACACAGAGCATTGTTTTAAATTTTACCTAAAATTTATTTGGAGAGCAAAAGTGGACTTATAAGTATTGGTAAGTGATGAAGTTTGTATCATCCCATTAACCAGTGCAATAAGGCCTAATGTACATTCCCATCAGGACATACTAAAAAAATAGCTGAAAGAAATGTGACTTGGAGATGCCAGCCAAAAACTATAATGGACTCATTTCAAAATTATTGAGAGATTCAGTGCTATTTATACGAAAGTGACTCTAAGCATCAGCTAATAAAAAATACAAAAAAATTGGGCACATTTCTACTATACCAGCTGTAAGTGGGTGGGAGAGAATAAATTACAGAAAATGAGTTAAGTATAGGATGGACTTCGTGTTCTTGTCAAGAAATAGCACATAAATAACCAAGGACTTTTGTTCTGGGGGAAGGAATGTGTAAAGATAAAACAGTGCATTGTTATTACAGTGAAGATTGTCAAGCCTCCTAGAAATTGGACTAAACTTCAAGATTTAGAAGAACATTTTTGCAAGCTTCAGCGGTGATCAGAGCTAGGATTTTGGTTTGGCTCTTCTGTGCTCCCTATTTCTGTTCTCACAGTATCAGCCATATGTCTATGTACCAAAATAGATGGGTCAATCCACACAGGGAAAACTACATTAATGCAGATGACCTTTGTTCCATTCCACAGGAGGATTTACAGTGAAACACAGGGTGCCCTGGCACGGGGCCCCCCAACAACAGCGGGCCCTAAGGCCGGGTAGCTGCGGGGGCAAAAGCTTGGTCCTGCCAGCTCCTGGGGCTCCTGCTGTAGGCTTCACACCCACCAGCACGCCTCCCAGCACTTTTCCCGCCGCCAAACAGCTGTTTGCCAGCACTCAGGTCGCTCCGGGTGGGAGGAGAAGGAGCGGGGCCACAGCGCGCTGGGGCAGGAGGTGGAGAAGAGGCGGGTGTGAGGCCTTGGGGAAGGGGGTGGAATCGGGGCAGGGCAGAGCAAAGGTGGGGCACCCGCACTCTGCCTGCACATACCCCCTCACCCCCCTGATGTGAGCTGCTCAGGGCAGGGGGCTGGGATGGGGCAGGGGGCTGGGAGCACCCCCACAACCCCAGCCCACACCCCCAACTCCGTGCCCTGACGCTGCACCCCCTCACACACCCCCAGCCCCCTGCCCTCCCTGACTCCTGCACTCCCCCACACACATCCCCACCCTGAGCAACAAACAGGAGCTCCTGCACACACACACACACCCACATCCCTACCTGCACCCCTCACACCAAATGGGAGCTGCCCCAGGTAAGCGCTCCACACCCCAACCTCCTGTCCCAGCCCTGAGCCCCCTCCCGCACCCTAACTCCTGGCCAGATCCTGCGCCCCAAGCCCCAGCCTGCTCCTGCACCCTAACTTCCTCCCAGACCCTGCACCCCCAGCCCTGAGCCCCCTCCCGCACCATAAGTTCTGGCCAGATCCTGCACGCCAATGTTTTTTTTACATTTTTTTTTATAAAGCGCTCTTATCCAAAGCACTTTACTATAGTTAGCTAATGGCAGGGGGGAGATAAGAGAGAATGTTCTTTTTCTTAGCTGGGTCCCAAGTAGGGGCCCCAAAAATGAAGCTGAGCACAGGGCCCCACTAACTCTAAGTCCTCCACTGTTCCATTCTGCTTCTTAGCCTCACTGGGCCCTGGATACTACAGCTCCTTTAGACAGCCATTCGGCAGCTGCCCCCAGAAATGCCCCATCCCATCTTTGGGACCATGGATGGTCCCACAGCTTGACATGGAAATCAAATTTTAAAACCCTCATCTGTATTAATTTGTGCTACTCTTCTCCATGGTTTTGGAATGGGGAAGATTTCCAGAACAAATCAGCCCCCTCCAACATCATGTAGCAATAATCCTGCAGAGGCCTCCTTTTAAGGGTTTCCACAAGCTCAGGGGAAAGGGAGAACATGCTACTGAGATGGATTTTCCCCTCTTCCTCAGGCCCAAAGTGCTTTAGGAAACATTTTGCATAAAAGACAACAAACAAACAACAATTCCCTTGTATCCTGTATTGTCTTTTCATTCCCAATAACTGTAGACAGGTTTTTAGGGTTTGTTCTGAAATAAAAGAGTCAAGTGCTTTATCTGCTAAGGCTTCAAATGAAAATCCAGGTCTAGGCGATAGATCCACTGTAGTTAGACAAATTTCATTGGTCCATGGCGTTAGTTTGCTTGAACCTTACTACAATAGTGGATTTTAATTTTCTTTACTAGGGAAATTTATTTCAGACATACCTTCTAATTTTGACATTGCACGGAATTCCAAGGTATGGACTATAACCAACATATGGTGCTGAGTCAAATGGGAAGCAACTCCTGCTCATGATAAATTACGGAAAATTATACAGAAGGGGAGGAACAACTTCTCTAAGGACCCCAATAATGATTAGCAGTCAGTGCTTGAACAAACCACAGCATGTGCAGAAAGCAGTGTTGCCAACTCTTGCAATTTTATCACAAGTCTCACAATATTTGGTGTTTTTCTTAAAGCCTCATGTCCTGGATGCATGTTAATATATGAGAATCTCAGCTTTCATTCAAAAACAAGTACCAGCCCTCACAGTTGCAGATAAAAATGTGAAAACATGAAGTGAATGCATCCCGAAAACTCTGAAACCAGCGGGCAAATTAGAAGAACATTTACGATTTGAGTAAAATCCCATGATTTTTAAGCCAATCTTATGATTTATGGAGCGAGACTCATTACTTTTGAATTCTCAAGATCGGCAACGTTGGGAACGTACCCATCTATTGTCTTATAACAAGGTTTCCTCCATTGTAACTGAGCAACAGCATGTGCACTGAGGGATCAGGGTCAGAAATCAGAACTGGCTCACCAGCTGTGAGGGCAAGGCTCGGCAAAACTGTCCAGGCCCAGCGTACTATTGTCCCAAGCACATAAGGTGGCAGGGAGCAATGGTAAAATATGAAAAGGGCATCGCTAAATATTGCCTTGTTTGGTTTTATTAGTTCTCAATCTAAGTAACACAACACAGTCTGCTATAGACCAAATGTTATATGACATTTAAAGGGAAGCATCCTTTTTTTTAAACATTCTATTATGCTGTATCAGTTTGAAAAATTACTTAAAGAATGATAGCCTTCACATCTGCATTGAAAAGGAGTTGCATGTGAAACATGGTTTGTAAATCAGCCAAATTATCTGTGGATAGTTTAGCTCATCACAGTGCTTGTTGCATTTCCTGAAGCATTAGTCCTCCAACACTCTGCATTCATTCAACTGATGACCTTCTAATGTATAGTTTGTAAGGTGCTATGAGTTAGATGCTTTTCTCCTACACTATCCAGTCCATCATTCTTTTGCAGCGCCTGCCATTCTCTGATGAATATTTCTGATTGTTTATAACAGAGCGATGGTGGGGAGCATTAGAAATTGAACTCAAGCAGAATATAGCTGCAGTTCAAGATATAATGCTCTATGTCTGAGCTTTCATTCACTATGTTATCAATGACCTTAATCCTGACCCTTCTGTAAATGCCAGAGGTAAATAAGTCTGCTTTTCTAGCCTAGTACAAGGCATTTGATAAACAAATACTGAGTAGCTGTGTGTGATTGAATATGTCCATTTATATGTATCTGGCTCATATTGTTATTCATAAGCTTCTGTCTTCTAATTCATCTTGATTTCTAGAGAAAAAAGATAGTCTCTCTCTCCCCCCATCTTACTCTCAATACCAGGAAACAATAATTCTATGTTGAACATTGCTATTATTCATTAAATAAATTATGTGACAAATAGCCTCCAACCAACTATAAAACTGTTTGTAATGTAAAAATGTATTCACTGAATAATATATTCATCAACAACAGCAACATTTGTTGAATAACACTCAAATAATAATATTTGACCAGCTCAACTCCAATTAATAGAAGTATAGCTGCAAAAGATGTATAACTTCATGGAGGATAGGTGCATCAATGGCTATTAGCCAAGATGGTCAGGGATGCAACCTCATGTGCTGGGTGTCCATAGGCTCTGACCACCAGAAGCTGAGAGTGGATTACGGGGGATGAATCACTCAATAATTGCCCTATTCTGTTCATTCCCCCCCAAGCACTAGGCACTGGCCACTGTCAGAAGACAGGATACTGGGCTAGATGGACCATTGGTCTGACCCAGTATGGCCATTCTTATTCTCCATATGACACCGTATACTTAAACAGCTGTGAGAAATTATTACTCCAGGAGCACACACAGCAAAATTAAGTAAATACTAATTCTCAACATTCTAAACAAGGAAATAGTACTGTTGCACATGCAATTTTTTTTTATGACTCTTCTTTTGCAATTGATTGTCTTCAATCAGTTGGTCACTGGTGCAGAAGAAAACAAAATAGGACACCAGATCGTCATGGATAAAGGAAAACTGACAAGGTGGGTGAGATATTATTTATTGGACCCACTTCTGTTCCTGAGAGAGACAAGCTTTTTAGCTTACACAGAGATTTTATTTTCTTGTCTCTTTCACGAACAGAAGTTGGTCCAATAAAAGATATTACCTTGCTCACCTTGTCTCTCTAATATCCTGGGACCAACATGGCTACAACAACACTGCGTATGAAAAATTTTGCTTGTGCGACCTAGAGAAAGAACAAGCGAAAGGCAGGCTATTTCTAAAATGTCTACATTCCAACGCATACTGTATGAGGGCGACTTAGTTACTGAATCTGATATATATTTTTAGCTGAGTAGAAGCCTTATAGATTTCTTTTTTTAAAAGTAAAACAGCTGAAAAATCTATATTTTGCTTTTGTCATTAGCACTATTCAAAAGCTCTTTTATTATCCGTTCAGGTGAAATTTTTCAGAATTTTCTCAAGCTCCTTCCATTCCTAGCCTAATCCAAAACACCCATATTTTCACCAATTTCAGATGGCATCAGCAAAGCTTTATTGTCATAGTACCTGTTTCTTTGTTACCAGTGCTTTATGAAAGTCTATAAATACCATAAAAGTTTCTACAGAAAACATGAAAACTAGCCCCCACCCCCACCAAATATCTAATTTAAACTAAAAATACACTTATATGATGTAATCTATACTATGGAAAGTATTCCAGTCATCTCGAGTTGATATGGGTATAAACATATTTCCCATTCCTTATTTTATGTAATAGTTTTTTTAAAAGCATCAGCTAGTAAAATAAAATAAAATAAAATGATTAATAAGTAGTTGTATGATAAATACTTAAAATTGATTATGGCTTTAAAAAGCTGTCTCTTAACAGACATTCCTGCGAAGTCTGACAAAAAAAGCAACCATAAAAAGCATTCAGATGATATATTAATCTGAAAAATGTAACAAAACGTAATTAACTCTTCTAATGCTAAGGGGGAGACCATGCATGCAGGAATGAGCACTTCTGGTGATGAACATAAATCTGCCACTATACATGGAACTAGGGAAAAAACCCCAACAACCCTGTTTTCTTATATTGTCTTATTCATCTCACCCGTGATCAGTCCCACTGCACTAATCCTCCACTTGCTGTCCCTTTGCTTCTGTGGCAATATTCAGAATGCCCCTTAGGGATTATCCAGTGAGATAATGGCTACAACTGTGTCCACTTGATCTACTGAAAAATTTCAGCAAGTGTAGACTTTTGGATGAAACATTTCTGTAGATTAGTTCCTTGTGCCTTCCCCCCTCCCACCTCAAATGTCAAATCAAACTCTTTAAGATGAGCAAAATTTCTCTCCAAATAAGCCAATACTTCATACTGTGAAGTAACCACAATTAGAGACATCTCTGTTTTTATTTACATCATTATGAAAAGCAGTTCCCTTTGTCAGGCTATGAGGTTGAGAATGACATCTGTGCAGACATCGTATTAGGCCTTTCTATATCCAGGACATTGTCTTACTATGATGATGATTTTGACATAACAATAAGCTCTGAGTTCAATCAGAAAAGATGTCACCAAAGCATTGGTCAAACAAATAATAATAGAAAAAGCAGACTGTGATACATGGACAATCTTTGGTATAGTAAATTGTACTGAATTTTCTCACAAAAAGTTAAATAAATACCTTACATTTATGTAGGAAGTAGTTAAAATGATGAGCTTCTCCTCAAAGAGAGTCCAAGTGTAGTACATAAAGGAAGGACAGGACCAAAGACAAACCTACATCACTTAGAGATGATCTATGTGGTGGGTCCAGCGCAAGACAAACTATAGAATTTTGCATTATCCTGCAGGACATACCATGCTGGGTCACGATTTTGGATTCTTTCTTCTGAGAAGAAAATGCTTGTGGCCATAGCTAAGAATATATAAATGCTGTGTTTCTTATTATTATTTAATACTTATTAATACCAACTGTGTTCCTAGCACCATACAGCACACAAAATAAGGACAGTTCATACAACAAAAAATTATCATAATTTAATATGGGCCATATTCTTCCACCCTTACTCAAGTTGAGCAAAACCACATTTCATGAGTAATCCCATTGATTTCATTGTTCAGTGGGAGAAACTGGCTCTATTTCTTTAGTGCTGGACCCTGCAGTAGGATTGGTTTTTAAAATGCTTTTTTAAAGTTCAGTATTCTACAGAACTGCACAATAGCATAGGGTTTTGAGTGGGCCTGGTGCCTCATTCCCAGTCAAGCTGGTGATGATGGTGCTTATCAGTCCTTGGAGTGAAGCTCTTGTGGCAAAATTTAGAACAAAACATCTGGGTGAAAACAAAACTGAAGGAGCACTGCATGTGACATACTAAATATTATATTCACCTTTAGTATTTCTGCTGCCGACAAAACAGACCATTCTGCTATTGCAAAATTAATGAAAAATGCTACAATCATAGAAGACGAGGGACAGATGAGGCACGGGCCATGGGGGAGTTCTTACAGACTTATCAAAATTCTGTGATCTAGTGAGTTTAAAGAACTAGGAACTAAAGCATTAGGTACTAAATCTGAAAAATATAGGGGTTTTGCCCTGAGCATTTTTAATTGGTAAATGCACAGATCATAGACAAAGGCAATTAGTGAATATGTTAGAAAATTGGTGATGTCTTCTTGATATGAAGCTGAAGATGCCAGAGGGTCCAATTTGAATCCCTTTGAAGTTTTCAGTTTTAGTTAATGAGAAATCCCAGTCTGTAGGAACTCTGCATGTAGCTGTAAACAGACAGCAGAATTCTGTTTGGGTCCTGTCTTTTCCCCCTAAGCATTCAGCCATATAACTTGATGATCTGAAATAAATGAGTAATATTATGATTTCATGATTTATATGACAGAAAAGTTATACACAGCACTAAGGACAGGTCAGCAATTAGAACAATAAGCTGGTAAGGGTTTGCATTTGCTGTACGATTTGGGTGGACTGTGAGAAATGAGGCCATTGGCTTTCTATCTTCAGCCCTCCAAGAAGTACACCAAGATTCTGATCCAAATCTTACTAAATTCAACAGGAGTCTTTCCACTGACTTCTATGGACTTTGGATTAGACTCTAAAAGCCTACTTACTATACACTCTGAAATGGCTTATTGTGGTTGGAGTATAGTTACTGGTAATTAGTTCTGCATTTAAAGATTTCAAAATGTTTTGAGTGTGTCCTTCCACTATGAAAAGTAGTTTCTAATAATGTTTTCTGAACTATTTGGACCACTGTTCTCATAAACCCAGCTTCTATTTTAAGCAACAGTTTGTGACCCAACCTCATATTTCCACTCACTCTCTTTTATAATACTGGATTATTCAACAATGGAAGAGATTCCATCTCCAAAAGCTGTTGTTTCAGGCTATCTGCTGACTCAGGTAGAATCTTGGTTCACATTAAGATATGTAGACCTCAACCATTCATTCATCAACACATACTTTAAATACAATAGATTTGATGAAAAACACTCAACTATAATTGCAGAATAGATGTAAATGATTGTGATGACTAGCAGTGTGAAATATTTAAAAAATGCAAAGTAAGGCCCTGATTAAGCAAGGTATTTAATCATGTGCATAACGTTAAGCAGGTGAGTAACACAATGGAACTACTTGTGCTCTTTACAATTATCCACAAGCTTAAATAACGTTCCAAATTAGGACCTTAGGATCTCAAAAATCAGTGCATTAGTCAGAGTGATCCCAAAATGGTTTGATTACAAAATTCTTCATGGAAAAATGATTATAACAAACTAATTAACAGATTCAAAAAATCCCAGAAGGTTCGTTATATACTCAGTGCCTGATCCTGCACCAATGATGTCACAAAAACTTTGCCTGAGGCTCAGAGAAGATTTGGGGAGAATATATTAATTATTATTATATAACAAACAGATTTAATCCTTACCCTAAGAGCAAATCACAACTATAAAAATGGAGACACTACATTGCCTCTATAATTAGATTAAGTTACATGGTTGTTTACTTCTTGCTTAGTTAAATAAACTTAGTATTTTAGTTTAGTTTGAAAAAACAAATTCACTGGAAGAAAAGGTGAATTCATACCTAAGGATGTTGTACCAATCAACAAATTGTAATAAACAGCTTGTTTGTAGAAAGGTTACTGCTCATACTGATTATAGCCTGGATTACTGTTTTACGAACCTTTGAACATAAAATTACATTTTTCTGTCAAGCCTTCCCTGGTAAACAAAGTATTAAATGAATTATGACTTCAAATGAATAAAGATATGACATGCAATATGTGTAAAGACCTCACTGCTACACAAATTATACTCAGGCATTGACCAATGCCATTTTCGTAGTTTTCCTTATATACCTGCATACTATACTAAAATGGTAATTTACAGAGCTATCATTTTTTGATAAGCTATGTTATGCAGACAGCACAGGGCAATCTCATGTCTCTCATGGTGAATAATAGCATGAATAATTCATTAAGAGCTCGTGGGAGTTAAACTCGTAGTATTCAAGGTTAAGAATTCCCACTTCTCTGTGTATAGAATTACTTGCTTGCTTATCCTGAGAATGTGTTCATTTAAAAGTCATTGTAAAAAAAAAAAGGCAAAACAAATAAACAAAATCATGTGATATGTCTATTTTAACTTGCAAGGTAACCCATTAAGATATTAATAAATGGCTATATACTGAGTATGATTGCATTATATAATTTACATATGTTACGAACACTGTGCAGTTAATGTTTTTTTTAAGCATATTTCGTTCTTTAAGGTTAATAGTATGAGTGGCTACATTTAATTCAACCATAATGAAAACAAAGCAAAATCAAAAGACTGTATCTAGGTGGGTCATCAGATCATTTAAGATAAATAAAATAGACAAATATGAGGCAGAGAGATATCTCTGACATTGTTGGACCAACCATGCTATCAGCATTCATGCTATCAGCCATACACAGTGATAGTCCTTTGATTCAAAAAATCTAAAGAGCAAGGCCACGGACACAAGCCAAAGTTATTTGGGTGATGGTCCATGTTAATTAAAAGCACCAGCCACACACCTAGCTGCATTCAAGTCTTGCTAAACAGAAAGTACTTTCACAGTCTCCACCATGGCAAAACTCCCATTGACTTTAATGGTACAAGACCAGGCTTTAAATGCATGCTTAATGTAAAGCATGAACTTATACTCCCCCTTCCTGAATGAAGATGCTTGCCTGAAGCACAGCCTAAAAGAATAAAAATGATTTGACAACACTCTGCATGGGAAGCCATTATTAATGCACTGAAAATGACAGACCATAAAAGAGAAACAATTACAATTTTATGACTTTTTACTCATGTATATGGAAGAATACAGTGACCAATATTTACTTGATTTCTACAGCTGAGTCCTTCTTACCTGCTTAGCTGAACCACAGTTTTTATTTATTGCTACTGCAAATGATAACAAATTATTAATCTGTCTACAGATGACATTTACTCACAGCATAATGCAGAAAGCTACACCACAGAAAAAAGTAGTACAATAGCTTAATAAAGCCTGACTGTGAGTTCCCCGCCTCTGCCATTGGTAAAATAAATGAGCTAGATTTCTATGCTCCCAGTGAAGTAATAGTCCACTCTATGAAAGCTATAATTATAAAGTGGTGTTGAACTTCAGAGAAAGTGTCACTTAAGCAGCTTGGGAAACTGAAAACACAATCAATCATATATTATTTTTTTATTCACACTTAACAAATAGTAAATTGCTGAGAGGAGAATTGTAGCAACAGAAGCATTGCTTCCTAATGTTACCAAACAGAGATACAGGACACATGTTTAACTGGGAATTTCTCAGCATATAGGTGAAAAGGAAAATACATCTGAAAAGTTTATTGGTAAGGAAGATAGTTAACAGTTTTTTGAAGCAGTGCAATTACAATTAACAATCAACTCCCTACAACATAA
The DNA here is from genome assembly GCF_028017835.1 of Emys orbicularis. Lineage (NCBI taxonomy): Eukaryota > Metazoa > Chordata > Testudines > Emydidae > Emys > Emys orbicularis. The sequence goes on along the minus strand of NC_088691.1, from coordinate 34,731,212 downwards.
TATCGATGTTCAGCTCAGATGCTAATTTTTTGGCCAACAAAATATGCATTCGAGTGTAAATACTGCAGAAGAGCACAAAAATAAGACCTGAGATTATGGATACTCATTTCAGAACTCCAGCAGGCAGTCTCAAAAGTAATATATCAAAGAGATCTTCATCTTAAATTGAAAACAGAAAGCAATAGCAAAAGATTATTTTAATTCCTTCTTCATTTATATACCTAGCATAGCAAGCGCAAAGTGGACACAAAACCCATTAAGAAACAATGGGTGTACGTCTCCTGAGTTGCATTCTAAAAATGTACATGGAATGTCTAATGAGTCTTATAGCAATGTTCCCCCTCACATAATCTGACTTGCAAAGCATTCTTTCCTTGAAATAACAAAAATACTTATTTGTAGTTTTCACATTATTCACAACCATTTTACTATCAGGAGACAGAGTGAAAGTACGTACATGTATGTATATGCATGTGACAGAAAAAATAACTCAGGTCGTAACTCAAAGTGGAGAAAATTAAGTAGAAAAAAAGAAAAATAATTATAATTAGGATGGGAAGAAACGTGAATTGTTAGTATTTATTTTTATTTACTTAACATATCTATAAAGATCAGTAGTTCACATACATAATCCTGTTTTCTTTCCACATTATCTGTTACTGAAGGTAAATGGGAGCCTCATAATTATATAGTGTAGCTCAGCAGTCATTTTTCTTCTATATGGTCAGCCTAAACGACTGTACTCCCCTCTGGCTGAATCGTTAAATGATTATAAGAAATCCTCCCACTTTTCACTTTAAATTAACTAGGATGGCTTGTCTGTCACATGAGGAGCTTTTAAATCACTAACCTTAAAATCTGTTCTAGAGTGTGCACTCTAAAAGTTAACTTCATGACGATTTAATTGGTTGCTATTATTCTCTGTTTCTAACTACAGATTAAGCTAACTGTTTTCATTACTCCAGACTAACTCCAAGGTTAATTTTCCGTTTAAAAAAAAGATGAATAATGGGAAGATACTTATTGATAAATACTGCATTTGTCATCTGAAAAAGAGATTTCATGCTCTAGTAAAATCTTCTATGGACCCCTAATTTAAATTAGGTTGGTAGCCTAAGGGCAGTTAAGCCAGATATTTAGGCAGTAAAGAAAGTATGAAAGTACATATAGCACAGAAACAGAGGAAGGATTCTCTTGGGAGATGCTGTGTGAAGAAGGAATGGGGAGGGAGCAGCTAGGATGACACAGTGACAAAAATAAGGGCAAAGAATTGAGTGACTTGTACTCAGCAACAAAGCATGCTCAAGCAAAAAGCTTGTGATGGGGAAAACAAATGTGTGAAGCTCTGTAAACCTGAAGTAGATGGCACGGAGTGGGTGCCAACTGTGAAAAGAAAGGAGATGGACAAGGATTTGGTTCTGGTTATACACGTCTACCCAGATATATGACCCGATATAACATGAATTCGGATATAATGCGGTAAAGCAGCGCTCCGGGGGGCGGGGATGCGTGCTCCGGCGGATCAAAGCAAGTTCAATATAACGCGGTTTCCCCTATAACGCGGTAAGATTTTTTGGCTCCCGAGAACAGCGTTATATCAGGGTAGAGGTGTATTTGGATTAACTAAGTTGAGTTACGGTTTACAGTGCAACATTACTGGGCCACAAGCTGTAAGACTCATTAAGTGGAGACAGCTCTAGTACGTTTGAGTGAATATTTTCCATATCTTTGCCTTTTCTCTGTACACGACTTGAGGAGAATTTTTGTTTGTAGCCAAAATAGAAATAATCAGTATTGCCAACTCCTCAAGTTCAAAAACCATGAGATTGGCTTAAAATAATGCAATTTCATTTTATTTTATTTTCTTTTTTTAAATCACATTTTTTGGAATATGTTTTCTGATTTTTGAACTCTCAAGCTCAATGGAGAGATCTCCATTGGAAATGCGCAACTGCAACACATAGGGAGAACTCTTGCCTTGATTTTAGAAAGGGCCCGTATCAATTCAAATCTCCATCTTCTTCCTAGCCTCATCTGAAAACTCTTCCTTTCTCCTTTGCTTACAATTGTTATTTTTTCTGTCATTTTACTGTTACTCATTATTTAACCCTAACTGTACTGTTCGACTTCAAAGTATGTTGGGATACACTTCATATGAACGAAGCTAAACAAAATAACAGTGTATTATAATATATACAGTCTTGCTAAATCTCATAATTCTATCACAAGTGTCACAATATTTGGGGTTTTTCTTAGACCCCCAGATGCTGGAATCATGTTTTAATGTGAGAATCTGAGCTTTATTTTAAAAACAAAAAGAGTAAATTTCAGGCCCTCATAGTTGTTCAGAAGAGCTTTAAAATGTGACTCAAACATTCCAAAATCAAAAAGGCAAATAAAAAAGAGCCCCACATTTATTATTTTTAAACATGTTATATTTCTGAAGCTAATCTCAAGAAGTTTGGGGGTGTGACTCAGGATTTTTAAACATCTGGGACTGGCTGTCTATGCACTTGCTAACCACTGCAGACGGGAGATATGAAGCATATTTAAAAGCTCTGATCAAGAATAAAGTATCTGATAAAAACATACACATGCTGATCTCCCTCTCAAATTAATGAAAAGTTAAACTTGAAAAGACTCTACAAAACTTAATAGAGAGCTTGATAACCCTGATGTAAATCAGATTCCATCGGTGTTTCCTTTTACAAACCCCAATTTTCAGTCATTTATAACTCATTCATCAGGCTAGAATTTGGAATACCACTTATCAGTTCAGATGTAATGTTTAAATAGTATCCTATCAATCAGTCAAATAAAAATCAGTCAAGACATTTCTAAACTTTTCAGACAACAACAACATATTTCTTAAAACTTTGTTAGGGAAAGATCTAAAACAGTAAAAATATATATAAACACATCTAAAACAAAAGCAGCAACTAACTCCTCGGGGAACAGCGGATGGTTTTTAGATACTGGAAAACGTGCTCTGTTATGTTAGACTAGCATAGTGGTATGTGTGTTGTGTCAGGCTCCACAGCTTGTCTACAGACTGAGAAAGACTGAAGTTCTGCCCTGTATTCTTTTGCATAGAAATGCTCACTTTCTGCTCTGCAATGTGTGGCTCTGTAGTTGCATCTAAAAGGGGCCTGCCTATATGTTCATTTATAGTACACTCCATGGAAGAATGACGCTATATTTCACTTAAGGGGGAGATCTTGCAAAATACAGGTGAGTACAATAATTTTTAAAAATCCTTAATTAAAAACACACCTGGTACAAGGGCAGGAGGGATAAACAGTAAGTCTTCATGGTTCTGTTAAAGCCAAGTAGAACTTCCATCTTGAACACTTTCAAAAGTCTGTGTCTCTAGTAGAAAATAAAGCAAGTTGGCATACGCAGGATTCACAAATTTTCCTAATTTGAAGAGACTGCACTATGTTCCATTACTGCATTTTAACTGTGTGCCAGATTTGTCAGTTTCTCAACTTATTTTGTGTGTGTGCATATTTATACTATTTTATCACATTTGTTAGCCATGTGTATCATTTCCAGAATCACCATACTCTGGAGCTCAGTAAAAGATGCATGAACATTTTCACAAACATGCCGATCTTCCCTTTGACACTGATTACAACTACTACCTAATTGTATGTGCCTATCTCATGATATTATACACATAGTTTGAAAACATTAGGTCTCAGAAAGCTAATCACAGCTCTCCAGTCAGCTTTAACTTAAAGTACCTTATTTTTCAACGCAATTAGCACAATGTATTCTACTTAATCCTCAACACATTTAGTTTCACAGGTATCAGAAAACTAATGTGCAAAACTTAATGAGCATGAGGAATGGCAAAATATCACTTTTACCCTGTATCACTTTAATAAGTTACAGATGCCTCTGTAACTCCACTGTGAAATGAACGGGATGTTTCCAATAATAATAATGTATTATGTGGAATAACAGTATGTAGAATTTGCTATGTAGATTCAGGGCCAGCGTTAGGATTTGGGGGGACCCTGCAAAGTTATCTCAGGGAGTCATCATCCCCTCAGTCTCCTCTTCCTCCTTCCACCTTTACTCTTTTTCATCCCTTGGTTATTTGGAGAATGGATCTCCCCTGTTTCTCCATGACTTACATACTCAGGAGGAGCAAGAGGCCTGGGGAAAGCAAGGAAAAGTAGAGCTAAGATGTCCTGCTGAGCAGGTAACCCAGATGTTTCAGAGAAGAATGGGAGTCTCATTGAGAGACCATGTGTGTAACATACACAATTGAGTAATGGGAAGAAAAAAAGGAAATATGGGGATACTCCCACTTGCCCAAGAGCAGGACAACAAAGTTCCTGTTCATCCACTCTTGTTTTATTGAAGAAAAAAAAAGACAGTTAAACTCAAGGTAAGATAACTCTAAGACACAACCACACCTTTTATTGCACAAGGTATTGAAAAAGGTGTCAAAATGGCTATTCTTGACCTTCAAGATGAGAAGGGCACCCAGTAATAAACCCGAAAAAATGCCATGTGACAATCACTATGAAAATGTGCCTTTTCCCAGAAGTGTGGCATTTCCAAAGCGGAAAATTCTGACTCGGGTGTTTCCAATTCCACAACTCACATTTTCTACAATTCAAGGTCCCAATCTTGCAATCAGTTCCATGGGGACCCTGGCATCTGCATGGGGCCCCAACTGATTTGAATGGGACTTTCTGTGGGCATAACTGTCCATTGAAGTGGATCCAATTGCAGGACTGAGGCTCTAAGACCCAGATCCAAGGTATTTAGGTTCCTAACCTGAGTTTCTGGGCCCAATTTATCAATCAATCAATAACAGATAAAATCTGATTGATTAAAATATATTAATTTTAATATGACAATGTCCTCTTAATGCTGCTTTGTTATTTGCATTGTATTGATATAGATTCTTGACATTATACAACACATGTGAATTTCACTGTATCATCGAGGTCACAACATTAATCTCAGAACCATGTTACTTCTTTTTTTAAATCAATTGCTTAATACATCCCACCAACTTTTAAAAAGTGAAAAGCTTTTTTTTTCCTTTTTACACCTATGCTGAAAGCGTAACTCTTGAAATTAGATTGCTAAGGGGGGAAAAGATATGTATTGAATACTTCACATGACGGATGTTTAATAATACATTTATTATCACCCCTTTACTATATTGAAAGGGGTGAAGCTTCAAATAAAATATGAACAACCCTACAAGTGAAGCACTGAGATTAAATTTATTACTTACCAGCCTCTCCAGCATGTCCTCAATATCTATATCACAAATGTGTTTTATTTGTAAGATTGTTTTCAAGATCTGCCCATAACTCTATCACTTCCTCTCGTGTTATATGGTAATCATATTGTGTCTCCATGAGCAATGTTTTAAAAATGGTGACAAAGAATCCTAATTTAATGATCAAACAAGGGGTGAGATATTTATTGTGCACCCGGAGATCTGCACATACAGCAACCTGCATGGGGAAAGAGGACTTGGCTGGCCGGGGGACAGCTAGGTTAGGGAGATGGGAGAAAAGGACTAGTGGCATCTAAATTGTGTGGAGGGCACAGAACAGACAGGGAGAAAGTGAATGAACAACATGAACAAAAAGGATGGGAGAGAGAAAGAGAAGAAGAGGGAGAATGAAGGATATGGGGAAGGACAGGGAGGATAGGGTAGGAGAAAGACAATGGGAAGAAAGGGGGAGGGAGACACAGAGGGGGAGTTAAGCACAGAGAGCAAATGGAGCAGATTGAAAGGGAACAGCACCAGGAAAGGAGGATTAAGAAATACATCAAAAGTAGACAGTGTGGTGACAAAAATACCACCTACTAAACAAGAGCAGGTCAAATAAAAGAAGAAACAACGTGGGAAGACAGAAGGACAAATACAGCTCAGAGCTGCTATATTTTGTTAAGCACTTTAACGGCATCTGTTTTTAAGTGCAGCACTGTCAAAAGAGCAGGGAATCTGAGGTATTTATTAGGGGAAATAAATTGATTGAGGAATTTGTGGCACCTTAAATGTTTCCTTGGATTAGGTGACAGTGTGAGAAGGAGGCATGTGAGTGTCTCACTAGTGTAAAAGTGACAGGAAGAATGGAAAAAAAACAACCTTGAGAATCACTTCATTCAACCAAGCCGCTTCACACTTCCCTCTGCTTTGAAACTTAAGTCAAGGATGACTGCTTCAGGCCAGATAAAATAGTGTGAGCCTTTTCTGCTTAATAGCAGTGTCTAATCTAACCTCATTTACAGCCACACCATGCATTGGTTCAATTAGTAAAAATGGGACATGTTTGGATTTATACAGAACAATGGCTGCTTTGAATGTAAGTGATAGTTTGTTAAATTCAGTTAATGTCAGTTATGCTAATTCCTTTTTGGGGGTGAACTTTTTCCTGTTAACAGCTTTCCCTACAGAAGAAAAATTGAACTAAAATTCATAGCTGTAGCTTGGTTTTTTTACAAGTATTTGTTGTGTTGTTGGTATGAGGCAAAGGAGATGTTAGATTCTCAGTTCCCACTGGGGAATTGCCTTTTTTAAGGCTGCTGAAGTCACTAACGAAAACGGAGTCGGATGGCTGTAATCTTATTTCAAAGACTAGACACTTTGATCATCAAAACTCACTACAAAAATAAATTTAATCAAGTGTTACAGAATTCAGTAACTTTTTGCTAAAAAGAAACTGAAAAAAAAAACCCACATGCTTTAAGGCAGCACATACTCAAAAATAGCAGTTTTACTGCACACATTTTCATAACCATTTTCAGTAAATGTTACCACTCCACTAACTGAAATTGAATGAGAGCTTGGTTAGGCAGTGAATGCTAAGGATTACTAAAAGAAATGTACAGGAAGTTAGGCCTGATCCTACAAACACCAGTTGGACTTTACACCCATTGAACTCCTGGCTGCCATTCAGCTCTTCTGCTAGCCTTGGTAGATCCAGTAGTTATGTGCTAGCAGCTACTGCCTCACTACTCCCAGCTGTGCTCTGTGACATGACAGAGATGAGCCACATGTAGGAGAGATTTAATGGGCACTCTGCATAACTTTGCGAGTTGCTAGTCTATGCTTTTGGAAAAGGAGGCATGTTGCTAAAGGCAGCTCCTATCTCCACCATGGATTCTGCCTGCTTGTCTGAGCAGGTCTTTGGTAGAAGGTAGGGAGCAAGATGCATGTCCCAAAAATGTTTCATCAATGCACTGCCTGGAAGAACAGGTGTGCTACTGTTACTACCTATTAGTATGTGTCGTTGACAAATTTTAAGCAGATCGACAAAACACATTCATTTTCTGAAGTTTCAAGCTCTACATTGTCCGGAGTATGTCATTTCTAGATCCAGACTCTAGACAGATGAGAGATTTTGCAAAATTATCTTCTCATACAAAAAAGGGAAACTTATCTTAGTTAAACATAAGCACAGTGTATTTGTACTGCAATTGCAGGATAACACTGGCCTACAATTTTTGAGAAGTCGTCTGCTTCAGAGATAAAATGTGCTATTTATTATGTATTTTGATGTGCTGAATTCAAATATGACAATTAAAACAACCGATTGGCTACTGTTTCTAAGATATTTAAGTTTTTACATTTTATGTCTATGTATATTGTGTAGATAGTAGAGTTTTAATCATAAATTGTAAACCTAGGTCTTTTCATGTGTTTATGGTTGCTTTACATGATAATATTTCACCTGTCCTGTTTATGTAACACTTTAAAAATCAGCAAAAGGGTTATCTAAATAAAATTTATTATGAAACAAAAGGCAAAAAACTATTCTGTACATAGTTTAGTCCTATTCAGTGTCTACTCGGCGCTTCTTGGCTTGTCTCTTGTATTCATTCAATGGAGCATCTCTTGTCACTGTCCAGCAATAGTCTGCAAGCATTGATGGGCTCCATTTGCCCTGATAGCATTTCTCCATTGTTGCAATGTCCTGGTGAAATCGCTCGCCGTGCTCGTCGCTCACTGCTCCGCAGTTCGGTGGAAAAAAATCTAGATGAGAGTGCAAAAAATGTATCTTTAGTGACGTGTTGCAACCAAGGCTTTTGTATGACTTGAGGAGGTTTTCCACCAACAACCTGTAGTTGTCTGCCTTGTTGTTTCCGAGAAAATTTATTGCCACTAACTGGAAGGCTTTCCATGCCGTCTTTTCCTTGCCACGCAGTGCATGGTCAAATGCATCATCTCGAAGAAGTTCACGAATCTGAGGACCAACAAAGACACCTTCCTTTATCTTAGCTTCACTTAACCTTGGAAATTTTCCACGGAGGTACTTGAAAGCTGCTTGTGTTTTGTCAATGGCCTTGACAAAGGTCTTCATCAGACCCAGCTTGATGTGTAAGGGTGGTAACAAAATCTTCCGTGATTCAACAAGTGGTGGATGCTGAACACTTTTCCTCCCAGGCTCCAATGACTGTCGGAGTGGCCAATCTTTCTTGATGTAGTGGGAATCTCTTGCACGACTATCCCATTCGCAGAGAAAAAACAGCAGTACTTTGTGTATCCAGTCTGCAGACCAAGCAAGAGAGCAACAACCTTCAAATCGCCACAAAGCTGCCACTGATGTTGGTCATAGTTTATGCACCTCAAAAGTTGTTTCATGTTGTCATAGGTTTCCTTCATATGGACTGCATGACCAACTGGAATTGATGGCAAAACATTGCCCTTATGCAGTAAAACAGCTTTAAGACTCGTCTTCGATGACTCAATGAACAGTCTCCACTCATCTGGATTTTGAACGATGTTGAGGGCTGCCATCACACCATCGATGTTGTTGCAGGCTACAAGATCACCTTCCATGAAGAAGAATGGGACAAGATCCTTTTGACGGTCACGGAACGTGGAAACCCTAACATCACCTGCCAGGAGATTCCACTGCTGTAGTCTGGAGCCCAACAGCTCTGCCTTACTCTTGGGTAGTTCCAAATCCCTGACAAGGTCATTCAGTTCACCTTGTGTTATGAGGGGGGAGGGATAGCTCAGTGGTTTGAGCATTGGCTTGCTAAACCCAGGGTTGTGAGTTCAATCCTTGAGGGGGCCACTTAGGGATCGGGGGCAAAATCAGTACTTGGTCCTGGTAGTGAAGGCAGGGGGCTGGACTCGATGACCTATCAAGGTCCCTTCCAGTTCTAGGAGATGGGATATCTCCATTAATAATAATAAAAGGTGTGGCTCAGAGGAGGAGGATGGGAGAAAATGTGGGTCCTGTGACACTGATGGTTCAGGACCAGAAGTTTCATCATCTGACTCAAGTGAGAATGATTCTGGTGCATCAGGAACCGGCAGTCCTTCTCTGTGGGGTACTGGGCATATAGCTGATGGAATGTTTGGATAATGCACAGTCCACTTTTTCTTCTTTGACACACCTTTCCCAACTGGAGGCACCAAGCAGAAGTAACAATTGCTGGTATGATCTGTTGGCTCTCTCCAAATCATTGGCACTGCAAAAGGCATAGATTTCCTTTTCCTGTTCAACCACTGGCGAAGATTTGTTGCACAAGTGTTGCAGCATATGTGTGGGGCCCACCTCTTGTCCTGATCTCCAATTTTGCAGCCAAAATAAAGGTGATAGGCTTTCTTAACCATAGTGGTTATACTGCGCTTTTGTGATGCAAAAGTCACTTCACCACAAACATAGCAGAAGTTATCTGCACTGTTCACACAAGTACGAGGCATCTCTGCTCACTTTGGCTAAACAGAAATGTGTCCCTTTGCAAAATCAAACACTGACAAATAAGAGAGCACGACACTGTATGATTTCTAGAGCTGATATAGGGCAATTTGTTCAGCAGAGTGATGTAAGCTTCGTTATGATTGCATCATCCATGACTTCTAGGAATAACATGATGCAATTCATATCATGTATGACGCAATACCAGCTTCAGATTGCATCATTCATTGTTTTGCCTAAAAAGCAAGTATTGTCCAAACCCAGTCATAGATTTATTCATAGATCCAGTCAAAGATGTATTTTAATCATTTCTGATTTAAATTGAGATCCCTTCCCTTTATAACTCACTTATCCTCCGCCATTCCCAAGTCAAGGGTCGTATATACTGACCCAATAGCATATCTTGAAAACTAGAGCCAATCAACAATTTTAAGCATCATTTTCGTTCTCAGTGACCCAGAATTAGTAAAGTTTGACTACATTTATTTCAGAAGCATTTTGGCTGTAGAGCAGTGTAATTAGTCACTGTATTATAAAGGGCAACCAAATAGTACACCTTTACTGCTCTTAAAAGGCTCAACACATTTATAAATAATCATTACAGGTCGGTATAATTACTTACAAAAGTTACAGTGTACTTATTTAAATTAGGGTTATGAAATAAGGGAAAGGTGGCTGGTAAAATGAAACAGATTCAAATTACTGGAGTCTTAGCAGGGAATGAACATCAAAATATAGGTTTGTTTCTGTTGTTTTTGGATAACAAACAAATTGTAGGTGCTTTCCCAAAACTATCCACATCTCTGGATTCTGTGAACTGTGCCTAGAAAGCCCATGAAAATGGGGTCAAATTGATGAGATTTCTACTTCTTCCTGACTATGCTTGGACCCAAAATTAAGCACAAATAGACTCTCTTGTGATATTTTGGCCCTTTCAATACCTGATCCAACAAGAACCAAGATGTGTAAAAATGAACACACTAGATTTTATACAATCCAAACATCTGAATCCTGAAAAAAGTTTTGGCACCCATCCTTATGTTAATCAAGACTGGTTCAGTAAGAGAGTAACGAGAACACCTGTGCAGCACAAGACTCATAATGAATGCAATATGAAATATAGACCTTCTCAGCAATTCCGCTGAGCCTATACCTCGGACCATATGCCTGTCAAACTGCTCATGTCATGCCGTTAGATTTGAGACCACACAAACTTTATTGTGTACAATTGCTATCATATAATACTCAATAACATGATCCTATTGCTTCAACTACCTGTAATTGAGTCTGGAGAAACTGAATTCTTGGTTTCCGGTTATACTTAGGGTTTAGCTTTATTTATTTAAGTTTGTACAAAAGTCCATAGAGTATAAACTAACTTTTACAAAAAAATGCTTATGTTGTGAATACTAAACACACCATCTATAGTTCAGAGTCCCCTCTATTTCGGCATTGTTAACACTGGATTTCAATCATGGTCTTAAAGAAAAGCTAGTGATTAAAATCAGTGGAGCCACCCAATTCTATTCACCATTTTTTTTTATATTGGCAGCTTATACCTGGAAATTAAGTCTCACAAAGGGAACTTGAAAATGTGACTCTCTGATATTTGTTTTGTTAGATATTATCTAGCAGATAAAGTCTTGCTTATTGCCAGGTCTTCTCTGCTCTTCTGATTGCAATCTCATTTCACTTGTCCTTGGCATGTCGTGTTTGCTATGACCTCCAGCTTGTTAAATATTCAGCAGAAAGTTTATGGACTTTCCCATAACCTTGATTAAAAGCCTATTGGGAACCTGAATGCTGAAACAAGAACTTTATTTGAGAAGCAACTTGAGTGCTCCACACTGATTTCTGTTTCACTCATAGCACTTATAATCAGCAGTCACAGGCATAAAGATGAGGCTAGAGGTAAAATATGGAGAGTCAATCTTTCCCTGTTTAATACTTATTGTATTATCATGCTAAATTAGGCTTTTATCGTACAACCTGAAAGAGGATAAGTTGGTTCTTCACAGATCATGGAGAAATCACTAATATGTTGCATCTTGTAACAAAATAGAAAAAAAAATTCCAATTACTATTCATTCTCAGGAATCCCAGTGATTTACAGAACTGAAGACTATCTACATATGTGGATCATTTTAATTCACCCACCACCTTTGGGGTAGGATTTTACTACCATTTTGAACACATCAATCACACTGCACAAAAAGTTTTCAGATTGGAGGTGCTTAATGTGCTCTTGAGTTTGTTAGTTCTAAAAATTCACTGATAACAGGGGTTTTATAAGGCTACATGAGCAACAAGTTGTGAACAAAATTCCTCATTATATAGTACAATGAAACAAAAACTGAAGCCATTTCTTCACAATAATAAGATATAATAATACTTGGCACTTTTATAGAGCTTTTCAACTCTGAAGAGCCTGGCAAGTGTTAATCAAACTTCACAACAGCCCGTAACACTCTACTTTTATTCTTCCCCAAATACACAATGAGGGTAATTGAGACACAAACGAGGTGATTGGTTCAAGGCTGCAAACTGATGTCGAAGAGACATTATTAGACTCAGGATTTTCTATCGCTGTCTCATGCCAGCCCATTAAACCACAATTCCTGAAATGAAATGAATTTCAAAATGTAAGAAAATGGAAAGTGCATTTTGTGTTTCATTAATGCCCTTTTATTTAATCTTATATGAATTGGGGTGATTTGGTATAAATACACACAAGCATACACTGAGATTATACCTAACTATAATATCTTTCTCTCTCACACACACACTACGCCCAGAATGTAAATTTAAGTATGCACATAAGTCTTTGCAGGATCAGGGCATAAACACTGAACAGGTAAACAGTCCTACATATGTAGATCCACTGTGGAGTTCACTCAGCCTGCTGCTCTTTGCCCACAATTACAAAGTAGTGTGTATTTTTATTTTTACTTAAGTAATGTAAATTATGGTGGAAAAGTGTTAGCATCCACTGGTATTTGTCACTGAAGTATTTTCTCTCTCCATCAAAATGTGGAATTTCCCCTCTTGAAAATCTCCCTGGCAAGTGGTCGAGAATGGATTCAGTTGCGAGCAGTTAGAGATAATATTTATAGAATTTGTCCCTATCTACACAGTTAGATAGATAGAGAATTATACACCCATATTACATATCTATATACACCTCTACCTCGATATAATGCTGTCCTCGGGAGCCAAAAAATCTTACCACGTTATAGGTGAAACCGTGTTATATCGAACTTGCTTTGATCCACCGGAGTGTGCGGTCCCCGTCCCCCCGCCCCGAGCACTGCTTTACCGCGTTATATCCGAATTTGTGTTATATCGTGTCGTGTTATATCGGGGTAGAGGTGTAGTTACAGACATATAGAGAGGATTTGAATAGACTGCCCTTTCCAACCTTAAATTACAGCAGCACTACCAGCAGTTCTATAATTTTACCTCTAAAGCAGATTTTCAATAAGCAATGCAGGAAATACAAAAGAAGCCAAACTGCATATAATTATTTTATACAGTTGTATTATAAATCCTTCCATTGACTCCCTCTAGAAATGTAACATTTTGTTTAATGATTTTTTAAATAATTTATTTATTTTGCTAAACAACTTTCCATTTCTGTAATAAAATCTGCCAAGTCTGTAACAGACAGAACATGGAAAAATTAAAAGGAAAAAGAAAAAGTAAAAGGAATTCACTTGCAAAAGGCAAAATTTGATGGAGCTCATTTACATAGAGACATTTCAGATGGAATAGCCAACCACTTGCATTCCATTACTACTTTCAATACTATTAAAACACAAAATACAACATTGTGTTTGATGGTATTTAGTCAGGTTAGAGTTTAACATTGCTGGCTGCTACATATACAATGAAGCACCCACCAGATAGGTCTGTATTAAACAAAGAAAAGGGAGCGATGAATAAACTTAAGGTGGCCCGACGCTTCACACTACAAAACTCTGTTTTCAGGTGCTTTTAACTGTGCCAAATTAACATACTTGGGCTGAAATTTTCCATGCTGGGTGTCTGCCTCAGGCTCTTTTTTTTTTTTTTAAATTCATTTAGAATGGTTCAGCCATTACTTGGAACGAGGTACAGGGAAAATGCATTTTAAACCCATGTTAAAAAAAATGCCTACGGTCATTTAATTCAAAAGCTCTAGTGCCTCCATGCTTTGGAAAAGGGATTTAAAATTTCTCAGGGGGGGTCTCACTGATGCAGTAAGGTACCTTTTGCTGTTCTTGTGAAAAATTACCCAAATTTGGGTATGATATAAACCGCTGAAAAATACCAGTTCACACATGGTCAGTAGAGACTTATTAGAGATTGGCACCTAAATCCTCCATAGATTCCATCTTCACTGAGAATGATCTAACTCTTCACACCTCCTGTCTACAAGTGGAATGCACATTCATAATCCCCCACAGCAACTGAACACTTCAATCCTTAGTGCTGCAGAGGCTAAGCAAGATTTCCCCCAGCAATTGCTCCTCCTGGTTGTCAGGGTCCACAGGAATGTTCCCCAAGTTGGCTCCCAGAAGTGTGGATGAGGAGGAGGAAGCTTAAGAATGTAAGAATGGCCATACTGGATCAGACCAAAGGTCCATCTAGCCCAGTGTCCTGTCTTCCGACAGTGGCCAATGCCGGGTGCCCCAGAGGAAATGATCAGAACAGATAATCATCAAGTGATCCATCCCCTGTCGCCCATTCCCAGCTTCTGGCAAACAGAGGCTAAGGACACCATCCCTGTCCATCCTGGCTAATAGCCATTGATGGACCTATCCTCCATGAAATTATCTAGTTCTTTTTTAACCCTGTTATAGTCTTGGCCTTCACAACATCCTCTGGTAAGGAGTTCCATAGGTTGACTGTGCATTGTGTGAAAAAATACTTCCTTTTGTTTGTTTTAAACCTGCTGCCAATTAATTTCATTTGATGACCCCTAGTTCTTGTGTTATGAAGAGTAAATAACAGTTTTTTATTTACTTTCTCCACATCAATGATGATTTTATAGACCTCTATCATATCCCCCTGTAGCAGGGCAGTAACCCCGCTCCGGCCCTGAAAGGGTTAAAAGCCAGCCCTTGGAGAGGGCTGGGGCTGAGAGTCAATAAGAATAGGCTGATTGGGAAGGCAGACACAGCTGGGGGCATGCCCAATTAGGAGACAGCTGGCCCTATAAAAGGGCTGTGAGCCAGGAGCTGGGTCAGTCTCTCTCTAGCTCTTGGGAGAGAAGGACTTGGCTGCCTGGGAGCTCAGGGAACAGAGCAGGGCTGGGGAAAGGCAAGAGGAGCTGGGGAGCTCCAGCTTGGTAAATCCCCAGGCTGCGGGCCTTGCTAAAGGCCAAAACAGGTATTGGGGTTGCAAAAGTGCAGCCCGGGGCTAGGCAGAGGCAGCAGGTCCAAACCCCCCTTTGTCAATGATGAGTGGTTTACAGACTGCAGTCTGCCCCAGTGAGCGGGGGGCTAGATGGTGACTGGCAGTAGCCACTGAGGCAAGGTTGGTGAGAGGGTTGGGGGTTCCCCTGGGAGGGGAGACCGAGAGCATGGTGGGGTACTGCTGGGGCAGAACCCTGAGGTAAAGGGCACTGGGGTCCAGGAGAGACATGGGGGCCTGAGGCAGGCGAGGAGCTGCTCTGTATGCTGGAGAGATAATTCCCAGGATAACCAGCAGGAGGCGCCGCACCAGTGAGTCTCACTTTGCTACACCCCCCTTAGTCATCTCTTTTCCAAGCTGAAAAGTCCCAGTTTTATTAATCTCTCCTCACACAGAAGTCATTCCATGCTGCTAATCATTTTTGTTGCCCTTTTTTGAACCTTTTCCAATTCCAATATATCTTTTTTGAGATGGGGCAACCACATCAGCACGCAGTATTCAAGATGGGGGCATACCATGGATTTATAAAGAGGCAACATGATATTTTCTGTCTTATTATCTATCCCTTTCTTAATGATTTCCAACATTCTGTTCGCTTTTTTGACTGCCGCTGCGTATTGAGTGGATGTTTTCAGAGAACTATTCACAGTGACTGCAAGATCTTTTTCTTGAGTGGTAACAGCCAATGTAGACCATCATTTTATATGTATAGTTGGGATTATGTTTTCCAATGTGCATTACTTTGTATTTATGAGAGACCTGACTTGACTACAGAGGGGTGAGGGATAGGGCAAGGGAAAGGTGGCAGGATTTTGGTAACTGGAGGAGAGTTAGGATGTGGGTTGGAAGCAGGAGCCAGAGGGGGGTATGGGGCAAAGGCAGAAGACAAGAAAGGGAAAGGAATAAGGTGATGGGGGTCAGGGCCGGCTCTGGCTTTCTGGCCGCCCCAAGCAAAAAAAAAAAAACGCGGCGGCCAGAACAGCAAAGCAAAAAAAAAAAAAAAAACCCTGCGGCGCGGCCGGAGCCAGGGTGCAGGGGGACTCCCTGCCCTGCAGATGTGCCCCAGCTAGCGCAGGGAGGGGTAGTGAGCAGGGGGAGAGAGAGAAGGGGGGCGGCCAGGGCTTATGTGGCCCCTCCCGCCGTGCCCCCTGCCGGGAGGGCTCCGCACTGCTCCGGTCAGCTGGGAGGGAAGGACGCGGGCTGCCCTGCCGGGCTTGCTGCAGGGCGCTCCCGTCCTCCACGCCGCTGCCCCCTACAGGGCGGCCGGAGCGGAATAACAAACAAAAAACAAAAAAAACAAAAACAAAAACAAACCAAAAAAAGCAGCCGTGCCGCCCTAGGATTGGGCAGAATGCCGCCTCCTACAAGCTGCCGCCCCAAGCACCAGCTTGCTCGGCTGGTGCCTGGAGCCGGCCCTGATGGGGGTGAGGGTCAAGAGCAGTGGAGGGGGAGCACTGGCAAGAAGAGGAGACGTAGTCAGCAGCAGAGGGAGGAAGACAGGACAGAAGCCAGGGAGTGGGCAGAATAGGGGTAAGGGCTAGAGCTGAGAGGAGGATAAGAGCAGGGGAGAAGCACAGGAGTCAGAGAGGGGTGATAGCAGTAGGAGTGACAGGGAGAGGCTTGGGGGAGTACAGTAGCCAGAGTCTGTAAAAACTAGAGAACAACTCCCTTGGCATTGTTTCTGAGTCTCAACATTCTTTTGCTGTCCTGTAAATAGTTGTGAAATCCACTGGCAAAATATGTGCCTCCCCCCGCCACCCACCACCCTCTCCCCATTGGCAGGTTCACATAGAAGATAACAGCCTTCTATTACTTCTACTGAGTTAAACCAAGAGGCAGATACCAAGCCTGACAGTAATCCATAAGAGGAGGGCAATACAGTTCCACATGATGAAAATTTTCTTTTTTCAGTTTTTAAGTTTTAAAAGAAACTTAGGAAATTACATAAAACAAACTACAGTAAAAGAATGTTAAGGCTGCAAAGTCAAGCACTCAAAAGTTAAGAACTACCAAAATTGAGACTGCCTGTGCGATCTTGCGTGAATGCTTTATGATCATAGGCGTGCGCACGGGGTGTGCCGGGTGTGCCCAGGCACACCCTAATGCAGGGGTGGGCAAATGGCTCCATTCCCCGGTGCGGCAAGCCACGGGGTCTGCGCTCCCAGGCCGGAGCGCCCGGCCGAGCGCAGCAAGCCGCCGGCCCCTCCCCCCGCCTTCCCCCCTCCCCTGGAGCCCTGCTGCCCCGCGCAGCGCTCTGGGGGCCGGGGCTCCGCAGGGAGTCAGACACGCTCCCCCCACCCCATGAGCCATGCCGCCGTGCGCGCAGCGCTCTGGGGGCCGGGGCTGCATGCTCCCATGGGGCAGTGTTTGGCTCCGCGGTGAGGCTAGGAGCTTCATCTCATGGTAAGGGGTATGGGGCCATGGGGGTTGGATAAGGGGTGGGGGCAGTCAGGGGACAGGTAGGGGGTAGGGTCCTAGGGGGGCAGTCAGGGGACAAGGAGCAGGGAGGCTTAGGTAGGGGGTGGAGTCCTGGGGGGCAGTTAGGGGCAGGGGCCCCAGGAGGGGGTAGTCGGGGGGACAAGGAGCAGGGGGTGTGTGACGGGTTGGATCACAGAACCCCCCTTGGGAGCTGCCACCCGATGTGCAAAGACTACCCCTGCTTCTGTTTTCCCTGCCAGCTCAGGACTCCAGGCCCCTGTCTTGCTGAGCCAGACACTCCAGTCTGCTGCAACACCGACCCAGGGTCTGAATCACTTGTCCCAAAGCTGCAAGTTTACCTGAAAACAGCTCACAGAGGTGTGCTTGTCTTTAGCACTCAGATGCCCAACTCCCAATGGGGTCTAAACCCAGATAAATCCGTTTTACCCTGCATAAAGCTTATGCAGGGCAAACTCATAAATTATTTGCCCTCTATAACACTGATAGAGAGATATGCACAGTTGTTTGCTCCCTCAGGTATTAATACATACTCTGAGTAAATTACTAAATAAAAAGTGATTTTATTAAATACAGACAGTAGGATTTAAGTGGTTCCAAGTAGTAACAGACAGAACAAAGTAAGTCACCAAGCAAAATAAAATAAAATGCGCAAATCTATGTCTAATCAAACTAAATACAGATAATTTCCTCACCAGTTCCAGAGTACTCCCTTTTACAGGCTAATCTCCTTTTAGCCTGGGTCCAGCAATCACTCACACCCCCTGTAGTTACTGTCCTTTGTTTCAGTCTCCTTCCAGTATCCTGCGGGGGGTGGAGAGACTCCTTCTTTAGCCAGCTGAAGACAAAATGGAGGGGTCTCCCATGGGTTTAAATAGACTCTCTCTTGTGGGTGGAGACCCCCCCTCCTCCCTCCTATGCAAAGTCCAGCTCCAAGATGGAGTTCTGGGGTCACCTGGGCAAGTCACATGTCCCTGCATGACTCAGTCTTTACAGGCTGAAGCCATTGTCCACATGGCATCTTGCATGTCTCCAGGAAGACTTCTTATGTGGATTGGAGCATTCCAAGATGCATTGTTCCCCAAGTGTTTCCTGATCAGTTACTTAACCTGGCAAATTCCTTCCTAAAGAAGCTGACCAAATGCCTCACAGAGCTTACTTAGAAACCAAGCCAGCATACAGCCCATATTCTTAACCTCAAGTAGAAAATGATATATATGTACAAATAGGATGAATAGATATAGTAGACCATAACCTTTACGGAGATATGTTACATGGCACAGGCAGCACAAAACATATTCCAGTTATGTCATACATACATTTATAAGCACCCCCTCCCCATGAAGCCTTATGGGGTACGCTGTCACAGGGGGGTTGAGGGTTCTGAGGGGGGAAGTCAGGGGGCGGGAAGTAGGAGGGAGTGGATGGGGGCTGGACTAGGGCAGGGGCGGGGCTAGGGCGGGGCTCCCTGGGTGCACACCCTAATGAAATGGGCTGCGCACGCCTATGTTTACGATACAGTCTTCCATTACAGGATCACTCTTTTTTTTCCCCACACAACCCCTGCCTCATTCAGTGCACAGGATGGACCTGCTCTGGGAATGTTTAAGGAAGGAGACTGCTGTCTGTTGAACTCCTACCTCATTTGTTGCAGAAGTCAGCAGGTGTGTAGTGAAGGAGACAGGAGACTGCAGTACGATAACAGACTGTCTCAAGGATAAAGTAGTTGCATGCTGCCCTGCACAAATGGATTCTATATCTCTGCCCCTGCCCCAGAGTTCCTATAAAATTCTATTCAAGTGAGTTAAACCAAACTTTCTACAGGTGATTACTAATTGTATGTTCCTCATTTTCTAGGTGCCCAACTTAAGCCCCTGGTGTCTGCTTTGCGGAAGTCCTGAGCACTCACGGATGCAGCTGAAGTCAATGGGACCTGAGCTTTGAATGAATAAAGTACTACATAATGCTAAGTACTCTGAAAAATCAGCCCTATATCTTTCTCATTGGGCACCCAAAATTAGTGGACACACCTTAATCTCTCTGTCCCTCAGGTCCCCATCTGAAAAATGAGGATAATAATAGACCCTCACTTCACAGTAGTGTTATGAAAATAAATTAATGTTTGCAAAGCACTCAGATTATAGTGATGAGCACCATAGACAAATCTATGGGGAAATTAACAATTCTCTATGTAGAGCAAAGCTTGAATAAATAAGGCATGGAGTCATATATTGAAAAATGAAAATAAAACAATTATTGAATAGCTGTTCATTCAATGAGCATCATCCATCTTGTGCACTGAATGAGGCAGGGGTCCTGTGGAAAAAACAATATGTGATCATGTAATTGAAGAGTGTATCGTAAAACATATATGCACAAGGGAGCAAAACAAAGGTTGCACAGGCCACCTTAACTCTGAAATTTCTGCTCTTTTGACTACTTGGCTTTGCAACCTTTATGTTTTTTTAAACTTTTAATGTAATAAAGGTATAATTCAGCCTTATTGTGCGGGCTATTATGTACCCTCAGCTCTTTGCTGAAATGAATGAATGTGAAATGAAAAGACAAACAAAAACAAGTTTTATAACAAAGAAGGCACATTAGAAACACCTTTTCTTTTCAAAACTCTGCAAGAAGAAAGGCATCTGGCTTGGTAAACAGAAGCTGTCTGCCACTCAGTCCAATCACTAATGGTGTTGTTTGTTAAAGTAATGGAGTTATGCCATTAATTAAATACCAGCATGCAGTGCAAATTTGCCACTGATTCAGACCGATACATTTTCCTTCCCCAAGTGGGCCAGTACTTATTCAAGTTTAAATTACTATTGTAATGAAAGACAACATGACACCAAAAAGGAAATGCTGCAGTGCAGTGTGATGTTCTGGCAGAATGAAGCTACAATGCAATAACTCTAAGATATATATTGATTTGAGCTGTTCCCATAATAAACAGACTCTATTTGGTGGAAATTGTGGCTTTGAGGGGGTGAGAAGGCCCTTGCACACTAGCAGCAACTCCCAGACACTGCGACAGCACGTGCAATGCCTCTGTGAAATACATGGCCTTTACTACACCCTTTAGCAAACTGCAGTGTGGGCTACTCCCAAGGTGGACCAAATATTTGTTCTTCTGTCTCCTTGGTTTCTAATGCTGCTGGTGGTGCTAGAGTCAGATAGTAGCTGGTAGGTGTCAGATGCTGTGGTGATGGGCACAGAGCGAAAACCTAGATAGGAATTCTCTATCCTACACAGAGAGAGAAATGGTCACTGTATGCCAAGAGCAGAAGAGCACCATAGAAGTGATTGTGAATGCAGGCCAAAGAGCTTTAACACTGAACTTTGTCTAAATATCATGGAGGTCTCAAAACAGAACAGAATCTTAAGTAATATGCTCTCCACATATCCACAATAGGCAGAATTGGGAATAGAATTTAAGCCTGCAGAAAAAAATATTTCTTTTGTGGCTTTAAGATGGACCCATGTCTTTGCCATGATATGTTTTTCTGTGTGCGGTCGATAGATTATTCCAGGAACATCTAAAAATGCCCATATTTTGAATACTCTGTTGTATAAACACAGCATTTAATTGCTCCCAGTGAGATTCTGTGTTCATAGAACATTCATTATCCCATCTTACCTACACTATTATTCTATAACAAAGGATGCACACTCATTAAACATATATTACTAGAACCACCCTGAATGAAGTAATTTTTTCTATTGCAGTGGACCATAAAATAACAAGCTGCCATAATCAACCAGTTTACAGTGTATGTGGATTATTCATATTTGCATGTACCATATTTAGAGAGACAACAGCCTATTAATTCAATTCAATTATTATTATTAATTTCCAAAATATAAAACTTGTGTTATTCCTTCTTAGAAATATTTTTGGTATTCAAAATTAACAGGCAGAAGACAGCAAATGTTCAATATTGAACTAGAGCAGGGGTCGGCAACCTTTGGCATGCGGCTCGCCAGGGTAAGCACCCTGGCGGGCCGGGCCAGTTTGTTTACCTGCCGCGTCCGCAGGTTCGGCCGATCGCGGCTCCCACTGGCCGCGGTTTGCCGTCCCAAGCCAATGGGGGCAGCGGGAAGCAACGCAGGCTGAAGGATGTGCTGGCCGCAGCTTCCCGTTGCCCCCATTGGCCTGGAGCGGCGAACCGCGGCCAGTGGGAGCCGCAATCAGCCGAACCTGCGGACGCGGCAGGTAAACAAACTGGCCCGGCCCGCCAAGGTGCTTACCCTGGCGAGCCACGTGCCAGAGGTTGCCGACCCCTGACCTAGAGCATAGATGACCATATGAATTAATGGATCATCAACATTCATTAGTGTAAAAATAACAGGAGTACTAGTGGCACCTTAGAGACTAACAAATTTATTAGAGCATAAGCTTTCGTGGGCTACAACCCACTTCTTCGGATGCATATGCATCCGAAGAAGTGGGTTGTAGCCCACGAAAGCTTATGCTCTAATAAATTTGTTAGTCTCTAAGGTGCCACTAGTACTCCTGTTATTTTTGCGGATACAGACTAACACGGCTGCTACTCTGAAACCATTCATTAGTGTGCCTCTTATCACATAAGATGATGTGACCTGGACATGGGACATCATATTAAAAGTCAGGCATTATGTTAAGAATCAATTAAGAATGAATCTTCTTCTACAGACAAATACTGTACTTTTCTGTTTCTCACTAGGAACATGATTACATTGCTGTTAAACACCCACAGCTGGCCCATGTCAGCTGACTTGGGTCCGCGGGGCTCAGACTGAACGTCTATACAATTGCAGTGTAGACATTCCGGGCTGGAGCAATTATAGGCCCTGCAGCCTGATTCCTGAGCCAACCACAGGCGTTTAATTGCAGTGTAGACATGCCCTGAGGGACTGTTCCAAAATCCATTACAGTCATAGTGTCTTGCATCTGAAGAAGTGAGGTTCTTACCCACGAAAGCTTATGCTCCCAATACTTCTGTTAGTCTTAAAGGTGCCATAGGACCCTCTGTTGCTTTTTAGTCATAGTGATGACTCCCATTGACTTCAATGGGCTTTAGTTCAGGTCCCAAAGGATTAAATCTTAAAGTAAACAAACAAAAAAGTGGATATTTCTGGGCTGATCAGCTTTAGTAGAAAATAAACAGTACAAACACTAAGTTTTTGTTATATTTGATACATTACTTTGTTATTATCCCACAGTAAAACCCTGGAGTATATTTCTAACTTAGAACAGAAAAGCGCCTTCAGTATAATGTAATACTATCTAATACAGAAAATAAACCAGTTAAAAATCACACGAACAACCCCTTAAGAGGCAATGAAAAGTATTATCTCCACAGCTATAGCATTTCTAGTTAATAGTTGCTGTTCACCTGCAAATCATGTATCCCACCAGAATCCACTAAATGATTTTATAGTATATTCCTTCCTTACATAATGAAAGAACCAAGCCTTTTTCGTGTGTGTGTTACAGCAAATTTTTGATGTAGTTAACAACCATTTATATTTCAAGAATGTAACTTAAAGTTATAATGCTAGATTGCTGGTGTCCTATTACCATTTCTTAGTGCCTAGCACTGCTCTGTGAAACTTTAATTACAAACCCCAAATGCAAGAAACTTGTTTTGTTTCAAGTTTTGTTACCAACTCAATCTATATCCGATGAAATGTTAATGAACCTTTTGAGCAGATGTAGGCCCATTTTCAAGCAACTCTGGATCAATTTATTTTATTGTTTGATGTCCAAATTGTGCAAAACCTCAGATTTTGAAAGAGTCAGTAAAAACTAGGTGAAAATTTAGGTTTGCTTTGAATTTGTGTTTCAGGTCCAAGTGAACCTATACTGGGAACCTTCAGGGGTGGAAATCCTTGCAGATCAAAAACAGAAGAAAATATTTATGCAAGTCCCTGTGAGTCAAGGCAATTGTGTTTCACATACATCTTAGTACTGTGGTACTCCAGCTCTACACCCATGTAACTGGTGTAAAAGTGAAATGTCACAGTGGTCAAGCTACCCTTATGATCCTAAGTCAGGATTGATCGAGTTAAACATGCGAAATAATTTTCTTCAGCACGAGGGATTGCAAATATTACAGCAGTATTGTGAGTATAACTAGTCAAATATTACACATATATATTCAGTAATATGAATCAAATTTGGCCTTCAGTTACAAAAGTGCAGCCCTATTAATTTTAATGGCATTGCACTTATGGGCAGAATATGATCTATATTACTGTACATACAATTTGTGTCATCTATTCTACATAGGCAATCTCTCCCTTCTCTCATACTGTGTGCATGTGTGTATAGAAAAATATAAAGCTGCAGTAACACAGGGCTTCTAGAGCAGGATAAGATTATTGGCACCATTTAGGGATCATTGAGCCTTCCCTCATACAAAAATGATGTCTGTTTGCAGCCCATTTCTGTAGTTGCTTTTCAGAGTGCAGTAGTGGCTAGGGATCTGAGAGAATACAAATGAGACATTATCATTTGATCTACAGCATTTTCTTAAAATTGCAAATCTTCCAACAAGAACTCTCATGCATACCTAACACTATCTTCATTAGATAATTACTCATTATAAATCAGCACAGGCTGTAGTCTGATACTCTGTTCAGCATTCCAGTTGCATGGAGGATTCTTGTGAAACTGGAGTTAAATATTGTTTAAAACAATTTTCATTGATCATAAATCTGTGTGTGTGGGGGGGTTATTTAAGGATAGTATGTTGTGAAGCTCATAGGAAACTGCCTTTGTATCTTGCAGTAAATCAGTGTAAACTGCGTTATTATGAAGTTATTTGCAGAGGTATGCTGCAAAATCTTGTATCTTAACAATTATTTCTTGGACCTAGAGATAACAGAGTGGTGAACAAGCTGGAACTGCAGTTGGGGACTGATATTGAGGTTAATGAGGCCTTTCATCCTTAGGACACTGGTTTGACTCCATCCCTGTAATGAGTGATGTTCCCTACCTAATTAGATACTATGGAAATGAGCCTGGTGGCAATGCTCCAGTTCACTATGGACATTAACAAGACCCAACACCATAAATAGCACTAAACTACCAAACTTGTCTCAGGGCCCAAAGAGGCTCCACTAACACTTCTCCCCTAGAGATATACCCTAAGATCATTGCAAAGGCACCCATCGGCATGGGAAATGTGTATGGCTGCCTCTAATCTACCTGTTCTGTGGATAAATAGAGGTCTTCCGCCTATGGGGCTATCAGCACCTCTCGTGAGCACTAAACTCACACAATTTATCTTTTTCATATTAAGAGATTAGTGTTTCTTGTGCAGATTACTGACTATTATGAAGAAGGCCTGCCTACGAGACGAGTTGCTTTTAAAGTCTATCTTGCTAAGTATAGAAGCATTATCTTCACATACTTGGAGACACAAGGTGTCATGTGTTTTACAGGTAGAGCCACAAGTATATTGCAACGAGTCATCATTTTACCTAACAAAATTGCCTCATCTAAAAGTAAGCTACCGAATTTACAATGCACATTTAGCACTAGTCTGTGCAAAAGTAA
This sequence comes from Emys orbicularis, assembly GCF_028017835.1. Classification (NCBI taxonomy): domain Eukaryota; kingdom Metazoa; phylum Chordata; order Testudines; family Emydidae; genus Emys; species Emys orbicularis. The sequence goes on along the minus strand of NC_088691.1, from coordinate 34,706,144 downwards.
CTCCCTCCTGTTTTCTTAATTTTCTCACATACCTTAAGTGGTAGATATAGAGCAGATACCTATTCTGTGCAACTGTTTTCTTGGTCTGGGGTGTGCAAATACCAATAGTGGAATGAGCAGCAGGGTTTTGAAATTTATATGCAAAATATTTTCTGGGATAGAGGCAGTGAATGCAAATCTACTCTAGTTACCCAGTTCCATGGTAGGACTAGGGCAATAAGGAGGTACTTTTACTATATGTGCCATTCTCAGTCACATTATCAGAAAATGGGTATTTTAGAAACAGATAGCACAACAATGAAAACAATAGTCATAGGAGGAATCACATTATCCACAACATGGTGGGGCTATGCATTTGTTTGTTTGTCTTTGGAAAAATTAAACTATTCTTCTATTGAACTTCTGGAGCTGAACCCTTAGCCCTCATTGCAGCTGCTCCACATGTTTAGACAGCACAAACTGCTGGAAATCTTCTCTACAGAGCCATTTAAGGATTTTTCCTTAACAAAGGGGAATCCTTGGATAGTGCAAAGCTGGTGTAGCCGGGTCTGTGCCATTTCTTTTGACACTTCCTAGAGCTCTGAGATGGATTCCATAAGCTATGGCATTTGATTAGACATTGGCAGGCACAATATTGATCTCCCTGAGGATTTCTTCTTTCCATCCTAAAAATTTACAGCTGTAGCATTAGCCATCCTCCTTTTATAAACACTGAAGCAATTAATTAATTTAATTATTTTAGCAATACCTATCTCTTCCATCAATAAAATGTCCCCAGACATCTCTCAAAGCTCCTGGTTCCTCTTTCATACATATCTTGCTACTAATATATTGGAACAATTTATTAGTATCTTAACCTCTTGTTTCATATTTCTGTAATTCTCCTGCTCAATTTTTTCCCTATACCTCATCGCTTCCACTGTAGTTTTTTTGGTCTCGATATCGGATACCTTTCCATGTGCCTCTCTCACCCTTTCTTACCTTTTGCACTTCCTTGTTCATTTGCACTGACCCCTCTTTGCTTAGAATGTATTTACTGCTAAGTGGCAGCATAATCCTTCAGCATCCATTATTTTATCGTTGAACATACTCCATTTCTCTCATTGTCCTTTTCCTCCCATTTTATTTATCCCATTTTATTCCTTTCAGCAGCTCTGGTTTTCTTCCAAACTTTTTTCTGATGAAGCAGAAAACCTGATTTTTCATCTTTCTGGTCCCACTTTAGGACCGGTGACCAATCCAACAGATTATCTTTTATCTCCATCTTCTGTACTACTCAAATTTGAAGTCAACTGTTACTTCATATGGAATTTATTTTTACATATGCATGGAGGCTGTCATGATCTATCTCTTGATGTTATACTTTCCATTTAATGACCAAATTCAGCTGCATCACCTGCTGCATCAGGGTATTTCCTAGTTTGTTTTAGCAGTTGTAATTGCAACCAGTAGTTGTAATAGTTTATGGCTCAATAGTTCTAATTATTAATAGTTCTATGGTTCTTTTAATTATTGTCATTCTCTCATCTGGCTGCTCTATTTAATCAATTGCCTATGGCACCTATCGGCTATCACCATAATCTAACCTCACTAATTTTGAGACATAGAGTTTTCCTATAGTGCCCATCACCATACTTCCCAAGTGCTGATTCTAGCCCACCTGTAGGACCTCACTTCTATCTGTTATTTCTCAGATTTAGTTTGGAAATAAGACTTCTGCTGTTCTCACTGATTTCTATTCCTTTTAAATAGAGGCAGAGTACAGGGTTTGGAAGAAGCTGAGGATATGGCCAGAGAAGTAGGTGGGACCAGAGAAAATGGGAGCAAGGGAAAGGATTTGAGGAAGCAGAGACAGGTGATAGGAGCAGCAAAAGATGAAGTTGATACACAAACCTTTAAAATCTGCTGTGTGCAAAATTTCTTTTAGCAATGCATGCTGGTTCCTAGTCTACTTGCAAGCATAGCGCAGAAAGTGTTTCTGAGAACAGTGTTTTCCTGTTCCCTTAATCTTGTTTGCAGGACCTCCAGTACACTTCTTTCTATCTATGACACTGAACCAATAGTACACACAAAAAATATTTCCCATCAACATCTGCCAGAAGCTCAAAAATCTGTGACAAAGTCGCTTCCTACCATGGATTGTAAGACACAACCAGCCATATGAGATGCAGAGTCAGAAGAATTGTACCATTATCTGCATTTCTAAATGAATTTATACAAGAATCATTGTAGCTTGTGCTGCTACCAAATCACAAACATCTCTTTTAGCTTAAGTCCATTATACCTCAGACACATTTTCTTATAATATATAGAAATATTTGAAAAGGTAGAAAAATAATGTAGCAGAATAAACAGGGATAGCTCAGTGGTTTGAGCATTGGTCTGCTAAACCCAGGGTTGTGAGTTCAATCCTTGAGGGGGCCACTTAAGGATCTGGGGCAAAAATCAGTACTTGGTCCTGCTAGTGAAGGCAGGGGGCTGGACTTGATGACCTTTCAAGGTCCCTTCCAGTTCTAGGAGATAGGATATCTCCATTAATTAATTAAATTAAATAGAACAATTGGCCAATAACTCTCCACTCTCACTGGCTTTCGATACTAAAGTAGGAAATAAATTAAAGTGAGAACACACACACATGAATCAGAATTTTCCCAATTAAAGTATCCAGTTCACATGCATTGAAAGGTAAAAGAATACTTTCCCCTCAGTTCCTCCTGCTCGTTTCTAACTTTCCAACGCTGACCCTTCCCTGTCAGCGGCCCTGACTCACAGAAAAAACAGCTCATCAACTCTCACGCTGCTCCAAAATTGTTCTTTACCAGTGGCTGTATAATGGGTAGCGTAATAACTAGGTGTGCATAACAGACATTTGCTGACTCTGTTAGCTCATACTGCAGACAAGGTTCTCCAGTTCTAATTCTAATGTCTGCTGCCTCTCACTATTGATTCCCTTTCTAGAAATTACTAGCTTTGCTAAAAAATGTTCATGGCTGATAACTGAAGATAATTCTCTCACTGGCAGCCATGTTTAAAAAAAAAAGGAACACAGACTTGCACATCACATAAATGATATAAAATAGGATGGTTGGGTGGTTGGTTCAAACAAATGTAATACAACAAAAGCAACACTGTTGTTACAGGTACATGTATCATAGCTTCTGTAGCAGAATAACTTTCTTGGCTAGAATTTAAATAAAATATTATTACATTAGTCCTCTTAATCTGAAGTTCCCTACACAGTAATTTACACATTTTTACACTTTCCCACAAGCACCTCCATGATGGGGGGCAAAAGCTAAGCAGATAACCAGAATAACAGGGATGAAGCTGAAACTTTAGTTCAGGATTTCAAGGCAAAGCCCTTATTCTTACAGAATAGTTTTACTGGATTTTAATACCCTGACAAAGCCAATAGGACTTTCAAGTTTTTAAAATTGGAGACCTACCCTGAAAAAGAGACTTTGTGAAAATAGAACTGTGGGGTTCCATAACCCTTGTCTCATTTATTTCCATACTAAGGCCTGGTCTACACTAGTCTGCTATTTCGGAATTAGCCGAGTTAATTAAAAAAAAAAAAAGATTCCGTCCACACGACCAAACCGTTTTTTTTTATTTAAAGGGCTCTTTAATTGGATTTCTGTACTCCACCTCGGCAAGTGGAGTAGCACTTAAATCAAGATTGCAATCCCGGGTTAAAGGTATTGTGGACGCAATTCAACGTTATTGGCCTCCGGGAATGCTCCTTTGTGACCGCTCTGGACAACACTCTCAACTCCGATGCACTAGCCTGGTGGGCAGGAAAAGCCCCGGGAACTTTTGAATTTCATTTCCTGTTTGGTCACCATCAGCACAGGTGACCATCAGCACGGTCCACCATCACAGGCGACCATGCAGAGTCCACCATCACAAGAGATCATGCAGTCCCAGATTCGCAGACGAGCTCCAGCATGGTCCGAACGGGAAGTACTGGATCTCATTGCATATTGGGGAGACTAATCTGTTATGGCAGAACTACGTTCCAAAAAAAGGAACGCAAATACGTACGCTAAAGTCTCCAGGGCCATGACAGAAAGAGGCTACTCCAGGGACACAGAGCAGTGTCGTACAAAAATCAAGGAGCTCAGGCAAGTGTACCAAAAAGCCAGGGAGGCGAATGGGCGCTCTGGGTCACAGCCCCATACATTCCGCTTCTACCGTGAGCTGCATGCAATTATTTGGGGTGACGCCACCACGACCCCACCACTGTCCGTGGACACCTGCATGGGGGGAGTTGCATGGAGCAAGGAGGAAGAGTCATTGGAGGACGAAGATGAGGAGGAGGAGAACAGTGCACAGGCAGCAAGTGGGGAATCCGTTTCCCCCCCAGCCAGGAACTATTCTTAACGCTGGAGCCAATAGCCTCCCCCCACTCCCAAGGCGAGCTCCTGGACCATGTCCCTGGAGAAGGCACTTCTGGTGAGTGAGAGCCAGATCGGAGCCAAGCAGTGGGGGGCGGAGGGGAAACCCAGCCACGCTGGGCTGTTCGCGTCTAGTTTAAAGGGCTCATCCCTGCTCAGAGCCTCATCAGAGCCATGCTGTGCGTTGGGGGGGGGGGGGAGAGGGTGTTGTGTGAAGCGATCATCCCAGAGATCCCACAGGCCCTCCTTTTATATGGCAAACCCACCAGGCATTGCTTGCTATGGGAAAGGGGGCCCAGCAGTTTGAAAGCATTGAAATGAATGTAGAAGAAGCAGAACCCCACGTGCCCCTAGGCTGCCTGCAAGCTGAATTCTGTTGCCCGGCCGTGTGTGATGGCTTACTTACACGAAAGTGTCCCCTTTGTTCTCTGAAATGTATCTTTTAAAATACTACCCTCCCTTTTTCTCCTTCCACAGATGCAAATGTTTCAACGCGGCCCCTATCTACCCAAATGTGTCTGGGGTATAATGGACTTAAACTGAAATAAATGGTTGTGATTTGGTAGCAGCACAAGCCACAATGATTCTTGTATAAATACATTTAGAAATGCAGATAATGGTACAATTCTTCTGACTCATCTCTTCTTCTGACTCATCTCATATGGCTGGTTGTGTCTTACTATCTCAGTTCACGATGGCTGAAAAACGGCGGGGAATTGTTGCCTTCTTTAGCTTCCAGGGGAGCCCAGGACCGACAACATGGAAAAATTAGCTAGCAATGCAAGAGCGGGAGAGCAGAGTTTGCAGCGGAAGCTGTGCGGTTCAGTTCACGATGGCTGAAAAACGGTGGGGAATTGTTGCCTTTTGTAGCTTCCACAGGAGCCCAGGACAGACAACATGGAAAAATTAGCTAGCACTGTGCTGCTCGGTTCACGGTAGCCGAAAAAAGGAGGGAAATGATTAGATAAAAGAGTAGATAGAAAGATGAGAGGACATGCGAGGTGGATTCATAGTACCAGGAGACAGGCGGTGCACCATACTGCACTGTCTGCTGGCAGTATGGCATTTGCTGTAGCTTTCACAGAGGGAGGAGCGAGTGACAGCACACACCCAGAAACACCCGCGAGAATGTTTTTGCCCCATCATACACTGGGAGCTTAACCCAGAATTCCAATGGGCGGCGGGGACTGCAGGAACTGTGGGCTAGCTTCCCACAGTGCACCGCTCCGACATTCGATGCTAGCCTCGGTACTGTGGATGCACTCCGCCGAATTCACGCGCTGTAGTGGGGACACACAACACCGAATGTATAAAATCGCTTCCGAAAATTCAAATAGAATAAGTTCCAATTAATTTCGTACTGTATACGTACCCCAAGTCATCTCAGTTTGCAAACATAAGAACATAAGAACATAAGAAAGGCCGTACTGGGTCAGACCAAAGGTCCATCTAGCCCAGTATCTGTCTACCGACAGTGGCCAATGCCAGGTGCCCCAGAGGGAGTGAACCTAACAGGCAATGATCAAGTGATCTCTCTCCTGCCATCCATCTCCATCCTCTGACGAACAGAGGCTAGGGACACCATTCTTACCCATCCTGGCTAATAGCCATTTATGGACTTAGCCACCATGAATTTATCCAGTCCCCTTTTAAACATTGTTATAGTCCTAGCCTTCACAACCTCCTCAGGTAAGGAGTTCCACAAGTTGACTGTGCGCTGCGTGAAGAAGAACTTCCTTTTATTTGTTTTAAACCTGCTGCCTATTAATTTCTTTTGGTGACCCCTAGTTCTTGTATTATGGGAATAAGTAAATAACTTTTCCTTATCCACTTTCTCAACATCACTCATGATTTTATATACCTCTATCATGTCCCCCCTTAGTCTTCTCTTTTCCAAACTGAAGAGTCCTAGCCTCTTTAATCTTTCCTCATATGGGACCCTCTCTAAACCCTTAATCATTTTAGTTGCTCTTTTCTGAACCTTTTCTAGTGCTAGAATATCTTTTTTGAGGTGAGGAGACCACATCTGTACACAGTATTCGAGATGTGGGCGAACCATGGATTTATATAAGGGCAATAATATATTCTCAGTCTTATTCTCTATCCCCTTTTTAATGATTCCTAACATCCTGTTTGCTTTTTTGACCGCCTCTGCACACTGCGTGGACATCTTTAGAGAACTATCCACGATGACGCCAAGATCTTTTTCCTGACTCGTTGTAGCTAAATTAGCCCCCATCATGTTGTATGTATAGTTGGGGTTATTTTTTCCAATGTGCATTACTTTACATTTATCCACATTAAATTTCATTTGCCATTTTGTTGCCCAATCACTTAGTTTTATGAGATCTTTTTGAAGTTCTTCACAGTCTGCTTTGGTCTTAACTATCTTGAGTAGTTTAGTATCATCTGCAAACTTTGCCACCTCACTGTTTACCCCTTTCTCCAGATCATTTATGAATAAATTGAATAGGATTGGTCCTAGGACTGACCCTTGGGGAACACCACTAGTTACCCCTCTCCATTCTGAGAATTTACCATTAATTCCTACCCTTTGTTCCCTGTCCTTTAACCAGTTCTCAATCCATGAAAGGACCTTCCCTTTTATCCCATGACAGCTTAATTTACGTAAGAGCCTTTGGTGAGGGACCTTGTCAAAGGCTTTCTGGAAATCTAAGTACACTATGTCCACCGGATCCCCCTTGTCCACATGTTTGTTGACCCCTTCAAAGAACTCTAATAGATTAGTAAGACACGATTTCCCTTTACAGAAACCATGTTGACTATTGCTCAAGAGTTTATGTTTTTCTATGTGTCTGACAATTTTGTTCTTTACTATTGTTTCAACTAATTTGCCCGGTACCGACGTTAGACTTACCGGTCTGTAATTGCCGGGATCACCCCTAGAGCCCTTTTTAAATATTGGCGTTACATTAGCTAACTTCCAGTCATTGGGTACCGAAGCCGATTTAAAGGACAGGTTACAAACCTTAGTTAATAGTTCCGCAACTTCACATTTGAGTTCTTTCAGAACTCTTGGGTGAATGCCATCTGGTCCCGGTGACTGGTTAATGTTGAGTTTATCAATTAATTCCAAAACCTCCTCTAGTGATACTTCAATCTGTTCCTCAGATTTGTCACCTACAAAAGCCAGCTCAGGTTTGGGAATCTCCCTAACATCCTCAGCCATGAAGACTGAAGCAAAGAATCCATTTAGTTTCTCCGCAATGACTTTATCATCTTTAAGCGCTCCTTTTGTATTTTCATCGTCAAGGGGCCCCACTGGTTGTTTAGCAGGCTTCCTGCTTCTGATGTACTTAAAAAACATTTTGTTATTACCTTTGGAGTTTTTGGCTAGCTGTTCTTCAAACTCCTCTTTGGCTTTTCTTATTACACTCTTGCACTTAAGTTGGCAGTGTTTGTGCTCCTTTCTATTTGCCTCACTAGGATTTGACTTCCACTTTTTAAAGGAAGTCTTTTTATCTCTCACTGCTTCTTTTACATGGTTGTTAAGCCACGGTGGCTCTTTTTTAGTTCTTTTACTGTTTTTCTTAATTTGGGGTATACATTGAAGTTGAGCCTCTATTATGGTGTCTTTAAAAAGGGCCCACGCAACTTGCAGGGATTTCACTTTAGTCACTGAACCTTTTAACTTTTGTCTAACTAACCCCCTCATTTTTGTATAGTTCCCCCTTTTGAAATTAAAGGCCACAGTGTTGGGCAGTTGAGGTGTTCTTCCCACCACAGGAATGTTGAATGCTATTGTATTATGGTCACTATTTCCAAGCGGTCCCGCTATAGTTACCTCTTGGACCAGCTCCTGCGCTCCACTCAGGATTAAATCTAGAGTCGCCTCTCCCCTTGTGGGTTCCCGTACCAGCTGCTCCATGAAGCAGTCATTTAAAGTATCGAGAAATTTTATCTCTGCATTTCGTCCTGAAGTGAAATGTTCCCAGTCAATATGGGGATAAAAAAGCTGTGTGTTCTAATAGCCACCCTCACAAACTCATACTGGGCTCTGCCATCAAGGTAGGTTGTTTCTCTTTTTCTCTCTCTCTCTCTTCAAACTTGGTGGGATTAAGGCTCAGTCCAAACAGGATTCAAACTCTGACTGTCATGGAGTGCTGTTATTTCAAACTTGAAGCTTAGACCACTAAGGGTCATGTCAGGCTCTAATATGGAAATTGAGAACTTTACAGTCAGCAGCAAGTCACGAGAGAGATTAGTTTGCAGAGTCCCATACTACTGCCATTGCTCAGCAGGTCCCACAGCATCTCCAATAGGTACAGATATGTCAACTTTATATAACTTGTTTAAGAGTTGCTTCTCATTATATTAACTTCTTGTAAGCTTTACTGACCAAAATGGGCACAAAGTACTTATGAAGGAATCTCAGACCTTCCATTATAAATCCCTATACTGAGAAGATTCTGTAAGGAAAAAAAATCTGTTCATTTTTGGCATTTAAGGTCTTAGTTTTAAAAATTGAAGCTCTTTATTTAAAAAAAAAACATCTGGACATATTTAAATGCAACGGTTGCAAAAATGGATTAAGATATTTTAGTAGTTCATAGAAATAAGCACTGGCTTTAACTTAAAATGAAGTTGTGCAAGAAATTTAGTCTATGGTATAATTTGGTCTTAATTGCTTTCCATAGTTGGAAATATAAAATCTAGATTACTGAAGTTTTAAAATAGCTTCCTATGATAAAGAAGCAGAACATTCCAGAAAAAAACATTTTCATTTGGAGTAAGCTACATGTGCAATTCATAATGGTTATATTAAGTGATATGGCATATATATTAATCACAAAAAATATCAGATATGTATATGCTGTGCATTATTTTATACACACATATATATATACACAAACACACAGTGTAATACACACAGAGAGTAATGCTGCAGATGTACATAGTAGTTACAGCTAGTCAAACCTAAAACCAAAAATCCAGAGTGAAATGAATTCCTTTGCCTCAGGAGCTTTCAATTTAAGGGGTCATATAGGCACAGTAGAGTAGAGATACTGGTTATGGTGTAGCTGGTGGACATTATATTTTTTTAGCTAGCACGGAACAGGTGGGAATTTTGAAGTGATCTGAAGAAGTGGGGTTTGTAGAAGATCATCTAGGAGGTTGTTCCAAGGATAGGTAGCAGTATGAAAGGCACTAAAAGGCACAAGAATGGGAGATGACAAACAGATAAATTCTAAAAGGTTATGGTTGTTCTCAATTCTCAGTCCCAAGGACAACTATAAAGAAAAGTATCTTGAGTGGAGCGTAAAAATGTAAGCCTCATAACCTCAAAGATGTGTGGTCTTTGTCTGGACTGGTGGAAAAAAGGGTAGTGGCTCCTCTAAGAGCCCTTCCACCCCGCTGCTTAGGGGATGGAGGGGGGGATAGGTGGAGGGCATGGAAGGCGTCACCTGAGATGGTGGGCAGGCCAGTGAGGCTCAGGTAAGCCATTTGCGCCTGCACACTGGGGGAGGGTATATTAATCCAGTCCCTCCAGCCGGAGCCCCCTCTCATGCCTGGGTTAGCAGCTCCTACCCATTGGGACTATCAGAGGACCAGGTATTTCTGGTCTGCTGTAGCCAATGCTCTGGTCACCTTCTTTGGACCTGGGAAGGAATTTTTCCCTTGCTGACAGATTGGCTGGGGAGGGGGCGGGGGGTATTTTTGCCTTACCCACAGCAGTTCAGGGACCTGGTAGAGGTGAGTCATGAGGTTAGGTTCAAGTTGCTGCAGCTTAGCAGGTATCCAGTTCAGGATATCTGCATAGGGGGCCCAGTGTCCTGATAAACTGGAATTAGAAGTGGATTTGGAAGAAGGGATCCTCCTAAAGAAACAGGGGAATGGGACTGTGGCTTCTAATGTCAGATACAGTCCGGAGACAGCCACCTTTCCCCAACCCCTTAACCCTCGTATGAGGGGGAACAGAGTGTCCCGACAACAGCCTCGGGACCAGTTGTAGAGGGGTTGAGGGCTGATGGCAGCTCTCCACTAGGTGGAAATAATTACAGATGGGATGATGACCTGAACTATATGAGTTATTGTAAGAGAGTTGAGTTGAGTTAATAAAGTTGTAGGCAAATTAAAACACATTTCTTGTATCTTTTCTTTCTTCCCATGTGTCCAGAACAAAAGAACCAGGTTCAGAGGTGTAAGTGGGAGCAAAGTCATGTAGAACATTGAAGGTCAGGACCAGAGTCTAAACTGATTGTAGGTTAAAAAGAGAAGTCAGTGAAGAAATGTAAGGAAGGTGGAAATATGGTCAGAGTAAGAGAAGAGAAAGGACACCTGGCAATTTCATAGACCTCCACCACATTTATCTGATCCTGGCAATTTGCATGGTAAAATATGTAGCTTTTGCTACATATGCTAAGGAATATTTGTAGTGGTTCTGATGCATTTAAAAGTAAATTACCTACTGTAATATATGTGGACACAGCAGCAAATTGAGGACAGACATATGCATAGAATTAAATGCAGGCTGCAATTTTTATTAAACTTTTAGCACAAGGGAGGAACACTACCTGCCCATCACGCATACTCCCCTATACCAAAATCCCAGGTCTTTTACCTCTGGGAGCCATTCATTTTATTCTCTTAACCGCACTCGAATCTGGCCATGAGCTGCGACGAGTAAGCAACACCTCTCCAGTACTTCTGTTAGGCACTATGAACAGTCCTACTTAACCCACTGTAGCTTGCAGATGCTGCGAGGAAGGCAACAAAGTCCCTGGTCCCCTGCCAATTTGGCCCATGGGAGAAAAATATTCCTCCCTGACCACCCTAAACCCTGATCAGCTAGCCCCGCAGCATGTGTCAGAATGGGTTCCCATTCCCAGTTCTGGTAGGTAGGATGGGCTTCTGGAATGGAGCCAAGAGAGGCTCCACATGGCCCCTGAGCTAGGCTAAATCTTGGGAAATGGGGAATGCTGGACATTCAGAACCCCTTTCCCCCAGCTGGACAATGAGTGCCAGAGATTCCCATGGGAGGAGCTACCTATTGTCCCTTGGCAAGTCCCTCCTTCCCTTGCTACTGGGACTGTCCCCCTTTCATCACCGATCCCCTCAATTTCCCCCACCCGTTGATGTGGGTTGGTGGCAAATACAAACATGTGCAGAAACCTACACCCGTACAGGCTGTTTCCAAGTCCAGATGACTCAAACACTTTATTTCATGGGTTTTACACAAAAAAATAAAACAAAACATTTTTGGCACCATTCCATTAATAACTTTTTCTATTTTCTTTTCCCTAAAGAAAAGGGCAATGTACCTAATAAGCTGGAAGGCCATGCATTTGTTTATGAAACACAGTATTCAATCATGACAAAGCCACAATATTCAACATTCAAGTGGGCTCCATCCTTTAACAGCCAATGATACTTCATAAAATAGCTTTTTCTCTGTGGAGAGAATTCTGTTGATAGCATTTTCCTGTCTGCATTTCTTTTCCTCTGTTTTTGTTACAATAGACACCTGAATGAAAACAGGGTATTTATTATTCTGGAGTTCAGCGACTCTGCAAAACACAGTTTTCTGCTACATTAAAATTAATTCTTCTGTAAACAGTTATGTCATCAATAAGGATAATAATAAATTGAGTGAAGAATCAATCGGTGGAGTAAGTAATTACCTAAGCAATAAAGAATTTGATTCCACACAAATATCCTTAACAACAAGGAAAGGAAAATTATTAGCATATTTTATTTAGAAACAAATCTGCTGAGGCAATACTTGTTCTAAGCTCCTCACGAGGTACTAGCAGCTTTCGCTCACACCATTTTCTTCCTTTACAGCAGCTTGAGTTGAAGGAAGAATATCAGATTTAACCTTGAAATTCCTGTCTTTACTGGTTTGTGCCATAACCTTATTATTTAAAGGCTTTTGTTGTTGTTGTTGTATTTAACATATTACCTCAGAATGTAACATGACTATGTTATGGATTAGAGCACATTAACTGGAGGAAAGAAAATATGATGACCAAGAATCAGACCATTTCTGCCTGAACCACTGTAAATACAGTTCCAGTTCCATCACGCTGGTAGATCTCCAGCTTATGGACCAGAAAATCCTCCACAGGAAACCCAGTATCTATTCTGTTCATGTGCTTATTTCTAACTTGCACATTATTATTGAAAGAGCATTTGGCTGGAGAATGGTATATTAGCCCCTGTTTCTCACAGTTTCCATAAAAAAGAGTAAAATACAGTTACAATGTATGCAGATTTACAATCCAAGAGAATTTTCTGAGCATCTTGCCATAAAGCAAAGACATATAGGGCCAAAATCTACTCTGACTTGTCTCTCATGTAACTCAGTGGGATTGCAAGAATGGTAAAACAAGAAGCCGAAGGATTTTAATCCAACTGAACTACACTCACATACCAGGGATGATCATATGCACTGGGAGGCAGCATTGCCTAGTGGACAGAGCACTGGATTAGGATTTAGAAGATCTGGGTTCTATTCCTGGTTCTGCTACAGGCAGGTTGGGTGACCTTGGGCAAGTCACTGGCCTCACTCTGTGCCTCAGTTTTGTCATCTATAAAATGAAGAGTGCTTTGAAATCACCTGATTAAGAATGCTATATTATTTGTATTACCATAATACCTAGGAGCCTTAGTCATAGGACCTAGTTATTATGATTATTTCACATCACTTGGATAAGAGACTTTCAAAGAGCAGCTAGATTTTGGTGATGCTTTTACATGAATTAGTAATGGACTGAGACCACAGAATGATGCTACAGGACATTGTGTTGTTTGAGTCGCCATTTTTCTTATAAACTATAAAGAATTTACTGATCACTTTCATTAAAAATCTCATGTCACATTCTATAGGCCTGTTAATCTGGGTGTCCCAATCAAAATTAACTTGGATAGCTACATTCTTCCTGTCTAAACTCATCCTGCAATTTTTATTGGATACAATATTTTCCCTCACATCCTGCTGTAAAGTGTTATTGTGTGTTGGTAAGCTGCTATATTCACTCTAAATATGGTTGCAACTTTGTGGCAGGTGAGGTGATCTGTATATACAGAAGTTTCTTAAGTCTGTCAAACATTTCGGTCTCAGGATATTGATATGACCTTACAAGTATCATCTTTTCTCCTTCTTATGCATCTAGAATAGATGGAATTATACAGAATAGAAAATATTAGCATAATAATGGTATTATTTCCTAGTGACCACATTAGATGTTGCAGAGAATTAATCACTGAAGTAGATAATTAAGTGGACACTGACAGCTGACTATAAAGTGTGATAGAGTGCTAAGCAGTAGACATTCGCAGGCAGTATTTTATAAACATATGTCAAGGGCAACTCTGACCCCAAACTCAGTATTTACAAAATATTAATAAGGAACCAACAAGTGGCGTAGTTCTTCTGATATTTTGATAACTTGTATGGTTCAAAGCTATGGCCTAGATTGTGCCTTTAGGCAGACCACTACCAAAGTATAGCCTTGGGAGACATGATGACTCAGACAACTTTCTGAGTTGCAATTCCTTCAGATAGTAATTAACTACTTCCAAAACAACAGCAGGAGCATGTTACCAAATCAAAATATTTTATTACCAAGATGTGGCCAGCTACGTCCTTGACAACTTTATTTATATGATTACTCTTGGGGGAATTCTGCATCACTGTGCATGTGCAGAATTCATGTCCCCTGCCAGATTTCTTTTGCTCCCTGCAGAAAAATGACTTCAGACAGGGAAATAAAGGAAAGACATCCCTCCCCAGCACCACAGGCAGGTTGGTTTGGGTGCCCAGAGCAGCTGGTAGAGACGTAAATCACCACCTGGAGTGGGGTGGGCAGTGGTGCATGTGAGAGACAGAGAGAGAGAGAGAGAGACTCTGTCCCTCTTGCTCGCTATTGCAGCATGCTTGGCGTGGAGGGGCAGGGCTTTGGGGTGTTTCTGAGAAGGTAGGTGTAGGGCAGGCTCTGTCCCCTCAGTCAGAGCAGAATGTAGCAGCCGGCCTGCTTAGTGAATTGTTCCCATTGTCTTTGTGAATTCTCCCAGGAATATAAAAACAGGTGTAAAAGTTTTAAGGCTCCTTTACATTGCCAGAGTGGTGTAAAGGACAGTGTGGCCTTATAAATGCTTATGGTACTTTAGTGATTAGAACTGGTCTAAATTTTTGAACTAAAAAAATTCCCTATGAAAATGTGCTCTATGAACTGTTTGCTACTGCTCTTCCTGGAGATGTTCAGTAGTCAATATAAATTGTGAGTTTGGTTCCCCAGCCCTCATTTGCTCTTCAGTTGTCTATGATGTAACAATGAACATATAGATTCATATATTTGTTAACTAATAATGAGAAAGAAAGAAAGAAACCTAGCTACATTACTATTAGGCAAGGGGATTTACTCCAATGCTCCCCTCTCCCATTCTTCACCTATTGTGTTGTAGTTTAAATAAAGTACAGAAATAATTGAAACCAGAGTGATTTTATTGTGTTATTTTGACAAATAGAATATGCAGAATTTTACAGAATTTTAAAGTATTGTGCACAGAATTTTTAATATTTTTGGTGCAGAATTTTTTTGGCACAGAATTCCCCCAGGAATATTATGATATATCTCTTTCCCTTTCCCTGGCTCTCTCTGTCTGTCACAAAAACCTTACAGTGTTATAAGGACTATGATTGGAAAGTGCCTAACACAGGGTAAGCTCTAACAGAAACAAATACTACTTAAATAATCCTGAGGGTGTATCTCACTGCAGCACTGAAGTAAGAGTGGCAATACCATACCATGTCAGCCTTACTTCTGCACTGCTACCTTCAGAGCTGGATGGCCCGGGAGTGGCAGCTGCTGAAGGTCCAGCTCTGCAAACGAGAGCGCAGAAGGGTGGCAATACCATACCATGCCATCTTTACTTCTGTGCTGCTGCTGGCAGTGGCGCTGCCTTCAGAGCTGGGCTCACAGCCAGCAGCCACCACTCTCCTGCTGCCCAGCTCTGAAGGCAGCGCCAATGCCAGCAGCAGCACAGAAGTAAGGGTAGCAGTACCGCAACCCCCCTCCAATAACCTTGTGACTCCCCTCCCCGCAACTCCTTTTTGAGTCAGGACCCCTACAATTACAACACTGTGAAATTTCAGATTTAAATAGCTGTAATCATGAAATTTATGATTTTTAAAATCCTATGACCGTGAAATTGACCAAAATGGACCATGAATTTGGTAGGCCCCTCATCATGGTAGGGGTCTACTACAGACCACCTAACCAGGAAGAAGAGGTGGATGAGGTTTTTTTTAAACAACTAACAAAATCATCCAAAGCACAAGACTTGGTGGTGATGGGAGACTTCAACTACCTAGACATCTATTAGAAAAATAACACAGCTGGGCACAGATTATCCAACAAGATTATCTTGGAATGTATTGGAGACAATTTTTTTTATTTCAGAAGGTGGAGAAAGCCACTAGGGGAGAAGCTGTTCTAGATTTGATTCTGACAAACAAGGAGGAACTGGTTGAGAATTTGAAAATGGAAGGCATCTTGGGTGAAAGTGACCATGAAATGATAGAGTTCATGATTCTAAGGAATGACAAGAGGAAAATGGCACAATAAAGAAAATGGACTGGAAGAAGGCAGACTTTAGCAAACTCAGTGAGCTGGTAGAGAAGATCCCATGGGAAGCAAGTCTAAGGGGGAAAACAGTACAAAAGAATTGGCAGTTTTTCAAAGAGACATTATTAAGGGAATGTAACGGGATGGTCACCCACTCCTGCCCTGAAGAGCTTGAAATCAGCCCTGGGAGAGGGCTGAGACTGCGCGAGGGCTGCTGCTAGGAAAGCAGCAAGCCTTGGCTGATTGGGAAAACAGCCACAGCTGTGGCCAGGTCCCAATCAGGCCACAGCTGGCCTGTTTAAAAAGGCCAGTGAGCCAGGAGCTGACACAGTCTCCCTCTAGCTTCTGAGAGGGAAGGACCTGGCTGCAGGGACCTGAGCAAAGTACCTGAGTGGAGCAGAGCTGGGGAAAGGCAGAGGAGCTGGGGAGCTCCAGCCTGGAAAGCCCCAGGCTGCAGCCTAGCAGAAGGCCAACAGATACTGGGGGTTGCAGAGGGCAGCCCAGGGGTAGGCAAAGGCAGCAGGTCCAACCCAACCTTGCCGGTGATGAGTAGGCTGTTACTGCAGTCTGCCCCAGGGAGCAGGGGCTAGACGATGACTGGCAGTAGCCTTATACTGAGGTGAGGTGGGGATAGTGGGTGGGGTTCCCTGGGGAGGGGAGACCCTGAGAGAAAGGGGTTACTGCCAAGGGGTAGCACCCCAGATAACGGGGCACCGGGTTCGGGAGGGACACGGGGGCCAAGCGGCAGTGGGACACCGGCCTGCAGAGGGCGCTCTGCGCTGGAAAGAGCTAATTCCCTGAGATGACCAGCAGGAGGTGCCGCAGCAGTGAGTCTTGCACCTTTACAGGGAACAAGAGCAAACTATCCCACTCTGTAGGAAAGACAGGAAATATGGCAAGAGAGCACCCTGGCTTAACCAGGAGATTTTCAATGATCTGAAACTCAAAAGAGTCCTACAAAAAAGAGGAAACTAGGTCAAATTGCAAAGTATGAATATAAACAAACAAACACAAGGATGTAGAGATAAAATTAGAAAGGCCAAGGCACAAAATGAGAACTAGATAGAGACATAAAGGGTAACAAGAAAACATTCTACAAATACATTAGAAGCAAGGAGAAGACCAAGGACAGGGTAGGCCCGTTACTCAGTAAGGAGGGAAAAACAATACCAGAAAATGTGGAAATGGCAGAAGTATTAAATGACTTTTTTGTTTCAGTTTTCACCAAAATGTTTAGTAGCAATTAGACATCTCACATAGTGAACGCCAGTGAAAATGAGATAGGATCTGAAGTTAAAATAGAGAAAGAACAAGTTAAAAATTACTTAGACAAGTTAGATGTCTTCTAGTCGCATGGGCCTGATAAAATATATCCTAGAATACTCAAGGAGCTGACTGAGGAGATATCTGAGCCATTATCTTCAAAAAGTCATGGAAGACGGGAAAGATTCATGAGGACTGGAAAAGGGCAAATATAGTGCCAATCTATGAAAAGGGGAATAAGGACAACCTGGAGAATTACAGACCAGTCAGCTTAACTTCAGTACTGGAAAGGTAATGGAGATATAATTAAGCAATCAATTTGCAATCACCTAAAAGGTAATTAAGTGATCTGTATGGATGTCAGGAACAAATCGTGTCAAACCAACCTAATAGCTTTCTTTGATGGGGTAACAAGCCTTGTGGATGGGGGGAAGCAGTAGATGAGGTATATCTTGATTTTAGTAAGGCTTTTGAAACTGTCTCGCATGACCTTCTTATAAACAAACTAGAGAAATGCAACCTAGATGGAGCTACAATAAGGTGAGTGCATAACTATTTGGGAGAGTAGTTATCAGTGGCGCACAGTCAAGCTGGAAAAGCATATAATGTGGGATCCTACGGGGACCATTTGTGAGTCCGGTTTTATTCAATAACTTCATCAGTGATTTAGATAATGGCATAGACAGTACACTTATAAAGTTTGTGAATGATACGAAACTGGAAGGGGTTGCGAGTGCTTTGCAGGATAGGATTAAAATTCAAAATGATGTAGACAAACTGGAGAAATGGTCTGAAATAAGTAGGATGAAATTCAATAAGGACAAATGTAAAGTATTCCACTTAGGAAGGAACAATCACTTGCATGCATACAAAATGGGAAATGTCTGCTTAGGAAGGAGTATTGCAGAAAGGGATCTCGGGGTCATAGTGGATTAGAAGCTAAATATGAGTCAAGAGTGTAACACTATCGCAAAAAAAGCTAACATCATTCTGGGATGTATTAGCAGAACTGTTGTAAGAAAGACACAAGAAGTAATTCTTCCACTCTACTGTACACAGATAAGGCCTCAACTGGAGTATTGTGTCCACTTCTGGGTGCCACATTTCAGGATAGATGTGGACAAATTGGAGAAAGTCCAGAGAAGAGCAACAAAAATTATGAAAGATCTAGAAAACATGACCTATGAGGGGAAAGATTGAGAAAACTGGGTTTGTTTAGTCTGGAGAAGAGAAGACTAAGAGGGGACATGATAACAGTTTTCAAGTACATAAAAGGTTGTTACAAGGAGGAGGGAGAAAAATTGTTCTCCTTAACCTCTGAGGATAGGACAAGAAGGAATGGACTTAAATTGAAGCAAGGGAGGTTCAGGTTGGGCATTAGGAAAAACTTCCTAACTGTGGTTAAGCACTGGAATAAATTGCCTAGGGAGGTTGTGAAATCTCCATCATCTGAGGTTTTTAAGATCAGATTAGATGAGAACCTGTCAGGAATGGTCTAGATAATACTTGGTCCTGTCATGAGTGCAGGGGATTGGACTAGATGACCTCTCGAGGTCCCTACCAGTCCTACAATTCTATTTTGATTTGATGATGTGTTAAGTTACACTACAGCATATATGCAAATAGCTGCCAATGTGATTGATCTACTATCCTGGCATAACAGATTTGCTATGATTGCTACATGAAACGAAAGCAAAAGCATGTGAAGTGATGTCTGAAGCCTTGCTGATTAATACAGCACCTGCTATTACTGCACATCAATGTCACTTGCAGTGGAGAATTATTAATGCTTTGTTTATATTCCAAAATAAAGGGCTTCAGTCAGGATCAGGGCCATATGCGCTTGGAACTGTACTAAAATAGTCCCTATACCAAGAATTTAAAATAAAACACAGCAAATGGGTGTACACAAATAATCATATATATTGTGGGAATGAGGATGGTTAGAACATACATGGTTAGAACTAGCTAATGCACACAATTAGAATTTCACTCGTCATGTCAAAATCATTGAATTTCACAGGATTAGAGTGCAAATTATAAATAAGCACAGGTCCTTCTGTTCACTTCAAAAATGTTGTTGACTCTCCAAGTTGGTTTGCACCAAGGCCTGAGTACCAAGGTTTTGATGAAACACAAATCTAATGAAAGTTTAATTGTGAATATTTCGCACAGTTCTCTCAAGATTAATTCACACAATGGAATTTTCCCTACTCAAAAGGATATTGAATCTGGAGATAAAATCAGGGCACTGCATTAGCCAAATCAATAAGCTGACCTGGTAAGGCAAACCCTATGGTTATTTTGATATGGGACTTGACTCAAGGCCTATTGAAGTCAATGTGATTGATTTTAATTGATTCCTGTTGATTTAAATGGGCATTGGATCAAGCCCATGATGTGTTGGAAATTCACAAAATGCAGATTAGGATAGCAATTTCTCCAGTATATATATATTTTTTCAAAGTAGAGAGGAGAAATAGATTAAAGTAATTCCAAGAGGGAAGAGGAATACAAAGATATTTCATTTACCTAGCAATACATAGAAGAAGCTAGAAAAAAGGGCTTTTGAGACAAAACTCATAATTGTTTCTCTTGGTTAGCTCCATATATATCTTTAATCACACCCTATTTCTCTACTTCAGTTAAATTCAGTGGGAGGGAAGTCCATTAGAGAGATAAATTAAGAAGTGAAAATGTTAAACCAGAATCACATACTTACTCATACAAGGACAAAAATCACTAGGATTATTGATTAAAAGCACTTTTACTCAGCAAAACACTGCCACTTCCAGCCCATTGTCTTTTGGGAATCTTCAGCATTCAATAAAGATGTACATTAACAAACTGCAGAATTCTTGTTAAGACAGATTGTCTATAGTTATCCATTATTAAATGAATGTCTTGATATGTTTACTAGTTACGGTGAATTCAGTAGATGCAAGTAATTATGAAGTGTCTAACTAAACTGAACGATCAAAAGGTATCACCAGAATTTTGGCATATTGAGGCAATTCTTCCAAATTAAGAAACATTTCAGACTTTACTTCTTCTTCTTTCCTTTTTTTAAGGAAATTAGGGAACTGAATGCTACCAATGACTAATATTTCACCTGGACAGAAGTTACCCTTAGTACTGCTGGTTATCTTGACTTGTGAAAGAATATAAGAGGAACAAGTGGCAAAGACAATATTTTCTTATGCTCAAAGATAAGTGAGAAGCGAGAGTTTAAGATAAAATAAGTAGAAGATAGACAGTAGAAGGTCATAAAATGAATTGCTTCGTGGCTCATAAATAATAGAAACATAAATGTCATATGAACTTTATTTTATGGTGTAGGTGGCCTAATAAAAAATTAGAAGCAAAGAAAGGCTTATTGTGAAGAGAAGGCCACCTATTCTCTGTCACTGAAGGCAGTTATTCAAGCTCAGTGACATTCCAGACCTTGTGACATCAGCTTTCAATTGGTAGCGGGTGCCAGGTTCTCAGCTCTTGTCATTTTCAAACAGAATGGACAAGATAAGGGATTGCTTTACTCAGAGTGGCCTGCTTCTCAGTGATAAACCTCTATCTAATCCATACTAGATTTAAGATACCTAAGATACACTCATCTTCAAGGCTGTCACCAGAATGGTACTCTATCAGCGACTTCAACTTTCATACATTACAGACACACTTTCCATTTTGATCTATGCCCTTTGTGACTTTTCAGGTTATTGCTAGCATCCAGCCCTTGATGCCCTCTCAAACACAGGCTGCCCTGGATTAGATTCCATTTACCCAACCAAAGTCCAATGCCTTTATTTACTGTAAATATGACAGTTAGTCACAGAAAAGGACTTTGAAAATACAGAGGGAAGAAATGTGTTCTCTTCCCACCTCCTCCCCAGACTGCTTCCTAGAGTGATGTATTTTAAAACTTTCATAAACCTCAAACAGAAAAATAGGATTTTCCAAAATCATGTCAGTTTAAGTGATAACATGAATGCATATCACAGAGCATCTGCTACTAAATCACTGTTTATAGCTGCCAAGGCTCATTTATTATACAAACTACTATCAAGTGTGCCGTCTTCTCTCTCAGGTAATGGCAGATTTCTGAACTCTAGGGTGAATCCATTCTTTCTATCTATTTATACACATGATATTTGTATTATTTACATTTCACATTAGGGAATAAAGTGAGCAGGTATTCAGAGACACAAAGTTAATGCCTGAAATGATCTGTCTTATCCCAGTATGCGGTCCAGGAAATGCAGAAGAAAGTAGAGGCATACTTTAGAAGAACAGCAGCAATGTGATAAAATTTTCCAACTGATTTTCTATGAAAAGCAGACTGTGCATCAAGGGGAGTACGTGTGTGTACTTTTATCTTTCCAGAATAATGCAAAATGCATTCAGAATGTTGAGGCATTACTAAACTCTTAATGTCAATAATTAAATGTTTGAAATTTCTTTAAAAAACCCACTCTGATTCTGAATGCTGCTTACGCACACATCTCCAGCTCTTATAAGCCCAGAATTTTCAAAAGTGACTAGTGATTTTGAGTCTCCATTTCGGGGCACCAAATAGAGTCACCTTAGCTTGATTTTCTAGAGTGAAAGGGCTCAGCATTGTTGCAAAATCATGTCCCTTTAATGAGGCTCAGAGTGGGCACTCAAAAACCAGGCACCCAAAATTATACAGTCACTTCTGAAAAGCTTGTCTGTTGCCTCTTAGGTACTTAGAGAAGGGCTTCATATCTCAAGCACACGAGTAGCACTACATGGTAATGAAAGTAAAAAACAAACTTAGTCACAATGCACAGAACTGGATTTGGTTTGGAAAACAAAGGGCCAAACCAGGTTTTAATATTTAAAACTAAAACTACGGTTGTGTTTAATCCATGTCCTATTCATCCAAACCTGTGCAGTTTGAGAAATTATGATTAATGTTTCCAGTTTTCATCATTTTTAAAAGTTATGGCTCTATTCAATCTCAAATATCATGAGGGCCTGGTAACCTGCTAGGACTCCGCAAGCCTTCCAGGTTATACTGCCATGCAGGCTCTAGCCTATTTCTTTTGTCACACAAATAGGAAAGGTATTTTAAAGGGGACATGTGGCTGAAAAATGACACTCTGCTGGCTGTGCTCAGAAATCACAAGGAGGTGGTTGACCAAAGGGTGAGGGGAGAGTTAGCCCATTCTACCCTACGTTTTAGAACCCCCAACATCCCCAGCTGCCAAATTTTCTCCACGGTCCCTTTTGAAGTTCATCTCACCACGTAGACCCCACTCTAATAATCAAATCTGAAACTCAGAGGTTTCACAAGGATTTATTTGGTTTTCTTTATCATAGGTTTGTACAAACCACCCACCCACCCACACACGTAGTTTAAAATCTCAAAGCAAAACTCAGTCAGAACTGCTGAGTTCCTCCTGGTTTCATATCCAAGTTATGTGTACACACACATTTCACGTGATTTCAGTTCCAAACTATATGCTGGTGGTGTTCACCCAAAACAGGCCCTGGCTTTCTCAACTATTTGCATTTCTTTCAAAAACAGCTTGAGTTTTCAATTGTAACGAAAACTGAAGCCAAAGGTTTCTCATGCTTATTTAAGTTTTCTTGGGAGTTCTAGCTAAAACCTCCCAACAATATTAGACATTCAAAGTCCCACCCTACCTAGGACTATAATAAGAAAGTTTCCCCAGCATTCCTTTTCAAAATCATCCTAAATCAAGCTACCTTGTTTTCAGGTCACCTGTAGGACATTTCTGATCAATCAGTCACATCAATTACACCAACCAAAGCAGAGGAGGAGGTTGAGGCATTACAAGTGATGAAATATCCTTTGTTCACAAAATATTTCATAACTGACTTCTTGTAATTCATGACAGTTTTTATTGGACAAATATGCTATTCATACACAGTAATTTTCTCCTGTGATTTGAGATGAGATTCTGTCAGAGACCTTTTCGACTTATCTTATCCAGAACACATCTTATCCACATAGTTCTGAGAGAACACTTCATCCAGTTCTCTGGGATCCACAAACTCAGTTTGATGGCATCTCATCATTCAGGTTAATTTATTAGGCAGGTAACAGCTCTGTGCCCATGCTGGCCAGGCACAGAAAAAGGGGGGTTTAGGTACAGGGTGATACCATTCTTCCAAATCATGTCACGCACTGCACAGTTAATAGCTAGGAAAAATGTGTATAAACATCTACACTTCTTGAATCTAGTTGGTTTGGACATCATACCGACCATGTAAGGATAAGTTGCATTGCAGATTGTGTAATGACCGATCACTTATGTCCTCATCTTACCTATATTTCAAGCTTATCAGTTCAGGGTGTTCCCACATATCTTAAGTAGCCTAAAAAACATCTTCAGCTCACAACCTGTCACACCTTTGTTTACAGTTTAACCTTGCATTCAAATCTAGCCATATACATGTTTACCCATGCCCAGCCAGATCTACGACTACAATTTGCAGTTTAGAAAGGAACAGCTAAAATATTTTGAGAATCTAATTTAGCTTTCAGCTGTATAACCCTTAGTGCCCTTAAATGTGCACAATCAAGATATAAAGTTACATTATTAAGCTAGTAACAAAGGATATATGAAGATGTTCAACCTACCCTGATTTTGATTTTCACCAATTTCCCACCTTTTAAATCAAATATCCAACTACTGATTACCCTTAGTGTTTCATATATATATGATTCATGGCAGCAGTCTCAAGAGGTCATCAAAAAGGTTGGCATTTCTCAAAGTAGTACAGTACAGTATTCAGCCTTTACATTCTCCCACCTACGTACAGGCTAATTAGATTAAAGGTAGAAGATCAATCAAACTGTACTAGCTCAGAAAGATTAATTACTTCAGCACTCTGTGAATTAATTATTAGTGTACAGCCATGGGGATAGGCAAACCCAATATAGTAAAAGGAGAGGGACTCAGACAGACAGATGTGGCAGGCTGGGACATATTTCAGCCTGAGATTTATTATCTTTAAATTACTAATGACAGCATTTCCCCCTTTGTCTCAAATACAGCACTTTATTAGACCTAAATGCTATGGCAACTCAATAACTTCTCAATAACATAAAGACAAATGTCAATGTTGCATTTCAAAAGTGGTTGTAGAATTAAAAGGGGAGGGAGGAGAGGAATGATTTGTGGAAAAAAATAAAACTACAATCTTTTGGTTGGTTGTTAAATGCTGTTTCACATCAGTTCTTCATTATCCTGATACTGCATGCCAAATGCTACTCCGACTGTAACGCTGTCACATCTGATGATTCTGAATGTGAAATGAATATTTACAATGAAGCATTTTCTCAAAATCCAGACTTGTCAGGACTTTTTAAAACAGTGTGAATTAGTGAGTTGATTACATTCTCTCTCCATCTAATCTATTCTATCTAGGTATCTGATTTCTCCTCAGATTCGTCTCATATTCATTCCTTCAACACCAGTTCCCCACCCTACTGATCTGGGGAATTATTTGCACACCCATTTTCTAAGTACTCTGATTTGTGTTCTCTCTCTTCCTATGTTTTGCCACACATTGACATGATTGATAAACTGGTAAACTGACTTTCACTGCAATCTAGAAATAATTATCACCACTGCCAAATATGCAGCCACTGTAAATCTATGGCAATGTAATGGTGGCCAGTGTTTACTACCATGGTACAGTAACAAGGTGGTAATCCAATGATAAAACAATTATTGTATTCTGGTGGGCAAATCTCAAAAGCTGACTCATAAAGCTCAAAGCTAGCAGCTGATAAAGCGTTGCAGGTTAGAGAAAGCTTGAGTTTTTGTGGCCTCTTTAATTTGATGCTTGATCCTCACAGCAAACATACTTCTCAAGTGAGTGTGCCCTCAGACAAACTCCACCCAAGTATCTGTAAGGGGTGACAGTCATGCACTTTACTGTAAAAGACTTTGCATTATTTGGAAGCTGGACCTTTGTCCAGAGTTACAGTAGTGGAGAACAAAACAGGCTAAATACTTTACACTGGCCAGAAGAATAAAACACAAAGAGGCCAGCTGGTCTCTGGGAAAAATCCACCAAACCAAAAAATCCACCCAAGACCAATTGCGAGCTCAACAGGATCCTCAAACAAGAATTCATTAACTACAGAAAAAAACTAACAACTAAGTATAGCTACAAAAAGAACAAACTTTGATTGAGCAGAGGTTCCACAGCTGTGGGACCCAGAGGAAAGAGGCACACTAAGGGATGGTTGGGGTACAGGCTCTTACATGCTCAGGGATTCTAGGAGACTTCACAATGTTAACCGTTTCCAGTGCTATCAAAAGTTCCATGGCTCACAAGCAGCAACATGAATCTAACCACTGGGGACCTGCAAACAGATGGTCAATTCAGTAATGGTTGGGATTCTGATATTTATGATATCTACATCTCTTGAGAATCTAAGAAATGAAAGATTTCTGATGCTTCCTGTTTTCACTTTGAGCATGTGTCCTGAGAACAGTCTCACTCACAGTATTTCTACTCCTGCTTCTGATCCAAGTCAGAACTGAGGGCCATGACAATGGCAAATTCTGGGGAAAGTTGGACAAACTTTTTTAACCCTGAAAATAAATGTGTATAGTTTGAGAATGAGTTGGTTAATATTTCATTCACATGGATTCATCTTTCCCTAATTACAATGGAATCATCCCCACCTATTCATGACAAAAATTTAAAAAATGATAGGACAATTCTTACTGTCTCCTTATTGCCCATATCTTAGGTCTAATTATATTTTAGGATGAAGAATCTGAAACAGAAACACTCCTTGTCCATCAGTAGGGTGAGCAATGACTGATACTTTATCAGTATTTTGGGGGGGGAAATGGAAGATCTTTTCTAAAAAAGAGCACATTCCTGTTGGGATACACCAGAGACTCTCTGTTCAGCAGGGGGACAAGAGACCATCCAACACCATCCACAATCTCTTATCTCAGCATGAGGGCTGCTGTCCAACTGCGAGAACAGTTTTTCTTACAATGTCAAAATAACATATTTCAGCAGCAAGAGTGTTTCTAAGCATCAGACAAGGCAGTATGGGAAGAAATGTGGCCATTTTCTCTTATGGAGAGACAATTCACATTGATTGTTTCCTTTCAGTTGGAGACTAATAGTTTCTTCTGCAAAACTACATCAGATGGATTATACAATCCTGTCACTAATTATTTTGGTGGGTGCCAGGTAACACTTGCAATAGCTAAGGTTGCAAACCAGTTACCATTATTAATCCCTGTATTCACAAGCTAATTTTATGAAACATTCATCCTTTCAGCTAATATTTTCTGTGGTTGGCGTTCACCCTACTGGTGGGATTTTGGGGGAGGGACTAGTGGTATGAGTGGTATATGAGCAAATCCTTCCTTCAGCTGCTTGTGCGTTAAAGAAGAATGGGGGGGAAATACAATTCTCCTACTGTAGAAAAAAAGAAAAATCTAACCAAATTGTTTTGACAAGGCTAAAGAAAAACTGGATGAAGTTTGAAACTTGACACAGAGGTGATTTATACTGAGTTGTAGCACATCTGCTTGCTTAAAGGGATAGCGAAAAGTATAAACAACTGAAAATAAAATAGCTGTTAAGCATGCTCAGAACTTAGCTTAGGGTGATCATATGTCCCATTTTGGCCAGGACAGCCCCTTTTTTAAGCCATGTCCAGGCCATCCCAACTTTTTTGGTAAAACTGTGCATTTGTCCCATTTGCTCTTGCCAGTTGATCATCAGTTGGCAAGAGCAAACTGGACAAATGCCGTTTATCCAAAAAAAGTGGTGTGCGACCCGTAGTGGGGTTCAGAGGAACGTGTGGGAAAAGAACAGCAACATCAGGCCTGCTCGAAAGAGCAGCTCAGGCCGGCCCTGTGCAGAGGGGATTGGACCGGCCCTTAGGGGGGAAGGGGAGGCTTGACCCAGCCCCACATAGGTGGGAGGCAGGGACAGCTCAAGCCATCTGTGCAGGGGCAATAGGCGGACTTCGGGCCAGCCATGGGGTGTCCCATTTTCCCTTTGGGAAAATATGGTCACAATAACTTAGCTGCTAAAATTCACAGCTGTACCTAACACATATCTTCTCCCACAACTCCCTCTCTGATGTCACTGTTTATTTCCCCTAACTGGCATGACCAGAGCAGAGAGAGGAGCTGCTAGCACAATTTGCCTAAGGAACATTGTTACTGTCTTCTAAGAGCTGCCTGCACAGGCAATCCTTTTCTTGTTGTCTTCTGCTTCATGAGTTTGTTTGTTGCTCTTTTTAAACAAAAGAAATTAAATAGAAAAGACTGTATTAATATGCAGGTGAGCTTTCATGATTAAAATCAGAGGAAAAGCAAAAGAAAGGGTTTCAGAAGCAACACTAATTCAGCTGTGTTACACCTACCTTCTGGAAGAATTTTCTAGTTAAACACACACCGCATAATGAGAGCAGGAGTTGGTAGCAATCTACTTTTAGGGTTACTAACACTTTTCATTATAAAAGATCCTTGCTTTAACACCTTCCATTGTTTGCAGCAGGCTTTTGAAATTCAGCAGGTAGAAAGCTTTGAAGCTAATGTGCCATGAAATTTAGCTGAGTTACAAACTGCTAAAAATCACCATATTTCCCTTTTCTGGCTAGTGTTTCTCTGGAAATTTTAATCAGCAGTATTAAAATAGCATAGCATTTTAAAGAGTCGGGCCCAGACCCATGTCATAGCCAAAAGAGCAGCATCATCATCACAACAGTACCAGATTGTTGCCAGAACAGCTGTAGCAGAAGGGTGAGGGAGCCAGGGTGGGCTCTCCTGCCCATGACCTGGTACACAGCCCCAGCATCCCAACCTCACCTCTGGGGGCATAAGTAAGTTAACTTTGTCATTTCCTGACTTTAAGTGTGAGTTCTTAACATTGCATTAACATTGTTTCCTTCATTTAATAGATTTAAAATCAAATTTGTTCTCTTTAAATATATTACACTTCTTCCTTACAATTAGATTCACAACTAAAGACATGTTTCTGCTGAACTGATGTGGGAGTCAAAAAGGGAAAGATTTTTTTTTCTGAACAGCTTACTATTTTAGGTAATTTATTACCAGAAAAAGCAACAGATTGGGCATGCAATATATTTAAATGAAAACTGAAAAAGAAGTTGCATAAGTTAGTTTTGTTGCTTAAGGATAACATTAACTTCCTCTAACAGTTTACATGCCTGTTTACGCTGCTATTGACTAACACAACAGAGTTTATTGGCATCTGCTCTGCATTCCGATGCATTATACAGCACCTGTACTGTATGTTTCTCCAGAGCTCCTTCTTGAGTGAAAAATTATACCAACAAAAGCCAAAGAGCTTTAACTAACACTTCTCCAATTTTTAAAAATATATATCTAACTATTTTTAAAAGGACACTGAAAAGGTGTTTTTCTCAACATTTTATTCTTATATCACTTCCCTCCTTCCCCCCTGCCAAGAAATCTGAAACCAAAAACAATTTCTTACCAATATTTGTTTTCTTCGATCACATGCTCATACTAGTTTAATTATTTTAGGGTTCCTCATAACTCTTGTGCTGGTGGCATTGTTTTCTTAGGGGGGAAAAGGGAGAAAAAAAGAAAAACAAAACACTCCCTCTAATTTTGAGGGGTGAGTTGGGGAGTTTCGCATCTCCAATATTTTCCAGCTATAGTTACTCTTAAGAGGATCTTTTGTTTCTTTCAGTGATTTGCAACAGCCATTTTGTTGTAGCTAGTAAGTTTGGTATTAATTCTGTTTCAATTGATATTGTTGATATTTCGGAAGAAAGCCCAATATTAGGACCAATGGATCAATTGATAAATTATAATTGGTAATGCCTTCAGTGCTTATTTGTTTTAAAAGTTTCCATTTTAGGACAGGGCTTCCAAATATTAAGGTAACCCTCATGCCCATGTTGTTTAATAGTTATCTTTCTACAGGAGAATAAATTATTATTTAAGAATAAATTTCTTAAAACGAAAAGCTCCGAAGAGCAACAATTAGGAGAAGCAAGAGTAAGCAAATGCTTGTGGGTATAACCCTGTTTGATGGGACATTTGTCACCTTTGATAGGACTCTTAATAAGTTCTGGGTCAGTTCTAGCTGAGTAGTTTTATTAAAGGCTTTTCACATTCACAGTGTATAGCCCTGCTCTGCAAGTCCAGGTAAAACTACATTCAGGCAATTTGAAGAATAACCTGAAGCCCAATATTCAGATCAATGTTTCAGATTAAGAAAGTTCCAATACTATAGAGAGGTCTTGAGAAGGAATAACAGCCATGCTCCTCATTTAATAGTAGTCTAAGCCACCTCCTATACTTGCGCTTCATTTTACTTCATATTCTTATTTTTTACATTAGCCATATGTCTGTTCCTGGAACAAACTGAGCTGAGATTGCTTCAACTTCATCAGGCCATTCTGAATTAGACCAAAAATTAAACTTGTTTGGTGGAGGAAATCAGCATTTCCACATGGTGGCTTTCGAGCGTGGAAGGAGAAACTAAAGCTAAATGCCCAGATATTAAACAAGAAATATCTTGGGAAACTTTATGTACATGTGACAAATTTAGCCAACAAAGTACTAAATTCTTGGACAGCAAGTTTAACATATTAATTGGTCAACAAGGTATTTCTGCTCCTCCCAACTCCACTGTGTACAAGTTAACTTACAGCAATGAGCAATTTCAATGAAAAATATGCCAACATTTTTCCCACAACGGTACTGTACTTTGATATTTTCTGTTGTGTAAATGCACAGGGGTCAGATCTGTTTAAATGTAGTTGAATTGCCTGCTGCTAGGTATTTGCATCAGATACATGCCATAACAGTAATAGTTAGAAGATCCACAAGCAGCTGTGATCTTCAGATCAAAGGGGTGATGCCACACTGCATCAATTGTATATGGTAGTTAGGTTATCAAAAAAGGATAAAAGTTAGAGGAGAACACATCTTCACACTACAGAAACACTAATTTTTTTTGGTATCAAGTTTAAAACCGAGCTGTCAGATAATTAGTCATTTCTGAAACAGGTGACTAAACTTTCTGCAAATTTCACACTCAAAAAGACATCAGGTGTCTGCTCAGTCTCTGCATAGTGAGATGTGTCAATGGCATTCAGTTGTCAGTGTGGATATTATTAGACTCAAACTGACATTTCAGAGGCTTCCTAAGTGATCCATTTTTCTTTTGATCTAAAGCTGTAGAAATTGGGTTCAAAAAAGAGCAACAGCTCCAAACCTGAGCCTCATTTTAAGTGGCAAAAGCAGCATCAGTTCATTTTTGCCTAATGTAGTGATTTCTCTTGCATCAATTTTACTCTGATGTCCTTTGCAGTCAAGTCAAGGCTAAGAGTGCACCATACATACCTATCTCCTGCGTCTAATACTTACTTTGGTGAAGTATGGGTAAATAACAGAGTTCATTGAATAGTAAAAGAAAAAACATGAATATTCATTCAAATTTGAAAATTATTGTTTTTGATTGTATGCAACCCCCTTTGTGATTATGTTCTGTGAAAAGCTGAGCTTTTTTAGATTGAATACAAATAAAAGTGAATTCCAAACTCAAATAATTAAGGACATCCAAACAAGGAATATTTCAGCATTGTTTTGAAAACCATGTAAACGTATACAAACAAGCCAACACATTTGCTGAACACTTCAGCTACTGAAGATGCCCAGTGAATTGTTCATGAGCCATTCATAAAAGACATCATATTTTGTGAAGAAATTCACAAATATTAAAACAAAAGAATTTGATATTTCTGTGAACAGCTCACAAATATTTTGCCAATACCAAAACATCTCAACTTTCAAGGGTAAATTGTTCATTACACTTTTTAATTCAGTTGTACTAAACAAGTCTGTGAAATGTCATATACAACTAATACGATATCACCTTGTAACATAATTAACAGCTCCAACGACATTGTTAGGATAAACTCATTTTCTTTCCATTGTTAAGTTAGATTAAAATTTCATCATCACTCCCTTCTAACTCTGTTGGAGGCATTAGGATCTTCAGTTGTTCTGTGAAATGGAAGTCTGTGTGTTTCCTTCTTTCGACCCTATCTAGAGATGAATTTGACATTGTTACAGTGAGGATTTGAGAAGTCTGTCAATGTCAAACTTATGAATTCTGTGTGTTTATACCCTTAAGGCTGTCTTTTGCTGTATATTTTCATCATACCTTTTGTGCTAAGAAGAAGGAGAATGGCACTTGGTTGCCTACCCCTAAAAGGGCTGGTCATTAAGGACCAACAACAATTGAATAACTTGGTCCTAAAACAACTGGATGGTTACAACCTAGATAAAACCAGTTTTCTCCAGCTTATCTGCAGAGGAGTAGAAAATGAAAAAACAAACAAACAAACACAAAAACAGGAGACAGATCACAGAAATCAGGTGTTAGGCTGGCTTTTAAAAAAACAAAGGCATGCTTTTTGAGCTAGAGAGAACTGTCTGACTTCCAGACCAACAGAAGTTGAAGGGAGTTTGCTGCAGGAGTCAGAGAGTACAATCCATGACCGAGACGAGAAGACTGAGTCCCAAGGAATGAGGATCAGGGACTCCTGAAAGATACAGATGAACACCCCAGGGGCTCTCAGACTGGTGAGGACACTGGAGGGAGGGATTTGAGAGCAGGTTTTGTTGTTTTTTGCATGGATCTGTAAATCTGTATGCTTTCTGCATGTTTGTTTAAGAAGTTACTTTGCACAGCCTCTAAGTGCCTGGCTTCAACTGGCATGTGTCTCTGAATGAGTTAAATGGTAAACCAGACTACCTTTGGTGGAGCTTGGGGAAGGGTGTGTTTAAGCTGTTGAGGAGACTTGTGGGGATCAGTACTGCTCTTGGGGCCTAGGATAGCTGGACTGTGGGGTACCACTTTGGAGAAGGGGTACCATCAGGGAGTCTGTATGTCAGGAATGAGCCTAAAGGCCAGAGACAGTGTCTGGAGCCTGCCTAGACCCAGGGGAAATGAAAAGCACACGAATCTGGTGTTTGTCCAACAAGGGAGAGCTCGTCATGCTGAATGACAGTTACAAAGGAGCCTCTTGTTCTACTTGTTCTAAATCAAATACACTGTTGTAAGTTGGCCCTGAGTACACCTTGACATATCAGCTTTGCCTACCCACTTTCCAATGTCATCAACCTCCAGTGCCACTTGTATAATTAAGCAATATGACACAACAAGCAATGCCTTTCTGGGTGATTACCTCACACCACAGTTGCCCTCACAGGCACTGAACTGAGGACCTTTAATTTCTGAAGAACGGCAGGGATTTCACAGACCTGCATGTTGCCCAGAGGGCTCTGCTGCTATTATAGAATGCAAAGTAGGGAAAAGTACGGAAGGGGAAAATGTTAAAAGCCATACAGTTCTTGTGGAGCATCCATGTGAATAAAAAAGGCAGCAGTGACAACCAACCAGAAAGCACCACTTCTCTCTAGCATGCCAAAACCATAACAAACCCCAGCTAATAAAGATGCAAACCAGCTACAACACCTACAAAGCATTTCAACACAAAATGGTCAAAAATACTTGCTTTGAACTTTGTCATTTTTGTCTTTAAAATGTAGAGGTTAGCAACCAAAATAGTATTTTCCCATCTTAATTTAGCATTAAACTTTAATTAGTGGCTTTAAAATTAGCCCACTTGTGACTTATTAACATTTAAGGACAAATATTCCTAGAGAGCATCACTTACTGGACTCCGGGTCCGAATTGCCATCTCCTTCTGTCCGACTGTTGGGCGAAGCCTGTTCATAGTACTCCTCTTGGGGGAAACCAAGGGGCAGAGGATGCGATGTGCTAGCACTGCTGCTGGGTTCATGGTCTCCAAGCCCACTGTCACTGCAGCTTTCCTGGGAGCCGTCTGGTAGGTGAAACGTGACACGGCGTTGCGACTGCAAGGAAAGAAAGAAAATTATATGGTTTCAACTACAAACTGAGTAATTGCTTAATGCATCCAATGTAGGAAATATATTATTTCAGCTATCTGGTGAGGACACATTAACATTATCTGCAGTTGTGCACAATTTCAGGCTTTCGTGAACAGGCAGCTCTGCTTTCAAACCTGCTTCATCTGACAGCAGAGCTTTTCCTATTTTTTAAAACTGTAAACCTCGATGCAAAATGAAAGACGTCTCATGCTAAAGAGATTCTGTCAACCTTTACAGGCCTTTGAAGCCTTCCATAAATCGACTTGGAGATTTCAATCACCATTTGAGATTGAATTTATTTCTCTGCTCATTTCTCTAGTTTTCAAAATATATTCTTATCATTATAAGCTACTCCCCTACTTTAAGGCCAGAGAATGTGAAACATTTCTAACTGATGTGGTTGATTCTTTCAGAATCACAGTAATAACATAACAACAATAAATCTTACAATAAAATAAATCTTTAAAATAAATCTTTAAAAAAAACAAATGAAGTAAAAGTAGTCCCCAGACTTTCCCCTCCAAAAATTGTAGGGACATAAGCTTTTGTTTTGATTTCTTCCATAATGCAAAGAGCTCTAGGGCCAGTTTTTTAAAGGTATTCAGGTGCCTAATGGGATTTTTCAAAAGCATTTAGGCACCTAACACTTAGGTGCCAGCTGCCTACCTAGGGCTTTTGAAAATTCCAGTAGGTGCCTAAATACCTTTAAAAAATCTGGCCATTTATTTTCATACTAAGGTTGATATTTGGAAGTGAAATCGGTGGGAAAGCAAAAGAGTCGTAGCAAGATGACTGGTTTGAGGCAAAAAATTTGGTGCACCAAACGTCTAAAGTAACACACCTGGGTTAAAATTTCCCCAAGTGTCTAAGTGATTAAGGAGCCCAAGTCCTATTTTCAAAAGTGACTTAGGCACTTAGGAGCCTGTCTCACTGGAAGTCAATGTTCTTAAGTAAAAAAAAATCTTCAGCCCTCATGGTTGTGGCTTGAAAACATGAACCTTAAAGGTCCAAGAAAGAGAAGGCACATAAAATATCCCCAAATTAGTATTTTTAATATTTCATGATTTTTATGCCATTGATTTTTATGCCATTCACGTGATTTGGGGAGGGGAATACAATTCCTAAATACAATTCCTAAATGCTTGGGAATAGCAACGCTACAGGTTCAATTTTTGGGTGAATAGTCATAAAAAGTTGGTGTATGCATTGTTAATCAAATACATTACATGTAGCTACAGATCACTAGACATTTATTTTAAAGGCCTGATGAAGACTGTTGTAAACTGAGACATTTCTCTGGAAAAATAGATTTGGCTATTTTTTAACCTCTTTTGTTTCTGAGAAATTAGTATACTTGTTCAGACATTGCTGGAGTATATTATGATATTGTCAAGTCTCTGAAATTTTGTGGTTTCATATTCAATTTAACATCCCATGAAAATAATTTTAACAGACTGAGTACTTACAGACAAACATTAACAAGTAGAAAAATTCTCATCACATGTTTTGTTGACTTAAGACAAACACTGTGCCTTAGGTCCAGTATTAATTTTGCATAGACCTTGGTGTGTGCTGGAGTAATGCTTTGGTCACCCAGTTGCTTTTACTACACTTCTCAAGCAATCTGGGCACTGCCTGGTGGCCAAAATTAAACCTGTTAATGCCCATTGGAGCTAACCAAAAAGTGTAACTTTGGGCCTTTGCTTCTTTCTATCAATATAGATGGGGAAGGGAGAAGAAAGGCCTTACTGACAAAAGAGAGAGAGACATGAAATGAAGGAAGGCAGCTGCTGGGAGTGGAATGACTTACTACTCAGAAAGTGTGAGAGTTCAGAAGAACACACCCTTTATTTAACTAAATCCTCAGCACAGGCCCCTGCCAGGACAACAAAATCTATGATGTAACTTGCATCGTCAGTTATTTCTACCCTGTTGCAGCAGTTATTTCTGCTGACGAGGGCCAGGATGTAATTGTCTGCTTTAGATTTCAAAGAGATGCAGTTCAAATAAAGATCAGACTGTACCAACCCTTTGTGTTACAGACACAAAATATGATTGGCCAAAATCTATCCTCATATACACCGATGCAAACCTACTAATATTTCCCAGAATTCCTTTTATGTCAATGTTTACACTGGCATAAAATATATAGTAATGTCAGACCTATTAGATGGCAACTGTTGACAAATGCCAACTTTTTAATGGTAGCCACTGACTACATCAGGAACATTTCGCAGAATGTTCTGGGTCAGAAAGACATCACAGTATTGTTGTTACAGCATCTTATAAAACAGAAGGACTTATGTCCTCCATCAACCATTCATATTAAGGCTGTGATAAAAGTAGCATGAAGCAAACTAGATAACATCCCCTCATGTCAATAGAGGTGCTGGTGACATCGTAATCCAAGAAAGGAAAATCATAATCCACAAGAGAAAAATTATTCTGCTTTGTGGAACGAGACTTCCACTCATGGACTTATAAAATTAATGTATTGGCCCAGAGGGCTACAGTATCATTTTTGGTTACAAGTGACTCTCGTCTCCGGAGCGATCGTGTCCATTATTCTTTATCTCCTCAATGGAAAGGTATAACTCAAATTGATGTTAATTGGATTTACATTTAGCACATAATTCCCTTTAAATCTCACCCTGCTCTCCTCACCTTCTATCCCTAGATTCTTCTTCCATTTGGTTTTTGCTCCTTCCCCTCATTCTTCTTTATGTGCCTCCACCCCTGAGCATAACATTCTGAAGTCTAAAAATCCTTACATTTTAGAGCTACATGGAAGTTATTTTGAACACCTCCAACATCACTTTCTTATGATATCAAGTACTGAACATCACAATGGATGTAAACATATACGTTTTAATAAAACAATTGTAAGCTTCCATGTAGAATGTAATGTACCACACTGAAACAAAAATGTGACTGTAAAGAAATGAAGTTTTCTTAGCAAACTTGTGCTCACTGCATCAGTTTTATGCCCAAATCACATCTTTGTTCAACAACATTCAGATTTTTCCCCAAAATAAGCATAACACTGTGGTTTGGATCATCTTCTTTACAGATAAACATCATGAGGATCCCATTGCAGAGGTCTTGCACTAGAGACGGTGGGGTCTCGCCCCAGCAGAAAAAGCTGCTAAAATTTCAAAGATTATGGAGATCCACAAGAGGCCAGACCTATCTATACAGATGTTCTATGTCTCTGTACTGGTATGGCACTCAGTGCAGCCCTCTAAAAGCTACTTGGGACTCAACCTGATTGTAGCTGTCTGCAGGACTCCTGGAAAGAGATGCTGTGGAATGTTTTGCATGAATGGATGGGGAACAATGTGTACTTTCACCCGAAACTACCACATTCCTGCCCAGTCTCTGATCCCTTCCCCAGCACAAACCCACAGAGACCCACAAAGGGACCCCACAAGGCCCAGAGGAAGGGATGGTTCCACAGAGATGACTGATGTCTACTGGCCCAGATGACACAGTGCTTAAAATATCCATGGCTTCTTGAAATCTAATCTATACTACTGCTCTCACCGTTGCTTCAACTGGTGAAGCTGAATAATAGGAGCAAACGGTGAGGAATTTACTGCAAAAAAAAAAAAAAGTCTAACTGCCTTATGCCCTGTGATAATCAAAAATGTGTGCTCAATTATGCATGTAATCCGCATATATAAAAAGATAGTAACTGCACAGAACAATTAGACATTCAACTGCATCCGTAAATATGTAAAAATAAGGCCCTTACAGGATATTAATAAGAAAAAGAATAGTAACACTAATTAAGATACATTTATAATGGCTATGACTCATCATATTCCAGTGCATAAACTATTTGCCAGGTGCAGACACAAAAGAAACTACCCCTTTGAATATTACTGTGGAACTAGGTATATTCAAATGGTGTTACTCCTCCTTTGTAATGTGCTGTTGGGCACTGTCTGACAAGGTACTAGACCATAGCAGATGGACCTCTAGTCTGCTGTACAGCAAAAGCTACTATAGTATAGTCTTCAAATTATGTTATTCCAAGTTGCTCCCAAATTCAGGTTTTTCAAAATTAACTTTTTACAAAGCCTGAAACCAATCAAAATTTTGCCATTTTTTAAAAAACATAAGAAAGGTTTTTTTAAACAAATGTCTATTCCTCTTCAGTGTTTGCAGCTCAACAACACTGTGTTAGTGCATTAGAACCTGAAAGAGAAATTGACAAACTCACCAGAACTTATTTTTATTGTCCAAGATGAGAGGAATGAAAACAAATGGAGCCTGTCAAACTAACTTGATATATTTTTGATGAGATTACAAGTTTGGTTGATAAAGGTAATAATGTTGATGTAATGTACTTAGACTTCTATAAGGTGTTTGACTTGGTACCATATGACATTTTGATTAAAAAACTAAAATGATATCAAATTAATGTGGCGCACATTAAACGGCTAGGTCTCAAAATGTAATTGTAAATGGGGATTCATCATCGACCGGATGTGTTTCCAGTGGGGTCCTGCAGTGATCTGTTCTTGCCCCTACACTGCTTAATATTTTTATCAATTACTTCAAATAAAATA
Source organism: Emys orbicularis (assembly GCF_028017835.1). NCBI lineage: Eukaryota > Metazoa > Chordata > Testudines > Emydidae > Emys > Emys orbicularis. Next base: position 34,668,357 of record NC_088691.1, on the reverse strand, counting down.
TAAAATCATTACTGATTAAGTTTGCAGATGACACAGTAAATGTGGGAGTGGTCAATAATGAAGAGGACAGGTCACTGATTCACAGCACTCTGGATCGCTTGGTAAGTTGGGTGCAAGCAAACAATGTGTGTTTTAATATGGCTAAATATAAATATACATATCTAGGAACAAAGAATGTAGGTCATACTTACAGGATGGGGGGACTCTATACTGGGAAGCAGTGACACTAAAAAAGATTCGGGGTGGGGAGGTTAATCAGCTGAACATGAGTTCCAAGTGTGATGCTGCTGCCAAAAGAGCTAATGCAATCCTGGGATGCATAAACAGGGGAATCTCAAGTAGGAGTAGAGATGTTATTTTACATCCATATTTGGCACTGGTGCGACTGTTGCTGGAATACTGTGGCCAGTCCTGGTGCCCACAGTTCAAGACAGATGCTGATAAATTGGAGAGGGTTCAGAGAAGAGTCATGAGAATGATTGAAGGAGAGGAAACATGCCTTACATTGACAGACTCAAAGAACTCAATCTATTTAGCTTAACAAAGAGAAAGTTAATGAGGGGTGACTTCATTACAGTTTATAAGTATCCATATAGGGAACAAATATTTAATAATGGGCTCTTCAGTCTAGCAGAGAAAGGTATAACACGATCCAATGGCTGGAAGATAAAGCTAGACAACTTCAGAGTAGAAATGAGTAATTTTGTAACAGTCAGAGTAATTAACCATTGGAACAATTTACTAAGTGTCATGGTGGACTCTCCATCACTGACATTTTTAAATCATGATTAGAGGTTTTTTTCTGAAAGAGCTAATATAGGAATTATTTTAGGGAAGTTCTGTGTTATACAAGAGGTCAGACTAAATGAAAATAATAGTTCATTCTGGCATTGGAATCTATGAATCAAATAAACAAATTGGGAAAAGTAAATTAGTTTTTAAATATTATTTCAGTTAACATAAATTAAGGTTTTATTAGTAAAAGACAAAAATATCTGCCTTAAAAGTATATAGGGCCTGATGTTTAGCTGGTATAAATCACCACAGCACTACTGAAGTCAATGGAGTTACCCCAATTTACACCAGGTAAGGATCTGACTCATAATCTTTCATTTGAAAATGTCCTTGCAAAGTTTGACACTCTTGATAATACAATCTGATAACAAAGCAGTTACCTCTAGAGCAATTTATCAACATGAGAGAAGAAAAGTACAATTTTTTCCCAAGTAACAGTGCTGCCATTTTCTTAATTCATGCAGAAACCACAACAACAATCTGGAACAAGTCATTCTAATAAAATTTTGCCAAAAGCAGGGACTTATCTTCTGTCACATTTATTTTGGAAATTTCCTCCTTGAGGCATTTCAATTTCAATTTATAAGATTACAAAATATCCTCAGACTCCAGCTGTTTTTCTATTTATCTCCAAAGGGAGTGTATATAGATAGTAACAGAATAACAAGGATTATGGCCTGTTTTATTCATTTGATTACAAGTTACCACATTTTAAAAAGAAAGAAAAAAAGAAAGAACAAAATCTTGTATTTTTATTGGCTTTACAGAATATTAACATAGGATTAGAACCTTAAAGGAACTTGAGCTACAAACCATAACTTTCCTCTCAGCTCCTTTTCAGTGTAAAGAAAGACGTGCAACATTTTTGAGTTCAAATTCATTTATTTGACATATTTAGTGCTATTAAATTTGTTCTTCAGTGAAATTAAAAGAGAATGAATGTTGCTTCCAGAAATGCTATGAGCACAATCAGAATTTTTGTCAGAGGTGTCATCTGGGAGCTAAGAAAAGGCTGCATTTTGTAAAGCAGCCTGTCTCTGGCGGGATCAAACTGAATTACAAAAAGAAACCAAACCAAAAACCAAAAACAAACAAAACAGAACTCTTACCCTCATTATTCCAAGCTATATGAAGACTGATCAAAGCCTCAAACTACACAGAGTTCATTGTTTCATGACAATAATTAGACTGTGGCAGTGGGACCAATAAAAGACGAGACTAAGTAAATAGCTTTAGATACATTGGAGGGATGATTCCTGGAATTATACACCAGGGGTTTGTTAATTTATAATCAAAAACTGAAAAAAGAAAAATAGAAAAATAGAAAAAAAGCCGAAATCAACTGACTAGCATTAAACTATTAACCTTGTTATCTTCATTCATTGAAGCAAATTAATATCAGTATAAAATAAGAGTGTGTAGAAAAAATGTTTACATTACTATTTTAGTTTATGTTGGATTCATTATATTTCTTAGTTGAAAATTATGATTTAAGCCAGCACTTATTCAAATACCCACTCTAAGATACTATGAAAACAGAACAAAAGGTTATTTCCATCTTTTTCTCCAATGTTCAGAGCCCACTGGACAAATGAGTCAACATCTTTTTTTTGTCTTTTTCTTTTTCAGTGCTAAACCCTATTATTTTGCCATCACTGCACTTTCTCATTTGCTGATACTTTCCATAGGTCAGAGAAATATATACCATAAATATCTTGACTATATAATCATCTTCAGTCAACACCAATGGCTCTTCTAGACACTGCTCAGAAAGGCTTCCCAATCAGATTATTATTTCCAACTCAGTTTTTCCTATATTTACCCCCACAGAGTACTTACATATAATCTTTTGTTCCACTTGCTTTTGACACAGAGACACAGCATCTAATTTTGTTTTCAGATGTTATCAGTATACGATACTCTATGAATTGCATAAAACAAACAGCAGAATGCTTACAGGTCAAAAGCATCCAACCTCAGATACAGAAAAATAATCGTTACTGTTGGACCCGATAAAGGAAAGCCAATATTACTTCTCTTTTGCCTAGGTTTCATAGCCTGGGCTGCTATAGTTGCAACTTATTCAATTTCCACCAATGATTATACAACTCCTACTCCCAGTAATTCACATACACATTCAGCTCAGACCAATAACTCTAAGATATCTGTTTACAATGTCAATTTAAATATGTCACACTAACCTTTTATGATTTATTATTAATTAAAGTTACAGCCTTCTCATAGGTGCCTTCCCCCTTCTCCCCAGATTTGGAAGGTGGATTTTTGAATGAAGAACAAAGGTATGTGTATTAGTCCTAACAAAAATTTTATTTAAAAAAAAAGACCTGAAATCTGCAGCAGCAGGGTCCACACGGACAATAAGAACATGGCTCACTGGAGCGATGTCGATTTACACCCCAGCTTGCCGCACATCAAATGTTTGTGTAGACATGCCTTGAGGCATGTTTTCCAGGCTTTGAATAATTCTTGTAGCTTTTAAAAAAAATTTCAACATCCTTCTTGAAGACACCAGAACTGGACACAATATTTCAGTAATGATCTCACTAACACCATATACAGAGATAAGTTTCAGAGTAGCAGCCGTGTTAGTCTGTATCCGCAAAAAGAACAGGAGTATATATATCTCCTCAATATATGTTTCACTCTATATGCATCCGAAGAAGTGGGTTGTAGCCCACGAAAGCTTATGCTCTAATAAATTTGTTAGTCTCTAAGGTGCCACAAGTACTCCTGTTCTTTATACAGAGATAAGGCACCCTCCCTACTCCGACTTATACATCCAAATACTATGTTCACTCTTTTAGTTATAGCATCACAGTGGGAGCTCACGTTCAACTGGTTATCTACCATGACCCCCGCATCCTCTTCATAATCACTGTTTTGCAGGCTATATTCTCCCATCTTATGTGTGACCTATTCTTTGTTCCTAGATAGAGGACTTTGGATTTGGCTGTATTTAAATACACATTTCTCAAATGAGACAACCTTGCCACATGTTCCAGGTTAGTCTGTATAATTGACTTTTCCTCACCATTATTTACCACTCCACTTATTTTTGCATCATCTGAAAAATTTACCAGCAATGATTTATATGTTCTTCCAGATCATTGACAAAAATATTGAATAGCATTAGGTCAAGAATGGGAGCCCCTTAAAAACACTCCAATTGGATGACTATCCTCATTTACTTTTTGTGATCGATCAGTTAATCAATTTTTAATCTATAATATGGGCTGCACTGATTTTGTATAGTGTATTTGTGCTTCTCTCACTCTGTCTCTTTTGGGGGGAGGGTAGTAATCAGAATACCATGAGGGACTCAGTCAAATGCCTTAAAGCAGACTCATGTCAAAACTCTCGACCAAACTTATGATCTCATAAAAAAGAAGTTTATTTATCCAGACCTATTTGCCTTAAAACCATGTTGATTATCATTAGCCATACTACCATCCCTTAATTCTTTACTCATTTAGTCTCTTAGCAGCCACTCTATGATTTTGCCAGGGATCACTGTCAGATTAACTGACCTATAGTTTCCCAGGTCATACTGATTACCATTTTTAAATGTTGGCAAAACATTAGCTTTGTTTCAGTCCTCTGGAGCTTCCCCAGTATTACAAGTATTACAGTATTACAGTGGTTCAGAGAGCTCCTCAACCAATTCTTCTAATACTCTTGGGTGCGAGATATCCGATCTGCTGATTTAAAAATCACTAGTTACTATTGGAAGATATAAATATATACATCTTGCTTCTTCCAAATATAGCAAAAAAATATTTGTTGAATGCCATTCTATCTTTTCTGCATTGTGACTGATAATTTTACCATCCTATACCATTGCTAGGATTTCAATTTTTCTTCATATAATTCTCATTTGTTAATCCAATTTGGAGAGGATGATGTCTAGGAGACACACTCCATCAGTTTGCCAAGAGACACAGGAAAATTTTGTTGGGGAAACTCACACAGTTGACTGACCAGTTGAACGCAAATAAAACATTATCCATATCGTAGATTTCTCAATGTTTTTAAATGAAATAAAAGATTGCCAATTTATAGATTACAACTATGTGCACTGCTAAAATGAAGTTTTTTTAAAAAAAATTAAAATTTCATTTTTAAAATTTCATATTTCTGTTTTATTTTTAGGCTTTTTTTTTTCTTCTTTTTTTACATTGCGGGTAAAATTTTCAAAAATGCCTTTGTAGTTTAGGAGCCTAAGTCCCATTAATGTGTGCCTAAGGGCATGTCTAAACTTACCTCCGGAGTGATCAATCCAGTGGGGGTTAATTTACCACATCTAGTGAAGATATGATAAATCGACCGCCAAGTGCTCTCCTGTCAACTCCACCAGAGTGAGAAGTGTAGGCAGAGTCGACGGGAGCGTCAGCAGTTGACCTACCACAGTGAAGACACTGCGGTAAGTAGATCTAAGTATGTCATAGAATATCAGGGTTTGAAGGGACCTCAGGAGGTCATCTAGTCCAACCCCCTGCTCAAAGCAGGACCACTCCCCAGACAGATTTTTGCCCCAGATCCCTAAATGGCCCCCTCAAGGATTGAACTCACAACCCTGGATTTAGCAGGCCAATGCTCAAACCACTGAGCTATCCCTCCTCGCTATTTTTGTTCCATAGCTGGAGTTATTTTCATAGCGGAAGTTGTATAACTTAGACCGACTTAGCTCATCCCCACCCCCCCAGTGTAGACCAGGCCTAAGTACCGAAGTCACTTCTGAAAAGGGGAGCAATTGGAAGTGTGATTGCAGCATGTGCAGAATTTAGCTAGCACAGATAAAAATAGCAGTATAGACACAGGGGCACAGGCTGTACAAGTGTGCTGGAGACATAGCCATGTACTCATGCTTTGCTTTGCTAGCCCACACTGATGTGCATGCCACCACATCTACCCTATTTTTAGTCATGCCAGCTACAGCAAAGCTAGTGCAGGTATGCCAATGCATGTTGCAATCATGCTTCCAGTTGCAGTGTAGACATACTTTGAGATGCTTGAGAAAATTGTATCATCAGTTATTTCTAAAGGAAAATTAAAAGGTCATAAATAGTTGAACTGTGTTGTACCTAGATAGTCCAGAAGTACAACTTTTGCTAAACTACTGCTTCTCGTAAAAAAAAACAATACAGAAAAGCTTTTTGCTACCTGTTTTGTTAAGGAGAGAAGAAAATATTCACAAACGTAATGGATGCATTGGTTAGATTGATATTCACTTCCTCCTCTTGAACCTTGTCAGAGCCACTGAACAAACTTGTTGTCAATCTGATCAAAGCTGCATTTCACTGATTTCTGAATAATTAGCCAGAGGGGCTACAACTTATGAACAATCTAATCCTCTCGTGCCAAAAAACCCACATCTGATGTGTTAATATTTTTTTAAACAACATCTACCAATTAAATTATCATCTTTCACACTTATCAACATCACAAAAAACAAAGAACTGTAATAAAAGAGCAAATAAAACTGGAAAATATAACAGCATTTAAAGTGTGTCAAACATTTAATTTAGCTTTTGAAAGGCAGTTATTGTATGCTAACGAGATGTCAAAATGACAGTTGAAAGCACACTTTTAAAGTTTAATGTGTGTAAGATATTTCAAGTTGACATGATTAATTTAAAATTGCTCATAAAAAATACACAGATGTAGTATAGCTGTTGTGCTAGTAAAACTAACTGTAGTTGAGGTTGTGAAATAGTTTCCATTCTAATCCTTTGTTTTCATAGGCTCCTAACTTTCCAAGTTTGTTAATTTTGGGGTTATAATTTTACAAGTTTGGTTCGTGATAGACTTCAATTTTATTTTTTGAAAGTTTGAGTAAAGTCCTTTCAGTTGTGAGAAGGTAAAAATAAGAAAATTATAATATAAGCCATCAATAATATAAGCAAAAACTTCCAGCCACAACTGGCCCAAGACAACAGATCTCACCTAGCCATTCTAAACAGAAATACCTTGGATGATGCAACAGTGATTTTTAAGGAGTATTTCTTTTAAAGTGAATTACAATAATATTGCCCTCTATGAAAAGAACCCTGCTTGTAATTCTTAGCTCTCTGCTTTCCTTAGTGCACATGCAGAACTAAAATAGAATTTATATTGTCATAAATGTACACGCTGTATTTTTTTCATTCTAGCATCAGTCTGTCGATTGTGGTTGAAGTAGGTATATTTCTTCTTTCTTAATGTGTTAGATATAGATTTATGGAATAGTATATGTTGCTCCAATGCATTATTCATTGTCCTCTGGACCCTAGTTTTGTACCATGACAGTCAAGGTTAAACCATTAAGTGCCTGCATGATGAGGTGGTTTGAGCCACAGAGACTCGGAAGAAATTTGGAGAAGCTGATCAAAAATCCATTTGCTATTATTTTTTCTATTCAATTTTTCATTTATACATCAAATCCTTATGAAGAAATATGAACGCACAGAATTTCACAAGCCATCACAAGGATTCACATAAAAAGCTTGAAAATGTGCATTCACCATTTTTAACAAAATTAATGGATCTAGTCTTCTCTTTAGTCTCTCACAGAGAAAGGATCCACTTGTCATTCAACTCTGTGGTTTGCATCAGAAAACAAACTGGTATTATATTGAAAGCAAATAATTATTTATTTTGATTTATTTAAACATGAAAATTAAAACATTCTCAGAGAATAAAATTCACCCTAGTACACAGGGCCCGGCACAAGATCCTATGTGCCACTTATACCTACTTAAGCCCATAAAGTAAAATTCCCAATGAAGACAGTGGCATTAATGAGTTCAGATGGCCTTTAATTCAGATGTTAAGGGGTGCACAAGGCTTTCATGGGCTTTTCGGCAATTGGTTGAATTTCAAGTTTAAGGTACAGATGATCCACTGAGTATGATACTCATTGGCATGGCTGGAATATGTAATTTTCTTTCTGTATGGTAAAAAACACAATGGCAGATCTTGATAGCTACCCATGTTCCTAACAAGTAAATTTCTTGATGGGTCACAGATAGGAAACTGGTCTTTCAAATATCCCGATACCAGGCCATTTAGGACATCAGAAATCACGGACAGAACTGGAGCATGTTGCATACTGCTACCATGCATTTCTGCCTGTCTATTCCACCCGGCAGCCAGGTTGCCACCTCCTGCAAGAGTGGCAAGAAAGCCTTTTTAGCTCTTTGGGGTTGTAAGCTGCAATAGTCCAAACTTAATTTAATAAACTGTGTACCACAGTGGCTAGGACAGAAATGTCCAGTCAGAAAACAGAGAAGGCCTTTCTCAATATTGTTTTTTTAAACCATCTTTAACCGTTATGATTCTTCTTTGACCCCAAGGCCCTACATTCTTCTGATGATGGGAGGGCAGATGCCCATAACCTTGTGGCTCCTTGTCTCCTGGGTCAGCTGGCTCTTCTGGCTGCCTGGGAGTTGGACAGCCCTAGGCAGCTTGCTGCCCCAGGACTCAGACAGCCTTAGGAGCCAGCTGGCTCACCAGGACAGTACAGAAGCCTTGGGGACCTGATTCCAAGGCAATCCGCAGTGTGGGCTGCCCTGGAGCTGGGGATCTGGAAGTCCTGGTGTCCCTGGCTCAGGTTAAATCTGCATGGGGGACTGCCGCAGAGCAAGCAGACCAAGGAAGCCTACATTCCCTAGCAAGCCATCAAGCAAGCTATGGAGCAGTGGGTGGGCAAGCTGGCAGGCACGTTGCAATACCTGCGTGGGGTCCATCAGAAGCCTGATAAAATCGAATGGTTTCGGCTAAACATTTCAATACTGATGAACTGGCAAATTCTAATAAAAAAATGCATAACTGGAATTTTTCTGTTCAGCTCAATTTCTTAATCTCACAAATACTTTTTTTGGCAAGGCACTGAATCAACATGGCTGTCCTACAGGTCAGAAACATTATGACTGTGTCATACAAATATAAAATACAAAGTACAGCTGACAGCTTGCCAATATGTGAAATGTGAAGTTACACTGAACTGTTAGAGTACAGAGTCTCAATGAGTGAAATGTGTTAAAATAAATTTGTTTTATTGAACAGTAAAGAATTTTTAATTCATCCTAACTAAATAATGACAGCTGCAGAATGTTTGCTACATTAATTATAGATGAATTACAATTGCTTTACAAATGAGACTTATGTGTATAATTTTTAAATGTTTTTGTAATATTTGATCATTATCACAATGGGTACATGACTGTAAATGACAATTGCCCCTATACTTTAGGGAGGGGAGGCTTTTATTTTACACACACAAACAAATATCTTGGTGTGCCACGACAGTACATACTGTTGTGTTAATTTTATTCCACCTTCCAACAACTTCACTCACAATAATCAGGGTAGTCCTCTAGACCCCAATTATTACAAAAATATACACACACAACATCTAATATCTATATAACCTAAATAAAAATTAGCCTATGTAGCAGCTGACCTGCTAAATCTCAATGGGCTTCCCAACCATTATTCCTTATTCATGAATTAGACATGTTCTGCTTCTGTGGCCATATACAAACATCACATTAGATATTCCGTAAAGTCACCTTCTGCAGCACCAAACCCCATAGTACTGCTTAGTCGGATTGCCATTTCTGGAACTCAGGCCACTGCCAGTGGTGCCAGGAGAGCACCATAAAAGTGAGTTAAAAAACTCTCCTGAAGTTTTAGTGCAGCTGGGGGTTTGGCCTTTTGTTAGTTGACCTGAGAGATTGAGATCCCGCACATAATCTGAAAACAACTAAGGGCTAGGAAGATTGAAGGATATAGAGGATATCAAATCTTCCTCAATGAATGGGAGAAATATTCCCCTGGCAGGAAAACCAGGTATATTCCCCCCCATCCCCCCCGCCCTCCTCCCACACACACACCATGGAAAACAAAACTAACAAAGAGTTTGAAGATGTCCTGCCTCCTTTCCTTATCATCAATTGCTGCACTGCAGAGATATTATAGCTTTCAGAAGGCTAAAAGTTTTTCAAAGGATATATCAGTTCAAAATATTTCATTACTGACATGCTGTCTCAAGACATTCATTTTACAGCAAAATTTTACCAGCCTTCAGTATTAGATATAACTAAATATTTAAATAGCTTACATGGAAACTGACCTGGTTACAATGGAAGAGCACAATACATTCACTTTTTGTAGCCATCTCTTGATGTAAGGATGTTGCCATCTATTAGCATCATTGGCCTCTCTGTTGACACCAGTTAGCACCCTTGTTGTCATTCTCAACAGCAAAGCCAAAAGTGAATGGGCATTCAGAACACAGCACTCTCAGCCCCTATTCTCTCCTGAACAGAAACCCACTGGAAAGGCTGTAGGCAAAATCAAATTATTCCTTTGGTTAGGGCCTGCTCCTGCACCACTGAGGTTAATAGGAGTTTTGCAACTAACATCAATGGGCGCACAAGCAGACTCCTGAACCCCTATGTCCCCACTATCTTTAATGTGTAAATGAAAGCAGAATTTGGCCCATTGCAAGGAAGCTTGTATTGCTGCTGCTCACGCTAGTGTTCTGTGCAGATGCAAAGGACAGCATTCTCTAGGGTTTTTACTCTGGCACCTTTCATTAGCACTAAATTTATTGAAATTACAAAGAGTCAAGAGGAAAAGGCTCAAGACAGCTTCCCCCTAATGAAAACAGTTTCAAACAGAGGAGATACCGTGTAAACATGCCAACCGAGGAGGCTAAATCCATCACAATTCTTGTCTGGTGCAGGCAACCTAAAAGACATTTAATAAAACTGAATACATTTTATTTTTAAATAATTCTTTACTTTTAAGAAGAATGAGGAGCCCAGTGTGAATATCATTGGCTAAACACTGTGTAACATTTTATATTAATGTATACTTTCAGCATACTCATTTTATGCCAGAGCTGTTCTAAGACAGAGCATTGCACTTTATTTAATTTGATTAAAATCAGAAGGCTTTTCCTTGCAGTACTCTTCTGCCAGCATACACCAACCTCTAGCCTGACTGTGGAGTTCGATAACCCAGCAGATAAACAGGTTTTTAAATATTTTTTTATGAAATATTATAATTCAAAACCACAAAAGGAGGCAGTGCTACTTTCTGCTGAAGAAAGTAGTCTTAAATGGATGTCTAGAATACTTACAATACTTATAAATGGGGAAAAAATTAAAAATCAAAGCACTGTGCAGTATGGTTGTAGGTTTAGTTGTTTCTTCTTCTTCCATTTTTTTTGTCCCCACAGACTACAATTGTCCTCTCAAATAATCAGAATATATGACATTGGTCTCTCAAATCACTGCTCATGTAGTGTCAGTATAGCCCAAAACACTCCCATTAAGCATCCCATGTTCTTTAGAGTCCTGTTGGATTGTTTTCAAACCATGTGGACTCATTCCTTTCGAACATTAAGATTTCTTACAGCTCCTTTCTTCAAGGAGTAGAATATATAGCATAAGTGACAGAAGTAATAAAGCATATGTTGGTTTGCATGAAGAATGGTTCATTTCTGTACTAGGAGGATAGAAATGCTCTACCTGCAGTTTTGGGAAAGCTGATTCCTTCTGATTCCTTCAGCTTGTTAACACACCACATGTCTGCCAGGAGGCTAGTGCTGCTGTACTAATTCAAAGCAAACACCAGATTTATGAATTTTAAAATGAACTGTATTAGGGCCAGCATTGCGTGGGTGTGCAAAAACACATGAAGAAAGGTGCAATGAGTACTCATCCCACACCCCTTTGTGCACTTGCAAAGGGCGCCACCACAATCAGATCCAATCCACAACAACAAAGATCTGTCATTTTATAATCCTTTACTAAGTTAATGAGTCACACTGTTAAAGTGTCCTGCAGAAAGCCATCGTTAACTACACATTCTGAAGGCATTTTAAAAGAGGCATGTGAGGATCTACAGCAAGTGAGAGCTGTAAAATATGGGAACGGGTCACATGAGGTAACTTTTTGTTGCTGTTTAATTAAAGTAGGAACACTGTGCATGCCATGGAAATCAACATATGAGATGTAAAAAAGAACTTTGTGGTAAGTAGGTAGGTAAATGTTAATGTTCCCCATTACAAACAGCTCAGACAGCTTAAGGCTACATTACATTTCGGAGGCCCTCACTCTGAAAGGGAGAGCCAGCCCTCTTTAAGGAAGATCTCCAGGCAACCACTACCTGACCTATCAACATGTCTCCAGTGTTGCCAGGAAAGCATTCTGGAGACACAGAGCTGGTATGGAGGTCCATAGCCTCCCACTGATTGCCCAGCATTCTGTGTGGATCCCTGTTGATCCACAGGGTTTGAAAGGGGGCCCTACCGCCTGTTCCAAGGGTTGAGAGGAAGTAAACCACATCCTCCCTTATTGAGCCACTGGGGAGAAATCTCTTGAGATTTTCTACTGCTTTAGACCCTTTTCAAGGGTCTCCTTGCCTAAAAGGTGGTTGGGTCCATACCCATTAGAAAATGAGCTGCAATTACACAAAGGTAGAGTTTAATACAGCAAAGAGCACCATGATATCCCTCATACTGTAGAAGATCCCTTATCTTTTCTTGATAAAGCTGAAATTCCAGGTCACTGCATAACAGCACCATGATAGTCCAAGACAATTGGTCAGAGGACAATCTACTTGTGTTTTTGTTACTTAGAAGGAATAAGTTAATATTGTTGAATGTAACCGAGAACAGAGAGAGCTATTGTAGGAAAACAAGCAAGATGGAAGTGTGTATTTACTTGAGGCATTTGCGTGAATAAAGAATCCAATGTAATCCTGCTCACTGCATTCTTACTTCCATCAATGCACAGATCATGCATGCTTTCCACCAAACAAAATATGTACCTCACATATCTTCAAAGCCAAATATTTGAAAGTGACACTTGCACTGTATTTACATTCATTCCCCTACTGTTTTTAATTAATTTGACCTTTGGTCTTATTTTTTGTCACTTATATTTAATATTTAAATATAATATTTAAATCAGAAGCAAGCTGACTTGTGAGCTTTACTATTCTTTGCAAGTCAACAACCAAATGTATATTTAAGAGGTGGTGGGAATGTATAGTGTGTAATTAGCATTATCCTCTTCATTTTTGTTCCATTTCACAGAACCCATTAATAACTTTCAGTAAATAATACTGAAGCCAAGTCGGCCTCAGATGAATTATTCTATTTTAAACAATAAAATTGTCTTTTGATGTACTAGATTTTTAAATTAATTGACTCACCAGAAAACAAGCATGTGAACAGGCAGAGGAAATTACAAGAGGTAATGTCAGTGCAAGTGACAGATGAAAGAAAATATCCATGTCACTCACTTAAACCTATCTAGACAAAGATGCTGCCAAGACCACAGCTCAGAGAGAGGTGGAATTCATCTTGTCTGCATTTCAGATTACTTGTCCTGTCCCAAATACACCCTCTGCATTTTCCTAGTTGTGTTCTTCCCAATTAACACCCCTTTAAGCGGCACACCTTTTTATCCTCAAGCTACTGAAATGTAAATTTAAAATCTCTTTGACCTGCAGAGAAAATATCCTCCCACTTTTAAGTAGTGACATTCAAAAAACCTGTAATGGCTGCAATCTGTATCCTTCTGAACACAAAGCAAGAATTAATTATCCCCATAGCTGTTAGTGGGAACTGGGACCATGGATTATACGAAGAGGGAACCCCAGATGGTGTATGATCAAAAGAAGAACACTTGCTAGAATATTTATTAATTATTATTATTATGTCCACAGTGCACAGAGTGGATGCACCTTACTAGAATATAATACGTCTTGAAGCCTTGGTTATAGCTCAGTGTGATTGTCAGATATCAGTGGCTTTCTACAGAATAAGCTTTGCTCATTTTATGCCTCTTCTTGTTGTTGTCGAATTGAACTCATCGCAGTTCATCTTCAATACCAGGGGCTAATCATCATTTCAGAAATAACCCTACCTCATTTAAACAGTGTAGGTTGCTGATGGAAAATCAGAGGAAAGCAATGCTTACTCTAAACTTTGCTTCCATTTCATTGCACTTTAAAGATGTAATTTTCATTGGCAGCCAGAAACAGCATCAGCAGCTGCCTACAAAAGGGTAATTTCTGCTCCCTTCACTCAGGATAAGATGGTGTTGGGGGAGTACCGGTAATTAATAATTGTAGTCAGTATTTATATTATATGTTCACATGGAATGTTTTAAAAGTTCTCTAGGGAGGAGGTAGGTGGCACAGTGGGAGGTTGATATCACTGCAATAATTAATAAATAAATAATAAAATAACAATAATAATAATAATTAATAATAAATCCATCTGACACTCATGAAGAACTTTTCATTCATAGATCTCAACACATTTTACAAAAGGAGCTAATCATCATTGTCCCTGTTTTACAGATGGGGAAACTGAGGCACGAGGAAGTAAAGTGACTAGGCTTTCATCTCTGGAAAACTGAATTCAGATTTCTGCTCACACCACAAGCTTTGGTCTCATCTGAGTTCCCATCCCCCCACCCCCATCATAAAACTAATACACAATTTGGCACAAAAGTCAGTTATTGTTCAGAAGAGTCTGAGGACTGAAACTGAAAGGTTGGAACCAGTGGCGTAGCAGCTTCTAAGAGGAGGGGGAGCAAACATGAAAAAGGCGCCCCCCCCCGGGCTCCTCCTCTGGCCACGCCCCCTTGGCTCCTCCTCCGGCCGCTCCGCCCCTCACCCCCATGCCTCCTCCGGCCCTGCCGTGTCACCCCCATGGCCCCCCCCTCGCTCCTCCGGCCGCGGCTGCTGGCCGCCATGCTGCGCCCCCCCGCTCCTCCGGCCGTGCCCGCTGCCCCCCCATTGTTGCCGGCTGCTCTGCGGGCCGCCAGCCTGCGCCCCCCCCCCCTCGCTCCTCCGGCCGCTTTTGGAAAGGCGGGGGAAGCGGCTGCTTCCCCTGCACCCCGCTAGCTACGCTACTGGTTGGAACATGAACATTGTATGGAAGAAGCAAACCAATGCCAGCTCCTTATTTTCACATACACTAAATTTACAAGCTTTTATTTATTTAGGGTTTTTTTTAAAAGTATCCATATCATTTTTAATGCCTGTCTAGAAGCTTTCTCTCTCCTATGTTAGGTATGAGATGTGTATTTCACTACTGTGGCATATTAACAGGAAATAAAAACTCTAGGGAGGCACTTCTGGCCTTCAAAAAGCTTTAGAAACCAAAACAACAAAACACAGTAAATGCTACACATGATCAAACGAAACACTGTTCAGGATGACAATGAATAGCTCATGAAAACTTTGACTTGATTAAACTCTGTAATAAAGTCACAAGCTGTAGGAGCCTGAATGGGATGCCGGGCTCAGATGTTAGTTCCTATTAGGTCCATCCAGGCTTACTGAAGGATGTATTTTGTTGTGCTACCCTTCAGGCAACACCCTAGAAAAATCCACGCTCATGATAAAGCTTTGGCTGAGGTTTATGTTTTGTCAGCTACATTAACAATAAAGGCAAGTCCGAGGAAGGGAAAAAGTTTGGACCAAATCTAGTTTGTGCACTCTATTTGAAGCATAGTGGAAAGTACTAGCTCACAGGGACAGAAAGAATTGCTGCTTTGTTGTATAATTAACATCCACGCCTTCTATCCCCCTGCCAAAAAAATACTGCCTCCAGAGAAATGTTAGGTGGCAGACAGGGCCAGCAGCACATGTCTCTAGCAGCTGATAAGCTAGCTGGGCAAAATTTCCCATCACTATTCTCATGATACCGTGATCCAGCTCCCAATGATTTATTTAGATTTCCCCCCCTTAATATACAGCCTGTTTTCCTTGGCTTAATTTCAGCACATTAGTCTGCTTCGACCAGTTTAAAAATTTGCTCTCCATCCTTGATATTTTTTTTCCCAAATATTTTATGCTGGCCTCTGGACTGCCCTTCACTTCCAACCTACACTGGAGTCTCACCTTCTCTTTTAGTCACACTCCACAGCGGATGGCACAAGACTGAACATATCACCCTCCAGTTTTCCAGGCATGTTATGCTCTTTGGAGAGTGACTGAGATGGGAATACCAGAGTACCAGGAAGTTTGAAATAAGCAGCAGCCCAACAAACACACTGCCAGACCTACTGAGTTCCATGTATTTCCAGGAGGAAGAAACCAAGCTGTGTTGAGATAGGAAGCTGAAAGCATGGAAAGAGATTGAGGCTCTTTGGGGAAGGCAACTGGTCTCCTAGGGGTTCAGACGTGTACAGGTACCATTTGAACCGAACCTCTGTACTTTACAAGATTTGTCCATCATTAGCTGTGATTTCAGACCTCATTCATAGAAGATGACAAATACCCAACAAAAGAGTGATCCAAAGTGACTCAGTGCAGTACTATGTTCTCATCTCCTGCTGCTCAGGAGTTACTTTTGCGAGTCAAGTCCATGAAACACTCATTTATTTTAAAATAAAAATAATGACTGATGCGAACAATCTCTGATGAAAGGATTGAGGCTATTCTGACAGGAGAAGTAATTTTCCTAAATTGTCTCTTCTCAGTCAGAAAATGATACAGTAATGTTTTACATGCCCTTTCTTTTAGCTCAATGTGACCCAAGCTGGCAAATTTACATTCTACCACTATTTACATCCCAATGTCAAAATAATTGCCCTATTTTTTCACAATTAAAGACTATTAATCCACTGCTACTACAAAATGCATTCTAATTCCCAACTACACCCCCTAAGGACTCCCAGGACAAAGAGAAAGCACAGAGTGACTACAAACAGGAGATTTTCTGGTTCCAGTCAATAATTTACCTATCATTCCACAATTGGATAGTTACAACAGAATAATTTTGTAAAGTTCTTTATAAATGCTGATGCACATTCTGATTCTTGCTAGTGAGACATTAAGCACTTTGCTGCATCCCCTGAGTTTTCGTTGTCAGTAAACCTTGTTCTCTCAAGGAGACATATACCATAATAACCATAGAATCACAGAAATGTAGGACTAGAAGGGACCTTGATAGGTCATCCAATCCAGTCCCCTACACTGAGAGGACTAAGTATTGTCTAGATCATCTCTGACAAGTGTTTGTCTAACCCAGTGATATTCAGATTGAGGCTCACGAACCACAATTGGCTCTTTAATCTGTCTCCTGCAGCTCTTTGCATCACATATTAAAACACTGTGTGATTTAATTATTAACCAATCTAAGTTATTCACCAATCAGGATGTTTTTACTATGTTATTAATCAATTGTAGTTGATAAAATAATATTTGCTCAGTCATTTTACTGTGAGAATGAAAGAGAGAGAGAGAGAGAGAGAGAGAGTAAATGAAACAATGAATTCACACTACTGTGGCTCTTTCGGGTAATGTTGATCACTAATTTGGGTCCTGAACCCTGGAGGTCTGAATATCACTGGTCTAACCTGTTCTTAAAAACCTCCAATGACAGAGTTTCCACAACCTCCCTAGGTAATCTGTTCCAGTGCTTAAACTACCCTTACAGTTAGGACGTTTTTCCTCATGTTGAACCTAAAATCTCCCTTGCTGTAATTTAAGCCTATGACTTCTTATCTTGTTCTCATTAGATAAGAACAATTTATCACCCTCCTCTTTATAACAACCTTTTACATACTTGAAGACTATTATCATGTCCCCAACTCAGTCTTCTCTTCTTCAGACTAAAAAACCCAATTTTTTCAATCTTTCCTTGTAGATCATATTTTCTAGACCTTCAATCATTTTTGTTGCTCTCCTCTGCACTTTCTCCAATTTGTCCACATTTTTCCCAAAGCATGATTCCCAGAACTGGACACAATACTCCAGCTGAGGCCTTATCAGTGCTGAGTAGAGTGGAAGAGTTACTGCTCATATCCTGCTTATAACACTCCTACTAATATATCTCAGAATAATATTCACTTTTTTTGCAACAGTATTAGATTGTTGATTAATATTAATTTGTGATTCACTATAACCCTTGCTGGCATCCATTTCCCATTTTGTGCAATTGATTATTCCTTATGAAGTGTAATACTTTGCATTTGTCCTTATTGAATTTCTCCTGTTTATTTCAGACCATTTCTCCAGCTTGTCAAGATCATTTTCAATTCTAATCATGTCCTCCAAAGCACTTGCAACTCTTTCCAGCTTGGTGTCGTCTGAAAACTTGATAAATTTACTCTCTATGCCATTATTCAAATCATTTATGAGGATATTGAATAGAACCGGATCCAGGACAGATCCCTGCGGACCCCACCTGATATGCACTTTCAGCTTGATTGTGAACTATTGATAACTACTCCCTGAATATGTTTTTCAACAATTTGTGCACTCACCTTATGGTAGGTTTGTCTAAGGCTATATTTCCCTAGTTTGCTTATGAGAAGCTCACGTGAAACAGTATCAAAAACCTAACTAAGGTTGAGATATATCACACCTACTGCTTCCTCCCTCTAGCCACAAGGTTTGTTACCCTGTCAAAGGAGGATACTAGGTTGGTTTGACATGATTTGTTCTTGACAAATCCATGTTGATTGTTACTTATCACCTTATTATCTTCAAGGTGCTTACAAGCTGATTGTCTGATTATTTGCTCCATTATCTTTCTGGGTACTAAAGTTAACTATCACAGATTGCAGACGACCTTAGGAGTCTAAAAACAGCCATGCCAGGTATAGCATAATACTATTTTGCACTTATAAGCACCATGAACCACAAAGGGCTTTATAAAGATGAATTAAATTTCATAATAGTGGCGGCAAGGTAGGTAGTTATTATTATAACAATTTATCAGATGGATAAACTGAGGCACAGAAAAGTTAAGTCAGTTAGTGAAGGTCAGAAACTATAAGTCAGTGGAAGAGTCCAAAATAGAACCTAAGAGGTCCTGACAGTAGAAATAGTTATTTAGGATGTAATTATATTTTATGTTCTCAATCTATCATCCCTTTAGCAATGTAATTGTCCTCCTTTCATTAAATGCACACACCACAATCATGCATTTGCTCTATGTAATGTATTTTTGTATGATATGTCATAGCAGTTTTTTTTTAAAGAAGGGATTATGTATGTGCATTTATAAGTGTAATACATATGTATGTCTACACAGCATCATTTAGAAATACAATGGAGCCAGACAATACATCACAAAATGGAGGGGGAGAGTGCCTCAATAAAAATTTTGTTTTCTGCATAGCTGAAGCAATACTAACAGGTATTCATTGTACTGAATAGTAATGCAGTCCATTTTAGAAGTGCCATATGGATTCAAAGATGCCATTAGCAACTTCTTCTAAGATTACACCTGTGTCTGCAAGTGATAGGACAATAACGATCTTATCTGCTCTAACAAGACTGAAAAATTGGCAACTGCAGAGGGTGCATGCTGCCAAATGCTGCATCTGTGAATAACAGAGACCAGTTCATTAATGGAACTGTTCAAATTAGAGCTGTGAGAATCCAAGAGCTGAGAAAAGCCTGCCTGATGAGCGAGACTTTTACTTAAAAAGCTCTATAGGTTCATAAGCCTTAAGAGAGCTTCATTATAGCAAACTAATGTTACTTTAAAATATGCCCACTTCAGCTGTGAAGCTGCATTCAACACCAATGCTCCCTCCAGAGTTTGCCACTCTTTGTAAGAGAATATTTTGGGCTTTGGGAGAGTTCAGGATATAAAGATTAGATGCTGCAGAGTATACTACTTTATAGGCTCTGCTCTGAAAGTAAGAATTTCATTTAGCACTCTGCTTTATTTAAAATTTAAGCCAGCCATGCAATCTGTCCACTCAGGCTTTCAAACTGCTTCAAAGGAACAGAATGACATCCCTCCACAGAAGCAATAACAGCCAATAATGTGTATACAGCACAGTAGCACCTTTCATTTCAAGGATTACACAGGGCTTTTACAAATAATTACAGTGAGCCAGATACAATAAGGGCTAGTCTACACTACCTGCCCGGATCGGCGGGTAGAAATCGATCTCTCGGGGATCGATTTATCGCGTCTCATCTAGACGGATAAATTGATCCCCGAATCAATGCGCTTACTCCCATCTCGTCAGGAGGAGTAAGCGCCATCGACGGGGGGCCGCGGCGGTCGATTTGCCCCCGTCCTCACAGCGGGGTAAGTCGAATAGGATACGCCGAATTTGCGTATCTTAAATCGACCCCCACCCCCCGAGTGTAGACCTAGCCTAAGAGTTCCAATATCCAGATGCATAAACAGAGGTATGGTGATGTTGATCTATTCAAGGCTATGCAGTGAACAAATGGCAAACAGGGTTAAAACCTGACTATGTCCTAGACCAGAATTCCCTTTTTTCCCTGGTAGGAGGCATCATGTAAAATAATGTACCTACAAGTTTCCATTCATGGAGAAAACACCAGTGGAAATTCTTGAGTAGATATTTTCATATACATGTTTTGAAAAACAAAATAGACACAAACTTCCCATCAAAATGTTAGAGGGGCTGCTATCCTACAGGAAATTATCTTCATTGTTTCCAGAACTGTCCCAAATTGAAGGACTTCTGGTCTGCTATTAGAAAACGTAAGCAAATGTTATTTAAGGGTTATCTCCCCTAAACTTCTATTATTATGGTGCTAAGAAAATATTGAAATACTTATTTTTAATAAAAGACATAACAACTGGAATCACATAACTAGACAGTCTACTCAGGAAGGATCCAATATTTTACGATGTAAACACAGTATCAAGGTTCTCTATAATTCAAGCTTTACTCATTAAATATCTCTAAATGTAATTCACCAAGTCCCAAAGACTATTGTCATGAAAAGGCGGCACATTAAAGGGCATGTCTACACTACAAAGTTAAGTCTATTTTAGTTATGCTGACGTACAGCCACCGCTGTAGGTAAGCCATTGGTGCATGTCCACACTACGCTCCTTTTGTCGGTGGAGTACATCCACATTAGCAGCTCTTGCATCGACACAGTGGGTAGATATCCCACTGTGCAGCTGTTCACCATCTGCCACAGGGTGTTCTGGGAAGAGTTTGCAATGCCTTATGGGGGCAGGCTCAGTGTCGCACAATGCAGCTTTCTCAGTCTCATCATTCCATGGGCTTCCTAGTACATTTTGCACTGCTTTTCAACAGCCCCTGTAAACTGCCTGCCCGCCATCTCTGTCAGAAAATATGGCTCCTGCACTGCTCTTCAGTATTGTGATGAGAGTCATGAATACAACATGTCTGATCCTACAGTATTTCCTGAGCTTCAAGTCTGATGCTGCTGCTGTGTTGTCTGCACTGCTGTGTGCCATGGACAGAAACAATTCAAGATTGCTGTTGGCATTCACGGAGCAGCTGAACACAGTGGATTGTCAATTCTGGGCTCAAGGAATAAGCACTGAGTGATGGGATTGCATCGTTATGCAGGTCTGGGATGACAAGCAGTGGCTCCAGAACTTTTGGATGCGCAAAGGCACCTTTCTGGAACTGTGTGAGGAGCCCACCCCAGCCCTCCAGAGCACTAATAGTGGGGAAGCAAGTGGCAATTGCTGTGTGGAAGCTGGCAACACCAGACTGCTACCAATGAGTTGCAAATCAGTTTAGAATCTTCCATGGGGGTTACAGTGATGCAAGTGTGCAGGGCCATTAATCGCCTCCTGCTACAAAGAACTGTGACTCTCGGCAATGTGTATGAAATAGTGGATGGTTTTGCAGCAATGGGATTCCCTAACTGTGGTGGGGTGATAGATGCACACACATCCCCATTTTGGCCCCAGACCACCTTGTGACAGAGTACATCAACAGAAAGGGCTACTTTTCTATGGTATTGCAAGCCCTAGTGGATCACCGGAGTTGTTTCACTGACATCAATGCAGGCTGGACGGGAAAAGTGTAAGATGCATGCATCTTTAGGAACAGAGGCCTGCACAGAAAGCTGCAAGCGGGGACTTTCTTTCCAGACCAGAGGATTACCATTGAGCATGTGGAAATGCCAATAGTGATCCTGGGAAACCCAACCTAACCCTTGCTCCTGTGGATCATGAAGCATTACACTGGTCACCTTGACAGCAGCAAGGATCACTTCAACAACAGGCTCAGCAGATGCAGAATCACTCGTGAACAGGGCCGTTCCTAGGGGGGTGCAAGGCCCGGGGAAACCCCCCCCGCCCCGTCCGCTCCAGCCCTCCCCCCCACTCCACCACTTTCCCCAAACCACGGCCCCTTCTCTTTCCGGCTTCCGCCTCCTCCCCCATTAATGCCAGGAGCTGGCAGGGCGGGGCAGAGCGGGACAGGCTGAGGCTGCTGCCGCTTCCCGATGGTGAGTGCAGGCCTGAATCCTGCTGCTGGCGCCAGGGCCCCTGCTAACTCCCCAGGCCAGCCTGGCCCCCCGCACCTTTACCCCACCCTCCCAGGCCAGCCTAGCACCCCCCCCCCCCCGCATGACATGCACAAAGAGCTGTCCCTAGAGCATGGCAATTCGGGTTGGCTGCTGCGGGGCCCCCCAAAGCGTGTAACCTAGGGACATCCCCGCTTTGCTGTACCCTAGAGACAGTTCTGCTGGTGAATGTGCCTTTGGTTGCTTAAAGGGGCACT
This sequence comes from Emys orbicularis, assembly GCF_028017835.1. NCBI lineage: Eukaryota > Metazoa > Chordata > Testudines > Emydidae > Emys > Emys orbicularis. The sequence continues at coordinate 34,646,032 of NC_088691.1, read as the reverse complement.
GGTGCTGTCTCCTCAGCAAGTTAGTGCTCAATGAGGAAAATATCCCGATGGTTATACCTGCCTGCTGTGCGCTTCAGAATATCTGTGAATCAAAGGGGGAGAAGATTCCCCAGATGGGGAGTGTGGAGGTGGAGTGGCTGTCTGCTGCTTTTGAGCAACCAGATACCAGAGCTGTAAAAGGGGCTCGAGGGGGAGTTATTTGGATCAGGGAGGCTTTGAAGGAACATTTTAATAAGGAGCCATAGTAATGTGTGTTGCAGGCAATTTTTTTTAGACTGTGGTATAAACCTTGTAATGACTACTGTGTGTCCGCTATTATAACACTGCAAATGCACCTATTGGTACTGTCTCTGAATGTTAGCAATAGTCATCATATGTTGGAGTATAATAAAAATTCATGCACTTTCCATAAGTACATTTTTATTCCACACCCAAACAAACATATTTATGTACTGGTAACCTAAACTTCATACATACAGGGGAAAGTATCTTTAAAGGGGAAGGAACAGGAAATTCACAAGCATGTGCCAATGAGGCTATCACAGCTGCATGTATGTCCAGCTGTCATTGTGAAAAATGTCCCATGGGGTGGAATGCCTGGGATACTGCTGAGGCTCCTGAGGAAATGAGGAATGGGGAGTGTGGAGATATGCAAGAAGGCAGTTCCGTATGGATCACAGGGGGAGGCGAGCACAGAGGTGTTCAGTCTGAAGTTCAGTCAGGGACCGCAACATGTCTATTTGCTCCCTGAGCAGCATTATCATCTATTCCTGCTCTTGTTTCCTATCCTCACTATCCCTACACAATTTCTCACTGATTGCCACCCTCCATGCTTTCCGCTCACAATCCAAAGCACCAGACAACTGCAGCATATCCTTGAATATGTCTGCCTTACTCCTCTAATTTCTTTTCCTTATCTGAGTGAGGCACTCTGCCAATGTGCAGGAAACCATCAAGGGCACATCTTCAGCTGCTGAAGAAACAATAGACAGAGGTGTTATTGTCAGTGCACTTACATCCTTGATCAAAACAAGTAAGAAGCAAAACTTTCCCTCACTTTCCCTTGGCACTCACACATCACAGTGGTAGCCCCAGCCATGATGAGTATGGCCTGGAGGAGAGGGGGTGAGTTGGGACAAAGGAAGGTAGCTCTGGGATATCAGTACTAGCGCATAGGGCTACTGAACTGAATACTAGCACCGTTTTCCACAGGCGGGGTGATTGCAGCAGATATCTCACTCCTGAGGTTAAGTGAGGCTGAAAGGGTCCAGTTCCTGCATGCATGCGGCTGCAGACGGGATCATATGCTGCTGGCCCGTATGCTGCCATGGTGCATACTGAAGTAATTGCCGAGTGGCATGGCAAAGTTTCCTACCACAGGGGAAGAAACAAAGCAGCCCCCTCAAGAAACCATTCAGCTGAGGATTGCAGATTATCTCTAGGAAAGTTTCCTAGAGATCTCAATGGACGATTCATGGGACACCCCATAATGCATAAACAAACCTTTTTGCAAGGGCCTCGTCTGACTAGCCTTACAGGGAAATGAGATGCAGACAGAAACTGCTCCTGTGTTTGTTATTTCACTACCTCTTGTAGCCCAATTAAAAAAGCAATCCCTACAGTATTGAAGCAGAGTACTTACCAGAGGTTCCTTCCGCAGTTGGGAGCTGGACTGCTGGGACTGGCTAGACTGCTCAGGAGTCTAAAGAGGCCCTGGCTTGCATGTCACCAGATTTCCCTGTCACCTGCCCCCAGTCCTCCTCTGCCACGTCATCCTCTGGGTTCACTCCAGTGGCCGTAACTCCAGCCCCAGCAAAGTATCCACAGGGCTCTTGGCAGTGGAGGTGGAATCACCAAAGAAGGGCGTGCATCTCCTTGTAGAAGCGGCATGTCTGTGGCTCCACACCAGAGCGAGCATTTGCCTCCCTTGTCTTCTGGTACACATGCCTCAGCTCCTTGATTTTTATGTGGCACTGCAGCGTGTCCCTACCATAGCCCTTCTCCACCATGCCCTGAGCGATCTGGCCGTAGATATCAAAGTTCCTGCAGTTGGAGCAGACCTGTGACTGCACAGCCTCCTCTCCCCACAGAACCAGTTGCTCTCCATGCCAAGCAAACAGGAAGAGCAATTTCAAAACTTCCCGGGGCTTTACAGGAAGAGGGTGTTCATCTGGTTGCAGGGCAGCACAGTTCAAAACAGTGACCAGAGCGGTCAGGTGGGCATTGTGGGACACCTCCTGCAGGCCACTTATAGCGACATAAGCAACACAGTGTCTATACTGACCCTGTGTCACTCTAACTATGTTGCAAGAAGCTCTATGCTTCTCATCCAGGTGGTTTTATTAGGACAGTGTAGCAGGAGAGTTAAAGCAGTGGGAACAGGAAGAGCATTGCAGTGTGTATACCTCCATAGTTAGGTTGGCGTAAGCTGCTAACATTGACTTAACTTTGTAGTGTAGACATACGCTTAGAAAGGAACCAGGACTAAATACAGGCTCAGGGGACAAGGAGGAGGAGTAAGTGGCATGTAATCAAAACAACAGTTAGGTAAAAGTACCCAATTGCATACTCAAAGGAAGAACAGAAGTGAACCCTCCCCCCACCCCCCATCTAACATAAGTCTATAGGGGCTGCTTTTGCTAGAGCTCAAATCTCTTATGACTACCTGGCTTCAGCTCTAGGTCAAAGTATATTCAATTAAGCAACCAAAATCTTTCTTTTTTAATAGCACCGAGAAGAGTAATTGGAGTAATAGAGTAAGTTCTATTTCCTTAGTGGCCTAAAAGGTATTGTAGTATAGACTCCTAACCATTTGTCTGCTTCACTTCAGATATCAACCGCTGGAAAACCTTTGGCTAATCAAGACTTCACCTTCACTTAGCAACCATTGGCAACAGGCCAGCCAAGAATCCTCGTTAGCTTCCTGATAGGAATATAACACAAAAGAATTAATTCATCCTTGTTGTACAAAGATGAGGTTGCTCTATATTCGTACTGCTGGATATCTTTTACTCAATAGGCTCTTGAGAAATGCATTAGCTGTCACATCTAGCATTTTGGGTTCAGGACATATTATATTACTTTTCAAGCCACTCAAAAGCAGGACACAGATTAACTGATTCCGCATCCATTTCAAAAGCCTTTTGTTGGAAAAAATATTTAAACAGTTATTTGTGCTTGAGGTCAGAAGATCTAGCAACTTAATGGTTAACCCAAAACCAGGGAAAATAGGATGAGAGGGTGGGTCAAGTCAATTTCAAGACAACTGATGGCATCCTCGCTACTCAATTTTATTTCTATTATTTTGTTCATTGAAATTTCTACATTACTGTAAGGTTTGACTTCTAAACCATTCTGATTAGTCTCTCCCACAGCTTCCTGTAAGCTTAACAATTTAATTTGGGCTTCTGATACTGTCAGAGATTGCTTGATACAAGTAAAAACAAATTGATTTTAGATATATTTTCAATTACAGTTCGTGACTATCTTGTGCTTTAATGCAGACAAGCAAATACATTTTTAGTGATCTCTTTTAAATGTTTCTCTTTTCAGGTTAAAGCAGGTTTGTTGGAGTTATTTGGCTTTGGATGGTAAACTGCTACGTTAATTAAAAAAAACACTAACCAATACCATTTTCTATTAACCATTGTAGGTAACCCATCCAGTGGTCTAATCCTGCCATCTAGTAAGCACATTCTTAGGGTCATGGAGAACTAGGCAGTTCAGTAACAAATCCCTTTACCTATTGCTCTTGCATACTACATAAGACTCCTGCCCCGCTGCTATGTGGAAGTGAAGAAGCTCCTTCATCCTCTTCTGCACTAGCAAAGCACAGGGAAGGATTTACACCTAGCCACATAACATTACATCATATTGAATACAATTATTATATAAATAAGAGCAAGTTTCAGCTTCTGCTTTATCCCATGGAACTAAAACAATGAATACTTATTTCAGGTATTTACATAATTATTTTTTCAACATAACTAATTAGATATTCACTCAAATTATATACATGAACATATATCTGCATGAAATAATGTAACACATCTCAAAATGTTTCTATTAATTCTCTTCAAAAGAATCAGAATTACACATACTGATGTGTATGTATATACAAACACATATACACGTACACCCCTACTCTGTCATACTTTATAGTGTCCAAAAGTTTCTAACTTTCCACTGCAACAAACACCTTAATCTTTTATCATGCAGAGCAAAAGCCAAAATTTGACAATTCTGTTCCTTTTAAAGAAGTAACGTTCCCTTCAAGCTACGCTCACTAGCTTAGATCAGTTCATAATCTAGAGGCTCTAACTGTGTAAAGCATAACCCCTTGATGAATTCTGAAGTGCAAAAAGAGGGTGGGAGTTTCACTTCAGCTTTTTGGCAATGACTTTGAGAGTCAGTTTATAGTACTTTACTCACATAAATAATCACAGGGAAGGTAAATCGGGTACTCATGTGTGTAAAGGCTATAGGGTGAGCCCCTTAATCAAGCCTGTTAATTGTATTACTTAAACCAACCCCAAAAATCTCAAATAAAAAAATACCGAGAGGTATTTAAAATGTGTGTTTATGTAGTAAAATCCCTTAAGAGGAAGCAGTTAGTAGCCAACATGCTGGCACCTAAAGAACAGAGATCATTACACTTCTGAGATAAACTTAACATTATTTAACACATACCTTTTCTCTGTGTCACACTGTGCTGAGTTTCACCATTAATAGATTTGCTTAACTCAAGAAAAGCCTGATTCATACTGGATACTAGTTAGAGGTTTTAAAATTCAGATGGCATGCTTTTTAACAAACGGAGTCTATTTTCCTACTCAGAAATCCATTTCAGACTTTAAAATGCATTTTTTATTTCCCACCAGTAATGCATTTTTGCATGTTTGCAGAGAAAATATATGAAAAACTATTTGATTGATTTACAACAGATTTAATAAAGTGACAGAGGACCAGGTGAATAACTTTAGAGATGGAAGTTAGGAAGAGTCAAGGCTCAGTGCATGTTAACTTCTGGTAAAGATCTGCACTGAGTTCCTTTCAGGGGGAGAAGGGGCAATTATTCATTGCTGATAGTTTAAACATAACTGATTGTGCAAGGTCCTTTTAATTGTTTATAACTTAGCTAAAACATCTCAAAGGTTGGGTGAATTACTACATTGCTGTTTTCCTGTTTTGAACTTGAAAAGCATAAAAATGAAGCATCTGCCATTTTTTATAGTTTACTTTTATTATTATGTTTTGATACAGTATCTATGCCAGTAGAATGAAAATGCAGGTAAACTCCAGTTATCCGACTGCATGACAGGACATCCAAAGCCACTGAATAAAAGCAGGTTGGATAAACAAAATTCAGTTTTTATATGAGTTTCATATTTGGGGACAGAGGAATTTCAGAAAATCCAAAATTCAGATCAGAGTTTACCTGTAACTACTGTTTGGCTTAAGTGGAGTTGTTTTAAACTCTTTCCCTACATTTAACACACATCTATACAATATTTTAATAGATATTATTTGGTGTAATTAAGTGAATCATAAGGGAGCGCTTTAACTGGGTGGTAAATCCTTCTCTCTCCTCCATGGGTGCAGGGGGTTCCAGACATAGCCAAACTAATATAGTTCCATTGCACAGGGTGTTTCAAAGGACTCCTCGTACAGCTGTATATAGAACCTCTTCAATAGTGGGGCCACTGGATCTGCAGTTGTGAGGCACAAGCTCTACTAAAACAGGAATTGTGGCTATGGAGTGGATTAACTGCCACCATACAGCCTCTTCACCTATGTATTCCCACTCCCAGCCCATTTACCTTGAGTGGGCTCTGCGATGAGGATTGTCTCTTTGATCATAGATGAGCAGCTAAGTACCATTACCATGAAATGGGAGATATAAAGACAAAGCCCCAGCAACACATCAGGAGGAGAATGTATATCCAATGTGTGTCAAAGTTAACATATAAAGTTATTTTGTTTACAAGAATTGGATTATGTTTCTAGGTAAGTGTGCTAAGCTACATCCGAACCAGTTATACCCCCTTCCCTCCCCACAGTGGAAGAAGAAATCTGAAGAGAGGTGGCAGCATACTAGTGATAATTGAGGCAGCAAGAGAAACATATTCTTACATTAAGTGAGAAAATACCCTTGGAGGGGGCAGAAGAGGGGAGAGGAGGGATACTTAAATTATGCCTATAAACACAATGGCTTAAATCTGACATGACATTTATCTTCACTGATGAGGTGACACCTCGTAAGTCTATGGTGATGAGCCTCATAGAATGCCTATAAATAAAATAAATTTCAGACATCCTCACTATTTATTTAGTGTGTTTACTCCTTTGATATACATATATAATTTTAATGGCTGTCACAAGCAGAAAACTATGGAGTAAATAAATGGAACAGGCTATATATACACACATACACACACACACATAAATGGACAAAAGCTTGGTGTGTCCTTATCAGCTTTTGCCTGCGTTATGGCATGTATCGAAAATGTGATATTTGATCATCTCATCTGTGTGGTAGCAGGGACTAAATTTCTACACATTATGCTTGCCAAAGAACACAACAAATCACCACATCCATAAGGCTGGCACTTCAAAGAGAGAAACATAAACTTTTAAGGCAGATGGGGAAATGGAAAAAAAAGAAGCATAAGAAAATGCAGCAGCAGTCTCTCAATACTTCCATTCCCTTTCCAAAAAAGAGAGGCCAAATCCAAACAATATTTGGGATAAGTCAAAGGTCTGACTCTGAGCAGCCCCAAACTGGTAATGAAATGTCTGTGCATTTTCTCTGTAAATAACAAATCTATTCCTTTTCTCAAGTGCTCACTCTGTGACAGGGCTGGACATCTTCCAGATAAAACACATAGAGATAGATCGTGCATTTATGGCTCCCTCCCTGTGTAGGTAGTGCTGTGGAGCTGCACTGCCCCAGAAGGGAGACGTGGGAGAACGTGTCTCAAGCAGTCCTGTTCTCTCCTGGTATTGCTCACTGCTCACAAGGGGCACATCATCCCCTGTGTCCATGGCTGCTGACCATCTTGGCAGGTTAGTGGGAGAGGGAGATGTGAAGACAGGGCCATGCTCTGTTTGTGGTGTCTTTCTCCCTGAGCATGGGGGAAAAGAAACCCAAAACACAGGGTGTGCTACTGTGCAACGCAAGTTAGGAGGAAGTTTTCTCATTCACCCCTCTACCATTCTGTGGTCACATAAGAGCTGCTCACAATCTGTCCTTCAGATTTATACAGTAACTTGCTCCAGCAACGCACTATAATAAACATATCTTTGCTATGCTACCTCCTTAATGCTCCAAGAGCTGAGCTGCTATTGAAGGTATTACAAAGAGAATGAGATATGCAGTTTCATAGATTTTAAGGACAGAAGGAATCACTGTGATCATTTAGTCTGATGACCCACACACTCAGGCCACCCAGTGATTCCTGAATCAAGCCCAATAACTTGCGGTTAGCTGGAGCACCTTTTAAAAAGCATCCAATTGTTCATGTTCATATAGAATATATATTCTATTGTAGAGCAAACAAGAGCATATTCAAAATAGGAACTCGTTCCAGACCATATTTAAGCATTATTGATAACAATTTAACATCTTTAATCTCTTTTATTTAATCACAGCACAAAAGGCTGGTCCTAAATTCAACAGGAAAATATACAATGAAGTTATTTTTAGGCTCAAGCATGTGGATCAACTATGGAAAAAGTCAAACAGCCATGAAAACTCTGTCTGTACAATATATTAATGTGAAAATATCATCGGCTGGTTCTGAGGAATACCTAGCCCCAAGAAGACGGACAGAACAACATTTTTAGCTGAGGCCGACAGTTTAACCTGCTCAAACAAAGCCTTATTATTCCTTTGGATGTATCACTTCAATCCCACAGTCTTATTGTCACTGATCCATAGACACTACAGAGCAGTGACATCCCCCATACTTTCCATCACTTGCTCATGTGGATGTCCTCATTATTCTCTCAAACACTAGTTGTCTGGACATGTTGACCCAGCCTTTTCTGTCATTACTGGAACTTTGAGAATTTGGAAAAACGCATGTAATCCTGGCCCATATGAGCAGAGAAAAACGTTACGGAGTGGAGTGACGAGCATTCTCTCCCCCCACCCCACCCCACCCTTTTTTTTTTTTTTTTTTTTTGGTAAAATCCTTTTTTTCATTTTTCTTTTTATTTGAAGGGAAAAAAAAGAAGCTAAAATTCCACAACAGCTAAACCTAACCAGGCTAGTGAAAAAGAGGAGAGGACATGGATAGCAAAATATTCTGTGACTGAGGATACTGTGCCTATTTACATTGCAGGTTAAAAGTGTGTCAGATTTACATTCTATTTATTTCTAAAGGCCTGAGGGTTTAGTCCATTTATTGTCCTTCTGGGTACTTGGTCTGCTTGACACACAAGGAGAATATTTTAAGCTTCAGAATAGGATGCATTATACTGTGTGTGCATAAACACAGTTTGATTACTGTCTCACTGGCGAAATATTTATGAAAGACGGCCCATAGATGCCACAGCTAAGTATGGCTCATAAAAAGTGTTCTTCCATGTGCAATTTGATTTACTATCTTGGCCAGAAAAAAAACAACAGAAGAGCATAAAACCATGACAAAATGAGCAGCATTATATATTTTATAGGGTTATAGTTAATATTCTGAATAATTTAACAAAAGGAGTATTGCTAATTATCTGGATTCTGTCAGTACCCTCTATGTGCTTGATGATTTCAAAATGTACAATAGAGACAGTCCCTCCTGCAAAGAACTCAGCATTTAAGAAAGCAGGCAACATACAAAAGGGTGAGGAAGAAGGGTAAACTATATAATCATATTTTTATCAGTGCCAACTACCCCCTCTAGCATTCAGCCAGGACTTTGTTGGTTGGTGTCACCAACTGTCCCTTTGTGGTACACACCTTGTTCAACATCCATGTCTCTCGGTCACTAATAACTTACCTGTGGAACATAGGGCAATCATGTCTGCTTTTCCGAACTCTATTTTGAAGACCCTACAGATCTCTTCAAAACCCATCGACTGACTACACCTCCAGCTGTGGGATTTGAAAAACACTGAACTTGTATTTAACCAGCTTAAATATAACATACACATAGCAGCATTCAGTAACCCTTCAACTTCTTATGTTACTAGGAGAAACCTAATCCTATAAGGGCCCAATCACAGTTCCTAACTCCCTCTGTGATGCTGCTCCTTCTATCCTGAGAAGCCAACCAACTCCCAAAGTTCCAAATGGACAATCTGAGAGGAGCTTTTGTCCAGCAGTCCAAGCTTCTGTGCCTCTGTGCACTCAGTGGCACATGTTCTTTTTGGTCTTTGTCCCACAACATACCCCATCACAGAATTCTGCTTAATGCTTACCCTGTAACAACATCTTGAATCAAACTATTTCAAATTAACAATAGTCCCTTCTCCACAACAGGTAATTTCTGGTAGTCATCAAGGTGTAGAAAATTGGTCTTGAAGAGAGACTTGCAGGGGGAGAGGGTAGTAGCCTTATAGGAAAGCTCAGGGAGGATGTCCCATGCTTAAGGGGAGGCATGTAAGAAAGCACAAAAATGGCTGTGGATGAAGTGAACAAACAGATGGTTGAGGCCGGCATCAATAGTGGGATGGAAAAGGAGAGAGACAATATGATAGGAGGCAAGATGGATTTAGTGAGGCAGAAGTAAACCATGTAATGTGTTGATTCCTTTATTAAAGTATAAAGCTTTAAAAAATTAAATCCCCAAGCAAGTTTGGTCTTGATATGTTGTGAAGGCTGTGGTTGTAAAGGAGGTCGGGAAAGAGCCTAGTGAAGTGGTTCTCAAACTTTTTTTTTTTTTTTAACTGGTGACCGCTTTCACATAGCAAGCCTCTGAGTGTGACCCCCCTTATAAATTAAAAACACTTTTTTATATATTTAACACCATTATAAATGCTGGAGGCAGAGCGAGGTTGGGGCGGAGGTTGACAGCTCATGACCCCCCATGTAATAACTTTGCGACCCCTTGAGGGGTACCGACCCCCAGTTTGAGAACCCTTGGCCTAATGACACAGAGTAACTATGCAAATTCTTACATTCAACCTCTGAGCATGTCCAGCATGCCCAGGATGTGAACTGTATGTTTCTAGAAATGCAGTCGGAGTCAGCCTGAACTGAGTGCTTAAGATGTTAGAGTGCTCTGCCTTCTCCCTAATAACACTGGGGGCGGACAGTCAACTGGGTTAATGAAAATATATAGTTTTGTATGATTAAAAAATGTTTGTGTTCAAAAAAGAAAATAAACTCATTCTCTCTCAAGAAAATGTCTGACATCACTACAGTGAGAGCGTAGACCCCTTTCACCCCTGTTGAATGCATCCCTTAGGTGACAGGCCTGACTTTCTGCACCTCACTCTTGGTGGAACAACACAGTTCAACTTCTCTCTGAGACTGGACCTCTGGGCTGCAGCCTTGCAGGTCCCAACCCTGTTAACAACACAGGCCCGTTCTGGCACCTGTAAGAGCCTCCCCTTTTTGGGAAGCTGTGACAATGTAAGCATCTTCAAAACAAAACATTATATTAATTCTCCAAAGCACGTAGAGCAGAGGGTAAAACAATAAAAGGCCTATACATATGGGACTTACTTACACCTTAATCTTTCCTTGCCAGTTTGCGTACATTCCCCTCCACCCAGTTAACTCCATCTCTGGCAGGGAGAAGCAGCCTGTCCTGCTGCAGCAGGCTCCCTGCTGCTGTTTCTCTTCAGACTGTCACCTTTCACTGAAACACCCTGGGTAGTCTCTGGCCACTCACTCAACCCTACTTTCTTTTCTAGCATCTTTGAAATGTTAGGTTCCCCTTCGCTGCTAGACTCAGCTTTGGGAAGAGTACCTTCCTAGCCTGGATCAAGGCAGAGGGGGGCATTCCCCAACTGCTAATTCCACTCTATTGTTTCCTCAAGGAGCCTTTTCTTTGCCATTCTTTTGTTTCTTGTGTGTTTCCCCCTTACAGCTTCCTTTGATTTAACTCCTAGCATTCAGGCATGTTAAAAAATAGATAACTTGATGGGGATATGATATTTATAACAATTACTATGCAAAACTCCCTCAGTTCTCCATAGAGCTATATTCTAAAATCACATCACAATGAATACTTCTCTTTTTAAATGTTTACACACCATTTAACTTAGAAGAAACATCAACCCTAGCCAGGAACAAAAGAAGTTTGACTGTAGAATTTTAAACTATATTTAACTAGCACATCATGCTCTTTGACCTGATTAACTATTTGTGCCATAATTTCAGAAGTATATTCCCTCATCACCTCACTCCCCAATTCCCCCAGTTTAGCAGTGCAGCAGCTCCCTCAACCAATTCATGAGCAAGGTTTTCTTGGTTTTATAGGGCAAGGAAACACTAGGAAACCTTGTAAATCAGCTGTGCAAGTGGCTAACTAAGAAAGGGAGAAGTTAACAGGCGATATAGATGGCTGTGTGCACCCAGCGAAGAAAAGCAGTGAATGTTCTGCAGAGTGTGTAAATAGCCTGATGCCTGACAAAGTTAGAAAGTCTGTATTCTTTCTCTTTCTTATGAATGCAGACTTTAAATTCGATAGCTTTACCACATCATGTTCTACATAGTCAGAATGCTTAGTGAGCGGCTCACTGCAGCTCCAATCATTCCTCCATTTGTTAGAGGTCGCTCCAAAAGCAATGTCTTCAAATCTAGCACCTGGCCATAAAATGATAATTAGCTGTGATAAAGAGGGAGTTAAGCCTTTAATCAATAGCCTTTCATGCTGCTCTGACAGAATGTAGCAAGAGAGGTGGTACAACTAATGAGATGAATCTCCAGCAGAGAAAGAGTTCCAGCACCAAAGAGTTGTGTAGCAATCAAGAGGGAATCATTTAAACCCTATGAGCCATAGATAAAACCACATCAGGGCAATCTCTAGTTCATTTCTTTTTGTTTCTGCAGCAAGAACAAAGACACTAGTTTCTGGCTCTTTTTGTTACCTCAGCTTCTGTACTGCTAACCTGCATGAAGCCTTAAAAAATTGGAGGCCTATCTGCAAACTTTAGCTTGTGTTCCTGAAAGCTAGTACAGTTATGGTATTAACAATCAGAACCGACTGCAGAGAGTCAATTAGGTGTTGGGAAGGGTTACTGGGGTATGGAAGGAATACAAATCATCCTCCCCACAAATGTAAAGTCACCTCCATCCTGTACAGTAGAGATACATCTCTCTCCAGACCCAAAAGCCTTAACTGCTTCCTGCTACCAAAACTTTGAAGATTACACCTTCTCTGGTATCTTCTCTCTCCAAATGCCAAAACTTTCAGCTCACAGTGGACAACTTCTACAATGCAGTTAAGCCTTTCTTTTTTTTCCAATACAAAAACCACTGAATGTTTGGGATAGCTCAATGGTTTGAGCAGTGGCCTGCTAAACCTAGCGTTGTGAGCTCAATCCTTAAGGGGGGCACTTAGGGATCTGGGCAAAAATCTGTCTGGGGATTGGTCCTGCTTTGAGCAGGGGGTTGGACTAGATGATCTCCTGAGGTCCCTTATGATTCTATAAATTGATTTTCATGCTAAAATAAATGGCATGGAACACTATACTTATTTTATTGAAATACTGAATTTACTACAGTGTGTGTCAGGGTGAAATGGGGACGGTTGACAGAAAACTGGAGACCAGGAAACTAAAAAAAGGTCCTTGGCAATGAAATACTGCAAAATAATAACACAGCATTACAGAAATGATGTTGTTTCCTCCTTGTTAGCCTTGTCAGGGCCCAGTCCACACCATTCCCCAGGACTATATACCTAAAGTAACACTGCAATTGTTTACTTTGTTTTTGACAATAACTAGAACAAATAATAGTTGACATAAATGGAGACCAGTAAATTACTGTACATTTGAAATACTGTTGTATGGGGATTAGCAAAATACAGCACCGCAGTGAGGGATCACATGCCTAATAACCCAGGCAACAGAGCCTGAGCACTATTCTAGTTAAACCAGATGGAGGCAAAAAATGCTATTGCACCTTTCGCAGCTAGGAGGATGAAAAATCTTGCCCTGAGTCCTGGCTCATTGATAAGAAAGCCAGACAAAGATGCATGTACACCTTTTGAAGCGGAAGCCATGCATGCACATGCTATAGACAATTATGTTGCATCAATGTGCCCAGCAAAAATTATTTTTAAGTCTGATGCTATTCTATAATATTACAGTCAGCTAATTTTTCTAGCAGTGATGTCTCAGATATGGCCTGATTCAAGAAGCCTCGGGGGAAAAAAAGGTTTAAAATGTCTTCAACATCCTCCCAGATCAGCTCCTTCTAAGTGCTACAAAATCGGCCATGGCCTCTCTGAGAATCAAAAGCCTACAGACTTGATGGTGCCATTCTTCCCTTTATTAGAGCTATGCTGTACCCATCCCATAAGGAAACTAAAACATGCCTAAGTTGACTAATCACACAATGCTAATAATGAAACAAAGAGTTCCTTGCAATTCATAGGCTGAAATTTTTCTGCATGAAACAGTCACTGGGTAACTCAGAACAACAAATTCATAATAACGGAAGTCTGTGTGTGAAAAGAAAAACAGGCAAAATTTGTCAAACTGCTTGTTATGAATTATTTGCCTAGCTCTGCTTTGGAAATCACTTCCCCTTAATATATGCCAGAGCACGGGCCTCATTTATCCAGGAATGATCCAATTTGGTCTGGTTTTCTTTGCAGCTTTATGCTGTCTGAATCATTTTGTTTTATTTATTGTATGTTTGTGGGAGAGTGGTGACAAACAAAGTGCCCTTTGGGGAAGAGTCCGGGATTTGTTGAAAGATGGACTGGATGATCTAACAGGCTCTTTTCCATCATGAATGCCTAAGTGCATTATTCATCTATCATTTCCACCAGTTTTACCTCAGCATGACTGTGCTGTCCTCAATTTATACATGTACAAAAGGGGAATCAATCCCTATGATGCCAAGGATAAATTCATCCTTGGTATAATCACTGATTTCATAAGAGTTACACAATGGAACGATTTGGCCCTGTGATTTCATTTGAATATTTGCTGGGCCAATAAGTAAAAGAGGTGTCACGTTTTCTACATTGCTTCCATGGGATCTGTTCCAAGGTGTCCACTGAAGTCAATGACTTCAATGAGCTTAACATTAGGGTAACAATTAAGAAGAATAAAAAAGATACATTAAAAGAGTGCTCTGTGAAAATCAAGGGTCACTCCACCTCTCCCAAACAGCATTTTAAATTGCTGTTCTTGAAAAGTCTAAATATATTAACTTTTAAAATATCCTGAATGGATAAAAAACACAATGGATAAAAATCTCTCTTGTTTATTCCTACTCCAACACCCTTCCCAACAACCTCCAGTTAATATATTCAAGAAAAGAAAAACAGAAATGAATCTGTTCAAATATATCCAATTCCAGACATTTCAGAAGTGATTTCAAAAACTGGAATTTCTATTGGGGCAGAGAGAAAGCAACCTGAAATCTCCCCTTGAGCCATAAATAGGGTTACCATACGTCCAGATTTCCCCGGACATGTCTGGCTTTTTGGTCCTCAAATCCCCGTCCGGGGGGAATTTTCAAAAAGCCAAACATGTCCGGGAAAATAGGGAGGCATAAGCCAGGTTCCGCCTGGCCCCAGCACGACCCGCTGGATCCGCAGCGCAGCCCAGCCGCCCCAGCTACATTGTAGCGTGCTCGGGCGGGGGGAGGGAGGACGCAGCCGCAGAAGGCGGCGGAGGGGCCGCTGCTGCCCCCGCAGGCTGGGCGGACTGCGCGCCCCAGCCGAGCCCGCAGGACCACGGGGAGGCCGGGCCCAGCCAGCGGCTCGGGCTTCCCTCGCAGGCGTGGACCCCCGGCCACTGGGGGACCCTTCCTGCGGCCCCATCGCCGCGCGCGACTCGGAACCCGGCGCCGCGGGAGCTGTTTCCAGCGGGGACAGACAGGCTGGGGAACGTGCTCGGCAGCGGCAGGAAGGAGGCTGCGGCGCGGGGCGGAGAGTGCGGCGTGGCCGGGGCTGCAGGGACCCGCGCCGCCCCGGTCGCCGCTGAGCAGAGGCTGCCAGGTGAGCGGGGGAGCAGGGCAGGCGGGGAGCGCAGAGGCTGCAGGGCGAGGAGGAACAGGGCAGGCAGGGGCATAGAGGCTTCAGGGGTAGGGGGGCACAGGGGCAGGGCAGGCAGGGGGCGCAGAGGCTGCAGGGGCGGGGGGAGTGCGGGGGCTGCAGGGCGAGTGGGGAGCAGAGGTCACAGAGGCTGCAGGGGTGGGGGGGAGCAGAGGTCACAGAGGCTGCAGGGGTGGGGGGGAGCAGGGGTCACAGAGGCTGCAGGGTAAGGGGGGGTGCAGAGGCTGCAGGGCGAGTGGGGAGCAGGGGTCACAGAGGCTGCAGGGCAAGGGGGGGTGCAGAGGCTGCAGGATGAGTGGGGAGTGGGGGTCACAGAGGCTGCAGGGGCAGGGAGGGGGCAGGGGCTGCAGGGCGAGTGGGGAGCAGGGGTCACATTGGCTGCAGGGGCGGGGGGGGGTGCAGAGGCTGCAGGGCGAGTGGAGAGCAGGGAAGCACTTAGGAACCCCCAACCAAGATCAGAGCAGGAGGGAGGAGGGGGAATGCGGGGTGCTCAGAGGAGGGGGCAGAGTTGGGGCAGGGACTTTGGGGAAGGGGTTGGAATGGGGGCGGGGAAGGGGCGGGGTTGGGGCAGGGCCAGGGCCCCCGTGGAGTGTCCTCTTTTTTCAGTGTTGAAATATGGTAACCCTAGCCATAAAGGAACTGCCAGTACTCACAGAGGCCTGACTTTTCATTCCCTCACTCTCAAAAGTTTAGATTAGGCTATAACAATGCATTTATTATGAAAATCACAGTAAAAAAAATCTGAGGATGTCACTACTGAAGAGTTGTGCTAACTCAAGCTGTAGCCTGTAGCTGTATCTCTAATGCATTACCAGCTCCATTGTCAGAGCTGGATAGGCCAGCTGGCTCAAGTTCAAAGCAACACTAAACTTGATTTTTGTGTGTGGATGGGAGTCACGTTAGGGGCAGAACTCACATTACACCTTGAGCCAACACTGGTACAAGTGCTGGAGGAACCAACTAGGGGCCGTGCTCCTCTTGACCTGCTGCTTACAAACAGGGAAGTAGAAGTGGGTGGCAACCTAGGCAGCAGTGACCATTTTATAGTTGAGTTCAGGAACCTCACAAAAGGAAGAAAAGAGAGTAACAAAATACGGACCCTGGACTTCAGAAAAGCAGACTTTGAGTCCCTTAGGGAACTGATTGGCAGGATCCTCTGGGAAGCTAATATGAGGGGGAAAGGAGTCCAGGAGAGCTGGCTGTATTTTAAAGAAGCCTTATTGAGGGAGCAAACCATCCCAATGTGCAGAAAGAATAGCAAATATGGCAGGCGACCAGCTTGGCTTAACAGTAAAATCTTCGGTGGGCTTAAACTCAAAAAGGAAGCTTACAAGAAGTGGAAATTTGGACAGATGACTAGGGAGGAGTCTAAAAATTTTGCTAAAGTATGCAGGAGTGTAATCAGGAAGGCCAAGGCACAACTGCAGTTGCAGCTAGCAAGGGCTGTGAAGGGTAACAAGAAGGGTTTCTACACAGTGGTGAGCTGGAGCCGGTTCGCACCGGTTCGCGGGAACCGGTTGTTAAATTTAGAAACCCTTTTAGAACCGGTTATCCCACGGGACACCCGGTTCTAAAAGGGCTTCTAAATTTAACAACCAGTAAGTTGAAGTGACAGAAGCGTAGCTAGGAGGGGAGCAGGGGGAGCGGCTGCTCCCCCTGCTCCCCCCCTAGCTACACTACCCCGCCCCTAGGAGCCAGAGGGACCTGCTGGATGCTTCCCGGGAGCCACCCCAGGTAAGCACCACCGGGACTCCCCACCTCGCCCCCCGGCAGGTCCCTCTGGCTCTTAGGGGTGGGGCAGGGTGGGCACTCACTACGGTGGCCCACGAGATCCTCCTGCCCAGCCCCTGAGCTCCCGGCCGGGGAGGCTAGTCCCCCACTGTTCCCCCTCTCCCAAGCTTCAGCTCGCCCCGCAGCCGGCGCATGCTCTGGGCAGCGGGCTGTGAGCTCGGCCTGACTCGGTTCTCCAGGCGCTGTGCGGAGGCGTCGTAGTCCGGCTACAGCCGAGCAGCACGACTGTAGCGCCGCCAGCCACCAGTGCTCCATGTGGTGTGCGGTGGCGGCAGCCTGGCCCGGCTCCAGCTGCACGGCGCAGCTGTAGCGCCACCAGCCACCTCCAGGCAGTGCAGTAAGTGGGCAGGGAGCAGGGAGGGGGTGTTGGATAGAGGACAGGGGAGTTCGGGGGGGTGGTCGGGGGTGGGGGGGTGGATAGGGGTTGGGGCGGTCAGAGGGCGGGAAACAGGGGGATTGAATGGGGGCAAGGGTCCCGGGGGGGCAGTCAGGAAGGAGCAGGGGTTGGATGGGGCAGTGGGAGGCAGTCAGGGGTAGGGGTTCCAGGGGCAGTCAGGGGATAGAGAGAAGGGGTGGTTGGATGGGGCAGGGGTCCTGGGGGGCCATCAGGAATGAGAGGAGGGGTTGGATGGGGCAGCGGGGGGCAGTCAGGGGATAGGGAAGGGGGTGGATGGGGCAGGGGTCCCGGGGGGAGCGTCAAGGAACGCGGGGGGGTGGATGGGGTAGGAGTCCCGGGGGGCGGGGCGGGCTATGACCCCCACGTGGGGTGAGGAGGGAACCGGTTGTTAAGATTTTGACAGCTGATCACTGTTTCTACAGGTATGTTAGCAACAAGAAGAAGGTCAGGGAAAGTGTGGGACCCTTACTGAATGGGGGAGGCAACCTAGTGACACATGATGTGGAAAAAGCTGAAGTACTCAATGTTTTTTTGCCTCGGTCTTCACAGACAAGGTCAGCTCCCAGACTGCTGCACTGGGCAGCACAGTATGGGGAGAGGTGAGCAGCCCTCAGTGGTGAAAGAACAGGTTAAGGACTATTTAGAAAAGCTGGACATGCACAAGTCCATGGGTCCAGATCTAATGCATACAAAGGTGCCAAGGGAGTTGGCTGATGTGATTGAAGAGCCATTATCTTTGAAAATTCGTGGCGATCAGGGGAGGTCCCGGATGACTGGAAAAAGGCAAATATAGTGCCAATATTTTAAAAAGGGAAGAAAGAGAACTTGGGGAGCTACATACCGGTCAGCCTCACTTCAGTTCCCAGCAAAATCATGGAGCGGATCCTCAAGAAATCCATTTTAAAGCACTTGGAGGAGAGGAAGGTGATCAGGAACAGTCAAGATGGATTCACCAAGGGCAAGTCATGACTGACTAACTTGATTGCCTTCTATGATGAGATAACTGGTTCTGTAGATATGGGGAAAGCGGTGGACGTGATATATCTTGACTTTAGCAAAGCTTTCGATACAGTCTCCCACAGTTTTCTTGCCAGCAAGTTAAAGAAGTATGGATTGGATGAATGGACTAGAAGGTGGATAGAGTGCTGGCTAGATTGTCGGGCTCAACGGGTAGTGATCAATGGCTCGATGTTTAGTTGGCAGCCAGTATCAACCAGATTACCCTGGGGTTGGTCCTGGGGCTGGTTTTGTTCAACATCTTTATTAATGATCTGGATGATGGGATGAACTGCACCCTCAGCAAGTTCGCAGATGACACTAAGCTGTGGGGAGAGGTAGATATGCTGGAGGATAGGGATAGAGTGACCTAGACAAATTGGAGGATTGGGCCAAAAGAAATCTGATGAGGTTCAACAAGGGCAAGTGCAGAGTCCTGCATTTAGGAAGGAAGAATCCCATGCACCGCTACAGTGTGGGACCGACTGGCTAAGCAGCAGTTCTGCAGAAAAGGACCTGGGGATTACAGTGATTGAGAAGCTGGATATGAGTCAACAGTGTGCCCTTGTTGCCAAGAAGGCCAATGGCATATTGGGCTGTATTAGTAGGAGCATTGCCAGCAGATTGGGGGAAGTGATTATTCCCTTCTATTTGGCACTGGTAAGGCCACACCAGGAGTACTGCATTCAGTTTTGGTCCCCCCACTACAGAAGGGATGTGGGCAAATTGGAGAGAGTCCATGGAGGGCAACAAAAATGATTAGGGGGCTGGGGCACATGACTTATGAGGAGAGACTTAGGGAACTGGGGTTATTTAGTCTGCAGAAGAGAAGAGTGGGATTTGATAGCAGCCTTCAACTACCTGAAGGGGGGTTCCAAAGAGGATGGAGCTCGGCTGTTCTCAGTGGTGGCAGATGACAGAACAAGAAGCAATGGTCTCAAGTTGCAGTGAGGGAGGTCTAGGTTGGATATTAGGAAACACTATTTCACTAGGAGGGTGGTGAAGCACTGGAATGGGTTACCTAGGGAGGTGCTGGAATCTCCATCCTTAGCGGTTTTTAAGGCCCGACTTGACAAAGCCCTGGCTGGGTTGATTTAGTTGGTGTTTGTCCTGCTTTGAACAGGGGATTGGACTACATGACCTCCTGAGATCTCTTCCAACCCTGATATTCTATGATTCCTCTCTCTTCTCCCTTCCCAGAGAGGGAGGGAGGAAAGGTCCTACTGCTTACTGGAGGGACAAGGGATGCAGGGAGCAGAGATGCTCTGAGCTGCTGGGCTATTTCTGCTCCCTCCTCTCCCCTCCCCTCTGATGAGAATGATGTTGGCTCCTGAGGAGAGGAAGAGCTCTGCCAGCCCTCTGCAGCAACTCTGATTGGTTGCTTGTCCCCAAGAGGTAGGTGAGTGGGCAGAGGTGGTTTTCCCCCAGGCCTTATCGGAAATCACGAGGGGGCTGGAGCTTTTCCCATCATTGCAAGACTGGCTATAGCCCTGGCTGAAATCCTGTGACTCCTGGAAAAATCAGAAAAGTTGGCAACACTCAGACTGCAAGCCCTTAAATGTGAAACCCTGTTAATGTGAGCACATGAAAGCCTGACCTAGCTTTCCAAGTGACTAAGATTAGAAAGCAGGCTATGAAAAGTCAGACTACTGCGCATCCAGAGGTTACGAAAAGAGCTCTTTCTACTAAATATTTCTGTACCTTATTAAGCATTAAGTCAAACCTTAAAGTTTTGCAAAGCAAGCTTTCACAAAAGCCTGTCTTTCTAAATGAAAGAATAATCACCTACCATAATGATTACTAGAATAAATTTGCACACATAAAAGCCTCCTGCATATTGTAAGACCAAGATAAGAGGTCAGGCAACAACAATGCTGGCTGCACAAAAGGAAAGTTGTTCCCAATAAAACAAAGCAACAAAGGGAAGTAGACATTAAAAATCCATACTGTGAGCAATAAGATAGGTTACTGTCATGGATATAGACCTGTCTTTCTGATAGGACCTGCAGTTCTAAAAGCACTGAATGGAACACACTGTTGCTAATGAGTTCTGCAGTGCCATTAACCATTGGAGCCTTAGACATTCAGAAAAGACTATGTCCTATGCAGTCCAAACTATTCTGAGACTAAACTCAAATGAACTATGTTCTAAGCTGGAGAAATTCCCCCAAATATTAAAACACTTCTCAGGCTGTATTTAAGTAATCTCAGACACAGAAATCTTGCTAAAACAAAAGTTTAAATTAAACACCAACTATTGAAAACAATAAAACTGTTAAATTAGAATAAAATAATGTATTATATTTTCATAAAATAATGAATGTTCAATAATTTCTGAAGAACAATTCCAATAAATGAAATATATTAAAACATATTAAATACAATGTTGCTTGAAAGCTGTTTGAAATTTTCATACACTTAACATTATTAGTTTGTTGTAATACTTTGAATGCCAGTAGTTTTCATACTGCCAGAACAATGAATGTGCAGAGGGAAATCTATTTATTTCTATAGTCTCAAAGGAACTACAGTGATAATGATACAGAAATAAAGCTGTAAATTTCAGCGGTATCTAGAGAGTTCAGCTGAATCATCATGGAACATGCTCTCTTCCCCATTATAGAAAGAAAAAAACAAAGACATTATAGAAACAAAACAGGTAGTGCTTGGACACAAGAACAGTTAGTTGAAATTCAAGTGGACTTGGGTCTCATCTAATAGTTAAGGCTAAGATTTTGTCATAGATATTTTTAGTAAAAGTCATGGACAGGTCACGGCCAATAATGAAAAATTCACGGAAGCCCATGACCTGTCCCTGAGTTTTACTAAAAATATCTGTGACAAAATGAGGAGTCAGGGCAGCTGTGGGGAGTTGGGATCTCCAGCGGCCCCCACCACCCGTGAGGGCTCGGAGCTCCAGGATCCCCCTCCGCTGGAGGGTCAGAGCTCCAGGGTCCCCCTCCGCATTACGGCTCTGACCTGCGGGGGTTCCCCCTGCCGCCTGCAGCGGAAGGGAGAAGTGGGGAGCTGTGGGGGTCCCCCCTGCCACCCACGGTGGACGAGAGCTGTGGGGGTCCACCTGCCGCTCGCAGAGGCCGGGAGCTGCAGGGGGCTCCCACCGCCATGGGCAATGGAGGTACCCCGCAGCTCCCTGCCTCCACAGGTGGCAGGGGGGACCCCCGCAGCTCCTATCTGGCGCTGGCTGAAGTCACAGAGGTCTTTGGAAGTCACGGATTCCGTGACTTCCGTGACCTCAGTGACTAAATCGTAGCCTTACTAATAGTTTATTACTTCTTCTCTCAGGATGAAATTCAGAAGGCCCAGCACAAGACTTATACATTAAAAGAGGGTCTTTAGGCCTTATAACTCATCTGATATGAGTTGACATTTACCATCACTAAATATTACAAAAATAAAGGAACATTTAAGCCAAGCAGTGCTTGTACACCATGGGATAGATTTAATCTTAAAAAATTTGTGACATTTACACATACATTTAAAAATGACATAACACTAACAGATTTTTAATTACAAATTAATCCTTTTTTGTGTGACAATGTGGTTGAAGAATAAGACATTCAAAATTACCATAGTAGCTATATTACAAATATAACTGAGCTTTCACTATGTCCTGGAGGCCATACCTAAGTGAAACCAAGGTAAACAGATACAATTATCCAGTGCAGCCAGATCAAAGAATGCATGCTTGTTTGTTTTTTAAATCTGTTTCTGTGCAAGACACTAACTAATCAGGTGGATATGGTTTAACAAAGGTCAGCTGGTGTAAAAGAGCAAATGAGATGAAAAGAAAAACAGCATTGCCGGCCTTAGGCATGAAGCAACACCACTGAATAATGTGTCAAAATCAATTTCTAATGAAAGCTTACACTATAGATACTGCCTTCCAATGATAT
Source organism: Emys orbicularis (assembly GCF_028017835.1). Lineage (NCBI taxonomy): Eukaryota > Metazoa > Chordata > Testudines > Emydidae > Emys > Emys orbicularis. Next base: position 34,623,752 of record NC_088691.1, on the reverse strand, counting down.
CCCTTCAAATAAATCAGATCTGAAGGCTGAAGTACTGTAGGTTAGTTAAAATTGATGAAAACATAAATGTTCTTGCTTTATTAAGGCTGCACTGCCTAAAGTGTAAACTCCTCATAAAACTAAGCTAGATTACTCTAAGCAGGGCTTTCTGATCAATGGAGATAACAGCCTGTTGGGCTGAAGCACAGAGTTTTAAAGAAGGATGTGAATTTATGGGGAAGACCAAATACATTTCTGCATTAACCATGTTCTAACTGAAATCTGTATTTTTAAAGAAGACAAAACTTTGGGAAGGGGGAGGGGTGGAGGGAATACAGATCAGCATTCAATTCAACGGAATGGAAACTCAGACAGTTTCAATTTGGTATCCAGTAATTCTCTTAGGAGTCATGGAATAAATAAGCGGCTTATTTAAATACTCTGGAAGGAAGTCAACTAAAGAGGCTTGATTGAAACATGATAATTCACTAGAAGCAGTATCTATGCTTTTATTCCAGGATTAAACCTTTGTTGGTAACAGTTTTTCCCCTTAAATCAGAAGATCATAGATTCAAGTTAAATTCCAGAACTTCAGCTAACAATTATACTGAAATCCATCCAGTTTCTCTCTTATGGAGTACCATGATTTTCAAAACTGGGTGCCTAAAGTTAGGCTCCCAAGTTCCTGTTTAGGTTCCTAATTAAATTTTAGTCTGATCTTTAAAAGTGCTGAGCACCTGCACACCTTCTTGAAGTCATGGCAGATTCTAGGTGCTCAGAACTTTTAGAAGTCAGACCAAAACTTATTTAAGAACTTAAATATGAACTTGGAAGCCTAACTTTTAGGCATTCAATTTTGAAAATCTTGGCCTTGGGGTCTTAAGCAACAGGTCCTTAGCTATTCCATTCCTACCAAGTCACTGCTCTATTGATATTTAACTTGTCACATTTACAAAAAACAATTTGGGATACCTAAATTATGTAAAAACTCATCTATAAAATCAGGCTGCAGTCTTTTTTATGTAGTGTTTTTTGTTCATGTACCACCTGAAGTGATAATTCCACTGACTTCTATCTGCAGTTACATTAAATATATTACACTGAGTCAAAATATTTGAAAGAATAATTTTCATAAATAAATGGCTTCAAATAAATAAGCAGTTAACTGAATGTAATATGTATTAGTTAATTTATAATCCATATTTTTATAGGCATGAAACATGTTAACATTGTTATTGGGACTTAAAGAAAACAAACTAAACGGAAGTTTGCTTGCTGGCCAAGTCAAAGCAGTTTTATGAATAAAGTCAATTAATTTCTAGTGTATCAAAGACCTGGAACAAAGAGTTTGACTTTTGCTTTGCTATCCAGATGATCTCCCAGGAGTCCCTCAAGGGAATCAAAGTTTAAGCATTTTCCAAGAACACAGACACTGAAGGACATCCTAGTGGTCTAATCAAACAAGACAACAGGAGCTTTTCTTTCATTCTCTAAATGCTCTACTTGGTTAGCTGAACTGTGAGGCAGCAGAAACAGAGAGGCCTGGGCATCTTTCAAGCAAAGAGTAAATATGATAGCCCGATTCCCATGTTTAGTACAGTGAGAAAAAATAAAAGCTTATGTTTGCACAGACTCCTTTGGGGAGCTCTGAGAGAGCTGGAGTTTAGGGACGTAAACTGATGACACCAATACACAGATGCTCCTGGTGCAAATAAATGATGGTGTTTCCAATTAAAATAAATTAAAAAAAAAACAGAATCCAAATAAATCCAAGCCCAGGGCCCAGATTCTGAGCTGAATCTGAGATGTTTTCAGCACAGCTTGGAGATGTCTGAGAGCAAAGGTGGTTGGTCATTGGCATATGCTCCTATAGCCACTTGGGGCCATTCCAGGGATACCCAGAGCTCTCTGAAGATTCCAAACAGATTCCTTTTCCCTAGCCATGTCCTCTGAGGGAAGAAGGGTAGCATAGAGCCGCTATACCAACTCCGTTTCACCAGAGCATTCCTCTAATGAAGCTGGAATTCACAAGCACTTGAACAAGTCAAGTATTTGATTCCTTTAGACCATTGGAGGGGGTGCAAAGTATTAGAATTGTTACTGTTTTGTCAGGACCAGATGATAAGATTTATCAGCAATGTTTCTTTTTTGTCAGGTGTTTCTTTGCTGTAAACTGACAGGGATCATATTTGTTCAGGAAACCAAAACGGGTCAGGTGGCAAATACTCAGAAGTGACGTGGGGAGATTAGAGCAGCTGGGGCTGAAAGCAATGAAAGAAGACTATATACAAATAAATGCTAAGTTCTACACCAAGGAGATGAAGTAAACAACCAAATAGGAGGGGATGTAACCAAGCAGTGTCACCCATCACATTCAAGTGTTTATTTCCATTTTGTCTCATGTATGCCATTCTTAAAGGAAGTGTTATCCAAAGCTCTCTGAAGTCAATAGGAGTCTTTCAGTGGTCTTTGGCTCACATCCAAGTGGAGATTCAGAACTGGGACTGGGAGGCTAGGAATAATGGTGACAAGATCCACAACAGGAAGTGGCGGTGGAAAAGTTTGAGCAGTTCTGTGTCCCCATATGTTGTGAAGCAGTCCAGGCAAGGAAAACTGAACTTTGCTATGGAACTAACATTTCACATCTGCACAAGTGAGCAGTGCAGCAAAAATTCCTTTTTGTTATACTACCGGGTACCCTAGGCTAAAAGAGTATAAGGCACGGTACGGTTCTCAGATTTCCTGGTTTACGAGATGACTCAAAAATTAGTCTTTTAATAGAAATTTCTATCCGTTGGAATCTGGAAGTCTGAAATATGAATCAAAATGGGATCTTCCATTATTTTAATCCTGCACTGAAAAGTTAATAATAATGGAGCCCTATTTTATGTTTAATATACACTATCATCTTGTATATGGCATGACAGAGTATGATTAATCATTTATATTGCAATAACTGACAGTTACAAACATATCACAAACTGTACTCTGCAAAAAAAACTGCATCTGAAGGAGATATTAATGCACAGCAATACAATTTCTTTTTATGGAATATATCGGCAGTGTCTAAGAGCTAGTCAAGCAGAAACAAACAAGCATCTTGTAATTTGCTAATACCATAATGAAGGGAACTAGTAAGATCCTCACAGATTAGCAGGCAATCAGTGAGAGTTTCACTGTATGCTAACTGCATCACCACTGGCAAATGTG